>NC_090436.1:735187177-735804447 GCF_031143425.1 Pleurodeles waltl
TGCCAAACAGGTATGGCCTCAACTTCTTCAGTGCCCAGACCACAGCAAAGGCCTCCCTCTCTATGGCAGACCAACGCTTTTCTCTAGGGGTCAACCTCCTACTAATAAAAGCAACAGGTTGATCCTGGCCCTCAGAATTAAGTTGTGATAGGACTGCCCCTACTCCTAATTCAGATGCATCAGTTTGGACATATAATTTTTTAGAGCAACAAGGGCTTTTCAGGACAGGTGCAGAGCACATGGCCTGCTTCAGCTCCTCAAAAGCTTTCTGACAGTTTGCTGTCCATAATACCTTTTTAGGCATTTTCTTGGATGTGAGGTCATTAAGAGGGGCTGCAATGGAGCCATAGTTCTTAATGAACCTCCTGTAATACCCAGTGAGGCCTAGGAAGGCTCTCACCTGAGTCTGAGTAGTAGGGGGAACCCAATCTATAATAGTTTGGATTTTCCCCTGAAGTGGTGCAATCTGTTCCCCACCAACAAGGTGTCCCAGATAAACCACCTTCCCCTGCCCTATCTGGCACTTTGAAGCCTTGATAGTGAGGCCTGCCTTTTGCAGGGCTCCAAAACTTTCCATAGGTGGACCAGGTGATCATCCCAGCTGGAGCTAAAGACAGCTATATTGTCCAGATATGCTGCACTAAAAGCTTCCAGCCCTTGCAGGACTGTGTTCACCAACCTCTGAAAAGTGGCAGGTGCATTTTTCAATCCAAAAGGCATTACTGTGAATTGGTAATGGCCTCCAATGGTTGAAAATGCAGTTTTTGCTTTTGCATCTTCTGATAATTTGATCTGCCAATACCCTGCAGTCAAGTCAAAAGTGCTTAGATACTTGGCAGATGCCAGTGTATCTATGAGCTCATCTGCCCTGGTTATAGGGTGAGCATCAGTTTTGGTTACCTGGTTGAGACCTCTGTAGTCAACACAAAACCGCATTTCCTTCTTTCCATCTTTGGAATGAGGTTTTGGTACAAGTACCACAGGAGAAGCCCATGGACTTCTAACATTTTCTGTACCTCTTGCTTTATGCAGTCTCTGACATGGTCAGGCTGCCTATAGATTTTACTTTTGACAGGCAAGCTGTCTCCAGTATCTATAGTGTGCTCACACCAAGAAGTGGTACCTGGCACAGTAGAGAAGAGTTCAGAAAACTGACCCAGGAGATTTACGCAATGGTCTTTCTGCTCAGCAGTAAGACAATCAGCCAAAACGACACCTTCCACTAGAGCATCTTGTTCTGTGGAAGAGAAGAGATCAGGGAGAGGGTCACTCTCTTCTTCCTGTCCCTCATCAGTTGCCATGAGCAGGGTGAGATCAGCCCTGTCATAGTAGGGTTTCAGGCGATTGACATGGAGCACCCTAAGGGGACTCCTGGCAGTGCCTAAGTCAACTAAGTAGGTGACTTCAACCTTTTTCTCAACAATTGTGTGGGGTCCACTCCATTTATCTTGGAGTGCTCTTGGGGCCACAGGCTCCAAGACCCACACTTTCTGCCCTGGTTGGTACTGAACCAAAACAGCCTTCTGGTCATGCCATTGCTTTTGGAGCTCTTGGCTGGCCTGAAGGTTTTTACTGGCCTTTTTCATGTACTCAGCCATCCTTGATCTGAGGCCAAGTACATAGTCTACTATGTCTTGCTTTGGAGCTTTTAAAGGTTGTTCCCAACCCTCCTTAACAAGTGTTAGAGGACTTCTTACTGGGTGTCCAAAGAGGAGTTCAAAGGGGCTGAAGCCCACTCCTTTCTGGGGTACCTCCCTGTAAGCAAAAAGGAGGCATGGTAAAAGGATATCCCATCTCCTGCGAAGTTTTTCAGGGAGTCCCATAATCATGCCTTTGAGAGTTTTATTAAATCTCTCCACCAGTCCATTTGTTTGTGGATGATAGGGTGTAGTGAACTTGTATGTCACACCACACTCCTTCCACATGGCCTTTAAGTAAGCAGACATGAAATTGCTTCCCCTGCCTGATACCACCTCTTTTGGGAAGCCCACCCTGGAAAATATTCCCAGGAGGGCCTTTGCCACTGCAGGTGCTGTAGTGGTCCTTAGAGGAATAGCTTCAGGATATCTTGTGGCATGGTCCACTACCACCAAGATAAACCTATTGCCTGAAGCAGTAGGAGGGTCAAGGGGGCCAACTATGTCAACCCCTACCCTTTAAAAGGGAACCCCAACCACAGGTAGTGGAATAAGGGGTGCCTTTGGAGTGCCACCTGTCTTGCCACTGGCTTGACAGGTTTCACAGGACTTGCAAAATTCTTTTGTGTCCTCTGACATTCTAGGCCAATGAAACAAGGGAACAAGTCTGTCCCAAGTTTTCATTTGTCCCAAATGTCCAGCTAGGGGAATGTCGTGGGCTAGAGTTAGGAGGAACTTTCTATACTCCTGAGGAATCACTAACCTCCTGGCAGTTCCAGGTTTAGGATCCCTTGCTTCAGTGTACAAGAGGTTGTCCTCCCAGTAAACTCTGTGAGAGTCACTGACATCCCCATTAGCTTGTTTGACAGCTTGCTGTCTTAGACCCTCTAGTGTGGGACAGGTTTGCTGTGCCACACTCAGCTCCTCCCTGGCAGGCCCCCCTTCAGCAAAAAGCTCAGCAGTGTCTGCTTCCAGCTCCTCTGGTGTAGGTTCTGCACATGGTGGACATTTTTCTTCCTCAGAAGTAGAATCCACTGTAGAGGGAGGGATAGTAGGTAGTGCTTTACTTCTACTAGCCCTAGCTTTAGGGAGCACTTGGTCCATTGTTCCAGGATCCAAGTCACCCTGTCCTTTTTGCTTTTTGGCCTGAGCCCTGGTTAAAGCAAAAATATGCCCTGGGATGCCCAGCATTGCTGCATGGGCCGCCAACTCCACATCTGACCAAGCTGATGTCTCCAAATCATTTCCTAGTAGACAGTCTACAGGTAAATCTGAGGCTACCACAACTTTCTTTGGACCAGTAACCCCCCCCAGTTGAGATTTACAACAGCCATGGGGTGGCTAAGTGTGTTGTTGTGAGCATCGGTTACTTGGTACTGGTGACCAAGTAGGTGTTGTTCAGGGTGGACCAGTTTCTCTATTACCATAGTAACACTGGCACCAGTGTCCCTGTAGGCCTGAACCTCAACACCATTTATTAGGGGTAGCTGCTTGTACTTATCCATGTTAAGGGGACAAGCAACTAAGGTGGCTAAATCAATAGCCCCCTCAGAGACTAACACAGCCTCTGTTGGTCTCCCTAACAAGACCAACCCCAACTAAGTTACCAAAAGTGAGCCCAGCTACTCCCTTGGATTGGCTATTAGTAGGCTTGCTCCCACCACCACTGCTATTAGTAGGGACACTAGGTGTAGCAGTAGGGGTAGTAGTGGTAGGAGGCTTGGTGCTTTTCTTTGGACAACTGGGATCTGTTGTCCAATGGCCTTTTATTTTACATAAATAGCACCATGGTTTCTTTTCTTTGTTTTGATTAGAAGAGGATTTGGGCCCACCACCCCCACCAGAGTGTTTTTGTGGGCCTGATGAAGACTCATTTTTAGATTTGTCCCCACCCTTGTCAGAAGACTTACCATCCTTCTTCTTGTTGCCATCTTTGTCACCCCCTGTATGAACTTTTCTGTTCACCCTTGTTCTGACCCATTTCTCTGCCTTCTTTCCCAATTCTTGGGGAGAGGTCAGATCAGAGTCCACCAGGTACTGGTGCAACAAATCAGACACACAGTTATTAAGTATATGCTCTCTCAGGATCAAGTTATACAGGCTTTCATAATCAGTAACTTTACTGCCATGTAACTGTCAAAGCCCAGCTCACCTGAGTTCTTGTTCAGTTCTGATGGAGGTTGAAGACAATCCGACCCCACCCTGAAACTGCTTGTTCCAGCACACTAGTTTTTAAAACAGTGCACTAAGAACAGAAGCTCAAGGGAAGGGGGGAAGTGGATAAAATAAAAATAGAGAGACAACACCGTTCTTGCGTTTCCACTGTTGAAGTGCTGCACAAATCTGCGGCCCTTTCTGACTTCTGTAGAAACTGGTGCCTAATGAAACATAAACAAAGAACAGATAAGTGCAACCTATTCCTATATGGGTTCCTGACTATCCCTTTGTTTATTAGAAATTCTCTTCTAAAAGTACCTCTTGGATCCTGGTCTCTAGATTCCAGGTTTGGAATGTGTTACTGCTCTGGGATGTGCTTTCTATTACTGTAAAGCTTCTAAAACATTAAACAAATACCGTTATCAGAATTACCAATATCAAACATTCATCTTAATATATCTAAAGCCTAAATTCCCAATAGCAAACTCACTTTTCCCATATTTCCAGAATCTTTTATAAAACAAATACTGTACTTTTACATCAAAATACAGCATGTAATTTGTGCAAGTCCTTGATTTAGTGTTTGCCTTGCTGTTAATGGTTTCCACTGTTCGATTCTTCAAAGTTCCGCAAAGTATTCTTGTAACAAAGAGTTTGAATCACAATGTTCGTGGAAGGTATCTTGTTTCAAATTGTTTATACACAAATCCAGAAATTGTTGTCAAAATTCTTTCAGGTAATAAAAAGTTTTGCACTTACTTGTTGCTGGCAAGAGATACTGATCAGTCTAACCTTGTCTTCTTTCTCTTTTGCAGGTTGCTTGTAGGAGAGAGGCTGAGACAAGGAGGAACCGGAAACCGGAAGAAGGAAGAGCCAGCAGCTGCGCCCATTGAAGCCAATGAAAGTCTGTAGAGAGCAGGAGTGCCAGCGCCGAGGGATCTGTTCTCAGGTAAGCAGGAGGTAGACGAGCACAAGCACTGGGTGAGGCTCGGGGGCTGCCTTTTATAGACAGGGCTGGGTGTGGTTCGAAGAGCTGGGTGTGGTTTGAAGAGCTGGGTGTGGTTTGAAGGGCTGGGTGTGGTCCTCACATGCTGCACATGTTCTTGAAAGGTGTGCAGAGTTTCAGTTATTATGCAAATTAGTTGAATTAACACATGGCCTAAGGAGGAGTGTTTTAAAGAAGCCTTGGTAAAAGCAAGGCCCAATGTGTTAACAAAACAGCACATTAAACAACATACACAGAAGCCTAGGGGGGGGAAGGTGAGATAACAAGAAAGGCTTTCAATAGTAAGTTTAATAGGGAGCTATTACAGAACCCACTAGTGCAGTGAGAGGGGACATGCTCTTTGCTGTGCACAAACCCTAACAGTTCCCTCCCTCAAAGGCCCTCCTACAGGACGGGGTTTTCCTGGATTTTTTAAATAAAACCGTCTAATCAGCTGTGGGGCATGTACATATGATGCTGGTTCCCATGAATTCTCAGATTCATCATATCCTTTCCATTCTACTAAATAAAACAGACGTCCACTAATTATTTTTGAGTCTTTTATGCTTTTCACTTCATATTCTAGATTTCCCTTAATTGGTATGGGTGGAGGTGGTGGTTCAGGTCGGCTTTTTGGGTTGTACGGCTTAAGCAAGGACACATGGAATGTAGTATGTACTGGATATTCTTTTGGTAAATCTAATTTTACTGTTACCGGGTTTACTATGGCAGTTATACTAAAGGGTCCAATGAAACGTGGTTGCAGCTTTCGGGATCCCTCTATGTTTAGGTTCTTTGTGGAGAGCCATGCCTTGTCCCCAATTTTATACATTGGGGCCTCAGATCTGTGTTTGTCTGCTTGTCTTTTCATGCTTTCTTTGTACTTTAATAAATGTTTCCTGGCTTTGTCTTGTATGTCACCTAACCTCGTTAGTCTATCCGTTACTGTAGGCAACAGGGAATCTTCTAACAAAATGGGTATAGCTCTTGGATGATACCCCTGCAAGAAATAGAATGGTGAGCAAAGTAGAGCTGAATGCTCAGTATTATTATAAACAAACTCCGCTACAGGGAGAGCTTCTAACCATTCACTAGAATAATCAGCCAATAAACAACGTAGCGTTTGAAGTAAGGTTTGATTCAGTCTTTCAGTCTGTCCACCTGTCTCTGGGTGGAAAGCAGTGGATAATGCCACATCTATTTTCAGTTTTTGACATAATTTTTTCCAAAATCTAGAGTTGAACTGGCTCCCTCGGTCTGACACCACTTTGCTTGGCAAACCATGTAAACGCACAATTTCCCTTATAAAAATATCGGCAAATTCTGCTGCCGTGGGTAATTTCCGTAATGGTACAAAATGTGCCATTTTAGATAAAAATCCACTATAACCAACACTGTTGTGAAGGATTTTACAGGTGGTAAACCTACAATAAAGTCTACGCTCACAGTGTGCCAAGGTTGTTTAGGTGTTGGCATTGGTATTAACAAGCCATCAGGGGCCTTATGAGAAGATTTATGTCTTGCACAAATTGGACAGGTAGTGACAAATTGCTTAATGCCCTTTCTTATAGTGTCCCACCAAAAGTGTTTTTGCACATTTTCCAGGGTTTTTACCCAACCAGGATGACCTGCCAACGGTGAGGCGTGATGCCAAATTATCACCTGTGTTTGTAATTCATAGGTGGGCACTAACAGCATGTTGTCGTGATACAATAAACCTCGTTGTATTGTGTTATGGGAATCCTTTGACCAATCCTGAGGTGCTATTTGCATGTGTGCATTATATAGATCTGTGATGAAATCCTTCTGTTGTACTGGTGCCAAAAACTTTTGGGGAGGAATAATGGGTTCTCCTATTTTATCTTGTTTCATGTCTGAGGTATGTCCGTATCTATATAACACATCAGATTGAATTTGTTGTGCACCTGGTCTATAGGTTATAACAAAGTCAAATGTGCTAAAAAAGTTTAACCAGCGCATCTGACGTGGTGTTAGTGCTTTAAGTGATCCAAAAAACTGTAGGTTCTTATGGTCAGAAAAGATTGTAACTGGGTACTTGGCTCCCATTAAATGGTGCCTGCATTCTGAAAAGGCTATTTTGATAGCTAGTAGTTCCCTTTCAGCCACAGTGTAATTTTGTTCAGCTGGTAATAACTTTTTGGAATAGAAGGCTATAGGATGTAACTGGCCATCTACTGCATCTCGTTGAGAGAGAACTCCTCCTAAAGCTACTTGTGAAGCATCCGCTTCAACAAAAAAAGGCAAGTCAGGATCAGGATGTTTCAGAATTGGGGCTGAAGTGAACTTTTGTTTTAGGAGTTGAAAGGCGTGTGCCACCTCATCAGTCCAAAGAAATCGTTGCCCTTTCCGCAACAAGGTAGTTATTGGGGCCGCAATGTCTGCAAAATGTGCAAAAAACCTCCTATAAAAATTGGCGAAACCCAGAAATTTCTGAATATCTTTTACAGAGGATGGTTCTGGCCAATCAGCAATAGCACTGATTTTCTTTACATCCATAGTTATTCCTTGAGGTGACAGGCAGTATCCTAAAAAGTCCACATTGCTGACATTAAAAGTACACTTTTCTAACTTAGCAAAAAGATGATTTTCTTTTAACTTTGATAATACTGCACGAACATGTTGGGTATGTTCTTCTGAGTTCTTAGAGTAAATGAGGATGTCGTCTATGTATACTATGACACAAACGTCCAGGAATTCGTGTAGGACCTCATTTATAAAGAACTGAAAGGCCGCAGGGGCATTACATAACCCAAAGGGCATTACTGTGTACTCAAATAAACCAAACTTTGGGGGTCATTCTGACCCTGGCGGTCTTTTCGCAAGACCGCCGAGTTACCGCCGCGGTGAAGACCGCCGGCCGCGGCGGTATGCCGCTGCGTGTATTCCGACCGCTGGCAGCGTTCCGCCGGAAAACCGCCAGCAGCCACACTGGCGGTCGGCGGGAAAGTGGAGACTGGTCAACCTCCACCGCCACGCCAGCAGAACACCGCCCACAGAATTACGACCCACATTTCTGTGTGGCGGTCTTCTGTTGGCGGTCACGTCCCTATGGCTCCCATCGCCTCCCGGAGGACCAACGCACAAGGTGAGTTGATCGTCCGTGAGGGGAGGGGGTGGGGGGGTGTTGTGTGATGTGTGCGTGCATGGGGGTGTGCGTGTGAGTGTGTAGAGGGGGTGTGTGAGTGCGTGTATGCGGGCGGGGGGTGCTGCTGTGTCAATGGGTAATGTGTGCAGTTCGGCGGGAGCACATGTCTGCATGTATGTGTGTGGGTATGTGTCCCCGTCGTGTATGTGTGTGTGTAGGGGGTGTGTATATGTGCATGTTGGGGGTGTGTGCATGTCGGGGTGCGTGTATGTGCATGTCGGGGTGGGGGTTTGTAACATCTCTGAGGGTGGCAGGGGGGTGGAGGGTGTGGGGGGAGGACTAGTGGGGGGTGGGGGAGACCCCTATCAGTGCCAGGGAAGGAATTCCCTGGTCCCGATAGTGCCTACCGCCATGGTTCGCATGTCGGTTCCCGACCGCCAGAAACCGCGGCGGTAAGCAGGGTCATGATACCCTTGGCGGTCTTGGGTCGACCGCCGGGCTGGAGAGCGCAACCTCCAGCCCGGCGGTCATGACCGCCGTGGCGGTCGGAGTGGTGAAGTTGCGGTCGATCGCGGCGGTGACCGCCGCGGTCAGAATGCCATTTTTTTTACCGCCGGTCTGGTCGCGGTCCGACCGCCGCCTCTCCGCCGACCGCCAGGGTCAGAATGAGGGCCTTTGTCTTGAAAGCTGTCTTCCACTCATCCCCCTCTTTTACTCGGACCAGGTGGTAAGCTCCCCGCAGATCTAGTTTAGTGTATACAGTAGAATGTCTTAATTGATCCAACAACACAGGTATTAGAGGAAGAGGATATTTATTCTTTATTGTAGCCTTATTTAGTCCTCTATAATCGATACACGCGCGCAGGGATTTATCCGGCTTCGGGATAAAAAAGAGTGGAGATGACACCGGAGATGTGGAATGACGGATGAACCCAGACTGTAGTAGGTCATCTAGGTAGGTTCTTAAGTATTTGGTTTCTTCGTCAGTCAAAGCATATACTCTGTTATTAGGTAAAGGGGCCCCTGGGATAAGATCTATACGGCAGTCATAAGACCGATGTGGGGGCAGCACACTAGCCTTTACTGGATCAAAGACGTCTCTAAAGTCAGAATATTCAGGAGGGAGACTTGGTTCATCTTGTGTAACACTAGCACAGTGTAATACTGTGCTCTGTTCTGTACCTGCTTCTTGATAGCAATTGGTTCTACAGAAAGAGGAATCCAAAGTAACAGTTCTATTCACCCAATCAATTTTTGGGTTATGAGTTGTTAACCAGGGTACCCCGAGAATCAAACCAAAATTAGGAGTATCTATCAGATCAAAGCTAATCACCTCTGTGTGCCCGTTCTGACAGACCATAACAAGTGGACTTGTTTGTTTTGTGATTAATCCAGAGGTCAATTCTGACCCATCCACTGCACATACTGCTTCTGGACAAGGCTTTAGGCACATAGGAAGTCCTAAGCTTTCAGCTAACTTATTATCCACAAAATTTCCTGTCGCGCCTGAGTCCAGTAGGACAGGGAGAGAATGCCTCACTTGGGTAGTAACAATTAAAACGACCTGAATTATGAAATGTTTAGGTATGTGCGGTACCATGAAGGCTGCAGCATTAGAGGTTTGATTAAGATGTTTTCTCGAGCAAGTAACCTCTCCCCTTGTCGAGCTTAATCGTTTCCCGATTCAGTTGAGGAGGTGGAGGAAACAGCACCCTTTCGTGAAGTTTTAGGCTTTACTGGACATTCTCTGGCAAAGTGACCTGCCCTGCCACAATATAAACATAATTGAAGTTTTCTCCTTCTTTCTTTTTCCTCTGATGTGAGTGGACCTCTGAGTGTCCCTATTTGCATAGGCTCAGGTTCAGGGAGTTTATTATCTGTGTCTTTCTTCTCGTGTCTAATAAAAGTTAACCGTGATTCCAGTTTGTATTTATCTCCCTTTCTTTCTCCTATTCTATGTTCTAATTTCACAACTAAATCTACGAAGTCCGAATAGTCTTCTGGCAAATCAACGATATGAGCCAGCGGGTCTTTTAACTCGTCTCTCAAACCTTTATAAAAAAGGGAGACACGCTTTTCTTCTGGCCACTGTGTCTCGGTGAGTAAACGATTAAAACTAGTGAGATAGGTCAATAAATCCTTGTTACCTTGTTTAAGATTTAAAAGCTCATTATCACTTGCCTGCATGAAAGTGTGTTTTGCAAAAAGGCTGGTCATGGTACGTTTAAATTGATTCCAATTATGGAGGATGGGATCATCTCTATCCACAAAAGGAATTGACCAATTGGCTGCTGTGCCACCCAAATAAGACAAGACGAATGCCACTTTCGTAGCATCAGTAGGGAACTGTTGTGGCTTACAAACGATGTGTAATTGACATTGATTGATAAAAACATGGAATTTGTTACTATCTCCATGAAAACGTTCAGGTGCTGCTAAGGGCACAGCATTAGGAACATTAACAGTAACCTCAACTGGGGGAGGCAAAGTTGTATGTTTTGATGGCGCCCCTTTCTCTGAGGAGGTTTTAAACAAAGGCGTAAAAGCTGTGTTCCACTGAGATCCCCTAAATTTATACCTGCTTAAATCCTGTTTTAAAGAGGTATTCTCCATCTTTAATCTCTCTAATTCCTCTTGCATATGTTGCAAGATGCCAGACACTGATTCATTATGAGCCAAGTCCTCATTTAGGGCCTGCGCCATATCCGTGACGTCAATGCCCTATATTTCTTCCCCGGTATTCATCGTCCACCAGAACTGAATTTTTTTAAGGCTTGTGCTTCTGTCAAAGCCCAGCTCACCTGAGTTCTTGTTCAGTTCTGATGGAGGTTGAAGACAATCCGACCCCACCCTGAAACTGCTTGTTCCAGCACACTAGTTTTTAAAACAGTGCACTAAGAACAGAAGCTCAAGGGAAGGGGGGAAGTGGATAAAATAAAAATAGAGAGACAACACCGTTCTTGCGTTTCCACTGTTGAAGTGCTGCACAAATCTGCTGCCCTTTCTGACTTCTGTTGGAACTGGTGCCTAATGAAACATAAACAAAGAACAGATAAGTGCAACCTATTCCTAAATGGGTTCCTGACTATCCCTTTGTTTATTAGAAATTCTCTTCTAAAAGTACCTCTTGGATCCTGGTCTCTAGATTCCAGGTTTGGAATGTGTTACTGCTCTGGGATGTGCTTTCTATTACTGTAAAGCTTCTAAAACATTAAACAAATACCGTTATCAGAATTACCAATATCAAACATTCATCTTAATATATCTAAAGCCTAAATTCCCAATAGCAAACTCACTTTTCCCATATTTCCAGAATCTTTTATAAAACAAATACTGTACTTTTACATCAAAATACAGCATGTAATTTGTGCAAGTCCTTGATTTAGTGTTTGCCTTGCTGTTAATGGTTTCCACTGTTCGATTCTTCAAAGTTCCGCAAAGTATTCTTGTAACAAAGAGTTTGAATCACAATGTTCGTGGAAGGTATCTTGTTTCAAATTGTTTATACACGAATCCAGAAATTGTTGTCAAAATTCTTTCAGGTAATAAAAAGTTTTGCACTTACTTGTTGCTGGCAAGAGATACTGATCAGTCTAACCTTGTCTTCTTTCTCTTTTGCAGGTTGCTTGTAGGAGAGAGGCTGAGACAAGGAGGAACCGGAAACCGGAAGAAGGAAGAGCCAGCAGCTGCGCCCATTGAAGCCAATGAAAGTCTGTAGAGAGCAGGAGTGCCAGCGCCGAGGGATCTGTTCTCAGGTAAGCGGGAGGTAGACGAGCACAAGCACTGGGTGAGGCTCGGGGGCTGCCTTTTATAGACAGGGCTGGGTGTGGTTCGAAGAGCTGGGTGTGGTTTGAAGAGCTGGGTGTGGTTTGAAGGGCTGGGTGTGGTCCTCACATGCTGCACATGTTCTTGAAAGGTGTGCAGAGTTTCAGTTATTATGCAAATTAGTTGAATTAACACATGGCCTAAGGAGGAGTGTTTTAAAGAAGCCTTGGTAAAAGCAAGGCCCAATGTGTAAACAAAACAGCACATTAAACAACATACACAGAAGCCTAGGGGGGGGGAAGGTGAGATAACAAGAAAGGCTTTCAATAGTAAGTTTAAAAGGGAGCTATTACAGAACCCACTAGTGCAGTGAGAGGGGACATGCTCTTTGCTGTGCACAAACCCTAACAGTAACCACCCCTCCAAGGCCTTCACTGAATGGTCAACAAAATCAACCCAGTCTTGTGAAGACTCCTTTTTGGTCTCTCTGAACTTCATCCTGTACTGTTCAGTGGTTAAGCCATAACCATCCAGGAGTGCATTCTTAAGAACTGTAAAATTATTGGCATCACTTTCTTTGACAGTAAGGAGCCTATCCCTACCCTTTCCACTAAATGATAGCCATAGGATAGCAGCCCACTGCCTTTGAGGGACATCCTGTACAACACAGGCCCTCTCAAGTGCAGCAAACCACTTGTTAATGTCATCCCCCTCCTTATAAGGGGGAACTATCTTGTGCAGATTCCTAGAATCATGCTCTTTTGCAGGATGACTATTGGGAATACTGCTGCTGCCACCATGGGTTTCTAAACCCAACTTCTGTCTTTCTTTTTCTAGTTCAAAGGACTGTCTGTCCAAATCCAGCTGTTGCTTCTTGAGCTTCAGTCTGGTTTGTTCCACTCTCAATTTATTGAGCTCCCTTTCTAACAATCTGTCATCAGGGTGGGTGGGAGGGACATGTCTAGAAACAGAAGTATGATGAGAAAGGACAGAAGGAGACCTGTCCCTAACAGAAGGCACCCTAACAGCTTGGCTCACAGAAACAGCACTTCTACTATGATGAGAAGGAATACTCTTACTGGGATGTGAGACCACACTATCTGTATGATGTGAGTCAACATCAGTTCCAACTATGCTAGGTTGTCTGCTAGGGGGCAGGCTTGGAAGTTTCCCTCCCACTTCTTTAGTTAGGGGAGCCCCAGAGTCAGAGTGGGAACCATCAGCTAACTTTTCAACAGGAGTGCCAGCTGTGGCCTTATCCTGTTCAATAAGCATATTCACTAACAGTTCTCTAGAAGGATTCTTCCTTATACTTAAACCTCTATCTATACAGAGACTCCTTGCTTCTTTCCAGCTAAGGTTATCATAAGCAAGTTTGGACAGATCAACAGTTTGGCCTGTGCCAGACATTTTAGACAGTGTTTAAGTGACAGAAAAAGTGAAGAAAAAGTTTTTCAGAACTTTTAGAAAGACAGAAAAAAAAATTTACAACTTTTTAAGAACTTTTTAGAAAGTTAGAGGTACTTTTCAGCACTTTAGAAAAGAAGTGAGAAAAGAAATGCAAAACTTTTTGGTTAGGTGTACATACACTGAACTTGTTTTGTATATTTTTCTCTTATGAAAAGTACAATGACAAAAGTGGTAAGTAGTTACAGAGCACTTATCCCACCACTGCACAACCAATGTAGGAGGCTGGACTGGCTTGTAGTGAGTACCAAGGGGTACTTACACCTTGCACCAGGCCCAGTTATCCCTTATTAGTGTATAGGGTGTCTAGCAGCTTAGGCTGATAGATAATGGTAGCTTAGCAGAGCAGCTTAGGCTGAACTAGGAGACTAGTGAAGCTCCTACAGTACCACTAGTGTCATATGCACAATATCATAAGAAAACACAATACACAGATATACTAAAAATAAAGGTACTTTATTTTTATGACAATATGCCAAAAGTATCTCAGTGAGTACCCTCAGTATGAGGATAGCAAATATACACAAGATATATGTACACAATACCAAAATATGCAGTAATAGTATTAGAAAACAGTGCAAACAATGTATAGTTACAATAGGATGCAATGGGGACACATAGGGATAGGGGCAACACAAACCATATACTCCAAAAGTGGAATGCGAACCACGAATGGACCCCAAACCTATGTGACCTTGTAGAGGGTCACTGGGACTGTAAGAAAACAGTGAGGGTTAGAAAAATAGCCCACCCTAAGACCCTGAAAAGTGAGTGCAAAGTGCACTGAAGTTCCCCAAAGGATATAGAAGTCGTGATAGGGGAATTCTGAAGGAAAGACACAAATCAGCAATGCAACAACGATGGATTTCCAAACGAGGGTACCTGCGGAACAAGGGGACCAAGTACAAAAGTCACAAGCAAGTCGGAGATGGGCAGATGCCCAGGAAATGCCAGCTGTGGGTGCAAAGAAGCTGCTACTGGACAGTAGAAGATGAACATTCTGCAGGAACGACAAGGGCTAGGAACTTCCCCTTTGGAGGACGGATCCCTCACACCGTGCAGAGTCGTGCAGAAGTGCTTTCCTGAAGAAAGACTGCCAACAAGCCTTGTTAGCTGCAAATCATGCGGTTAGGGTTTTTGGATGCTGCTGTGGCCCATGAGGGACCAGGATGTCGCCAATTGTGTCTGGGGACAGAGGGGGCATCGAGCAAGACAAGGAGTCCTCTCAAAAGCAGGCAGCACCCTCAGAAGTGCTGGAACAGGCACTACAAAGTGGAGTGAAATGGTGCTCACCCAAAGTTGCACAAAGGAGTCCCACGCCACCGGAGGACAACTTAGGAGGTCGTGCAATGCAGGTTAGAGTGCCGTGGACCCAGGCTGGACTGTGCACAAAGGATTTCAGCCGGAAGTGCACGGAGGCCGGAGTAGCTGCAAAAGTCGCGGTTCCCAGCAGTGCAGTCTGGCGTGGGGAGGCGAGGACTTAGCTCACCAATCTTGGACTGAAGAGTCACTGGACTGTGGGAGTCACTTGGTCAGAGTTGCTGGATTCAAGGGACCTCGCTCGTCGTGCTGAGAGGAGACCCAGGGTACCGGTGATGCAGTTCTTTGGTGCCTGCGGTTGCAGGGGGACGATTCCGTCGACCCACGGGAGATTTCTTCGGAGCTTCTAGTGCAGAGAGGAGGCAGACTACCCCCACAGCATGCACCACCAGGAAAACAGTCGAGAAGGCGGCAGGATCAGCGTTACAGAGTTGCAGTAGTCGTCTTTGCTACTTTGTTGCAGTTTTGCAGGCTTCCAGCGCGGTCAGCAGTCGATTCCTTGGCAGAAGGTGAAGAGAGAGATGCAGAGGAACTCGGATGAGCTCTTGCATTCGTTATCTAAGGAATCCCCAAAGACAGAGACCCTAAATAGCCAGAAAAGAGGGTTTGGCTACTTAGGAGAGAGGATAGGCTAGCAACACCTGAAGGAGCCTATCAGAAGGAGTCTCTGACGTCACCTGCTGGCACTGGCCACTCAGAGCAGTCCAATGTGCCAGCAGCACCTCTGTTTTCAAGATGGCAGAGGTCTGGAGCACACTGGAGGAGCTCTGGGCACCTCCCAGGGGAGGTGCAGGTCAGGGGAGTGGTCACTCCCCTTTCCTTTGTCCAGTTTCGCGCCAGAGCAGGGCTGAGGGGTCCCTGAACCGGTGTAGACTGTCTTATGGCAGCCCATAGGGATCTCCTGGAACCCCAATACCCTGGGTACCTCAGGACCATATACTAGGGAATTATAATTATAAGGGTGTTCCAGTATGCCAATGTAAATTGGTAAAATTGGTCACTAGCCTGTTAGTGACAATTTGAAAGAAATGAGAGAGCATAACCACTGAGGTTCTGATTAGCAGAGCCTCAGTGAGACAATTAGTCATAACACAGGTAACACATTCAGGCACACTTATGAGCACTGGGGCCCTGGCTGGCAGGGTCCCAGTGACACATACAACTAAAACAACATATATACAGTGAAAAATGGGGGTAACATGCCAGGCAAGATGGTACTTTCCTACATGGGGTCCTACCCCTGTATGGGCAGTTGTATGGGCCTCCAGACCAGCAGGTGAGTACATCAGGGGTACGTTGTATGCGACATGGCTGCATGAAGATGTATGTGTGTGCTGACAATGTGTCATTGGGGGAGTTTGGCTGCATGCAATGTATATGCAGAGGTATGGGTCATGTGTGTGCTTAATGTGGGATCTCTGCAGAATGTAAGCCATTTCTGACACAGAATGGAGTGTTGAGTTCCTAGTTTCCTTTTGTCTGTGTTCTCTAAGCAGGTCAGCGCCCATCAGAAGAAAGGGTTGTGGCTTGTCGTTGCCAAGGATGTGCAGACCCTGGGGGTCCATAGCCGGCAGAGCACCCACTGCAGGAAATGGTGGGAGGACCTGAGACGCTGGGCCTGGAAGATGCAGAGGCCCAGCTGGGGACGGCCTCTCAATGAGGGAGGGGTGCCGATCGGACCCTGGCCCCCCAATGGCCTGCATACTGGTAGTGGCCAATCATGAGTTGGATGGGCACTTGAGGGCAGCACAGCAGCCACAAGGGGGTGAGTACAGACTGTGTGCTACTAATTTTTGTTGCCTGCCATGGAGTTTGAGTGCAAAGGTTTAGTCAGGGGATTCCCCAATATGCCGGTTTAGCTATTCTGGTGGGGTCCTGCTTAGCAATGTAGGGTTGTATGTATATTTGGAATTGGTAATTAGCTAGCATACCATGCCAGACATGGCTTAGTGAGTCCCAGTAGGTGTGCAGATGGTAGTGTATGGGTTCTTTACTGCTGTTGTACCCAGGTAATTGTTTGTCATTGTGGTCCATACTGCACAGTGTTAGTCCCAGTGAGTGATTATGATGTCTATGCCATATGTACTGCTGCTGCTGTGATTGACCCTGTGCTGCCTTTCTTTCTCCCCCACCCTCTCTCCTTTTCTCATTGTGTCCTTGTGTGCATTAGCATCATCTGGTGAAGGAGCAGGGGCACTGATGAGTGGGAGAGCTGCAGCCCATAGGACCCAGGAGGTGGAGAGCACAGCCGCTAAGGGGATCAGTGGGTTGGAGGGGGAGGGGAGCACCACCAGGGAGACAGGAACAACAACATCTGACTCTGATTCCTCCACCGATTGAAGCTCACTGGTGGTGGCAGCCCCTCTGGGACTACCCCAGCTACTAAATCTTCAGCCACCCCTCATACCAACACTGCCCTCCCAGTAAGCCCCCACCCAGTTGCCCGTGCCCACTCACCCAGGAGGGTGGACGTCTACTTCTCCCCAGGCATCTCAGGCCCTGCCCCAGTTAGCCCTGCTGCCCTCACTGAGGAGGCTATTGACCTCCTGAGGGCAGTCAACCATAGTGAATGCCATCCAGGGGCTGGCATCCCAGATGCAGCAATGCAATGCCTACTTGTTGGGCAATCATGGTGGCTTGGCTGCCCCATAGAGATCATTTCAGCCTCTGGTCTCTTCTGTGATGCCAGCCAATATACCTGGTTCTTCCGTTCCCCCTCCAACTACCTGTTCCCAGTCCCAAAGCCCTCTCCCCCAACCCATCCCACACACACAATCAGACAAGCATGCACCCAAAACAACAGACAGCACTCGCACAGACAAGCACAGGCAGCACACTTCAATCCACAAGCACACATACAGCCAACACACAGATGCATATACAACAACAGCCACCGCCTCCACTGTCTACCCCCTCCTCCTTTACAATCACATCAACACACACCTGCATGCACTGCATCATCAGTCCGAGATCCTGCCACCTGTAGAGCCTTGCCCACGGTCACCACAACAGCAGAAATGCAGACTAGCACCTCAATCACCACATGTGCAGTCACCACCACTATTACAACCTTGTGCACCACACCCACGTTACTTGCAGACACCACAACAATATACATACACATGTCCTGTTTGTCCTCTCCAACCATGTCTGCCCCTCCAAAAACACATAAACGCTCCCACTCAGACACTCAATAGCCATCCAACTCACACACGCACACTATCCATGCACCTGCACCCAAGTCCAGCACACCTACTCCTCCTACAACCACTCCCCCTACCTCCACTCCCAAACATCCTCCCACAACCCACCCCATTGGACCTAAGAAACATTTCCTTTCTGGCCTTGACCTCTTCCCATCTCCTCCCCGTCCTGGCCATAAGAGGAAGATCCCTCTCCCCCTGGCCACTACCTTCTCCCAGGCCACTCCTTTTACTCCCCCTGAAGCTTCAACTGCCAATAAGGGGCACAAGAGTGGCACACTGCCCCCCCACCCCAAGCAACCACCTCCTCCCCCTAAACAATGGGGCAAGGATCAGCACCCTCATAAACCCAAGTCCAATGACCCCCCTCCCAAGAAGAAACCCCCAATCCACCCCCCCACTGTAGGAAAGTACCCTCTTTTTCGGCATGATTACCCCCATTTTCTGCTTGATGTCAGTGTGCCTGACTGTGTTCACTGGGATCCTGCTAACCAGGACCCCAGTGATTATGGGCCAGATGTAGGTAGGAAAAAAATTGCGAGTCGGAAATTGCGAGTCTTTGCGACTCGCAATTTCCGACTCGCAAATAGGTATCCAGCAAGAAGAAGCGACTGCATTTTGCGACTCGCAAATGAAGTCGCACCGCAGATTGCGAGTCTGCTGTTTGCAAGGTCGCTTTTTGCGACTTCGCTAAAAACGATCACGCAAATTGCGAGTGGGTGTCGCAAATTGCGACTGTGCCGCAAATTGCATGCAGGTGCAGCAGAACACTCTGGAAAACACTTCCTGGCTCTTGCTGATGACATCACAGCCAGGAAGTTTACTAATACACCTGGAAGGAGGGAGGACCACACCCATTTCCAACTGCTGAACAGCCAACAGGAGGAACAGCAACAACAATGGAGGAATCAGCCAGAAGGAGGAAAATTAAATTTTCTGAAAAGGAACTGGAGGTGCTGACGGATGAATGCTGCCAGCACCATGATCAGCTCTTTGGAAGAGCTGGAGAAAAGGAGGATTTGGATGGAAATCCAGGAGAAGGTGAATTCAATGGGGGTGAGCCACAGGAGCATTGATGAACTTAAAAAAAAGATGGTATGACCTGCGCTCCAGGACCAAGGAGAGGGTGGCAGAGCGCCTACGGGAGATGAGGGGCACTGGAGGAGGCCCATCTACCGTCCCAAAACCCACACCCATGGAGGAAAGAGTGCAAGAGACCCTGGAGCCAGAGGCAGTGTCTGGAATAGGAGAGCTGGACACGTCAGCGCCAGGACCATCAACCAGTGAGTACCATGAAACATGCATGTACACCCATATCTGCCATACCCCCACCCACCTAGTACACAGCAGCATGCACAACCAAATAGTTCCATTTCAGAGTAGCAACCACCAGAATGGTGCATTATGGGCAATGTAGTCCAGTAGGCAGCTGATAGGCAACAGTTTATTAGGAAGCATACAACAGATGGTAGATACTGACAGTGTGTTCCCTGTGTCCCACAGGTCTCTCACGAGACACCACCACCAGCCACACCGTCCAGGGGTCAGAGGTCAGCCACCAGGCAGCACAGGACCCAGGAGCAGCCACCACAGGGACCAACACCACCCGACCACAGTCCCCTCCAGATGCACCAGTGGCCATAGTGGAGATAGACCCAGCACCCGGTCCCAGCCACAGTGCCAGCCAACAGGACACAGATGCACCACCACGTCGTAGGCGACGTGTCCTTGTCCCTTCAGTGTCACAGGGAGATGTAGGGGACTCCTCAATGTCCGCCGCCGAGGCTGCACTCATCGAAGGTCAGCGCCTGCAGACAAGGCAAATGAGACTGATTTCAGGGGCCATGCAGCGAATGGAGAGGAATCAGACAACAGGGCTGGCACAGGTCCACACAGAGCTAAAACACCTGAACAGTAATGTAGGTGACCTTGTGCTCTCCATCAGGCAACTAGTGGCTGAACTTGTCACAGAGAGAGAGGGTGCAATGCGCCGTGACTGCCAACTGATCCACCGACTAGACCGCATGACTGCCTCCATCGTCCGCCTGGCTGTAAATACCACAGGGCTGTCACGCCGCACAGTCAGCCTACAGGTCGACATGGGCCACTTTGCCAGCGATGTGGCTCGCGGCCTGGGACGCATAAGCCATGCTGTTGACATGATGGAGGCACGACAGGTGGCTAGGGGCGCGGCAGACACGCCGCAAGACAGTGAGGAGGGCTCTACTATAAGTAGTGCATCTGCCACAGACACCGGGGTCTTGTGTAGTGGAAGTGCACGGCAGGGATCTGCAGACACTCCAGGCACCAGGCATGCTGGGCTTTCCAGGCGTAGGATGTGAGCTACGCACTGACAAACAATGGAGGCACATGAGGCTAATGTGTCCTCATAGCAGGTGGACTTTTACAGCCCCTGATCAATAGTTCATTTCAATAGTTTTTTGGTTCACTTCATTAAAGTTCTTGTTTGTTCCACTTCACACCTGGGCTCTTTGTGTGTGACATTCGTGTGTGTGGTGACAGTTACCATGTACCTTCCAAAGTATTGGTTTGCAATGTGGTCCCGTCTCTGTCTGCCTTGATTTGCAATGCTTCCATCCCCATGATGGCGATGTGGTAGCTCTTGCTCGTCATCCTCCGAATCTGGGTCTTCTGGGGTGAGATGTAGCCCACGTCTGGTGGCAATGTTGTGCAGTATAGCGCATGCGCCAACGATCTTGAATGCTGTTATTGGGGCATACTGGAAGGCACCTCCACTTCTGTGGAGGCATCAGAATCTTGCCTTCAACAGTCCAAAGGTCCTCTATATAACATTTCGGGTCCTCCTATGTGCACTGTTGTATCGCCTCTCTGTCTCCTTGCTGGGTGTTAAGTACGGGGTAAGTATCCATGGTCGTAGTGCATATGCACTGTCACCTGTTTGGCAAAAATGAACAATGTTAGCTGGGCATGGATGGGTTCCACATTGACCTGTGTGTATGTCTGCAAGGTGTATTCAGTCATACCTAGGAGATATCTGTCTCCAAACTCACCATGTTCTAGGCGTTGGTGTATCCCACTGTGCCTGAAAATGTAGGAGTCTTGTGTACTCCCTGGAAATTTGGCTACCATGTCAGTGATAACATAATGGGTGTCACATACCACCTGGATGTTCAGTGAGTGGGTACACTTCCGGTTGCGGAACAGATATTCCAGATTTGCAGGAGGACATATTTGTATATGTGTCCCGTCTACACACCCTATTACATGCGGGAAGTTGGCAATCCTGTAGAATTCCAACTTGGTGCTGTTGATTTCTGCCTCATTCCTGGGTAGGTATATGTATCTGGACATGTGTGTGAGTATGGCATCTAGGAATGCCCTGAAGAACCGTGAGAGTGCACTTTGAGATACCCCACCTGCCACTGCAATGACCCCCTGATAGCTACCCGAGGCCAAGAGGTGCAGTGAGCATAGCACTTGCACATGTGTGGGGATGGCGCTGCCGCGCACATTCAGGTGTTGAAGCTGCGGATTGAATAGATCTATTAATTCTAATATTGCTGCAGTGCTGAGTCTGTATTTATCATATATCTACTCCTCAGTTTGTTGGAAAAGTGTCTGTCTGGTTCTGTATATCTTCTCCTGTCTCTGGCTCCTCCTCCTCATCTGCTGTGCGGCGTGGGCTCTCCTCCTCCTTGCTATCACATATATCTCCGCCATCTTGAGTAACCCAGGTGCCTTCTGGGTCTCCTTTTATACTTTGGTGCTGGTTACCACCTGCTCTGAGTTAGTGGTAAATTGGAAGTGCAAAATGGGCTGTTTGTGACTAGTCGCAATTTGCGAGTGGCTATTTCATATGGTTTGCGACTCGCAAATTGCGACTTCCTATTTGCGGGTCGCACAATGGGGTCGCAATTTTTGCGATTCGGAAATGGTTTTTTTGCATCCCATCTCCGATTTTGCGGGGTCGCAAATTGCAATTCGGGCCATTTGCAACTCGCAAAATTTTGCTACATCTGGCCCTATGCTCTCTCTCTCCCAAAGCTCTGTATTCCACTCATAATTGGCATACTGGTGCCCCTTTATAAGTGCCTAGTATATGGTACCTATGTACCCAGCGCATTGGGGTTCCAGTGGATCCCTATGGGCTGCAGCATATATTTTACCACCCATAGGGAGCCCATGCAAAAGCTCCTGCAGAACTGCTATTACAGCCTGCGTGAAAAGGTACAAGCTCCCTTTCACTGACACTTTCAATGCACCAGGTAACTTATAAGTCACCCATATAGCAGGCCCTCCAGCCCTAAGGGCAGGGTGCAAAGTACCTGTGTGTAAGGGCACCTCTGCACTACCAGAGGTGCCCCCATGACCTCCAGGACCATTTTCCTGGAATTCATGAGTGCGGGGATGCCATTTTACACTTGCACTGATCATAGGTCACTACCTATGTCCAGCTACATAATGGTAACTCCGAACATAGGAATGTTTGGTATCAAGCATGTTGGAATCATACCCCAAGGCTTTTGCAAACATTGGTTGTATGATTCCATGCACTCTGGGGGCTCCGTAGACGACCCCCAGTATTGCCAATTCAGCCTTCTAAGTTTTTCCAGGCAGCCCCAGCTGCTGCCACCTCATAGACAGGTTTCTGCTCTCCTGGCCCAGGAAGGCAGAACAAAGGATTTCCTTTGGGAGGGGGGAGTTACACCCTCTCCCTTTGGAAATATTTGTTACAGGCTTTGGAGGGGTAGTCTTATCAAGCCACTGGAAATGCTGTGAAGGGCACATTTGGTGCCCTCCTTGCATAAACCAGTCAGGGACACCCAGCCCCTGCTGTGGTGCGAAACTGGACATATGAAATGGGAGTGGCCACTCCCCTGTCCATCACCACCCGAGGGGTGGTGCTCAGAGCTCCTCCAGAGGGTCCCAGGGTTTTGATATCTTGGATTCAACATTGGCAGGTAACTCTGGGGGCATCTAAGTGGCCAGTGCCAGCAGGTGATGTCAGAGCCCTCCCCTGATAGGTGCTTACCTGGTTAGGTGACCAATCCCCCTTTCAGGGCTATTTATGGTCTCTCCTTTGGGTTGCTCCTCTGAACCAGATTGCAAGACTCAAACAGGAATCCTCTGCATCCTCCACTTCGACTTCTCACAGAAGAAACTGCATCTGGACTCTCCAGAAACTCTACAAACTGCAACAAAGAAGCTAGATGCATTCTGCAACATTGTATCTCTGGCTCCTGCCAGCAACTGCAACTGTTTTCCAGTCATGCATCCTCGGAAGACAGCCTGTCTTCAGCCTGCATCAGAAGTGCGAAGGAATCTCCCTTGTGGTGAAGGAGTCACTCCCCTGCTTTTGCAGGCACCAACTGCAAAGATGACCATCTGCATGAATCCCCTCTCCTGCTGAATGGCGTGTATCCTGCACCATGGGTGGTGGACTGAAGTGGTCCTGAAAATTCTCTCTTCCAACTGTCCAACTTTGGTGGAGGTAAGAGCTCGCCTCCCCACGCAAGACAGTACCCCTATGCATCACGTATTTTGCAGCAGCCAAGGCTTGTTGGCATTCTTCCTCCAAGTCCTTCATGCATCTTGTAGATCAGACCCCAGCACTCTCTCCTGTGATGCACAGCTTCCTGAGTCATTCTACAGAGGCGTGGGAGCCTTTGTCGTAGTGCTGCGTGGGCCCCTTCTGCAACTTTCTTGTCCTTGTGCTGTGGGACTCCTGTGTGTGCTGCCTGGTCTTCTGTGGGCTGTTTGAGTTGCTGAGGGCCACTTCTGACTCTTCCTCTTAGGTAGAGTCCACCTGGTCCTTCCTGGTCCCAGGGAGCGCCATTTACCGCTAACCACCAGCTTTGCATGTGCCAAGTCTAGTTGGGGGACTCCGACAACTCAAACCTGACTGCAATCCTCCATCCGGCGTGGGACATCACTTGCATCCTCCAGGAACCGGACTTTATCGTTTTTGGTGCAGTGCTGACTTTTCTTCTTCACCGTTGGCTCGCCTTTTGCACCTTCATCCGGGTGGTCCTGCTCTTCCTGAACTCTTCTGTGCTTCTTGGGCTTGGTCCCCTTCATCCACAGATCTTCTTGTCCAGGAATCCACTGTTGGTGTCTTGCAGTCTCTTCTAGGTTTTGCATGATTCTTCTTCTCACTTCTGTGTGTGCTGTGGGAAAGTTACTGTGATTTACTCCTGCTTTTCTGGTCAATGGAGTGGGTTGTGGTACTTACCTTTGGGATTTTATAGTACTCCAAAGTCCCCTCTACACACTACACTTGCCTAGGTGGGAGACCGACTTTTACATTCCACTTACTTAGTATATGGTTTGTGCACCCCCTAGGCCAATTCTACCAATTGTGATTTTCACTAAGTGCACTGTTTTCTAACTGTTTTTCTGCCTATTTCTGCATACTAGAGTATAAAACATGTGTATTACTTACCTCCTAAGGGAGTACAGTCTCTATGGTGTTTTCGGTATTTGTGTCACCAAAATAAAGTACCTTTATTTTTGTAGCACTGAGTATTTTATTTCATGTGTGTGAGTACTGTGTGGCTATAGTGGTATTGCATGAGCTTTGCATGTCCCCTAGGTAAGCCTTGGCTGCTCATCCATAGCTACCTCTAGAGAGCCTGGCTTCTAGACACTGCCTACTCTACACTAATAAGGGATAACTGGACCTGGTAAAAGGTATAAGTACCATAGGTACCCACTAAACACCAGGCCAGCCTCCTACACCAACAACCCTTGCTCACTGAGGTGCCTCCCTACCATCAACTTGAAGCCCCTGCCCAGTGGAGTGACTTGGTCTGTCAGGAGTCAAACTGGGCATTGGATGTCCTGTGGCATTGTACATCACTTGGACTGGCCATTGGCCCTATCTGTAAATATTTATATTTCATCTTCTTGAGGTCGCTATACTCAATGTATTACAGTGGTTAGACCAAAGGTATGTGTCCTGGATTTCTTTGCTCCTGGCTTATGTGGTTGTTGAATATCTCTTCAGATAGTTCTCAGTGTGTGGTACATTTGTATGGTGTGTGTTGTGATGTGTGTGTGTCACCCTCCCCACCCTCCCTTGTATGCTAAGCGGCTGTACTCACTGTTGTCGTCTTCATTGGAATTGCTGTTCCTGGACTGCCATTGTATGGTACAGCATCAACAGGACTTCCAGTTCAGGTTCCATGGCAGCTGTGGACTCCTTTGTGTCCCTGGAGGTGAGTGTCTCCTTTTATGTGATGTGATTCTGCCAGGCTTTTGGTGGCGGTGGTCCCGCTCTGGTGGTCTACTATGTCATAATTTTGGTGGGCGGGCGGTTGTCTTCTGCCACCCTGAAGATGGCTACTGCCGTGGTAAGTGGACGGACTGCACTGGCGTTTCGGGTGGTACATTGGCTATCTATGGCAGGGATCACCGCCATGGTCATATTTTGGCCGTCTTCACCTCCAGCTTGGTGACTGTATTACCGCCATCGCCTAAGTCTTAAGGGTTTGTAAAGACACAGTAGGGGCATATCTCCTCAGGCATACGTATGCCCTCACATGCATTATTGTGCACCTTGCCCTAGGTCTGCAAGGCCTGCCACAGGGGTGACCTATCTATAGTGCATGCAGTGTTAGTGGATTGGGCACTCTGGGTGAGTGCCATGTCGAGTTTGCAACTTTTAAACACACCATGAAGTGCCAACACATAATACAGTTTTGAGGAAATAGATCTGGCCCTTGCAACTTGTGGAAGCCACATCATTTTCCATGCACAAAGTGGGGGTCTAACCAGGCAAAAAAAGACCCTTTCTCAAACTTGCCTATATTTTATGCAACAATAAAAATGTCAAGATAACTACCATCATAAATGTTTATTTCTGGACAGATAACAGAGTTCTGTCCATTAGAAGTTTTGACTCTTTCATAAAGTGATGTAAAGAGTTACTATGGCTGATGAAAAGAACATGTAGTATGCAGATCACAAAGTGCATATAATATAAAAAATGTGAGAGTATTAATGTTTTTGTCTGAGAGATTCATTGGTTTCCCCGCTCTTTCATTTTCATAATGTTGCAAAGATGGTTCACTTGGATAGAAGTCAATTCTTAATATTAAAGAGAACCTTCAAGTCATGGTGTTAAATGTTAAATTCTCAGTTTGTGCTTCTGCAGAATAAGCACTCTTAACTTATACTACCTACCAGTATGAATAACCTTGAGTTGTACACCTTGTTGTTCTCTTTCTTACGTAACATTTCCTATGTAAATATTTACACACATAAGATTGACTGTCTGTGCTCTGACAATCTACCTTACAATAGTATGTGTGATGCTATAAATCTAATAAAATGCATCCGAAAAAGAGTGGTCATATACACTTCAGTAGGTCTGTTAAAGGATGGAAGTGAGGGAATCTATGGGAGAGATGATCATTGGGGGCACCTACAATCATTGTCACACAGGGTGCCACCAGCACTAAAACCAGTCCTCCGATCAGGTGTGCTGAGGTATCTCTCGGAATTCATCAGGAACTTGTACATACACCGACAAAAACAAAACCACGCTTTCTCCCTCTCTCTGTTTGAAAGACTTAAAAAATGTTAGTTATTGCACAAAATGAAACATTTTCTCTCACTTAGTACACCTACGAATATGCATTCCTTTCACTTTGTACTGCCTATTAAGCTGCTTGCATATAAATTACTTATTGTATAATGTATTTTAACATCATGGCCAGTATAATTGTTGAGAAATCTCGAGCTAATACCTCCCCAATCATACTTACTGAGCTACATCCTGGCGTACAAAATAAAACTCACCAGATACAATCTTTACATTGGTTTGATTATCATATTGTAATTACATTATTTTTTGTTTAAAAACTTAGAAATGGGGGCGTGGTCTGGCCATGAATGAAGATGGTCACCTGCTAGAGGAGCTCCGTGTGCCAGAGGATATAAGGGGATAACGGCAGAACCTGAGGAGTGGGAGAGATAGCTGGATCAATCCCTGCATAGCCCCACCCCCCATTGACAACGGCTGTGCCTTGACAGCAAACCCCGGCCTACAGCAGCACCTGGGACCCTCCTTGTGACCTGCAGCCCACCATCCTAAAACCAGATCTGGGGACGTTCGCTGAGCCGCAAGCTCTATTTTGAAAGTACGCGCGGAGGACTAGACTGACAGATGACACCAGTGAACAGAATGTGCGGGAGAGGCCACCTGCAATCAGCACCCTGTAAGCAAGCGCCAGCTATACCACGAAGATGGAGAGACAACGGGGGAGGCCACCTGACCCACCCCCTCACTTCCTATGACATCAGACAAGCTCCGACTGCTGGATCCGAACCACCAAAGTCAGCTGTGGCTGCTGCATCTCCAGTGCCAGCCCCCAAGAACCCAGGCTGGACTTTTCCTTCAACACGGTGAGTGGGCCCTCTACATCCCATCTCTTGGGTACGCCTGTCAAACAAACCACAGTGGAGTTGACCCCCTGCCCAACACCGGGGGGCCAATAATAAGAAGAGCCAATAAGAGCCCTCAACACTGCTTCTCCCTGATCCCCCCTGGCAGCGATAGATGGGGAAGCAGAGGGGCCCATCCCAGCGCATAGGGACAAGAAAAACAGGGAGCCAGCTGCTCCGTACTGGCCCGATCTATACAATATATGGGTCAGCAAGCAACAGCAAACCAAGTGGAAAAGACCACGTGTGATCGCTTTCCATACGTGGGCTCTCCCTCTGCACCCCACCATCACAGAAACTCCTGCTGGAAGGGAGACTCAGCCCTCTCAAGTGACATCAGCTGCCACCTGGCAACGGATCATGCTACGCACCTCTAAATCTGGACAACTTGGGGGAAACCTACCGGCACCACACCTGACCTCAGCCACTGAGCCTAGAATCCTAAAGGTGAAGAGAGACCTGTACTCCCCACAATCCTTTATCAGGGACCAGGAGAGCAGATGGCACAGCCCCCCTCCCACCTCACCACAACACACTGAGAACTTTGTCGCACAGTGAAGGGCCCAAACCTCACTCCCCCTTGCCAGATGCGTGGCACACCTGCCCACCTCTGCATCATCAACCCTGGGACCAGGACATTAACCCAGCAGGACCCATTCGGCTACCCAGCCACACTGCCTGCACCTACTATGCGCGGCCACAGGTCCCTGGTGTAAATGACCCATTCTGTGGCTTTGCTTAAGGACAACTGAATTCCCAGTACCCTTCAAAACATCTGAAGCCTGGGGCACGCCCTGAATCCTGACTGGTACCCACTCTGTAAACCACACCACCTGGTAATACGCGGCCTGCCGCACAACCACCATCTCCTCTGCCCTACCCAGTAGAACACCTCCTTCAGGAGTGATAATGCAGGACAACGATGCCCAGGGATAAACCTACTGGTAATCCTGCTTGCCAATCACCCTTCTCTGAGGGCCTCTCCTATCAACGGTCTGCATTTACTCAGCAGGCACCATCAATCTCAGACTTACCAGACTCCTCCACAGCACCTAAGTCAGACCTCACAGCTGAACGCATCATACAGGAAATCACAGGGGTCGGCAGGCGACTATAGGGCATAAACACAAAGGCACAAAAGCGGCGCAAACGTACAAAATACAATTATATTTTGTAAGCTTGCTCTGCTTTTGCGTCAAAAAATGACGCAGATGCGATGCAAAAAAGTATAAATATGGGCCTAGGATCTCAGAACTAGCCTCGGAATCCCATTCCATCTGTACTAAGATCACTGGATTCTATGACAGGGTGGCAGGAATGGAACAGTGCCTCTCACTTAGGGAAGAGAAACTCAATGCTGCACTGGATAGAGACCAGAAACTGCAATCCATCCAGAACAAATTAACCAACCGTGAGGGCAGAAGCTGCAGGGACAATGTCCTCTTCTTTATGTTCCTAGGATGGGAGGAAGGAATGGACGCCAGAGCCTTCTTCAAAGACATTCTTCCTACCCTCACTGGTCTCACGTTCCCCCCCTTGGAGCTTCAGCGAGTATACCAGATGGGCCCCGACTGTTAAGACCACACTGAGAGGTCATGCCCCATTGTAGCCTGCTTCCTATGCCCTGAACAAGTATGACTGCTACTGACCGCTGTCTGCACTCAAGGGCCACATGATTACGAAGGTCATGAACTACATATCGCTCCTGACTTCTCATGTGCCACTAATTACAAGTGGAGAGTGTTCCTGGCTCTTCAACCGCTACCACAGCAACTGGACATTAAGGCCCTCATTACAACATTGGTGGTAAATCCCACTTTCCACCGTGCAGAAGACCGCCAACGTACCGTCGCGGCAGCGGAATTCCACCACCGGTATCACGACCCACAGCTTGGAATCTGCCACAATACAGACACCCACACAAGTCCGCCACACCAAAGGTCAGTGATACCCACTTGCCAGGCCTAAACCTTCCCTTTTCTTACATGCAAGACACCCCTGAGGTAGTCCCAAGGGCAGGGTGCAGTGTATGGTTAAGGTAGGAGATATAGGCGCTCATTACAACCCTGGCAGTAAATTCCGCTTACCGCTGTGCCGACGGGTGCCAACATACCATGACCGCAGCGGTAATCCGCTACGGGTATTATGACCCACACAGAGAAATCCGCCACAGGTATCACGACCCACAGCTCAGAATCTGCCACTATCCAGACACCCACACAAGTCTGCCACACCAAAGGTCAGTGATAAACTGGTGATACCAAAACCCACACCGTCACGCCAACAGGAATACGCCCACAGTATCGCGACCCACGAATCAACGCAGCAGTCTTTCAACCGCAGAAAACCATTGGCGGTACCCTGCCACGTTCAAAATACACACACACTAACAAAACACAACCACATTGGACATTTCAAAATACACACACCTGATACACATACACACACCAAACCCACAAACCCAATCTAATATAAAGCACACATCCACATCACCCACAAACCCTTACAACCAGACATTTGAAAGAAGGCCAGAGAGAGAGAGACTACCTAACACAACACCAGCATCCACAGACACACAACACCATCACTGATACAACATCCACGCACCTCAAACAACACACACCAACACATCCCCTAACACATCACACAAGACACCACCTCACACATCACCTACACCACATCATGGCACCCCAAAGACACCCCAGGTTTTCAGAGGAGGAGCTCAGGGTCATGGTGGAGGAAATCGTCCAGGTAGAGCCGCAGCTATTTGGACCTCAGGTGCAGCAGACATCCATTGCAGGGAAGATGGAGCTATGGCGCAGAATTGTCGACAGGGTTAATGCAGTGGGACAGCATCCAAGAACACAGGATGACATCAGGAAGAAGTGGAACGACCTACGGGGGAAGGTACGTTCGGTGGTATTCAGACACCAGATTGCTGTACAGAGGACTGGTGGTGGACTCCCACCTCCTCCCCCACAACTAACAACATGGGAGGAACAAGTCTTGGCAATTATGCATCCTGAGGGCCTCGCAGGAGTAGTAGGAGAACTGGACTCTGGTAAGGCAAATATTTACTACTTTATCCCCCACCCCACCTCCATGCCATCACATAGTCCCACCCTCACCATCACACCCATCACCCCAACAACCCACAGATACCCCACTAACACAACCCACACATCCCAAAACCAAGCCCTGCATGTAACACCAATGCATGGACACCCATCATCAAAGCATGTCCAGTAGAGAGACTCACTCATGCCCCAAAATCACCAATCACACAAGGACCAAGCCAATAATGCAAGCACAGGAGTAGAGGGTAACTCACCCATTGCACAAGATGACACACACTCATACAATAACTATGCATTTACACCCCAACAGGACCCCTACCCAACGTGACCGGACAGGAGGTGCCAGACATATCCAGTCCCCCCCACAGAAGAGGCCCACAGTGACACCTCTGCACGCCTGGATCAATATGACCAGCCAGGCCCATCAGGGACCTCAGGACAGTCGGTTCCCCTGACACAGTCACAGACCACCACAGAACCTTCCCCCTCAGGAAACACCACACCAGCACCCACCCGGCAGGCCCGTCCCTCTTTCCCAAGGACACGTCAATCAGCAGTGTGTCCACCACTACAGGGAACCCAGGCAACCCCATTAACACAGGACGATCAGGGACCTGGGGGCAATGGCAGTGGGCACACGGTTCACGGGACAGAGGCACAGGATAACAGGGAAGCTGGGAGGACTGCAGTGCAACAGGGGGAGGACAGGCCCAGGGAACCGACACTCCATGAGGCACTCTCCAACATCATGGGAGCTTACCACTATTCCCAGGAGACCATGGGCACGGTCCTGGTCAAGTTTCAGGAGACCCAGCGGCTGCAGGAGGAACACTACCTGGGGATCAGGGAGGACTTGAAGTCCATCAACAACACCCTGGTCACCATTGCAGGGGTGCTGGCAGACCTTCTCAACACCAGGTGGGACACAGTGGCACACCAACGAGCCCCTGACACAAGCTTGGAAGATGAACAGCCCTCCACCTCCGCCGGCGCTAGTGGAAAGAAGGCACTGCCACAGAAACAACAGGACACCAGCACCCCACACCCTGCAGATGAAGAACCGCCCCACAAATGGTCCCTGAGATCCAGGAACAAGACAGAAAACATTGCCAAGACCCCCACCAGGAAATAAGACCCCCTGAATGTCACCCTTTTGTCCCACTTTGACACCCTGTCCACCTGAAACTGCCATTGCTCCACTTCCTATGCCCCATTGGACAATGCACCTGTGAAACAAATATACTGGACTCTGCCATGGACATTCCTCCACCATCACCCCAGCCCATTTTACACCCCCTCCATTTATTTGCACACAAATAAACACACTTGAATCACTAAACAAGGTGGAGTCAGTCTGTGCTTTCACAAATGTGTAATTGCTAAATCTCTGGAATATAGCAATGTCAATGTACTTGTTCACATACCAATGTAACACAGCTGTAGGCCAGCAGTAAACAGCACAGGGCACAAAGTGGAAGCCTGATCTGTGAAATGGGAAGCCAAAGTAACAAGTCAGGGTCCATACACTGTGTAAAAATGACAGACTTATGCTAGCTCCAACAATAGTATAAGATGTGGGAAGCAGCTACATCTTCTTACCTGTGTCTCACTGGAAGTATTGCATGATGATGTTGTTTCAGTTGTCGACATCTTCTTCTTCTGCCTCCTCTTCTTCACTGTCCACAGGCTCCACAGCTGCCACAAGACCACTATCTGGCCCATCCTCCAGCAGAAAAGGCACCTGCTGTTGCAAAGCCATGTTGTGCAGCATACTGCAGGCCACGATTATCTGGCACACCTTCTTCGGTGAGTAGTATAGGGAGCCACCTGTCAGATGGAGGCACTGGAATCTGGCCTTCAGGAGGCCGAAGGTGCGTTCTATAATCCTCCTAGTTTGCCCATGTGCCTCATTGTAGCGTTCATCTGCCCTTGTCCTGGGATTCCTCACTGGGGTCAGTAGCCATGACAGATTGGGGTAACCAGAGTCACCTGCAAATGTTGAGGGACAACTGTTAGACACACACTAATCCTTAGGTACAACCCCATACCCAGACACCTATGTCAACTGTGTTGGGACCTTGGGCTCACCTATTAGCCAGACACGGTGCCTCTGGGGTTGGCCCATCACATAAGGGATGCTGCTATTCCTCAAAATGTAAGCGTCATGCACTGAGCCAGGATACTTGGCATTCACATGGGAGATGTACTGGTCTGCCAAACACACCATCTGCACATTCATCGAATGGTAGTTTTTCCGGTTTCTGTACACCTGTTCTTTCCTGCGGGGGGGGGGACAATTGCCACATGTGTACCATCAATTGCACCAATGATGTTGGGGATATGTCCCAGGGCATAAAAGTCACCTTTTACTGTCAGCAAGTCCTGATGTAGCTGCGCATGTGTTTCAGCAGGGCAGATAACACTCTGGACAACACGTTAGAGAACTTTGGCTGGGACATCCCTGATGCCATGGCCACTGTTGTTTGAAAAGACCCACTGGCCAGGAAATGGAGTACAGACAGAACCTGCACTAGAGGGGGGATTCTTGTGGGATGGCAGATAGCTGAAATCAGGTCTGGCTCCAACTGGGCACACAGTTCCAGGATTGTTGCACGAGCAAGTCTGTATGTGATTATGATGTGTATCTCTTCCATTTTCAATAGGTCCACCAGGGGTCTGTACACCGGAGGATGCCGCCATCTCATCACCTGCCCCAGCAGGCGTGCCCTATGGAGGAGAACAGCGAGCATAGGGTCATCCAACACAGAGGTATCACAATGTGTTATTTGCTGAAACGTTTGTAATTCGCAATGTGCCGATATCTGTCTGTATTCCCGGCCTAGATATGTGTGACGCAGTTTTTTCCATCCCATGTGGTCCCCTGAAATGGCAGCTGCCTTACCTCTAAGGTGGGACAAGGGGAAATGAGGTAACTGTGCTGGCGTTGTACACCGTCACGGTGGGCGGTTGAAGACCGCACCGCTATTCAGCATTGGTTAACATTGGGCCCTATGGGTCCCAGTAGCCAATGACGGTGTTCGCCGGTGGTGACGATATGCACCGTCACAGACGTGACCACCATTTTCTATCTGTTCCCTCACTTGATACCTGACCTTCAACAGGAGAGGACCTACACTGCAAGTGCTGCTGTGGCCTGTGTCTGGAAGTGACGAGGGCTACAGTGTCTGGGGAAGGGGCCCCTGCCTTCACTTCGGAGGAGTTGGAGAAACTGGTGGATGGGGTCCTCCCCCAGTACACGTAACTGTACGGTCCTCCAGACAAACAGGTGAGAACACTGTGAACATGCTGCGTGGACAATGCCTGTTTAGAGTGGTGTGGATGGAAGATACATGGTGGGGGGGGGCTGAGGCCTGCATGTGCGGATGGTGAGTGTATGTGCATCAGGGCATGGGTAGGAACTGGTGAGCAATGAGTATGACGGTCAAGACGGGTGAGTTACATCCTTTCCTCATGTACCTTTCCTCTAGGTCAGCGCCCACTAGAAGAAGGGTATTTGCGTGCCATCGCCAAGAACGTCCGGACCCTGGGAGTCTACCACAGACGGAGCACCCACTGCCGTAAAAGATGGGAGGACCTGCGCCACTGGAGCAAGAAGACAGCGGAGGGCCAGCTGGAGATGGCCTCCCAACTTGGAAGGAGTGCCCGTCCCACCATGACCCCCCTGATGTCCCGGATCCTGGTGGTGGCCTATCTGGAGATGGATGGGCGCTTGAGGGCATCACAGCAGCCACAAGGGGGTGAATACACTCTCATTCAGCTGACTGTGCGCGCATTATGAGGTGTCTGGGTGAGGGAGGTGGGCAGTGGGCTCCCTTAGGCCAGGGCAGACTTGGTAGGCAAGGTCCCTTGTTAGGCAGGCTCTGTGGCACCCCAACCCTACTAGTGGTAATAGCCATCTACACCTAGTCAGGCTCCTGTGACTTCCAGGTGTGCAGCAATTGGGCTTAGGCCTTTTACCCCATGGGCATGTGAATTTGCCAGGAACTGTTAGTGCGTCTTGTAGTGGAGAGGGCTGCTCCCTGTGTGTTGTGTCCGCCAACAGTCGTGGTGTTGCATGTGCTGAACATGTATTTCTCCTGTCTTTCCCCCCTTTTTGTTTTGTCTCCCTGTTCTTGTGTGCAATAGCATCATCTGGTGGAGAAGCAGTGGCACCGAAGCAGGAGGGAGCTGCAACCCACTTGGCCCTGGAGGGTGAAGCAATGGAGTCTGAAGCCACCAGTGGCACGGAGGGCGAGGGGAGCTCCACGATGGGGACTGAAGCATACACCAGTGACAGCGACTCCTCCTCTGAGGGGAGCTCCCTTGCGGTGAAGGGCACCTCTGCGCCCACCGCATCAACAGATACAGCTGCCACCCCCCCCCACCAGCACCGCCCTCCCAGGAGCCCCTCAGCGTGTGTCCCGTGCTCGTTCACCCAAGAGGGTGGGCATCTCCTTAACCCCAGGCACCTCAGGTGCTTCCCCAGTCAGCCCTGCTGCCCTCAGTGAGGAGACTATTGATCCCCTGAGATCCCTCACTGTTGGGCAATATAACATTTTGAATGCCATCCAGAGCGTTGAGAGGCATTTGCAGCAAACAAATGCATACCTGGAGGGCATTCATTCTGGGCAGGTGGCCCAACAGAGAGCATTTCAGACTCTGGCCTCAGCACTGATGGCAGCCATTGTCCCTGTGTCCAGCCTCCCCCCTCCAACTTCTTCCACCCTGACCCAATCCCCTGTACCTCAGCCTATCCCAAACACACCATCAGACCATCATGCACACTCATCAACACACAAGAGTGGACATGGCAAAGATAAGCACCACACATCCCACAAGTACTCACACAAGCACCATCCCCATGCAGAAACAGCAACATCCACTGCCTCCACTGTGCCCCCCTCCTCCACGTCCTCCTCCTTCCCTGTCTCATCTTCACTCACACCTGCATGCACTACATCCTCAGCCACTACCTCCATCACCAGCACGCCCATCACCACACACCGCTCACATGCAATCACCACACCATTACCATGCACATATCCCCAGTGTCCTCTCCCAGTGTGTCTGTGAGCCCTCCTCCCAAAGTACACAAACGCAGGCACACACCCACCCAACAGCCATCCACCTCACAACAGCCTCCGCCCATGCACCTTCACCCAAATTCAGCAAACGTAGACCTCCTACAACCACTACCTCTGCTTCCACTCCCAAACCCCCTCCATCTTCCTGTCCCAGTGTGTCTAAAAAACTTTTCCTGGCAAACCTTGACCTCTTCCCTTCACCTCCCCCCCCATCCTTCCCCTAGGGCCTGGCTTTCCAGGTCCCAGCCCAGCACCTCAGCCACGAAATCCCCAGGCACAGTGGTGCCAGCAACTGCAGGGTCATCGAGTGCGCCACCCATCAGGGCTGCCAGTGTCCACGTAGCGAGGTCAAGGACATTCCGCCACCTGCCAAGGTGAAGACGGTGCCCACATCTCAGAGGGAGAAGCCGCACTTACCAGCCACCAAGGGCTCTGCCAAAACAAAAGGGGACAGTGGAAAGACACCTGTGGCACCATCAAAGGTGGGGAAGGGACAAAAGCAGAAGAGCAGGTCAGGACAGGGCACGGTGGCACCGACTGAGGGACTAATGTCACCCCTTCTGTCCACGACTCCACCAACCTCTACGGCGGCGACCACTGCAACCTGACCTGCCACCAGCACCGCCACCTGCACCACCACCTGTACCGCCACCTGCACCGCCACCTGCCCCGCCACCTGCACCGCCACCTGCACAGCCACCGGCACGTCTGCAGCATCAGCAACAGTCCCCAGCCTCTTTCCCTTTGGGCAGCCGTCTGAGGCTGCAGGAGACGTCCTGCTGTGTCCCTCAACAGGTGCTGACCCATGCACCACCGCCAGCACTGCCGCCACAGACACCGCCGCAAGCGCCGCCACCAGTCCCACGACATGCTCGGACAGTGGCACCACCGCTGACATGGCTATCATCCCCATTGGTCAGTCATCCGAGGCTTCCATGAGGCATGACTTCCAGCACTGTTTGCACCTGCATGTGGAAGGCGAAGCCGCAGCAGTGTGGGGTATGTCTCTGCCTCTATGGCGTATCATGCTACCTGTTCCTAGGCAATCTCGTGGCACACACACCCAGGTGAGGGAATGGGACCGGCCACACTGCATGTGGAGCACTCTGGGCACCATGCCCCCTCCAGAACCAGTGGAGATTGACATCCACTACCTCACTCCTTGGCAGAATGAAGCACTCGGGGCACCATGCCCCCTCCAGAACCAGTAGGGATTGACATCCACTACCTCAGTCCTTGGCAGGATGAAGCGCTCTGGGCACCAGGCCCCCTCCAGAACCAGTGAAGATTGACATCCACTTGAGAGACTGTGGCTTCGCTCTCCCCAGGATAAAGCAGTGGGCAAACCACCCACTTGAGAGACTTGAGAGACTGTGGGTTTGCTCTCCCCAGGATAAAGCAGTGGGCAAACCACCCACTTGACAGACTTTGGAGACTGTGGCTTTGCTCTCCCCAGGATACAGCAGTGGGCAAACCACCCACTGGAGAGACTTGAGAAACTGTGGCTTTGCTCTCCCAAGGAGAAAGCAGTGGGCAAACCACCCACTGGAAAGACTTGAGAGACTGTGGCTTAGCACTCCCCAGGATACATCAATGGGCATGGAGCCCCCTCGTGCAGCAGTGGCGTCGTGCGTTCATCCGGCTGAGGTGCCCACCTTTCCCTTCCCCCTTCTTGATCAGATGCCCCAGCAGTGTTCTCTCCATTTCAAGTCAGGTATCTTGTGTGGGCTTTGCCCATGCATTTTGGGACCACTGGTCCACGGACAATGATTGGTACACTATCCGGACTTGTATAGTTGGTGTACACATTTGTATATACTGATTTTTGAACTTTCACTATCAGATTTGTCATGATTACAATTGTTACAATAATTTATTTTTGTCCTTGCGTTCTTCCAGGTGGTTTGGGCTGTCTATGTAATGTTGCCGCATATATTTGTGTGTATGTTGTTGTGGGTGAGGGAGGGGGTATTGCATGTTGCGTGTGTGTGTGTCACTCTCTTTTCCCTCCCCCTCCCCCTCCTCTGTGTCGTAGGTGCACTACTCACTGTGGTCGTCGACTGCGTCTGTCCTGCTCCTGATAGAGCAGGAGGAAGACCAGCATTGGTAACACCTGTAGTTTGGGCTCCATGGCATCCTGGTTCCTCGTTGGGTGTCGAGAGGTGAGTGTTTTCCCTTCTGTGTACTGTTTCTGCCATGCTTTTGAGAGCGTTGGTTCCACACGGAAAAAGGTGGCGGATTGGCCTGTTGTGATTCGGTGGGCGGTACTTTGTCCTTCACCTGTCTGTTGGAGATTACCGCCGCAGTGTTTGTTTCTACCGCTGTGGCGGTCGGAGTGTTAAAGTGGCTGTCTATGATGGCGGTTTCCGCCATGGTCATGATTCCCTTTTTTTCCACCCACCTGTTGGCGGTATTACGCCACTTTAACACCGACCACCAGGGTTGTAATGAGGGCCTAAATTTGGTCTGTTTGAACCTGCACACATGTGGATCACAAAGGATGGCAAATCCAGAGACTTTTATGATCCACTGGGCCCCTTTGCCCACTCCGCCCCGCCTGCTGCTTTTTTGGTGTCTCGTCCCACCTTACACTCTTGACTATCTTATCTCTGCCACCTGCCTAGGCTTGACACGGCAGGCTCTGTTTCTTGAGTATCCTAGGATGTCCTGCTTTAAGTGATCCTCCACAATGACCTTCCAATACTGCTTTGTGTCCTTTTATCCCCCCCCAGATGGCTAGGGGCCCCATGCCTACAAAGCAACCAGAACTGAAAAGAAAACACTGTCGTGCTACCCTGCAACTACTGTTATAACCACAACCTGACCTGCTATGTTCCAGCCACTGTTGTATATTTCTTCGTCCATCCCCTTCCCCATAGGGAGAAATATGCCTCCTAAATGCTCCTACTGGGACTCGCCAATATCCTCGGCACCCCACCTCATCATTCTAGTTGAAGTTCAACACACCCTTCACTATACTAATAGATTGCAAAAGGGCCCTTATCCGTAACATAACATGTCTGTACATGCCCAATATGCCCTCAGCAAGATAAACATTGATCCCCTAAACCCTGCACATAACTCCCCACCCCCATCCACCTCCATCACTGCCCTGATTATATTTATTTCAATCGGCCTCCTTTCCACTATGTTGGGGACCCCCAGCACAAGGGCCACACAAGTCTAAGCCCACAGTTAGAAGTCTTTGGCCCAAGCCAGGATTTATTCCTTGCCCCGGAGCCACCTCATTGCTTTCCCGTTTATTCCCTTTTTTCTTCCCCTTCCTTTTCTTCCCTTTCACCCCACCAACCACAACAACCCTTCCCTCTTTCTCTGACCCCCACTTACCCAAGCACACACTGCCAGAAGAAATGGACACTCACATCCCCTTGGTGACCAAGGGATCCCCTCCATGTGACCTTCTCCCCCACCTTACTACCCCTCTACTATAGCCTTCTGCTCAAGACGCAATATAGTCCTAGGGGTAGATTTAGGAGCCCTTCGTGCCATAATATTGCCACAGTAGTATCATTATTTTACTCTACTGTGGTGATATTAATGCAAAAATGCAGCACCCGATTTACAAAGTGGTGCAATGCATGCATTGTGCCACTTTGTAAACCCTTACGCCACATTATTCCTGTGCCAGGAATAATGTGTGCAAGGTGGTGGTCCCCGATTAGTGGGGCTGAAAAAACGGTGCATGGAAATCTAAAAGAATTCTGTGCGTCATTATTTTTGGCATTTTTAACACCCTGTCAGAGCAGGCATTAAAAGGGGGCACACCATTGGTTACAATGGGCCCCATGGTACTGTTCAGGGTGAGCACCAAAATGTTGGCACTAACCCTGAACAGTACATCAATAGCTTCAAAACTTTTGATACTATTGCCCCCTACCCAGCGCAATGGTGCACCATATTTTAGGTACAGCACACACATGGTGGCAGTAGGAGGACGCTAAGTAGACTTAAATCTGGCCCATAATGTTCTACACAAGCTAAAAACTCTCCACCTGAGAGCCATCTCCTGGAAAGTCAATGGTCTGACACACTATATCAAATGGAAAAAAATATTGTTGGAAAATGGGTTATTGGTAAGGGCAGGTAAGTACCTACACTAACCTCCACTAGGTTCAGTTAGGTCTCAGTAAATTAACCACAGCTCAACCCTTGGTGCCTTGGCAGCAAACGAAAAGGCTTAACTTAGGAGACAAAGGTGGTCATTCCAACCCTGGCGGTCGGCGTGAAAGCAGCGGCTAAACCGCCAACAGGCTGGTGGCAAAAATAATGGCATTCCGACCGTGGCGCTAACCGCCAACAGAGGCCGCCACTTTAACACACCAACCGCCACAGCGGAACCAACAAACAGCGCGTCGGTCACCGCCAACAGACAGGCGGGAGTCAATGTACCACCCACAGTATCACAACCCACTAATCAACCACCTTTTCCGGGGCGGTAGCAATGCAGATAAAAACACGGCAGAAACCGCTATACCGAAGGGAAAACGCTCACCTCAATACACCCCACGAGGAGCAAGGACAGCATGGAACCAGAACTTCACATACTCCCAGCGATAGTATTCCTGCTCCTGTACCAGGAGTACGAACGCTGGCACAGAAGACAACGGTGAGTACTGCACCTATGACACAGGGGAGGGTGGAGGCAAAAAATTACGGGGACACACATACGCGACACACCCACCCCCACCCTCACCCACTACAACACACACATCAATGCATAGCAAAACATCACAGTTACACCCCCCAAAGCCCCCGGAAGAATGCAAAGACAAAAGGAATTAGTTTGAAACATTTGCATATATCAAAAAACTACCTATTTAAATATTTACACCAAAACACAATAATAAATACAGTAATGTACAAGTCCGAGCTTTGTAGCAGGCATTGTCCGTGGACCACTCGGGCCAAATCGAATGGGCAAAGCCCACACAGGATACCTGAATCCAACGGAGAGAACACTGCAGGGGCATCAGATGGCAAAACTACAGGCACTTCAGGGGGAAGGGAAGGGGGAGCACCTCAGCCGGATGAGAGCACGACGCCAGATCCACGAGGGGCCTCCGTGGCCACTGTTCAATCCTGGGGAGTGCAAAGCCACAGTCTCACAAGTCTATACAGTGGGTGGGCTGCCCACTGCTCAATCCTGGGGAGTGCAAAGCCACAGTCTCACAAGTCTATACAGTGGGTGGTCTGCCCACTGTTCAATCCTGGGGAGAGCAAAGCCACAGTCTCTCAAGTCGATGACAGTCTCCACTGGTTCTGGAGGGGGCCTGGTGCCCAAAGTGCCTTATCCTGTGCAGGACAGAGGTAGTGGATGCCTTCTTCCACTGCTTCTGGAGGGGGCCTGGTGCCCAGAGTGCTTCGTGCAGGCCTGCCCGACACAGATGCGGCCCAGCCCCTGCCGCTCATGGGCCAGCGGTGCTTGAGACGGCGGTGCCCGGTTCAGCGGTGCTTGAGTTGGAGGGCCCAGTTCAGCGGTGCTTGAGTTGGAGGGCCCAGTTCAGCGGTGCTTGAGTTGGAGGGCCCAGTTCAGCGGTGCATGAGACGGCGGTGCCCGGTTCAGCGGTGCTTGAGATGGAGAGCCCAGTTCAGCGGTGCTTGAGATGGAGAGCCTAGTTCAGCGGTGCTTGAGACGGCGGTGCCCGGTTCAGCTGTGCTTGAGTTGGAGGGCCCAGTTCAGCGGTGCATGAGACGGCGGTGCCCGGTTCAGCGGTGCTTGAGATGGAGAGCCCAGTTTAGCGGTGCTTGAGATGAAGGGCCCAGTTCAGCGGTGCTTGAGTTGGAGGGCCCAGTTCAGCGGTGCTTGAGATGAAGGGCCCAGTTCAGCGGTGCATGAGACGGCGGTGCCCGGTTCAGCGGTGCTTGAGTTGGAGGGCCCAGTTCAGCGGTGCTTGAGATGAAGGGCCCAGTTCAGCGGTGCTTGAGTTGGAGGGCCCAGTTCAGCGGTGCATGAGACGGCGGTGCCCGGTTCAGCAGTGCTTGAGATGGAGGGCCCAGTTCAGCGGTGCTTGAGATGGAAGTGGGCAGGTCAGCGGCCCCGGCCATGGCGGGGTGCTCATTTCCCACCTGACTTGTGGCTGGCGGTGTCCTCCTGGGCAGCTGGGCCGGGCCTGTTTGTGGGGTCCTGCCCACATGGGATGGGGCTCGTGGGCCACTCCTGGGCAGCTGGGCTGATGGCGGTGGTGTCGGCCGTGCTGCCCTTCCCAGCCTTCCCAGTTCGCCTGTGGCCCTTCCCCACCTTGCCCGGTGTGGCAGCTGTCTCCACACTCCCTGGCGGAGGCCTGGTTGGGGTTTTGGTGCCTGATGTCATCTGCCTCTGCCGCCGGCCACTGCCTATCTTCGGGTGTTTCTCCGGGGGTGGGCTGGCCGTGCCTTGGCTCCGGACCAAACTGGCTGCCCTGGTGGGTGGGGCACTCCACTGTCCCTGGCAGACCTTGATGCCAGGTCCCAGTTTTGTGGGGGCTGAGGTGCTCAATCGAGTCATATGACATGGACGGGGTGGGGGAGTTGGTGGGAAGAGGTTGAGTTTCGACAGGAAGAACTTTTTGGGAGCAGTGGGATGGGTAGGTGTAGTGGTTATGGGAGTGAAGGAAGAGGTAGTGGTTGTAGGAGGTGTAAGTTTTGTTGTTTTGGGTGCTGGTGTTTGGGCTGGAGGCTGTCGTGAGGTGGATGGCTGTTGGGTGGGTGGCTGCCTGCGTTTGTGTATGTTGGGAGGGGGCGTCACAGACACAGTGGGAGAGGACACAGGGGATGTGTAAATGGCAGTGGGGGTGGTGACTGCACGTGTTTGGGGTGTTCTGGTGTCTGTGCTGCTGAGGGACGTAGTGGCTGAAGATGGTGTGCATGCAGGTGTGAATGTAGAGGTGTCAGGGAGGGAGGAGGGAGACGTGGAGGAGGGGGACACAGTGGAGGCAGTGGCTGTTGCTATGTCTGCATGGGTATGATGCTTGTGTGACTGCCTGTGGGATGTGTGGTGCTTATGTCTGGCTGAGCCCCCCTTGGGTGTTGAGGTATGTGCAGGCTGGTCTGATGGTGTCCCTGGGATAGGCAGAGGTACAGGTGATAGGGAATGGGTGGAGGAAGTTGGAGGGGGGAGGCTAGACACAGGGACAATGGCTGCCATCAGTGCTGAGGCCAGAGTCTGGAACAATCGCTGAAGGGCCGCCTGACCAGAATGAATGCCCTCCAGGTATGCATTGCTCTGGTGCACTTCCCTTTCTACACCCTGGAGGCATTCAAAATGGTAGACTGCCCAACAGTGAGCGTCCTCAGGAGGTCAATGACCCCCTCACTGAGGGCAGCAGGGGTGACTGGGGCAGGGCCTGAGGTGCCTGGGGCGAAGGAGATGTCCACCTTCCTGGGTGTGCGGGCACGGAACAAACGCTGAGGGGCTGCTAGGAGGGCGGTGCTGGTGCGGGGGGTGGCGGCTGTACCTTTTGTTGGGGTGGCCACAGATGTTGCCGCCACCACAAGGGAGCTCCCTTCAGAGGACGAGTCGGTGTCACTGTTGTCGGCCCGAGTCCCCGCTGTGGAGCTCCCCTCGCCCTCCGTCCCACTGGTGAACTCAGAATCCGTGGTGTGGCCCTCCATGGCCATGTGGGATGCAGCTCCCTCGTGCTCCGGTGCCACTTCTCCTCCGCCTGATGATGCTAATGCACACATGAACAGGAAGACCACAAAAAAGGGGGGGGGAAACAAAATAAAGACATGTTGAGTGCATGCATTGGTGACACCGTTGGCGGACAGGATAGACACAGAAGCCCCCTGAACTACGCCACGCACTTGGGGTCGACTACTCAATCCCTGGGACATGGCCTACAAGCCTATGGACGACATCCGCACACATAGATGACACAGGGCCATGATCTCCTGTACTTGGCACCCTACAGAGGTGGGGGGCGGGTGCACAGGGCCATGCCTTATGGAGGGGCCTAGCCTACAGAATTTGCCCTGGCCTAGGGAGACCCACAGCCCTCCTCACCAACCCAGACATCTCCACTGTGCGCAAAGTCAGCAGAATGAGAGTGTACTCACCCCCTTGTGTCTGCTGTGATGCCCTCACGCGCCCATCCAATTCGGGGTAGGCCACTGCCAGGATCCGGGACATCAGGGGGGTCAAAGTCCGACTGGCACCCCTCCCACGTTGGGAGGCCATCCCCAGCTGAGCCTCCGCCGTCTTCCTGCTCCAGCGGCGGATGTCCTCCCATCTCTTCCGGCAGTGGGTGCCCCGTCTGCGGTGGACCCCCAGGTTCCGGACGTCCTTGGCGATGGCACGCCAAATATCTACCTTCTGGTGGGCGCTGACCTATATGAAAAGTACGGAGGGAGAAGAGAAGTCATTACCTTCTGCACCGTCAATGTGAGTGGCCCCCATCCCTACCCTTGCCATGTGCCACATGCAATCACCGTCGTTTCATGCACGCCTCAATCTCCCCCTCCCCTACCCTCCCAACTTTCATCCACCCCACTCCACACAGGCATAGCCCATACAGCATGCTCCCAGTGTATTTACCTGTTTGTCTGGAGGACCGTAGAGTTGCGCATACTGGGGGAGGACCCCATCCACTAGTTTCTCCAATTCCTCAGTGGTGAAGGCGGGGGCCCTTTCCCCAGTCGCTTGAGCCATTGTCTCTTCCAGACCGAGGTCACAGCAGCACTTGCAGTGAAGGTCCTCTCCTGTCGAAGATCAGGTATCGAGTGATTAAGCAGATAGAAAATGGCAGTCACGTCCGCGGCAGTGCGTACCGCGACTGCCGGCGCACATCGTCATTGGCTCCTGGGACCCATAGGGTTCAATGTTAACCAATGCAGCATTGCGCCGCGGTCTTCGACCGCCTACCGCCACGGTGTACAACGCCAGCGCAGTTACCTCACATCCCATTGTCACACTTCACAGGTCAGGCAGCCGCCATTTCAGGGGCCCACATGCCCTAATATTTTAACTGCGTCACACATACCTAGACCTTGCCTCAACACTCATACAAGCCATTCTATTGATTAAGAATCGTGTTCTGTGCAAGCTGTGGTTACGTACCTCTGGGATGTTTGACTCTGTGCTCGCTGTTGTCCTTCATTGGCCCCGTCCGCTGGGACATGTGATGAGATGGCGGCATCCTCCGGTGTACAGACTTCTGGTGGACCTGTCGACAATGGAAGAGAGACATGTCATACTGAGCTACAGGCTTGACCGTGCCACAATCCTGGAACTGTGTGCCCAGCTGGAGCCAGACCTGATGTCACCTATCCGCCAACCCACAGGAATCCCCCCTCAAGTGCAGGTGCTGTCAGTGCTCCATTTCCTAGCAAGTGGGTCCTTTCAAACAACAGTGGCCATATCATCAGGGATGTCCCAGGCTATGTTTTCCAAGGTGTTGTCCAGAGTGTTGTCTGCCCTGCTGAAACACATGCAGAGCTACATCGTTTTCCCTGAGGTGGGGGATTTGCCTACAGTGAAGGGTGATTTCTATGCCCTTGGACATATCCCCAACATCATAGGTGCCATTGATGGGACCCATGTGGTTTTGGTCCCCCCCCACAGGAGTGAACAGGTGTATAGAAACCGGAGGAGTTATCATTCGATGAATGTCCAGATGGTGTGTTTGGCAGACCAGTACATCTCCCATGTTAATGCCAAGTTCCCTGGCTCAGTGCATGACGCGTACATCATGCGGAATAGCAGCATCCCCTACGTGATGGAGCAACTCCAGAGGCACTGTGTGTGGCTCATTGGTGACTCTGGATACTCCAACCTGTCCTGGCTACTGACCCCAGTGAGGAATCCCAGGACAAGGGCAGAGGAACGCTACAATGAGGCCCATGGGCGAACTAGGAGGGTGATCGAGTGGACCTTCGGCCTCCTGAAGGCCAGGTTCCGCTGCCTCCATATGACAGGTGGATCCCCATTCTACTCACCAAAGAAGGTGTGCCAAATCATCGTGGCCTGCTGCATGCTTCACAACCTGGCTTTGCGTCGCCAGGTGCCTTTTTTGCAGGAGGATGGTCCAGATGGTGGTGTTGTAGCAGCTGTGGAGCCTGTGGAGAGTGAAGAGGAGGAAGCAGAAGAGGACGACATAGACAACAGGAACACAGTTATACAGCAGTATTTCCAATGACAGACAGGTAAGAATACATAGCTGCCTACTACATGTACCACTACTACCTCTCTCCTGTCTGTCGTTTTCACCCAGTGTATGGTGACTGACTTGTCACTTTCCTTTGCAATTTCAGAAATGTGGCCCCCAGTGTGTGACATGTGCTTTGTTTACCCATGGACTACAGCTGTGTGACATTGGTATGTTGGCATCACAATGTAAATAAGCATTTTGGCACGGTATTGTCTGGTGCATTTGTTCAAAATCATAGCCAGACTCCTGAGTTTTTTGTGCAATAACTGTGTTTATTTGAGTGCTCTATATTGTGGGGTGGTTGCAAATTGGTGAGGGGGGATGGTGGAGGAATGTCCATGGCAGAGTCCAGACTATTGGGATCACAGGTGCATTGTCCAGATGCCTTTGGAAAGTGGAGCTGGGGCAGTTTAAGGATGGACAGGGTGACAATGTGGGACAGTGGGATGACAATCAGGGTGGTATCCTTTGCTGGCGGGGGTCTTGGCATCTTACTCTGTCTTCTTCCTGGATCTCAGGGACCGCTTGCGGGGTGGTTCTCCTTCTGCAGGGGGTGGGGTGCTGGTGGCCTGTTGGTCCTGTGGCGGGGCCTCCTGTCCACTAGCGCCGGCGGAGGTGGTAGGCAGTTCTTGGTCCATGCTAGTGTCAGGGGCCCTTTGTGGTGCCACGGTGGGCTGCAATGAGGTGGCTATCACATTCAGCACCCCTACGATGGTGCCCAGGGCGGAACTGATGGTTCTTAGTTCCTCCCTGAACCCCAAATACTGTTCCTCCTGCAGGCACTGGGTCTCCTGACACCTGGCCAGTACCGTCGCCAACGTCTCCTGGGAGCGGTAGTATGCTCCCATGATGGTGGTGAGGGCCTCGTGGAGAGTGGGTTCCCTGGGCCTGTCCCCCCCCTGTCGCACAGCAGCCCTCCCAGTTGCCCTGTTTCCCTGGGCCTATGTCCCCTGGACCGTGTGCCCACTGCCCCCAGGTCCCTTTTGTTGTTGGGGTGGTGGGTTAACCTGGGTGCCCTGTAGTGGTGGACACACCACTGCTTGACGTGTCCTGGGGACAGAGGTATGGGCCCGCTGGGTGGGTGCTGTGATGGTGTTCCCAGAGGGGGTAAGGTCTGCTGTGGCCTGTGGCTGTCTGAGGGGAACCGACTGTCCCGAGGTCCCTGATGGGCCGGGCTGGTCATCTTGATCCAGGTCGACAGAGCTGCTGTCATCGCTGTGGGCCTCTTCTGGGGATGGGGTGGACATTTGTGGACCCTCCTGCGCGGTGACGTTGCGTTGGGGTCCTGCAGGGGTATAAAAGCATGATTTTTGCATCTGTGTGTGCAATGGTGTGCAATGGGTGGCTGCCCGTGTCCCCCAGTGCTTGCATTCCTGTGTGGGGGCTTTTGTGACAGGGCTTTGGGGGGGAATGGGTATGTGCAGTGGGCATGCTTTGGTGATGGGTGTCCATGCTTTGTGGTCGCATGCAGGGCTTGGTGTTGGGATGGGTGGGTTGTGATGGTGAGACATTTGCAAGGAGTGATGGGGGTGAGGGTGGGGGTATGTATTGGCATGCAGGTGGGGTGGGGGGGATGAAGTAGTGAAGATGTGACTTACCAGAGTCCATTCCTCCAGATACTCCGCCGAGGCCCTCAGGATGCAGGATCGCCAAGACCTGCTCCTCCCATGTTGTAAATTCTGGGGGAGGAGGTGGGGGTCCGCCACCAGTCCTCTGCACTGCAATGCGGTGTCTGGATACCACGGAACGCACCTTCCCCCGTAGGTCGTTCCACCTCTTCCTGATGTCATCCCGATTTCTTGGGTGCTGTCCCACAGCATTGACCCTGTCCACTATTCTGCTCCATAGCTCCATCTTCCTGGCAATGGATGTCTGCTGGACCTGTGATCCGAATAGCTGTGGCTCTACCCGGATGATTTCCTCCACCATGACCCTGAGTTCCTCCTCCAAAAACCTGGGGTGTCTTTGCGGAGCCATGGGGTGGTGTGGGTGATGTGTGGGGTGGTGTGTGTTGTGGTGTGTGTTGTGATGTGTGGGGTGATATTTAGTGGTGTGTTGTGTGCGGTGTGTGGAAGTAATGTGGGTGATGGTAATGTGTGCCTGTGGTTGCTAGTTTGTAGATGGTGGTGTCTCTCTCTGTGCCTCGTTCCTAATTTTTGGTTGTAGGGGTTTGTGTGTGATGTGGGTGTGTGTTTTATATTTAATTGGGTGTGTGGGAGTGGTGTGTGTATGTGTATCAGGTGTGTGTATTTCGATTTGTCCAATGTGGCTGTGTTTTGTAGGTTTGTGTGTATTCTGAGCGTGGCGGTGTGTACCGCCAATGGAATACCGCGTTTGAAAGACCGCCGCGTGGATTCGTGGGTCGTGATAGTGTGGGCGTATTTCTGTTGGCGTGACAGTGTCGGTTTTGTTTTCGCCAGTTTATCGCTGACCTTTGGTGTGGCGGACTTCTGTGGGTGTCGGTATTTTGGCGGTTTCCGTGTTGTGGATCAGAATGACCGTGGCGGTTTACCGCAGTGGTATGGTGGCGGTCTTCTGACAGCGGTAAGATGCTGTTACCGCCGATGTTGGAATGACCACCAAAGTGTGAAGCATTCAAGTATCACAAAACAGTCATTAAATAAAACACAGGAAACAGTTTAAAAATCCAAAATCAATTTATAAAAATAGGACATATCTGTAGCTTTAAAATGACACCAAAACAAATAAAATCGGATAAAGGGAACCAAAGATGTGAATTTTTAAAGAATTAATGCTTTTTAGTGCCTAGAAACTAATAGTGCCAATCGGATCATATGGTCACACCTCGACCGAGGCAAAGTCAAAATTTAAGGTCGACCCCAATGAAGCCCTGCTCGGCTACAGCAAGCGGAAGGCCTTGGTCAAAACTTTACCTTCGCACTTAGTCGTTTTCTTGAAGATTTTCTTCAGCGGGACCAGGTCGCCAGTCCAGTCCGACCTCCTGGAGCCCTTCCTCGGATACACGTCACAGAGCTCCTCTAGTAGGTGGCCATCTTCATTCATGGCCAGACCATGCCCCCATTTCTGAGATTTTTAAGCATAAAATAATGTAATTACAATGTGATAATTAAACCAATAGAAAGATTGTATCTAGTGAGTTGTATTTTGTACGCCAGGATGTATCTTAGTAAGTATGATTGGGGAGGTATTAGCTTGAGATTTCTCAACAATTATACTGGCCATGATGTTAAAATACATTATACCATAACTCAGGTACATGCAAGCAGCTTAATAGGCAGTACAAAGGGAAAGGAATGCATATTCGTAGGTGTATTAAGTGAGAGAAAATGTTTTATTTTGTGCAATAACTAACATTTTTTAAGTCTTTCAAACAGAGAGGGAGAGAGTGTGGTTTTGTTTTTGTCGGTGCATATACAAGTTCTTTGTGAATTCTGAGAGATACCTCAGCACACCTGATTGGAGGGCTGGCTTTAGTGCTGGTGACACCCAGTGTGACAATAATTGTAGGTGCCCTCAGTGACCATCTCTCCCATAGATTCCCTCACTACCATCCTTTACCGGACCTACTGAAGTGTCTATGACCACTCTTTTTCAACGGGGAGGACACCTGCCCCACCCCCTCACTTCCTATGACATCGGACAAGCTCCGACTGCTGGAGCCGGACCACCGAAGGCAGCCGTGGCTGCTGCGTCTCCAGTGCCAGCCCTCAAGAATCCAGGCCGGACTCTTCCTGCAACACAGTGAGTGGGCCCTCTACATCCGCCCATCAGACAAACCACAGTGGAGTTGACCCCTTGCCCAACACCAGGGGGCCAATAATAATAAGAGCCAGTAAGAGCCTTCAACACTGCTTCTCCCTCTTATCCCCCCTGGCAGCTATAGATGGGGAAGCAGAGGGGCTCATCCTGCCCCATTGTGGTTGGGGCAACGGCACATAGGGACAAGAAAAAAGGGAGCCAGCTGCTCCGTCCTGGACTGACACGATCTATACAATATATGGGCCAGCAAGCTACAGCAAACCAAGGGGGAAAGACCACGTGGGATCGCTTTCCATACGAGGACTCTCCCTTTCCCCCCACCACCACAGAAACTCCTGCAGGAAGGGAGACTCTTAGCCCACTCAAGTGACATCAGATGCCACCTGGCACCGGATCACGCTATGCACCTCTTAATCTGGACAACTTTGGGGAAACCTACCGGCACCTCACCTGACCTGGGCAACTGAGCCTAGAATCCTAAAGGTGAAGAGAGACCTGTACTCCCCACAGTCCTTTACCAGGGATCAGGACAGCAGACGGCACAGCCCCCCTCACCTCACCACAACACACTGAGAACTTTGTCGCACAGTGAAGGGCCCACGCCTCACTCCCCCCATGCCAGATGCATGGCCCTTCAACCTCTTCAACATCAACCCCGGGACCAGGACATTAACCCAACAGGACCCATTCAGCTACGCAGCCACACTGCTTGCACCTACCATGCGCAGACACAGGTCCCTGGTGTGCATGACCCATTCTGTGGCTTTGCTTAAGGACAGCTGAATTCCCAGTACCCTTCAAAACATCTGAAGCCTGGGGCATGCCCTTACACATGACTGGTACCCACTCTGTAAACCACACCACATAGTAATATGCGGCCTGAAGCACAATCACCATCTCCTCTGCCTTACCCAGTGGAATACCTCCTTCAGAAGTGAAAATCCAGGACAACAATGCCCAGGGACAAACCTACTGCTAAGCCTGCCTGCCAAATACTATTTTCTGAGGCCCTCTCCTTTCAACGGTTTGCACCTACCCAGCAGACGCTACCAATCTCAGACTTACCAGACGCCTCCACAGCACCTAAGTCAGACCTCACAGCTGAACGCATCATACAGGAAATTACAGGGGTCGGCAGGCGACTAGAGGGCATAAACACTAAGGTCCATATTTATACTTTGTGAATGCAATCCAGGGGCTGGCAGCCCAGATCCAGCAATCTAATACATTCCTGGAGGGCATTCACAGTAGATTGGCAGCCCAACGGAGATTGATCCAGGCTCTGGCCTCCTCTCTGATGGCAGCCATTGTCCCTGTTTCATCCTTCCCCCTCCAAGTACCACTTCCCATGCCCATTCTCCACAACCCCAATCCATCCCAAGCACACAGCCAGACGAGCATGCACACAAGACAACACCCAAGAGTGTCACAGGCAAACACAACCACCACACTTCATTCCACAGGCACTCACACAAACACCATCCAGCTGCAGATACAACAAATTCCACTATTTCCACTGTCTTCCCTTCCTCCTCCTCCTCCACCTCCCACCCAGTAACGTCTACACCCACATCTGCATGCACTACATCATCATGCACCAGCTGCATCATCACCACACCAAGCAGAACACATACCTCACTGGCAGACACCTCCACAACATCCATGCACACGTCCCCTGTGTCCTCTCCCACTGTGTCCATCCCCCTCCTAAAGTACACAAACGCAAGCACTCAGACACCCAACAGCCATCCACCTCACAACAGCATACAACCCATGCACCTGCACCCAAACACAGCAGACAAACACCTCCAACAACCACTCCCTCATCCTCCACTCCCATTACCTCTCCCTCTTCCCACCCCAATGTCTCTAAAAAGCGTTTCCTTTCCACCATTGGCATCTTCTCTACCCTTCCCCCCCCCTTCCCCCCTATGTCCTGCACATATGGCCAGGGTATCACAAACCCAGCCAAGCACCTCAGCCAAACAGTCCACTGGCCCAGTTTCATCAGCACCTACTCATGGTGGAAAGGATTCCAGACCACAAATATTGAAGGGTAAGGAGCCTTCACCAGCAAGCAAAAAGGGTAAGGAGCCTGCACCACCCAGCAAACAGGAGAAGAAGCCCACTCCAGCCAGCAAAAAGGGGAAGGAGCCTGCACCAGCCAGTAAAATGGGGAAGGAGCCTGCACCAGCTAGCAAGAAGGGGAAGGGGCCGGAAAGGAGCCTTCACCAGCCAGCAAAAAGGGGAAGAAGCCTACACCAGCAGCTGTCACAGAGCCCCCACCACCAGCCGTGGTTGTGCAGCAATCAGTGAGTGCAGGGGCTGAGCATGAGCCTCCCACCTCCACCACCACAGTGCAGCCATCGGAGGGTGCAGGGGCTGAGCAGGAGCCTCCCACAACCACCACAGTGCAGCCATCGGAAGGTGCAGGGGCTGAGCAGGAGCCTCCCACAACCACCACCACAGTGCAGCCACCGGAGGGTGCAGAGGCTGAGCAGGAGCCTCCCACTACCACCACCACCACAGTGTAGCCATCGGAGGATTCAGGGGCTGAGCAGGGGCCTCCCACTATCACCACCACCACAGTGCAGCCATCGAAGGATGAAGGGGCTGAGCAGGAGCCTCCCACTACACTACCACCAACACCACAGTGCAGCAATCGGAGGGTGCAGGGGCTGAGCAGGAGCCTCCCACTACCACCACCACAGTGCAGCCCCTCCAGAACCAGTGGACAAGTCACCCACCTGAGAGACTGTGGCCTTGCACTCCCCAGGACCAAGCACAGGACATGGTGCCCCATCAGAACCTGTGGGCATGTCACCCGCTCCAGAAACTGTAGCCCATCACTCCCCAGGGCCAAGCACAGGGCGTGTTGCCTCCACCAAAACCAGTGGGCAAGTCACCCACCTGAGAGACTGTGGCCTTGCACTCCCCGGGACAGAGTAATGGGCATGTTGCCCCCTCCAGAATCAATGGTCTTGTTTCCGCATCTGGCTGAGGTGACCCCCCACCCTCAGAGGTCTCTGCCTCTTTGCCAACTGATGCCTCTGCAGTGTTCTCTCCGTATTGGTGCAGGGATCGAGTGGGGCCTTGGACTTTGCCCTGTGGCCATGTGGCCCCTGTGAACTGTGGACTGGGCAGTTGCCACATCGACTTATTGTTTTTGATTTTGATCTTATTAAAATCACTTTAGTCAATTCCTGTTGTCCTTGCATTATTCAGCCGATTTATGGGGATCAATAATTTTTTTGTTGCAGCCGGTTGTGTGTATGGTGTGTGTGTACGGGATGTGTGTGGTACGGGTGCATGTCACTCTCGTTTTCTCCCCTCCTCCCTTGTGTGCTAGGCGGCTATACTCACTGTTGTCGTCTTGGCCCGCATTAGTGTTTGTGGTGGAGCATAACATAGAACATTATCGAAAGACTTGCACTTCGGGTTCCATGGTGGCGTGATTCTTCCCTGTGTCTCGAATGGTGAGTCCCTTCACTTCTGAGCTCTGTTTCCGCCAGTCTTTTGATTGTGTTGGTACAGCCATTGAAAAGGTGGCAGTTTGGCATGTCATAATATGGTGGGTAGAACTTTGTCTCCGTCTGGCTGTAGGCGGCTACCTCCGTGGTGACTGTTGTTTCCAACCTGGCCGTCGGTGTGGTACATTGGCTCTCTTTCGGAGGCATCACCGCCATGGTCATAATTTGGCGGCAGTTACCGCCAGCCTCTTGGCGGTATTACCGCCACTTTATCACCGACCGCCAGGGTCGTAATGAGGGCCTTTGCACTTACTTCTAGGCTTCTAATGTCATACTACTTTATAAAGTAATGTTTACAAAAGAACCTTGGCTGATGTCATCAGTGATTTTATCAGTAATGTCCTCGATGATATCAATTGGGATGTCATCAGTGATATCATAATTGATGTCTTTGAACATGTCATGAATGATGTACTATGTGAAGTCATAAGCAGTGCATGACGGAGGTGCATGTTATAGTTTGCTTTGCTAGCTATAATTGCTGAATTTTAGTATTTTCAGTGAATTTCTGATTTTTTAAAGATAAAAACAGATTTTTTTAACACACCTAACTATAACGTTACTTTAATTATTGGTTTTTCAGTGAATTTCCAGAGTTTCTTTTAACATAAAGAAATAATACCATAGGGAAAGCACCCCACTCTCTGAGCCGGATTCAGTTCCAGGGACAGCATCCATAAAGTATACAAGTATTGCCACAAATAGACCTTTCAATTAAGTAACACAACATTTGATTCATCAAATCTTTCATGATTTTTAAACAAAGATAAACAAGAGAAGTTGGTGGGGGTTCATATAAATCATTCATTATACACTTGTGCTTTGTTTTTTTTTTTTAATTTCCAGCTTTATTTCGGTAAAACAATACCATAAAAGCATACTGGCAAAATTCTTACATTTCTAAAAGGAACAAAAACACTTTTTAAAAGAAAGAAAAAAGACAAAGGACAAAAAAGAAGAAAAAGAAAAAAAAAAGCACTAAAAACAGATCGAGACCATGGCTCCCTCAGGGTCATACAGTGCAAATAGGCAAGTTATGGGTATAAATGTTATTAAAGATCAACAATTAATCCATAAAACACTATAAAATATACAGTACACATCATCATGCAAATCACCATATAAATATTATAAAATTTTATAAAATTCCCCTAAAATATAAACCTTTATACAAAAAACTGTTAAAAATTGCTATCTCACTAGTAGTAGCATTAACTATGGACTAGCTCAAAAAGTGACCATTATGAAAATAGGATATATGCTTTTGAATGATTATTTGCCTCTAGTAGGTTCAAGTTGCCTCTACAATCTTAGCAGTATAGATACCATCATCACGTGAGGGGTTATTTGACTAATTTTTAAGAAATGATTAACAATCCCTAGGGCCCAACGTTTCCTTTCTTTCTTGCGTGCCTATATTACTTAGAGGTCATATGCAATCAAGTAATACAAAAAGGCACATTGTTCTAGCAGCAGCTAATATTCACTTAACTACTAGAGACAAGTTATCTGATGTTGGTCTTAAAAACAATAGATAAAAGTCGATTACAGTATTTCATTTGAAAGACCCATAAAATTTACCTCCCGTGCCATCAGGCACTTGTTTGCCTAACTAAGAGGAGATTTTTTGGGATAAAAGTAGATAAATATCAGAATCCAGGAGCAAGTTTCATAAGTGACAATGACCATTCTAGGTAACTTAATCAACCTCCCAGTAACTACGGTCCTCCCGGGCATAGACAATGTCCCCTGGGCTAGATATATCCTTGGCTGATTGTAGGTCCCAAGGCCATTGAATTGCAGAGGGTGACTCCCAATTATCGATTTCAGGACCATAGGTTAAGTTTGGGAGTTTTGCCTGAATTAAAGCGCCTACAACCTCAGGCCCGCCTTGTCTCTGATGAATGAAATTGCTATTAAGAATCGGCTTAGACCAAAAACAACATATGGTGTCGAGCTGGATCTCAAGAATCTGGCAGCTTCATTGTAGTTCCTGATTCCAACGTTCCTGCAGATGGGTCGGATCCATTTCTTCCTTAGTTTATCGTAGGCAATGCAATTTAAAAGGACATGATCCGTCGTTTCTGGTGTCTCCATATTACATAGCTCGCAGGTCGCCTCATGATTACTCCCATTCAGGAGGCCCCATTTAACGGTAAAAGCCTTGACCTGGAGAATCCCATATCGACACTTCATAAATAAAACTTTTGCTCGTCTAGGTTGAATAGTATCGATCCATTCCTCAGCACTCGGTGATGGTTTAAAATCCAGAAAACTTAAGGTTAGTCTACCTGAATCTTTGCTATGAAAAGGGCTATTAAAGATGAAGTTCCAAAATACTTGCTTTAGTCGGATCTTTGATTGGGTTGTGAGTATATGCGGTTCATCCCAATAGAATTTCAGCCCTAAATTGTAAAAACTTTGCCTGATATAATGAAGCCACGGGAGGGAAATAGTCTTGTCCAAGCCCATGATCTCAATTAATGCTTGCCTGTATTGGATCAGTTCAGGGGTTGTCCAAAGTCTACACCAATAGAGCAGGGGCCTCAGGGCTGCCAATTTGCCTATTTGTTTCATATTAGTGTCATAGGCTAAGGGAATCAACGGAGTGGATGGAGGGAGGCCCAGTACCCCCCTCATGAAATTATTTTCCTGAGTGGCCAATGGAGTTAGTTTTGTGAATCCCCAGAGTTCTGCGCCATACAGAGCAGCGGCCTGTGCTTTGCACCTATAGATCTCGAATACTGGTGACACAGTGCTCGACCTTGAACATTTGTAATTTTTACTAATTGCCATGGAGCTATGAGTTAAGGAGATAGCAGCTTTGTTGATGTGCGGCGCCCATGACAATTTGGCATCAAGCAGTATCCCTAGGTAGTTGAAATTTTTAACTCGTTCCAGTACCTGCCCTCTAATCCAAATGTTTCTCTTGAGCGCTTTGTGGGGGTTAACAGTTAAGTATTTAGTCTTGTTTGCATTTATTTCTAACCCCTTCAAGCTGCAATACTCACTAAATTTATCTAGTAGAGTTTGCAGGCCCATTGGAGTTTGAGACAATAGGATGGTGTCGTCTGCAAAAAGGAGGGCGGGGACTGGATCATCATTCAGTCTTGGTGAGTCGTGGTTACTTTGTTTCAGATGATGAACCAGATCATTGATGTATAATGAGAAAAGTGTTGGGGCGAGCACACAGCCCTGTCTCACCCCCCTCTTGATAGGTATTGGGTCTGTCAGCTCTCCTTTTGGCCCCCATCGGACCTTTGCGAATGTATTTTAATGTAGCCTCTCCAGCTGGCCCAGGAGGTTCCCTGGCATGCCCTGTTTTCCTAATGCTGCCCATAAGGAGTCTCTCGGCACCAGATCAAAAGCTGCGCGCAGGTCCACAAACGCAATATACAGGTGGCCTTTCTTTAGTCTAGTGTATTTCCATATTATTGTCAATAGCCTAAAGGCCTGGTCGACTGTACTGGTCTGTAGTCTAAAGCCTGCTTGGTATATAGACATTATGCTGTTCTCTTCTATCCAGGTATTGATTCTATTCAGGATCTGTCTAGCATAAATTTTTTGTGTGACGTCTATGAGGCTAATTGGTCTATAATTCCCTGGGTCTTCCCTGGATCCTTTTTTATGGATTGGGATTATTTCTGCCCCTGTCCATGTCTCGGGCATTAGGCCTCCCCTTGCTATGGCGTTACTTAGAAGGTTTAGATAAGGTGCCCAGATTTCCATGCTATGTTTGAACATATCCCCCGGAATCTTATCCAAACCGGGGGCTTTTCCTGGCTTGATTGCTTCAATGGCAATCACCGTCTCCTCCAGACTAAACTGTAACTCGGGTAAAATACCCCAAGTAACTGGGGTTTTATGTCTTGAGGTATAAAAATCGAAGGTGGGGGGGTCAGAGTAAAGATGTGTAAAGTAGTTAACCCATGTTTTGGGGTCTATGTGATGGTCTGTAGTAAATATCCCCTCTTTGCTACCATGGGTAACTATTTTCCAGAAGGTCCTTGCATCATTGCTTTTTGCTGCTACCAGCAGGTCTTGCCATTTTTGGTCCTCCCAGTTGCGTTGGGCAGTAGTCAGCGTTTTCTTATAACTGGCCCTTGCCTGCTGTACGGCTAATTGATTTTTTTGCTTTAGTGCCTCTACCAGTACTCTTTTCCTCTCTCTACATCTGATAGTATACCATGGACCATTAGAGGTGGTTTGGGCCTTCTCCTTTTTGTGCTTATTCTGTAGCTGTTTGGTCAGGACAGGTCTTAACATTGTGCTCAATGAATGGTGGATAGACGTAATAGGAATGTCACTAGGTTTATTTTCTGCATAAGGCTCCAGGAGATCAGAAAATATGTTGTAAATATTTATCATAGTGACCTGATTGCCTAATATTGCTGGCCATTTTACAACCCTTCTGTTGTTACTGAGGGTGGGTTGTAACTCCACCTTGTCATGTTCTATATATTTCGAGTCCAAATCTAAGAAGTGTGCCTTGAATTCAATTATTAGCGGGAAGTGATCGCTATCCCTTCTTTTATCGATTTTAAAGGTCGCTAGTCTTTCCCATGTATTTATACTATGCAGAATGTAATCTATTTTTGAAGTTGAGTTGCCTCTCTGGAAAGTAACCAGATTAAGGCCGACTTCACCCACTCTGCCATTACATGCCCTCAGTCCATGGTTTAATGTAAGGCTCATGATTTGCAATGCGGCCACTGTGCCTGGGACAGTTTTTTCTATTGTTAGGTAAGGAATTGTTCTCATTCGGTCTTCCTCTTCTGCTAAATGTTCGAAACCAGTTATAGGTTCATAATTACAATTAAGGTCACCCCCTATCATAATTGTCTCTCCTACTGGGATTTTTTTGAGCAGGTCGTCTAGTAGAGTTATTTCTGGAGACTCCACATTTTACTTTCTAGGTCTTATATATACATTAAACAAGTGGGTTATTATCTTATTTTTTTTTCCCATTATCAACCATAAAATGTCCTCCGACTCAGTGGCTTGCATGCGTATCTCAACATTTAATGAGATCTTCGCCCATACAACCAACCCCCAGATGGTCTCCCTCTGGCAGCTGAAGTTGCACTGATAAAGTAGGTTTTATATCCTACTTTATACGGTGGATCTTTAAACCACGTCTCTTGGAAGAGACAGACATGGTGTCGATCAATATAGTCCTGCCATTCGGGGTCTATAAGCTTATTTTTTAAGCCAGCTACATTCCATGAAATCATGGTGATAGGACCCCTTCCGTTTAGGCTTGTGGCATTGAAAGTATGGCTCGGATAAGTTGTTAAATTTTTCCTACCATACAAGAGCTCCACTGCGCTCCCTGCCCCTATAGCATGAAGATCATTCCCTTCATGGGGCTCCCCTACTATTGGGTCCCCATTGGGTTCCACTTGTGCCTGATCTATCTGGATTAGTCAATCCACTCTCTCAAGGTTTGAATCATAATTTCTCTTTTGCAGTCCCTCATTGTAATTGTGTTTATGCCTTTGTACTCGAAGTTTGGTAATTAATGGATCCAAGCTAAACCTCATGGCATTGGAATTAGGGGCGGGGGTTCTCTGTTCCATGTCAATCAAACCTCTGATTAATCTTCCATCCTTGAGTGTTAATGCAATGACGTCAAGTTGGCCCCTCTCTCCAGGGATTCTTTCTGCCCCCCCTAATATCTGATCGAATTATGGATAAACAGTGTCTTTTGGCCCTAATCCAATGTGTAAGCTTGTTTTTTAAGGAGTCCTCATCTTCTCTGCTATTTAAGGGCAATTTTGGAACATTTAACAGATGAACAACATTTGTCCTAGTAGGAAACCTATCCTCCTCAGAGTATGGATTCCATATAGTGTTTTTGTTATAATCATTAGATACTTGGGGATAGGAGTTCAGAGTAAGTTCCAAATTTCCTTTTTGGGGTCCTTTTACCAAACAGGGATCTCTTTGTGATTTCCCTGTTCCTTGGCATAAGTTACTATCATTTCTTCTCTGGGAATTGCGTGAACCAATATGTTCCACATTGACCCCTATCGTGCATCCCTGTGGTTGTTGTACAATCTTAGCTGTAGCTGGGGTAAGGTTAGGGTTAGTAATCAAATTTTGAGGATATGTGGGTCTACCTTGTAGATGGCGTGATATGGGGGGGGACTCCCTTTCGCATTGGGCTCTATAGGTACCCCTACCCCCCTCCTTTTCCACAATATCTGTTAAGGTTCTTACTTCAAGTTTCAAATCCCTAACTTCCTGGATTAATCCGGTGATTAGATCGTAAAGGTCTGCTATAGATCTTGATTTATTTTTTAGAGGGTTCCGTGATTCTGAATTGAGAGGAGTGGTCCTTTCATTATCTAGCTGTACAGTTGGGATAAATGGGTGTAATTCATCCACCGGTTCCCCCTCTTGTGTATTCTGTATGTTACTGCTATCGAGTTCTGCCAGGACTGCATATTTATTGGAGCACCTAACTTCGCACTCCTGGGTATGGCCCTTCTTCCTACCATTATCAATGGTGCATAGGTGTATGGGTCTAGTTGCAGCAACCCTAGGGCTATCAGTCCTGACATCAGATGGTGCCTCCCCCTCTTGCTGGGAAACGATCTCTATCGCTTTATCATCCACTGGTCTGATTTTCTTCGTATAATAGGAGGTAATCTTTTTATCGGGACCCTCCCGAATGGTGGTCCTACTGCATAGTAGTGACTCTACCTCCTCGATAAGATCGTCTATTTCAGCTATTGTGCAGTTCTCACCCGCATTCCTAAGTTTTTTTACAGAATTCATCTTTCCCCTTGGGGGTTCTGATGCCTTGCGTTTTCCCATGGATTAAGCTGCCTAAATAGTGCTTTGGCTCTGTGAACCAGACCCCAATATGTAATTATAAAGGAAAGTAGGAGAAGGGCTAGTCGAGCGTCGCAACAATAGGTGGAGAATACGGTCCAAAGGCCCTCTATAAAAGGACCTATTTAGGAGTAAGTATCAACACAGTACCTTCAGGCAGCCATACGTGCCCATGCAACTTTAGATGAATGTCAGGGGGGTGGCCCTGCCCTGCCTCTTCCTGGCAATGACGGGCAAGGACGGGCCCGCCCTTGGCCCGAGCGCGATAAGAAATTTAAAGGGCTCCTGCCCTTGACACGCCTCTCTGGACCTCTTTGCGCTTCCCGCGACGGCGGGAGCGCGATAAGAAATTTAAAGGGCTCCTGCCCTTGACACGCCTCTCTGGACCTCCTTGCGCTTCCCGCGACGGCGGGAGCGCGATAAGAAATTTAAAGGGCTCCTGCCCTTGACACGCCTCTCTGGACCTCCTTGCGCTTTGTATTTCCCAAACTGATTGAAATTCACCTCTTTTACAGGAGGTATAAAGCAATTATTCTCCCTTTATGATGCAGTGTATAAAATCATATCTAGCTAGGGCTCTAGTGTGCTAATACCTATACAAAAAAATAATTAATCAGCCAGAACAGATTCTAAGCACCCCCTCTTCTACTTCATTCAGAAGCCTAATCATGTGAGAAGAAGAATCAACTTAAAAACCTGTAAAACAACTTGTCTACTTCCAAGATCTTAAAAAAAACTCTCTTAGTTAGTGGCTTTGGGGTTTAGAAGAAACAAACCTATTATCACAGAATAGGTGCCGACAAACTGTTGGGACGGGGGAGACAGGAACCGCAGGTGAGCGAGTCGGAGTTGAGCATAACCCTCACCCTTCCTTCCCTTCTCACCCTACTCTCCCTTTGTCAACCACAGCAGATTGAAGAAACCCAGCATACTGCAAGGGGGCCGAAGCACAACGAGGTCCCCTGTCAGACCCTCGCTGAGGGATGACCACACCAGGAACCCTAAGTACCAGCTCACCTGTGTGTTGAGTAGTGGAGGGGCCTAGGCATTGGGCCGACACGCAGGGTGCGGGAAGCCCAACCATATTCAACTGACCCCGTGCATGGGAGCTTGAGGGCCCCCGCCACCACTGCTACGAGGCATCCATAGGGAAACGCACAGCTTCACTTCATTCCAGTGCTGGATCCTGGGACACGTCGGTGGGGCTGGGCCTACTCCAACTGAGAGGATCAACTGCTTTCCCTGACAGGACACACCTAATTGAGGGGAATCTGCCCCAACGCGTCCCAACCTTGCTCCCCTACCACGTACTCACCCCCCTGTGGGCTGCAAGGATCTGACCACAGACTACAACTACTGGCTGTAACCCCTATGCCCCAACACTGCGATCTTCAGCTATAGAGTTTCCACTTGCGACATCACTGTGACAAGACATCCTCCCCCATTGCGCTGCCCTATAGCCTGGCAGCACTCAGAGCCGACTGGCAAGCCAGCCCGCCAGCTACTCTTCTTGAAGGTCCTCCCCAACAGCGGCCCATACCAGTGACAACGGTGCCCCCGATGACCGACCCACCAGAGATCGTGCAGTCACCCAAATCAGATAACACCATGGATGCATCCTACAGGAGATCACTGCGGTTAGCAGGAGGCTGGTGGTTATGGACACTAAGATCTCGGACCTCACAGCAGCATACAACTCCATCCGCAATGACATTGCTAGCTTTCAGGATAGGATGACGAACATTGATCACCGTCTTTCCATAGTGGAAGACAAACTCAACTCTTTGCCCCACAGTGACCACAAATGTCAGTACCTCAGGGTCAAAATCATGGACCTAGAAGACCGGGATCATAGGGACATTGGCCCTTATTATAAAATTGGTGGTAAATCCCACTTTCCGCTGCGGTGACGGCCGCCAACATACCGTCACAGAGGCAAACATCTGTCCGCCACATTATGACACACACACACCAAACTGACAGAATACTACCACAAACACAAATCTGCCAGACCAAAGGTAAATATTAATCTGTTGGTACTAACACCCATACCGTTACGCCAACAAAACAACGCCCTCCACATTATGACCCATGAATCACCACAACGGCGTTAAACCATTGGTGGTACACACCAGCGCGGTCATAATGGCCACCCAAATACAAAACAACACAACATTGGCCAATTCCCAAAACACACACCTGACACTAAAACGCACACCACACCTACACACCAATAGCACTATAAAACACACACCACCATAACCCACAATCTTTTGCTAACATGAAAAGAGTGCAATAGCTAGCCACACAAATTGCAGAGACAACTACACACACACCACAACCACCCATTCATCCGTCACGCACCCCACACCCCATCACATTAAACAACACCCTCTGCACAACACACACCACACAACACCCATGTCCCCACAAAGGCATCCCCGTTTCACAGATGAAGAGTTGCAGGTCATGGTTGAGGAAATAGTCAGGGCAGAGCCACAGCTGTTTGGAGCACAGATCCAGCAGATATCCATTGCCAGCAAGATGAAGCTATGGCGGAGAATCATGGACTGGGTGAATGCCACAAGAGAGCATCCATGAACAAGGGACGACATCAGGAAGAGGTGAAAAGACCTACGGGGGAAGGTACGTCTCATGGCAGCAAGGCACCAGATCGCTATCCAGAGGTCCGGCGGTAGACCCCCACTTCCTCCCCCACAGCAGACAGCATGGGAAGAGCATGTCTTGACAATCATGCATTCTGAGGGACTACCTGGAGTTGCCGGAGGACTGGCCACTTGTGAGTCAATATTTACTACCTATCACCCCCATACCTGCATGCCACTACCACCCCTCACCCTGACACCCATCACTCCACTCCATCCCACACAGTGCACCACCACAATTAACTAACCTAAATGCCAAGCCCTACATGCCATACCCACTGCATGCGCATCCCTCCCAGACCTGCATGTACACCGACTACCAATGCATGTACAGCATGGAGAACTAACAATCCCACAATACATAGCCTTACACAAACAAAGGAGGCAGGGCAACAGCAACAATATAGGGGAAGCTAGGGATACAGAATATGTCACAGACATGTAGCATAATTCACCACTTACATCCCCACAGGTGCCCCAGCCAATCTCAGCTGCGAGGAGGTGCCACGGTTATCCAGTTCCCCACCAGAAGAAGCTCCCAGTGATGAGAGCAACTCTGGAGTTCTGGTTCTGGATGAACTCCCTGGCCCACACCCAGTTTACCACAGAGACTCCTGCCTCAGTATCCAACACCACAGCAGCCATCCAATGTCCCCAGGACACATCAATCAGCAGTGTGCCCACCTGTACAGGGACCCCATTCTACATCTCATAGTCAAGACAATGAGGGTCCTAGGGTCAGTGGGCACACCATTCAGGTGACACAGGCTCAGGAGGGCAGGGACACTCGGAGGACAGCTGTGCACCAGGGGGAGGACGGGCACAGGGAACCAACTGTCCAGAAGGTACTCACTAATGTCCTGAGGGATTACCAACAATCCCAGGACAAGATGGGTCAGGCTGTAGACATCATGCATGAGAACCAGTAGCTGCAGGAGGAACACCACCAGGACATCAAGAAAGAATTGCAGGCCCTGAAACCACCATGGTCTCCATAGCATGGGTGCTTGGTGATAGGGCCAACATTATGAGGGAGTGCACAGCACACCATTGAGCCCCTTCCACTAGCCAGTCAACTGACCAGCCCTCCACATCTGCTGCAGCTAGTGGACAGGAGGCCATGCCACAGGACCCACAGGCCACCAGCACACCTCCCCCAGCATTAGGTGAACCACCCGCAAACATTCCCTGTGACCCAGGCAGACACCAGAGACACTTGCCAAGACCAAGACCACCGCCAGATAATGAGCTCCTCCTGAATGTCGCCCTTGTGTTCCATTGTATCATCTTGTCCACTTTGAACTGCCATTGCTTCCCTTTCCATGGCCCCTTGTACACTGGACCTGTGCTACAAACAGACTGGCCTACTACAGTGGACTTTCATCTACCATCACTCCATTCCATTGTACTATCCCTTCATAATTTTCACTTCAATAAACACCCTTGAACTCAAGAGTAATAGTGCTTTATCTCACAGAAATGTGCAATGTATGTAACTGTATCATCCTGTGCAATTGTCCTGTACTTTGCGATTCCATCAAAAAATGGCCTGTAGCAGTTTGTAGTCCTCACATCAGTACACAGTTGTAACTACAACAACATCTGCAAAATGGGAAGGCATAGGTGACAGTCAGTTGGGATGCCGAGGAAGGGACTGCCATCATGCTACAGCCACACAGAATGTTTTTTTTATTAGAGAAACAGTCAGTTCTACTGTCTTACCTGTGTGTCTCTGGAAGTAATGCCATATAACTGTTGTGCTGCTGTCCACATCCTCATCTTCTTCCTCTTCCTTCCCCTCCTCACTGTCCTCAGTGTCCACTGCTGCCAGAGGAGCATTTTCACCCTCCTCCTCCTGCAGATAGGGCACACGTCATCTGATGGCCAGGTTGTGCAACATGCAGCATACAACAACTATCTGGCTGACCTTCTCAGGGGAATAGCAGAGGGATCCACCTGTCAGATGGAGGCACCTGAACCTGGCCTTCAGGAGACCGAAGGTCCTTTCAATAATCCTCCTGGTACTCCCATTAGCATCATTGTATCTAATCTCAGCCCCTGTCCTTACAAGGGTCAAGAGCCAGTACAGGTTTGGGTAGCCAGAGTCACCTGTAAGAAGTGAGGTACAAACAGTGTGCTTCCACAATGGCATGGGGGATGACTCCTGAAGGCATACGCTGCCATACATTGGGTGGGGAGTCAGGCTCACCTATGAGCCACACTCTGTGCCTCTGTAGTTGTACCATCAACTGTGGGATGCTGCTACTACTCAGGAAGAAGGTATCATGCACTGACGCAGGATACTTGGCAGTGACACAGGAGATGTACTGGTCAGCAAGGCACACCATCTGGACATTAAGTGAGTGGAAATTCTTCCTATTCCTGTACACCTGTTCATTGGCCAGTGGGGTGACAAATCCTATATGTGTTTTGTCAATGGGCCTAATAACATGTGGAATATGTCCCATTGCATAGAATCAAGCCTTCATGGTGGCCAAATCTTCTACTTGGAGGAAAGTGATGTAGCTGCCCATTTGTTTGAAAAAGGAAGTCAAAACCATTGACAGCACTATTGAGAACATAGGCTGTGACAGTCCTGCAGCCAAGCCCACAGTCACTTTGAAAGAGCTTGTTGCCAGGAAATGGAACACTGATAGGACATGCACAAGAGGAAGGATCCCAGTGGGATGATGGATATCAGATATCAGATTAGGCTCCAATTGATCACACAGCTCTGTGATGGTGGCCCTGTCCACTTTATAGGTGAGTATTATGTGCCTGTCCTCCAGTGTAGCCAAGTCCAAAGGGGTCTGTAGACAGGGGCTTGCCTCCTCCTCCTATTACTCTGCAGTAGTAGGTACCTAAGGGACAGAAGAGTGAGAAGGGAGTAACAACATGAAAAATGGATACACCACTTCAGTGTACATAGAGCATGTATGTATCTGGATACCATAAATGGCTATTTATGTACAATCAACACCAATGATGCAGTTTTTATTCTAATATTGTGTACCAGCACTATAAAATGGCAACCGCCTGTTCTGTGTATAGGGACAGGTGAAAGTGACCTCACTCCGCCGGCGTTAGGCGTCATAGCGGATGGTGGTCTGCATTGGCTAACATGGGGCTCTATGGAGTACAGTGTCCAATGATGATCACCGCCGAAATTGACTGTGTACACCGCCGTGAACGTGACTGCCATTTTCTGACTAGAACCTCACTTGATTCCTGACTTTCCACAGAACAACACCTCCACGGCCTGTGCTGCTGTGAACTGTGTATGGAACCTACCAAGGCATGTGCGAAAGGGGAAAGGGCCCCAGCCTTCACTTCTGAGGAGTAAGAGCGCTGTAAGAGCCTCCAGACCAACAGGTGAGTATACCATGGGGACATTGCATGCGACAAGGCTGCATGGAGATGTGTGTGTGTGCTGGCATTGTGTCATTTGGGGGGGGGATGGCTGGTGGTAGTGTACCTGCAGGGCTGTGGGTGATGTGTGTGCCATTTGAGGGGCAGATAATGTCTGAACGCCATACGTGTGACAGGCTGGATATTCAGATTCATGGTGTCCCTCTGTTTGCGTTTTCCCTGCAGGTCAGCGGCCATCAGAAGGGGTGTGGCTTCCCATCAGCAAGGAGGTGCGGACCCTGGGGGTTTATAGTCGGTGGAGCACCCAGTGCCGGAAACAGTGTGAGGACCTGAGGCGCTGGGACACAGCGGAGGCACAGCTGGGGACGGCCTCCCAAAGAGGAAGGGGTGCCCATTGAAACCTGACCCCCTTGATGGCCCGCATACTAGCAGTGGCCTATCCAAAGCTGGATGGGTGTTAGAGGGCATCACAGCAGCCACGGGGTAAGTCTAGTATGTGTGACAACCATCTTTGTTGCCTGGAATGGGATTCTGGTGGAGGGCTTTAATCAGTAGATGCCCCTTTATGCCAGCTCATACATTGCTGCGTGGTCCAGCTCGGGGTCATTGGGTGAATAGCAAAATCGGGATAGCTAGCTAGGTGGCTATCCATGTCAGACAGGGCATAGTAGGTCCCAGGAGGGGTGCAGATGGCAGTGTTTGGCTCTTACCTGCTGTGGTACTTAGCCAATGGTGTGCCAGTGCGGTGCATACTGCTCATTCTTGGTCCCTGTGTGTGATGGTGATGTGAATACCACCTGTGGTGTTGGTGCTGTAATTGGCCCTGTGCTCCCTTTCCTTCTCCCCCCCCTTATTTTCTTCTGTCATCCAGTCCATGTGTGCATTAGCATCATCTGGTGAAGGAGCAGGGGCACCGGCGAGTGAGGGAGCTGCAGCCCACGGGACCCAGGAGGCAAAGTCCACCGACATTGAGGGGACAAGTGCGATGGAGGGAGAGGGTAGCACCACGGCAGGGACAGGAGGTGAACAATACTGACTCTGAAACCTCCTCCAATGGGAGCTCCCTGGTGGTGGCAGACACTCTGGAACCACCCCAGCTACAGGTACAGCTGCCACCCCGTACCAGCACCCCCTCCCAGTAGCCCTCCGCCAAGATGCCCGTGCCCGCTCAACAAGGTGGGTGGGCATCTCCTTCACCCCAGGCATCTCAAGCCCTGCCCCAGTGAGCCCTGCTGCCCTCAGTGAGAAGGCTATTGACCTCCTGAGATCATCTCTGTGGGGCAGTCAACCATAACAAATACCATCCAGGGGCTGGCATTCCAGATGCAGCAATCTAATGCCTTCCTGGAGGGTATTCACAGTGGCTTGGTGGCCCTCCAGAGATTGTTTCAGGCTCTGGACTGCTCTCTGTTGGCAGCCATTGTCCCTGGTCCTACCATCCCACTCCAACTCTTACTTCCCAGTCCCATTCTCCTCAACCCCAACCCATCCCATGCACACATACAGACAAGCATGCAAACAAAAGATCACACAAGAGAGGCACAGACAAATACAGGCACCACACTTCAATCTACAGGCACTCACACAAACAACAGACAGATGCACACACAACAACATCCACTGCCTCCACTGTGTCCCCTCCTTCTTCCTCCCTCACAGTCACACCCACGCTCACACCTTCATGCACTGCATCAACAGTACCAGACCCTGCCACCTGTATAACCTTGCCCACAGACACCACAAGAGCAGACCCACATACATGCACCCCACACACCACATGTGCAGTCACCACCACCCCACCATCACCACCTCATGAAGCAGACACCACCACATCCATCCACACATCCTGTTTGTCCTCTCCTACCCTGTCTGCCCCCTCCAAAGAAACCAAAATTCTCTCACTCACACCCCTAACAGCCATTCACCTCACACACGCGCACTGTCCATACACCTGCACCCAAGTCCAGCACACCTACTCCTCTTACTACTACTCCCTCTACCTCCACTCCCATCCCTCCTCCCACATCCTGCCCCCGAGTCCCTAAGAAGGTTTTCCTTGCCCACCTTGACCTCTTCCACACCCCTGCCCTTGTCCTGCCTGTAAGTGCAAGGTCCAAACCTCCCAGCCCAGCACCTCAGCCAACCAGTCTGCCACTGCTCCCACCCAAAAATCTGCTGCTGGCACTAAGTGGCCCCTGAGTGGGACAGCAGCCCCTCCCAGCAAGGACACACCTCTGCCTCAAAAACTGAGGTCTAGTGTGGATGAACCTAAGAGACAAAGGCCGGGGTCAGTGGAGGCACCTCCTAAACCTGGAGGCAAGGACATAAGTCACATGACAAAGGCCAAGGGGGGCCCTCACAGGAGTGAGCCCAAGGATCCCTATCCACCACCTGAGGGCAAGGATACCCTCCACCACCAGAGGCCATGTAACCGCCCCCCCAGAACCAGTGGCCTAAGACTCCCCTCCAGAGACAGTGGCCAGAGACTCCCCTCCAGGGACAGTGGGCAAGGAGCCCCCTCCAGAACCAGTGCGCAAGGAGCCCCTTCCAGAACCAGTGGGCAAGGAGCCCCCTCAAGCAACTGTCAGCAGGAAGCCCCCTCCAGAGACTGTGGGCAGGAAGCCCCCTCCAGAGATTGTGGGCAGGAAGCCCCCTACAGGACCAGTGGCCTAAGACTCCCCTCCAGGGTCAGTGGCCTAAGACTCCCCTCCAGGGACAGTGGACAAAGAATCCCCTCCAGAACAAGTGGGCAAGGAGCCCCCTTCAGAACCAGTGGGCAAGGATCCCCCTCCAGAGACTGTGGGCAGGAAGCCCTTCCAGAGATTGTGGGCAGCAAACCCCCTCCAGAGACTGTGGGCAGGAAGCCCCCTCCAGGACCAGTGAGCATAATACCCACTCAGCTGAGATGCCCCCCCTTTCCCCTGAGGTGCCTGCCCATTTCCAACATGATGCCCCTGAACAGTGGAGTCCGGATGATGTCAGGAGTCAAGTTGGAGCTTGGACGATGCCCTGTGACCATGTGGCCCTTTGGCACTTTGAACTGGCTACTGGCCCAATCTGTACATTGACGTTTATGTAGTTATTTATTTATTAATTATGATGGCTGTTGGCAGCAAATTACAGTGGTTGTACTACAGGCATGTATCCTTGCATTCTTTGCTCATGGGTCCTGTAACTGTTGATGTACTGTGCAGCTGGTTGTGTGTGTGCATGGTGTGTGTTGTGTGTGTGTGTGTCACTCTCCTTTTCCTCCCTCCCTTGTGTGCTAGGCGGCTGTACTCACCATCGTCGTCTTTGTCAGCGTTGGTGATCCTGGACAGCCATGGCGTGTTAGAGCATTGGGAAGACTTGGAGTTCTGGTTCCATCCCGGCCGCGGAGTCCTCTGTGTCCCTGAAAGTGAGTCTTTCCTTTACTATAATGTTTCCTCCAGGCTTTTGAGGCCGTTGTTAACGCGCCGGAAATCCTGGCAGTATGCTATGTCATAATATGGTGGGTGCTACCTTGACTTGCGCCTGGCTGTTGGTGGCTACCGCCATGGTCAGTGGTGTTAACGCCCTGGCGGTTGGTGTGGTACAATGGCTGTCTATGGGAGGTATCACCGCCATGGTCATAATCTGGCGGTAATTACTGCCAGCCTGTTGTCGGTATTACTGCCAGTTTAACAGTGGTGGTCAGTACACCACCAATGTCATTATGAGGGCTAATGTCCACTTCTTCGGAATCCTGGAATGGGCAGACTGTACGGATGTCAAGGCCTTTCTTATTAACAATATCCCCACATTACAGGCCTCACATTTCCCCCCGTTGGAAATACAGAGGGCATTTTGCCTGGGCCCTATGCGCAAAGGCCAGGAGGACAAACCCCCCCATCATAGCCTGCTTTCTCTCACATGAACAAGCCCGCCAGCTGCTAGCCACTGCTCCCACTCACAGGCCATACCGATATGAGGATCGAGAGCTGAGAATGGACCCGGATTTTCTCCGAGACACCAACGAAAGGCGGAGAGCATTCCTGACGCTGCATCCCCAACTCCACCAATCGGACATTAAGGCCCTCATTATGAACACGGCGGTTTACACCTCTGTGTTCATGCTGGCAGTCTCTCCAGTGACCACCAGCTCCCCCCGAACCCCACCGGCCATATAAAGAACACTCTTCTGGGCAGGCGGGCGGAAACATTGTTTCCGCCCCCCGGCCCAGAGGACTGCCTGGCCGGGACATTGCTGGCGGCTCCACATGGAGTCGCCGTCAATGTCTCTGTGCGGTGGGTGCAGCTGCACCCGTCGCGCAGATCACTGCCTGCAAATTGGGCAGTAACCTGCGCAATGGGGCACTGCACAGGGGGCCTTGCACTGCCCATGCTAAGTGCATGGGCAGTGCAGGGGTCCCCAGGGGTGCTCCGGTGCACCCCTTCTGCCAGCCTTTCCCTGGGGGGGAAACCCACCAGGGAAAGGCTGGAGTCAAAGGGAACATTATCCGAGGGGCAGCAGAGCTGCCCTGTCTGATAATGATGCCGTCCACTGCCAGGCTGCCTGACTGAGGCAGCCTGGCGGTGGGTGAGGGCCACCTATGGCAGCCCTCCATAGCTTCATTATGTGGCGGTGTGGGGCGCCTTGCTGGCTGGCGGGATTTCCCACCACCGCCAGCATGGTGGCCCACATCGCTGTGTTCATAATGAAGGCCTAAGTGTGGTCTGTTCGAACCTGCACGCATGCTGGTCATGAAAGATGGCGAATCCAAAGACTTCTTTGACCCATAAGTGCTACTCCAATTCCTAGATAACTTGCGACAGCAACCCATGGATTCCTGATCCGCTACCATCTGGACCACGCCAGGGCTGCAAGAAACATCTACATATCCTTGGAACCACTCGAAGGGGCGGGGCTTTTCTGGCCCGTGGTCTCCCAGGAGAAATAGACCCACTGATCGACCTCTCCGATCACAAGAAGACAGGGAAACAGCTCTCCAAATGGTGGCAGATCTTACCCACGACCGTGGCAGAGACAAATCTAGGTCTCCACTGAAACCTCGATCTGAGGGGGACTGAGCATCGGCCCCAATAGTCCTCGTTCATGTTGCAATAGAATACACCAGGGCCAGACATTAACATTATCACTCTCATCTCTTCGGATTTGTTGAGCACAATGTAGACCTACGATTGGCAATGTGGTCTGAAGACCCTGAGACAGTTGCTCTCACTACACTGTAGAGAGCTATTGTTATTGTTATTGTTATTGTTACTGTTTATATTGGTTTTAACTGGACCACGGAGTCTATCACACTATGCCACACAACATCTGCATCCTTCCAGACTAAGGTTTGACCCATTCCCCATTACTTGCTGCTCGCTGATTCACTTCCCCTGACAAAAGTCAGCTGCTATGACCATCCACCACCGCTTCTTGCCCTTCCCACCCAACACGGGTCTCATCTCCACCGGAACTCTGCTAGGGCGGGCCCCTATCCCAACTACCCCCCACTCCAGGGGACCCAGAAGTGAACGGAAGCTGGAGGCTTTACCTCCCATCCTCAATGCCCTATTTCCCCATTGCTAGCCTCCTGGACACATTGTCCCCGCTCCAGCCGTCCCACTTGCTCGGCATATGGCATTCTCCACTGTAGGTCTTCACAGCTGCAGCACAGCCTCGGCCCACCCTCCTTCTCCATTGCCGACCATGACCATGTCCCATCCTTCTTACTGCAGAGGGGCGCTGACCTCCTGAGCCCTGGCACATACCTCCTATACACAGAGAGAAACCACCCTCAATGATTCCCCCGCATGCTCTGCGAGTGGAGCCCTACTGCCTTCCGGCCCCACAACAGGACCAGCACAGGCGTCCAGCCCCCATGAATATTGCCTGTAGCATGTCATTATCCTCCTCCACCCTCTTCCTTCCCGCCATCTAGCACTCGCCATTCTCACCCCAAAACCCACAGCAAGACACATATTGCCATACCCTCCTCGCCTCACCCCCCTTCTGCTGCAGGGGGACCCTTCGGCATGTGGGCCACGTAAGCCTAGGCCCACAGTCTACAGTTTCTGTTGACACCGGAGTTCCTTTGTTCTTCCACTCTCCCTTTGGACACCCCCTGCCCTGCTACCTCCCCTCCCCTGCCACTTTCGCTTGACCTCTTTCCCCTACCCACCCAAGGCACCCTACATCCCCTTCACATCCAGCATGCTACACCCCCCACTGACGTATCAGGGGACGGCCACCTTACTTCCCACAGCACCAGTTTCTCCCACTCAGTTGTTCTCCCTCACCACTTCTCCACCAGCCCCTATACTCCACCACCACCCATCAGGGACAACCTAAACATCTCAAACTACACACCCACATGACAGTATGGCACAGACTGGTCCACCCAATCCCTCCTCTAACCTGACGGCTATTTCGTGGAATGTCTACGGCTAACTCACTACATTAAAAGGAAGAAGATACTGGCCTATTTGCAGTCCCACAGAGCAGATATAGCTCTACTACAGGAGACACACTTATCCCGACTCGAATCCGATAAGCTACGCCAGGACTGGGTGGAAAGAATGATACATAGCAGCTGCCCACCCACTTCTACGCCAGGGTCGACAAGGAAGTGTGGTGTTGCCTTTTTCTTTAGAAAGTCCCTACCCTTCACCATCCTGAAGACATGGTCGGACACCCAGGGTCCTTATGGCCTGGTCGAGGTCAAGATAGCCCTCGACCCCGTCTTGACTGCATGGGCCCTATAGATCACTCCAACCAAGCAGATAGAGCCCTCCTATGTGACCTCCTAGCAGACCATGGACTAACTGATCCATGACGTCTTGCCTACCCCGGAACAAGGAATACTCCTTTAGTTCAGCAGCCCATGGCTCCCAATCCAGGATCAATTACCTCCTGACTTCTCATAGGACAGTGGCACTAGTTGGCGACTCCCACTTGCTGCTGGCTGCACTTTCTGACCACTCACCAGTCCTTATCGCTCTGGACCTAGGTCTCACCTCCCCGGGAGGTAAACTGTGGTTACTTCATGTCTCCCGTTTCCGCACCCCCCCTAGGCTAAAACCCAACTAAAGTCCCATTTCTCTACCTACCCTGCCGACAACAAAGGCTCTGTCTCCTCTCCAGGCATGTTATGGGCAGCAAGAAAGGCAACTCTACGGGGCCAGCTTATGAGAGATGCAACTCTTGCCAATGCCAGACGCCACTCACAATAAACAGAACTGTAAACACAGGTAGCAAAATAAATACGCCTGTGCACCGCTGACCCTTCCCACAGAACCGCCGTAAACTGGAACAGGCCAAGATGGCCCTCAACACCGTTTACACATCTAAGGCTGAATATGCCCTCCAGAGGATGAGAGGGCGTCATTATGAGCACGGGGAAAAGGCGGGTTGCCTCCTGGCAGCACAACTTCACCAGCAAGAAGCGGCACTTGCCACCCCAGGTATACAAGACCCTACCAGCAATATCATTACTGGACATTGTCCACGAGGTCACTAACTTCTACCGAGAACTATATACCCCTGAAACAGTGGAAAACTCAGAGCGTCTTACCCTTTCTTAACGGATCTATGGTTACCCACACTCATGGAGCAGGGAAGAGACCTCCTAAAGGGAGAGATCAGCAAGGAAGAAATTGCACAAGCTATCACCAAACTGCCATACCATAAAGCACCAGGTGATGACGGATTCCCTCCAGAATTCTATAAATAGACAGGCGCCGAAGTGGTGGATTCCCTGTACGAGGCCTTCCAAGAGGCATCCATGACTGGCACCCTGGGGCCCATTTCTAACAAGGCGACCATAGCAGTCATACCCAAACAAGGCAGGAACCCCACACTCTGTGTCAGTTACAGACCAATTTCCCACTTGAACAAGGATATTAAAATACTGTCTGGAGTCCTAGCTAACCGTTTGCGGAAGGTTATCCCATCCCTTATTCACTACTCTCAGTTAGGATTCATACCCAGTCGTTTATTCCGGAATCATCTATGAACACTCACACACACTTTATTGTCCACCAAAGACCTACCTACTGAAGCTATCGCCCTGTATCTGGATGCAGAAAAGGCGTTCAACAGAATATAGTGGTGGTACCTCTTCCGGGTGTTACATCATTTCGGATTGGGTAACGAATTCATTGATAAAATGCACTGGTTGTACGAGTCTCCCACAGTACTAGTGAACTGCGGGGATTTCGTGTCAGACCCTTTTCCCATCAGACGAGATGCCTGGCAGGGTGCCCTCTTTCCCCGCTTTTGTTTCTTCTAGCCATGGAACCACTTGCAGCTCATACGGCAGGAGCCAGCTCACGCTGGGGTCATGTCCAAGATATTTCTCTATGCAAACATCTTCCTAACTTACGGATCCCCAGCACTCCCTCCCAAGGCTACGGGATCTTCTTTTTGACTTCGCATCGTTTTCCGGTTATAGGATCAACTAGGACAAAAGTGAGGCTATCGATATTGCGCCATACTACCAAAGCGGCAGTCACAACCTTTCCCGTCCAGAGGACTCCGTCCTGTCTCAAGTACCTGGGCATATACCTAAATAGGGGCCTTGAACGGATGGTGACTGACACCTTAGACCCGCTGCTCGAAAGCACTCGTAGGGACTTTGCGAAATAAACACACCTTGATCTCTCTCTCCGGGGCAGGGTGCAGGCGGTGCGCATGGTGACCCTGCCCGCTTTACCTATGTCCTTGGCATGCTGCCTCTGCTCACCCCACTCCCCCTTTTATGCAACATCAACTGTAGCATACGTTTATTTGTCTGTAGCACAGCAAGACACCACCTCTCTCACAGCTAAACTGATTGCCCACCGCTCCTGCGGAGGTCTTGGCCTACTCTCTGTGGAACACCACACGTTGGCCCTACATTTATCACAACTCAGTTACTTGATGCCGGGTCGGTAGACCCGCCGCAATGGGTTCAAATAGAATGTGACCTCATCGGGAGCTCGCTGGGCATAGGCTTAATATACGGCGCATTCAGGGCCAGGATCCAGACTACCAACCCGATTGTGCAAGCCATGACAAAATCCTGGCAACGAGCCCACTGTCCATTCAGTGTGGACACACACCTACATGAACATGCACCACTCTGGGGTAATGCCAGGCTCCGAATAGGATACCAAACGCTGGACTGGAGGGAATGGCGGGATGCAGGTATCACACACTTGGGACAGATCATAGGTGATGGGTCCCTCAAACCCTTTGATATACTGGAGGTGGAATTTGGCCTCTCCCCCCATCAAGTCTAGAGATACACACAGGCCCATATTTATACTTTTTGACGCAAAACTGCGCTAACGCAGTTTTGCGTCAAAAAAATTAGCGCCGGCTAACGCCATTCTGAAGCGCCATGCGGGCGCCGTATTTATTGAATGACGTTAGCCGGCGTTAGCCGCCGGCGCTGTCTGGTGTGCGTTAAAAAAAACGACGTACACCAGGCAGCGCCGGCGTAGGGGGAAAATGGCGTATGGGCGTCCAGAAATGGTGCAAGTCAGGCTGAGGCAAAAAAATCGCCTACCTGGACTTACCTTAATGTCCCTGGGGTGGGTCCCTCCAGCCTTGGGTGTCCTCCTGGGGTTGGCAAGGGTGGCAGGGGGTGTCCCTGGGGGCAGGGGAGGGCACCTCTGGGCTCATTCTGAGCCCACAGGTCCCTTAACGCCTGCCCTGACCCAGGCGCTAAAATCCGGCGCTAATGCGGGTATTTTAGACCCGCCCACTCCCGGGCGTCATTTTTGCCCGGGAGTATAAATCCGACGCAATAGCATCGGAGTAATTTTTTAAGACGGGAACGCCTACCTTGCATATCATTAACGCAAGGAAGGTGTTCACGCAAAAAAATGGCGCTAACTCCATGAACTTTGGCGCTAGACGCGTCTAACGCCAAAGTATAAATATGGAGTTAGTTTTGCGTCGAATTTGCGTTGAAAAAAACGACGCAAATTCGGCGCAAACGGAGTATAAATATGCCCCACAATTACTGCACTGCCTTAATCAAAACTTGGGACCTCATCCATGCACATACGGCCTTCCCCGGTGCTATTGTACCTACGTGTATGAGGCAAACACTGTGGCGTGATGTCGGGGATGCACACACTAATGATATGCCATCTTTTCTCTCTTTCCCTCCTAAATGCCCTCCGCATCACATGGCAAACTAAACTTCACACAGAATTCGACCCAGAGGATTGGGTAAAACTCATAGAGGCATCCGACTGAGGGGCCACGGAGGCATGTATGAAATTCTGCCTATTCAAAACGTTACATGACTGGTACTGGACCCCGACCAAACTAAGGGCTCCAAGACTCATACCCCATGCCCAGTGCTGCCATTGTCCTACCACCTACTGTGACTTGGTACACGTCATCTGTGACTGCCCCTCTGTAGCACCCTACTGGGAAGAGGTGGGACATACACTACAAGAGATTCTCTGTCTACAAATCCCTCTCTTGCACTCCTTAATCTTCTTACATGGCACTGGGAATATCCCTACACTGACTCGCCCGCAGGCTCGCTTACTACACACCACTCTCGCTACAGCGAAATTCTGCATCTTGCGTCACTGGCGCGCCCCAAATTCCCCTACCCATGACAAATGGGTCAGGACAATGTACTAGATGGTGACATTCAAACGCACTATTTATAGCCTACAAGGCAACCTTGACACCTTCTTAACCACCTGGAAACCATTTTTAACACCATTAGAGACCCCTAGGGGCTCGCAGGTGAAGTGGACCCTCCATCTCATTTTCCTCCATGTTGGATGGCAGAAAAATACCCAATAAGGTTTAGGGAAGTGACCCTTCCCACAGCAAGTGTCACTGTAGTGGGTGCAGCCACCCAAAGGTGAGTGTCCCATTGGACACTACCAGGGTCCCCCTAAAATGCCCACTAACTTCAGTATTTAGTAGGCTTGCCTATAGCAAGATTTTTGATTCATCTGGAAGAAAAGAAGACAGCACCAAAGAACCCACCAAGATGAGAACAGAGGATCTGCTGCACCAGAAGAGGCTCCAAGACTCCTGTTTGCTGCATCATTATCCCGACAATTGGTGATGCGGAGGAGCTGACCACTGGACTGACATCAAAAGACCCAGAGGACCTCCAAGCTTCGCTAATAGCCCGAGATCTCCCTCCTGAGTGGTGGCATTACTCAATAAACCAAAGGAACCTGCAGGGAACCTACAAACCGATGAGGGACACTTCACCAACTGGACAACCAGAAGTTGCAGCTGGACCCGACGACACACCAATAACAGCCCATATAAGACCTGCAAGTGTAATGAGTTTGGCGGCACAACGCCCTCCTGTGGCCGAGTTGCAGCAATACCCCAAGTGCTGACCAGTGCATGTCGGACATCATCAAAAACAGCTCCCCCAGAGCTGCAACTGGACCAGGAGGAAGCCCCAGTCAAGGGATTTCAGTGACACCCCGGGCCTCCCTCCAGATTGCCTGCGACGTTCTGCACAACCTCAAGAAGAAGACTTACCTCCAGCTCCAAAGGAGCCCTTTGTGCACAGCATCCAAGACCTCCAAAACGCCCTGAATCTGGCCACCCTGAGCCTTGCATCATGGGATCTGCTATGTGACCTGGGTCCCCAACCCCTTGCGAACTCAACAGCCCAAGGGGAACCCCAGGCACCCACTTTAAATCTCCGAACCAGCTCCTTTCTTTTCCAAGTGGCCCATCCAGGTGGCCCTGTGCATGTGCCAAGAGGTTTTCCAACGCTGCTCCCATTAGAGCCGCGAGCTGCCCGAGGCTCTCCAGCTGGCACACAGTGCCCACCGACCACCTCGACCACCCCTCAAAAGAAGAGACTGGTAACCCAACTGTACGATTTTTAATGCCTTTTTAAATGTGACTGCCTAATGATTCCAATGTTGCGTAGTTACGCACAGAAAGATTAACTTTATTAAAACTTTGCAAAGTCATATTTCAAAAAGTACTTAAAGTATCTTAAAGATTTTAGTCTTAATATTTATATAAAATCTGAAGTATTTTGATAATTTCTGGTCTTGAGTTATTCATTGAGTGTGTTTGGTGCATGATTGGATTTGTGAGTACAGCAAGTACTAAGCACATCTCTGCGTTTGGATCTGCCTGCTTGCCTCTTGTGACCCCCTTCACACTGCCAGGGCCCCCCCTCCATCGTGGCATCATCATGCCCCATTCCCCTACCTTGCCATGTGCTCCAACGCTGTTTGACCTTCAGGGGTAGAGAGCCCCGCCACCGTGGCATGGCCTGCTGCACTTGAGGGCCTCTATGCTCCCGCAGTCCCCGCATCATGTGTTTACACTTCCTCTGTCTGCATTATGATGCAGCAGCCTCTTCCAACATGCTAGAATGCCACAAGGCCCGTGGGGCCAGCCTATGCACACATGCGGCCTGCTGTGTAATGGGTACGACTTTCAATAAACTCTAATGCATGCCACTGTGCGGAACTGTGCAATCCCAATAGTAACCAAGGGGATGCTCAAAGATCTCTTGAGCGGAGCTTCTATCCTAAGTTTTGGGAAGTTTCACCACAGCGCAGGGACAAGCATACCAGCACTACTGAGGTTATGCCACCGTGCGGTCCGGGTGAGCCTATTCTCATGATTCCGGGGCAAGCAGATCCCACCTGCCCACAGCCTTGAGAAGGCACAACACCTCGCGGACCATGTCATCCTCCATGCCGCTACACCCACAGTAAGTTGTAAAATATCTACAATAGAAACTTTGCAAAAGCCGCTCCTCCAGCCACTGTGCCACCTTTCCATTAAATGGCTAGTATATAGCCTAAAAAATAGCCCAGGCATAGCCTGGACCATATCAACTCTCCCATGAATCCCAAGGTGGACACTGCTAGGGGGCTTGGCCTAAAAAATAAATGTGGCCTTCTGCACTGTAAGTGGTGGTAGCAAAGTGGTCCAATCCTGAGTTTGCACTATACAAAACTATAAAAAACACAGTTTCAGGCACTTTGACCCTTAAAGCAACACATCTTAATCAGCAGAGGACGAGTCAGCAACAAAGATTCAGTCTCTCAAGTCTTTTTTCCTGGTTCATGTGTGATATGGTGCTCAGGACTGGGTTTTCTTTCTTTGAATTCTGGGACTTGTCTTAGAAGTCTCAGAATATAAAGGAAAACATCTGAATTGGAGAAGCACATCAAGGATCGAACTGGGAAACTTGGAAGCTATGAAGATTGTGTTTCACGTTGTTTGAAATCGCTTTATATTACTAGTATTTGTACAGCCCTTTCAGCCATTATCATGGCACCTAGAGCTATTTTTATCTGTTTTGAACTAAATAGATCATTGTTTAATAATGTGTGATGTGATTTAGTTGTCCGTCATTACTAGATATTATATTCACTCTTTAGTTTTGATGGGAATCTGTGTCCTAAAAATGTGCAGTGCTCTTCACAACTCCAAGGTAAGGTGGATCTTGAAGGGGAAGGTGACCCCAGACACACCCGATCTGCTGGACCTGGTGGGGGTGCTCTTCAGATGGATGCAGGGACAGCACCTTCCAAACCAGGCACTGAATGGGTCACAAACTTGTGCTGAAAATACTAATGATTGCTGCAGTGTCTATCAAATTGCCTTGTTATATTTTTAAGTTGGAAGATGTTTACATAACATGTAGTTTATATTATATAGATATTGTTTATGGTGCATATGATTTGCATAAACTGTAACAATACTTTATACTTTAAATGGGCTGCACTGGGTACATAAAAAGAGCCTCTTATTTGTTGCACTGCTAAACATAAAGGGGTATCAACAAGCAATGTGCTTCCTTTTTACAGTGTTAAGTATTTGTGTCACATCCTAAGTGCCTCTAAAAAGACTGTATAAACTACAATCCTTATGAGCAGAATTGACAACTGTTTCCTTCAACGGCTTTATATCCACAAATTGCATGTAAAAATTATCTAACTGTTTTATTCCTTAAAATCATGCGTAAAACATTGACCTTCCACCTCTTATGTTTATGTTTTTTAAATTTACCTCTGCTTCCTTCTACCTTCTGTCTGCCTCTTATTTATAAAAGTTACTCTAAAATCTCATGCTTATCTGCCTTAAAGCTCTTTTTGGAAATCCAAAGAATATCTACTAATAATTCCAGCAAGCAATTGCATCTCACATGGCCCCCTCTAATGATAAAATATGTGTCAACAATGTACCACCAAGAAGCTAGATAGAATACATGTGAGAGAGCGTAGCTTATATAATCTATATTAACATGAAATGTTTATGAACTAATGTTTAATAATGCTGCATCGAAAACTGCATTCATTAATTTTTGCTAAAACGTGCGCTTGAAATGTGCCCACGGCGAGTGGCCGTCAATATATACGGGGACTAATGAAACTGACTAATAATGTTAAAATTGACATGTAATGATATGATTTTACACTAATAATAATAGATATATTTAAGAGTTTTGCTAATAAATCATTAGGCCTTGGTTAGCATGAGTCGAGGCCTAGCTGTCTGACTCTCATATTAAATGTTTTTTTCTAACGTGCAGAGTGCTCACTTGCTGAAGGACATGATCTCTTGTTTTCTCCAAACTAGAAGCTGAATGTAACTGTAGTAGATCCGTTCTCATGAAATTCGTCTTGCTTATAGAAACATTTTTAGCTGAATGTAACACTGTAGACTCGTCGTAGGTACAAGGTCGACTGAGACGATAAAGACAATGGAGCCACTGACCGACGATGTGCAAAGGACCACAAGACTATGAAATCATACCGGACATTCCACCCACTAAAGATGTCAATCATAAGGACCAATAAAATACGTGAGAACTGTTATGGGGTAACAAATTCGATGACCTAATGTGAAGTTAATTGGTTAAAAATAGTGGGGTGCAACCCCTTGTCCAATCAGATTTTAGGGGAATGTACAGCGAAAAGGGGATAAAAACCCTTGACACCTGGAAGTAAATGAGACTAGAGAACTAGGGAGTAGGAGACTAGGAGAGGGAGAGATGCTGATGTGATTTGCTGTGATCCAGAGACTTTGTCACTTTGCTTAGTGACTTGCTAATTTTTAGAACCATCCTTGCCCTTAGATTGTCCATTTACACTTTACCTCCTTATGAGGGAATGCCCCCTTCTTACTGGAGCTGAATCCTTGATGGCGAATCAACTGATGTCCTGAGGACGAAGACCGAACCTGAGTGCTGACCCAATAACTGGTGGGTAACTATATGACAATGAAATTGTGATTGTCTGTTTGCTTTTCCTTTCTAGGTACCAACTGCTTCTTTTGACAGAGACCACAGTTAGATGTTTTCCAAATTGGTGTTTCTAAATTGTTTTGCATGAAGCCCAACATGCCAATGCTAATTAGAGGTTAGGAGAGGGGTTCCCTAAACTGACGCAAATAGACGAATGACTGAATCTATGCTTTGTTGAATAACCTTATGCTGATATCTGTTAAAGAAATCTTATGCTGACGATGTGTTATATTCTAATGTTTGTGATTCTTGCTTTTATGAAATCTTATCAGAGCTGCCACATTGTGACTATGCTATTGTGTTTCCTGGTTTTGAGACTAATAAACTTGCTAGTAGAATTGTAATCAATAGGGAATAAACTTCACAAAATTCATATTATTCTGGTGTGGTTATTCATGACTGAAAGGTCATGGTGTTTCTGAGTTTCATTAAATGTCATTGACTAAGGTGAATTGTATTGTTTTAATAAATATTTACGACATTATTGACGTATTGATTGACATGTTGATTAGCTATCTCGTCCTAAGGTGTCCTCAATCAGGGTCAAAAGATTAATTGGCCTAAAACGAGTCCCAATGTGAGTAAAATTAGTCATAAAGGGACGCATTAACAGTTCTCGAAGTGGAGCGATGGTTTAGGCCCTTTGGGGCCCTAGGACGGAGGTTTATTGTTTTAAATTGTTTTTCGAGATAAAGCAAATTGGAGGTATGATGCGTTTCTAAATTCCCCATGACTCTCCCGGAATCTCGGATCCTGCCTAAGTGAGTTGGGTATGTTCTCTGCGTTTTAGTATGTATGGTGTAGAATTTGCGCTTGCTCAGCATATGCATATTTGCAGGGGTTTTGTGAAGTTTGTGTGGATTTAGGTCAGGTAATGTTGTTTTTGTAGGAGTGGGCGTACTCCGCAGTATTAGAGTAGGTAAGTGGGCGAACTTCACATGAGTGTGGCGCTTTGTGCTAAAAATTATCCACATGGTTGGTTGGTGATGTACGGACCCGTCGTGGTCTAAGACTCCAGAGTATATTGACAAGTGTAGGAGACACTTGGGTTTATGTTGTAATTTGTGCGGTTTCATAGGTCAATCGGGCATGGTTGACAAGTCGAGTTCGAGTCAAATTGTGTGAATGAAACCTTCGATCGAGATTTGGCAAGTTCTAAAGTGCACTAGAACAAACCATTGACAAGTCGAGAGTAGGATTTGTGGGTCAAATTCTGCTTGCGAGTGCAGGAGCTGAGAAGGAGAGAGTAGTGGCCGAGGCTTCAAGGGAAATCTCTGTAAAGTTCTGAAGCGATTGTGTACCCTTCCTGTAGTAAACTGGCACATTTGGGTTTTTGTTGTTAAAGGTGCTCGCATTCGTTTTTACATTAGTTTGGTGTGAATCCAGTGTAAGAATGACATGCCGCAAGACTTTGTCAGCTGCAGTGTGTGAGTGTGACGTCAGTGGTGCCGCTCTGGGATAGGTCATTTGCCAATAGGGGTCGCACACGGATTGGCAGCCGTCCTTGAGAGGAAATAGGTTGAGAAAGGTGGGTGAAGAGTGTTCTGGGAATTAAAGTCACTTTCTGATTAGATTCAAAACAAAATAAAAGACGCAAAAATGAAGTTTTTCAAGGCTTTAAAGAGTGCCTGGAAGGGCGATTGAAGGGGAGCCTACATCGCCTGAGGGTATTCCAGCTTATATTGTAATCGAGGAAAAGGGAGTCGCGCCATGTCTTTGGATGAAGCAGTGGTGCAAATTAACAGAGAAGGAGGGATGTTTAGCGTTTCTGGAGCATGGAACATTTAATACATGGATTTTTGAGAATTTGAGGTGGATGTTAAGCATGCAGAAACCACCTCCGAGGCCAGCCCAGTATGAGGCATTAGCAGTCTGGGATTTAATGACCATACGACAAAGACAGCAAAAACTTGAAAGGAGAATAAAGAGTGCAGAGATAACTTTAGCTGAGGTTAGATGGGACAATGAGAGCAAGATGTGGAGAAGGGGAATAGTTTACGGACTTAAATTGTTTCCGGCAATAACACAAGAAAACGAGACACAGGGAAAGAAAGCCACCTGTAAGACAGACAAGGGCGCCAGCAAGACAAAGGAAACTCAGAGGTCTTGGGTGGATGAAGATGATTCAGATGATGAGGAATTTCGTAATCAGTTGTTACATGATCGCCCGCCACCATATGCTATAAATGACACTGCTCCGAGTGCTAGTGCGGGTCCTGAGGGTTCGACACAAAGTAAGGGAATTACAAGTACAGTGCAGACAAACGATACAGTTTTGAAACAGAATGGTGTCAGTGTACCCACTGCACCAGACATGCAGACACAGTTGCAACCCCCTCCACAGATACAGAGGATTTATCCAGACGTCCCAGTACTAGAGACAAATACGAGTCTAATGGTGCCGCCTGATCCGATATATAGGAAATCAAAGCTAGTGCAGATTGAGCCAACTCCGCAATTGCTGCCCCAGCCGCAGCAACAACTGATTCCGGGTTACAATCCAGTGGCAGGACCTCAGTCAGTACCTGCACCAGCCACAGTAAGTCAAGCTCTGGGAGTTACTGCTCCCCAGGGTTTGGGACCTGGTCAGACACCAGCTGCTATATCGTTGCCAATTACTGTTGGTCCACCAGTACCGCTGTATGCGCAGGGTAAGCCTGACGTGTGTGATCAGGAAGTGAGGACCCAAGAGGTGATAAGAGGAGGGTTCACAGGAACTCCCCAAACAATGACACCGAGGGGGCAAGCAGCAGAAGGACTCAGGTCTTTGCTAGACCTCAGTCCGATTGGGGCTCCTTTAGAGGCAATGAGACAAGCAGGGCTAAGTGTGCTAGCCCCGCAGACACTGAGTAAAAATACATCACAGTCACCATTGATGCAGTCCAGTACTATTTTGTTGCAAGAATTCTCCATGCAACAGTTGAATGAGTAATTCGGAAATACCAGCGCTTCACAAACTACTACAGTAACTGCAGAGAGGTCAGAAAGAGATGAATACCTGAATTTTGTGAGATTGGGTGTAGAAGCTGCAGAACTAGTGGAAGGAACAATGGGGGTGAACAGATTAGAGTCATACACAGAAGCAGAATTGAGGTATCTGTGCCCCAAAATCACTAAAGAAGTGAGTAAGGTACATCAGAGGCTGCAAACCTGGCAGATAAATGCAAAATTGATATTGAGAATACTAAACATTTGAAAAGAAGCTACAGATTAGACTTTGATTCTAAAGATTTTGGTCACATGAGATCTCCTGGAATGAAAGCGCATCTTAAAGAAATACTGCAAAGTGCGCAAATTTGGGGAGCCTTAGAGAAATGGGAAGGCAGATGGGCAAAGAAAAGAGATAAGGAGAAAGGCGATGATCCAGAACCAAGGCAGGCTAAAGCTGCCTCGGACACGGGGTCAGTAAAAATGTTACAAATGAGAGAAACAGCCGGAGGGGTGCTAGTCCATGTACCATGGTCTAGGGGAGGCATCCTGTCATTCACAAATGACTATCCGAGGTTAAGGGAGAAACCAATAGAATGGTACCAACAGACGGACAGGTTTGTGAAATTGGCAAAATGACTCTGGGAGGACTTGAATACCCTGTTTGAGATTATTGTTCCACCTGACTTATGGCTTGAGTGCAAGAGAGGTGTGGATTGGCCGACACAGGAACCAGCAAGGGATAAGGTGACTGGAGCACAATCTGAGGAGGTGATGAAGTATTGTCATAAAGTGATTGAGTTCTTGAAGCAGAAAGTGTCACCGAAAATGACTGATTGGCAGAAAATCGATCGAACCTCGCAGGAAGCCAAAGAGTCAATTCATGCTTACTATGAGAGATTGTTGAAAACGTTCAAACATTACAGTGGCACTGAGACTATTGAGCCGAAAGACATGAACCATCTTGTGTTCAAGTTTGTTGAAGGGCTGAGACCAGAGATTAGTCAGATGATTAAGAATCATTTGATCTGTTGGCAAGCAAAGCCGATTGATGAGGTGTTGCAGTATGCGAAGTACTGTAGTGACGAGATTGAGTTGAAGCAGTGAAAGTTTAAAGAGAAGGTGATGGTGATGCAGATTAAGGCAGCGCAAGCAGGGATACAGGGAAATGGTGTACAGCAGGTGATACAGCAGCAACCGCAAGAGAATGGCATGTTTCAGGCACAACCGAGAGGTAGTGGTCGAGGTTTTGTGAACCGCAGTCCAGACTTGAATACTGTTGTGGTTCAAAATGATGTGCAGGGGATGAAAAAGGTGTCACCATGTTACGTGTGCATGTGCGTGGAGCATTGGAAGCGGGAATGCCCAATGGTGGTGCAGGATGGTGTTGTTCAACAAAGCAATGATGTCGGTACATTTCAAAATGCGAGGGGTCCAAAAATGAGAGGACAAAATCAGAACTTCTAAAATAACATGGTACAGATGCAGGGATTACAGCCCATGCAGCAGACACAAATACCGCATGTTCAACCAGCTCAAATGCAGCAGGTACAACAGCAGGTTCCCATGGTACCTAGACAGCAAATGCAATTACCATTAGCTCCAATGGGACAGCAACAGGCAGATGAGGAGTCCAAATAACACAGCACAACAGTTCCCATTGCGTGGTGAGGATGGAATAAACAATGAATGGTCGGATGATAGTTCAGACAGTGAGGAGTGAGGGCTTGCAGGGTCCCTAGAGGTAGATCAGAGGGGACCCTATGTAGAAGGAAAAGTAATGGGTCACAAGGTTTCGTTCCTAGTTGACACAGGAGCTACATGCTCTACAGTCAGAAGTGCAGAGGTTCCAAAATTACTACTTTCAGGGCGTACCATTAGAGTGGTAGGAGTAGCTAATCAGTTTCTGACAAATCCGATTACAGACCCGGTCCAAGTTGAAATTGGCAACTTCCAGGGACTGCACAAGTTTGTAGTCTGTGATTCGAGTCCAGTATCCCTACTGGGAAGAGACTTACTGTGCAAAACAAGGTGTTCGATTACCTGTTCCAATGAAGGAATTGAAGTCCAGACAAACAGTGATGATGAAGGAGACGATGGGCAGTTTTCAGAGTTGGAGACAGAGAATGTGAACGAAGACTACCCTTTGATAACTTTATTCCCGATGCTTACAGTACTTGACTTGCCACCCGAGTTGCAGGGAACAGTAACAGAGAAAGTGTGGGACCTGACAGGAAAGGAAGTGGGACTGATAAAAGGAGTAGAACCGGTCAAAGTACAGGTTAAGCCAAATGCAGTGTTTCCGCAGGAACCGCAGTATCATATGACACAAGATGTCCTCATTCAGGTAGCGCAGATAATTGCGGACTTTGTAAAGCAAGGGGTTCTGAAAGAAGTGCTGAGCAGCCCATGTAATTAATCAATAATGGGTCTGAAAAAGCCTTGTGGGAAGGTTCGAATTGTGCAGGACTTAAGGAAAATAAATGAGATTGTGGTAAAATGTTGCCCCATAGTGCCAAATCCAGCAGTGATCATGTTTCAGGTTCCGTGTGATGCAGATTGGGTCACAGTAGTGGACCTGTCTCAAGCATTCTTTTTGGTGCCTCTACATGAGGACAGCCAATTTCTTTTCAGTTTCAAATTCCTGGATAAGCTGTACAGTTGGTGCAGAATTCCTCAAGGGTTTTCTGAGTCACCTTCCATCTTCAATCAGATATTGAAGAAGGATTTGGAGTCATTAGAACTGCCTTTCAGTTAGACTCTAGTACAGTACATTGATGATCTGTTAATTGCGTCCAGAACAAAAAATTACTGCAGGTATGACACAATTGCCTTACTGAACCATTTGGGAAAGAATGGACATAAAGGGCCTCATTATGACCCTGGCGGACGGCAGAGGCCGCCCGCCAGGATCCCGCCCTCCAAATTACCGCGCCGCGGTCAAAAGACCGCGGCAGGTATTACGAGTTTTCCCCTGGGCTGGCGGGCGGTTCCAGTAAAACCGCCCGCCAGCCCAGGGGAAAACGACCTTCCCACGAGGATGCCGGCTCGTAATCGAGCCGGCGGAGTGGGAAGGTGCGACGGGTGCAGTGGCACCCGTCGCGTATTTCAGTGTCTGCAAGGCAGACACTGAAATACTTTTCGGGGCCCTCTTACGGGGGCCCCTGCCGTGCCCATGCCATTGGCATGGGCACGGCAGGGGCCCCCAGGGGCCCCGCGACCCCCCTACCGCCATCCTGTTCATGGCGGCTTTCCCGCCATGAACTGGATGGCGGTAGAGGGGGTCAGAATCCTCATGGCTGCGGAGCACGCTCCGCAGCCATGGAGGATTCCAAAGAGCAGCGGAAAGTCAGCGGGAGACCGCTGACTTTCCGCTTCTGACCGCGGCTGAACCGCCGCGGTCAGAATGCTCATTGGAGCACCGCCAGCCTGTTGGCGGTGCTCCCGTGGTCGGTGGCCCAGAATGACCCTCAAAGTGTCCCAAAAGAAGCTACAATACTGTCAGAGAGAGTTGAAATACTTGGGTCACCTGATTGAGAAAGGGTCGAGAAAAATATCCAAAGAGAGAGTGACAGCCATATTGAGGATGAATCCCCGACAACTAAGAGAGATGTCAGAATGTTTTTAGGAATGGGAGGCTACTGTCGCCAGTGGATACCTAATTTCTCAATTATCTCTAAACCATTGATAAAACTGACAGGCAAGGAAGTTCAGGATGACCTGGGTAACATAATATTGTCCAAGAAAGAAATGAAGGCATTCATGGAGTTGAGAGAATGTATGTGCAGGGCACCAGCTTTAGGTATGCCTGATTACATGAAGCCTTTCCTACTGTTTTGTCATGAACGTGATGCATGTTCTTTGTCTGTTTTAACACAGATCTATGGAGGTGCAAACAGCCCATTAGCATATTTTTCAGCTACTTTGGACCCAGTCGCAGCAGCCTTACCGGGTTGTTTGCATGCAGTTGGTCAAAGCCTCACACAGGGTGAAGGCATAGTGATGGGTCATCCCTTAACAGTAATGGTTCCTCATTCAGTTGAAATTCTGTTAACCCGAACCAAAACACAGCTTATGACAAATGTTAGGTTAACTAGATATGAGACCGTTATAATGGGGTCTCCAAATGTTTCTCCCAAAAGGTGTACTGTATTGAACCCAGCAACTTTACATCCTATTGAAAATGCAGACATTAATGATGCCGAAGAAATGGAACATGATTGTCTTGAGGTAACAGAATTATGCACCAAACCAAGACCCGATATCAAAGATACTCAGTTAGAAGAAAATTATTACATTATGTTTGTTGATGGTTCATGCTTGAGCGACTCAGTGGGAGTACTGAGAGCTGTGTATGCCGTGTGTACAATCACTGGTATTATAGAAGCTTCCTGGCTTGAAAGAGTGTGCTCTGCACAAGTGGCTGAATTAATTGCCCTTACTAAGGCATGCCACGCAGCTGAAAACCGGAAAGTCACTATTTACACTGACAGCAGATACGGATTCGGAATTGTACATGATTTTGGCCAATTATGGTCACAGAGTGGTTTCATGACCTCCTCTGGTTCACCAGTGAAAAATGGCAAAAAGATTAAGGATTTGTTGCATGCAATTCAGTTACCTCTTGAAATTGTTGTGGTGAAATGCAATGCTCATGCTAAATCACAGGACCTTGTGTCAATGGGAAATGGCTATGCAGATCAAGTGGTTTGCCCATTGTACCATCCTGGGGAGTGCAAAGCCACACTCTCTCAAGTCTCTACAGTGGGTGGGTTGCCCACTGTACCATCCTGGGGAGTGCAAAGCCACAGTCTCTCAAGTCTCTACAGTGGGTGGGTTGCCTACTGTACCATCCTGGGGAGTGCAAAGCTGTCACAGACACACTGGGAGAGGACACAGGGGACATGTAAATGGTAGTGGGGGTGATGAGTGGAGGTGAGCGGGGTGTGGTGGTGGGTGTGCTGGTGAGGGACCTAGTGGCTGTGAGGGAGGAGGGAGACGAGGAGGAGGAGGACACAGTGGAGGCAGTGGTTGTTGCTGTGTCTGTATGTGTGTGATGCTTGCGTGAGTGCCTGTGGGATGTGTGGTGCTTATGTTTGCCTGAGCTTCCCTTGTGTGTTGAGGTGTGTGCAGGCTGGTCTGATGGTGTGCTTGGGATAGGCTGGGGTACAGGGGATTGGGTGTGGGTGGAGGAAGTTGGAGGGGGGAGGCTAGACACAGGGACAATGGCTGCCATCAAGTGCTGAGGCCAGAGTTTGCAGGGTTCGATGAAGGGCAGCCTGACCAGAATGAATGCCCTCCAGGAATGCATTTGTGTGTTGCAATTCCCTTTCTACACCCTGGATGGCATTCAAAATGGTAGACTGCCCAACAGTGAGGGACCTGAGGAGGTCAATGGCCTCCTCATTGAGGGCAGCAGAGGTGACAGGGGTAGGGGCTGAGGTGCCTGGGGCGAAGGTGATGCCCACCCTCCTGGGTGAGCGGGCATGGGGCGAAGGCTGAGGGGCTGCTGGGAGGGCGGTGCTGGTAGGGGGGGTGACGGCTGTACCTGGAGAAGTGGGGGACACAGATTTTGCCACCACCACAAGGGAGCTCCCATCGGAGGACGAGTCCGTGTCGCTGGTTGCAGATCCTGTGACTGCCGTGAAGCTCCCCTCGCCCTCCATCCCACTGATGTATTCCGAGTCCGTGGTGTGGCCCTCCATGGCCATGTGGGATGCAGCTCCCTCGTGCTCCGGTGCCATTGTACCTCCGCATGATGATGCTGTTGCACACAAGAACAGGGAGACCACAAAAAGGGGGGGACGACAGAAGAAAGACAGGTTGAGTGCATGGCTTACCGTTGACGGACAATACAGACATAGCAGCCCCCTGCACTACGCCGCGCTGTTGGGCTCTACAGATGCAGTTCCTGGGATATGGCCTACATGGCTATGGTGGACATCAGCACACATAGATGACACAGGGGCATGTATACCTGTAGTTTGCACTCTACAGAGGTGGGATGGAGTGCCACATGGCCTGCATTACGGAGGGGCCTAGCCTACGGAACTCGCCCTGGCCTAGGGAAACCCACAGCCTCCTCCCCCACCCAGACACCTTCACTGCGCACATAGTCCGCAGAATGATGTTGTACTCACCCTCTTGTGTCTGCTGTGATGCCCTCAAGCGCCCATCCAACTCAGGATAGGCCACCGCCAGGATCCGGAATATCAGGGGGGTCATGGTGCGACGGGCACCCCTCCCACGTTGGGAGGCCATCCCCAGCTGAGCCTCCGCCGTCTTCTTGCTCCAGCGGCAAATGTCCTCCCATCTTTTCTGGCAGTGGGTGCTCCGTCTGTGCTGGACCCCCAGGGTCCGGACGTCCTTGGCGATGGCACGCCAAATATCCTTCTTCTGGTGGGCGCTGACCTACATGACATGTACAGGGGAAGAAGAGAAGTCATTACCAACTGCACCGTCAAAGTGAGTGGCCCACATCCCTACCCTTGCCATGTGGCACATGCATTCACAGTCCGTCATGCATGCAGAACTGTGGCCCCTTCTTTCTTACAACCAGCCCTCTCCACACAGGCATAGCCCATACAACATGCTCCCTGTGTACTTACCTGTTGGTCTGGAAGACCGTAGAGTAGCGTGTACTGGGGGAGGACCCCGTCCACGAGCTTCTCCAACTCCTGTGCAGTGAAGGCAGGGGCCCTTTCCCCAGATGCACGAGCCATTGTCTCTTCCAGACCCAGATCACAGCAGCACTTGCAGTGTAGGCCTCTCCTGTCGAAGATCAGGTATCGAGTGATTGCACAGATACAAAATGGCGGTCACGTCCGCGGCGGTAACGTCCGCGGCAATGCGTATCATCACCGCCGGCGCACTTCGTCATTGGCTCCTGGGACTCATAGGGTCCAATGTTAACCAATGCAGCATCGCGCCGCGGTCTTGGGCCGCCTACCGCGACGGTGTACAACGCCAGCGCAGTTACCTCACTTCCCATTGTCCCACTTTAGAGGTCAGGCAGCCGCCATTTCAGGGGCCCACATGGCTTCATGTTCAACTGCGTCACACATACCTAGGCCTAGACTCAACACACATACAGGCACATTTTTGGATTATGTTTCTTGTTCTGTGTCTACTGTGGGTACATACCTCTGAGTTGTTTGACTCTGTGGTCACTGTTGTCCTTCCTAGGCACCGTCCGCTGGGACATGTGAGGAGATGGCGGAATCCTCCGGTGTACCGACCGCTGGTGGACCTGTTGACAATGGAGGAGCGACATTCAATCATCACCTACAGGTTTGACCGTGCCACAATCCAGGAACTGTGCACCCAGTTGGAGCCTGAACTGATGTCAGCAATCCGCCATCCCACAGGGATCCCCCCTCAAGTGCAGGTGCTATCAGTGCTCCAATTCCTTGCAAGTGGCTCATTTCAAACAACAGTGGCCATGACATCAGGGATGTCCCAGCTTATGTTTTCCAACGTCTTGTCCAGAGTGCTGTCTGCCCTGCTGAAACACATTTGGAGCTACATCGTTTTTCCTCAGGTGGAGGATTTGGCTACAGTTAAAGGTGACTTCTATGCCCTTGGACATATCCCTAACATCATAGGTGCCATTGATGGGACCCATGTAGCTCTGGTCCCCCCCCACACGAGTGAACAGGTGTACAGGAACCGGAAGAGTTATCATTCCATGAATGTACAGATGGTATGTTTGGCAGACCAGTACATCTGCCAGGTAAATGCTATGTTCCCTGGCTCTGTACATGACGCCTACATCCTGCGGAATAGCAGCATCCCTTATGTGATGGGTCAACTCCAGAGACACCGGGTGTGGCTTTTAGGGGACTCTGGTTACCCCAACCTGTCATGGCTACTGACCCCAGTGAGGAATCCCAGGACAAGGGCAGAGGAACGCTACAATGAGGCCCGTGGGCGGACTAGGAGGGTGATCGAACGCACCTTCGGCCTCCTGAAGGCCAGGTTCAGGTGCCTCCATATGACAGGTGGTTCCCTGTTCTACTCACCAAGGAAGGTGTGCCAGATCATCGTGGCCTGCTGTATGCTTCACAATCTGGCTTTGCGACAACAGGTTCCTTTTCTTCAGGAGGATGGTCCAGATGGTCCAGATGACGGGAGCTGTGGCAGTTGTGGAGCCTGTGGACAGTGATGAGGAGGAAGCAGAGGAAGAAGACATTGACAACAGGGACTCAGTTATCCAGCAATATTTCCAGTGACACACAGGTGAGAACACATTCCTGCCTACTACAAGTACTTTCACACTTCTACCTCTATCCTGTCTGTCGATTTCAAACAGTATATGGTAACTGAGTTGTCCATTTCCATTACGGTTTCACAGGTGTGGTTACCAACGTGTGTCATCTGCTTAGATTCCTCATGGACTTGAGCTGTGTGACATAGGTATGTTGCCATTACATCTGAGAACGGATTTTGTCACTGTCATTGCTAATACACAATTTCGAAATCACAGACTGACTCCAGATCGTTTTGTGCTTCAAGGGTGGTCTCATTTCTTGGCGGGGGTCTTGGCATCGTGCTCTGTCCTGTTTCTGGATCTCAGGGACCGCTTGCGGGGTGGTTCTCCGTCTGCAGGGGGTGGGGTTCTGGTGTGGTGGTCCTGTGGCGGTGCCACCTGTCCACTAGCACCAGCGGAGGTGGTGGGCAGTTCTTCGTCCATTCTAGTGTCACGGGCCCCTTGGAGTGCCACGGTGTCCCTCCTGGTGTTAAGTATCTCCTTCAGCACCCCTACGATGGTGCCCAGGGCGGTGCTGATGGTTCTGAGTTCCTCCCTGAAGCCCAAATACTGTTCCTCCTGCAGGCGCTGGGTCTCCTGAAACTTGGCCAGATCCGTTGCCATCGTCTCCTGGGAGTGGTGGTATTCTCCCATGATGGAGGAGAGGGCCTCGTGGACAGTGGGTTCCCTAGGCCTGTCGCCCCCTGTCACACAGCAGCCCTCCCAGTTCCCCTGTGTTGATGGGCCTCCGTCCCCTGGACCGTGTGCCCTCTGCCACTGCCCCCAGGTCCCTGTTGTTGTTGGGGTGGTGGGTTATCCTGGGTTCCCTGTAGTGGTGGACACACAGCTGATTGACGTGTCCTGGGTACGGAGGTATGGGTCCGCTGGGTTGGTGCTGTGCTGGTGTTACCAGAGGGTGGAAGGTCTGTGGTGGCCTGTGACTGGGTGTGGGGAACTGACTGTCCCGAGGCCCACGATGGTCCGGGCTGGTCATCTGGATCCAGTTGGACAGAGCTGCTGTCATCACTGTGGGCCTCTTCTGTGGGTGGGGTAGAGATGTCTGGACCCTCCTGTCTGGTGACGTTGGGTAGTGGTCCTGCAGGGGTGTAAAAGCATGATTATTGCATCTGTGTGTGCCATGGTGTGCAATGGGTGGGTGAGGGTGTACCCCAGTGCTAGCATTCCTGTGTGGGGGCTTGTGTGATGATGGTTGGGGGGGTGTTATGGGTATGTGCAGTGGACATGCTTTAGTGAGGGGTGTCCATGCTTTGTTGTGTCATGCAGGGCTTGGTGTTGGGATGGGTGGTTTGTGATATTGGTACATATGTGAGGGGTTGGAGTGATAGGGGAGGGGGTGAGGGTGGGGGTCTGTGATAGCATGCAGGTAGGGTGGGGGATTTGATAGTTAAGATTTGACTTACCAGAGTCCATTCCTCCTCCGACTCCTGCGAGGCCCTCAGGATGCATAATGGCCAAGACCTGCTCCTCCCATGTTGTTAGTTGTGGGGGAGGAGGTGGGAGTCCGCCGCCAGTCCGCTGTACCGCGATGTTGTGCCTGGAGAGCACAGAACGCACCTTTCCCCATAGGTCGTTCCACCTCTTCCTGATGTCGTCCCAATTTCTTGGGTGCTGTCCCACTGCGTTGACCCTGTCGACTATTCTTCGCCATAGCTCCATCTTCCTAGCTATGGAGGTGTGCTGCACCTGTGCTCCAAATAGCTGTGGCTCTACCCGTACGATTTCCTCCACCATGACCCTGAGCTCCTCCTCTGAGAACCTGGGGTGTCTTTGCCGTGCCATGCGGTGGTGTAGGTGATGTGTGGGGTGGTGTATGTGGTGATAAGTGTGGTGATATGTTGTGGTGTTTTTTGCAGATGTAGTGTGAGTGATGGTGTTGTGTGCCTCTGTGTGGTGGGGTTGTCTATGCTGTGCTGTCTCTCTGGACTTCGTCAACATTTTTGGTCGTAGGGGTTTGTGGGTGATGTGGGTGTGTGTTTTATATAGTATTGATTGTGTGGGAGTGGTGTGTGTATGTGTATCAGGTGTGTGTATTTCGAATTGTCCAATGTGGCGGTGTTTTGGAGATGTGTGTGTATTTTGAGCGCAGCGGTGTGTACCGCCAATGGACTACTGCGGTTGAAAGACCGCCGCATGGATTCGTGGGTCGTGATAGCATGGGCGTGTTTCTGTTGGCGTGACGGTGGAGGTTTTGTTTTCGCCAGTTTATCACTGACCTTTGGTGTGGCGTACTTGTGTGGGTGTTTGGATTTTGGTGGATTCTGAGATGTGGGTCATAATAGCTGTGGCGGAATTCCACAGCTGCGGCGGTGTATCAGCTGTCTTCTACGCAGCGGTAAGCGGCTTTTACCACCAATGTTGTAATGACCCCCTTTGTCACTTTGCTTAGTGACTTGCAAATCTTTAGAACTATTCTTGCCCTTAGATTGCCCGTTTACACTTTACCTCCTTATGAGGGAAGTGCCCTCTTCTTACCAGAGCTGAATACTTGATGGCGAATCAACTGATGTCCTGAGGACAAAGACCGAACCTGAGTGCTGACCCAATAACTGGAGGGTAACTATATGACAATGAAATTGTGATTGTCTGTTTGCTTTTCCTTTCTAGGTACCAACTGCTTCTTTTGACAGAGACCGCAGTTAGATGTTTTCCAAATTGGTGTTTCTTAATTGTTTTGCATGAAGCCCAACATGCCAATGCTAATTAGAGGTTAGGATAGGGGTTCCCTAAACTGACGCAAATAGACGAATGACTGAATCTATGCTTTGTTGAATAACCTTATGCTGATTTCTGTTAACCCCTTCTGTGCCGCGGACGTAGTGGTTACGTCCCGCGGCACAGTGCTGCTGTGCCGAGGACGTAACCACTACGTCCTCGGCACACAGCCCAGAGGGAGCGCTCTCGCTCCCTCTGTGTGCTTCCCCCCACCCCCCCAAAGTCAGGGATGGAAGGGGAAGCCCTTCCCCTTCCACCCCCGATGCCCCCACCCCCCCATAATGACGTCAGCGCGCGATCGCGCGCTGACTTCATTATGGGGATTTCGCCGCACAGGAAGCCATTTGCTTCCTGTGCGGCGAACGGAGAAGAGGTGAGTTCCTCTTCCCGGTGGGTGGGGGGTTTGGGCTAAAGAGGCACCGGGGGAAAGGAAAGGCTTTTCCTTTCCCCCGGTGTCTCTTTGAGCATTCCTGCTGCCCGATCGCATTGCGATCGGGCAGCAGGAATGCCCACTAGACACCAGGGATTTTTTTTTGTTGTTGTTCTTTCCTGTTTCTTGTTGGCGGGGAGCGGCCCCTTGGGCAAGGGTCGCTCCCCTTGTGGGGGCAATTTGTTACGGCCATTTCTGCCCCCCTTGGGGGCAGATTGGCCTACTTTTTAGGCGGATCTGCCCCTAAGGGGGGCAGAAACCACTGGATCACCAGGGATTTTTATTTTCTGTGCATTTATGTTGGCGGGGGTGCCCCCTAGGGCAAGGGGCGCCCCCCCCAAGGGGGCAGAGAACTGTTGGCCTTTTCTGCCCCCCTTGGGGGCAGATCGGCCTATTTTTTTTAGGTCCATCTGCCCCCAAGGGGGGCAGAAGCCACTTAGGCACCAGGGATTGTGTGTGTAGTGAATGGGGGGGCGCCCCCTTGGGCAAGGGTCGCTCCCCTGTGGGGGGCATGTCCTTTAGGGCCATTTCTGCCCCCCTTGAGGGCAGATTGGCTACTTTTTAGCCAGATCTGCCCCCAAGGGGGGCAGAAAACACTAGATCACCAGGGTTTTTTATTTTTGTGTGTATTTATGTGGGGGGGGGTGCCCCCTTGGGCAAGGGGCGCCCCCCCCAAGGGGGCAGAGAACTGTTGGCCTTTTCTACCCCCCTTGGGGGCAAATCGGCCTATTTTTTTTAGGTCCATCTGCCCCCAAGGGGGGCAGAAGCCACTTAGGCACCAGGGATTGTGTGTGTAGTGGATGGGGGGGCGCCCCCTTGGGCAAGGGTCGCTCCCCTTTGGGGGGCATGTCTTTTAGGGCCATTTCTGCACCCCTTGAGGGCAGATCAGCCTATTATTTTTAGGCTGATCTGCCCCCAAGGGGGGCAGAAACCACTAGAACGCCAGGGATGTTTTTTTATGTGTTTATTTTTGTGGGGGGGCGTCCCCTTGGGCACGGGGCGCCCCCCCAAGGGGGGCATTGACCTGTTGGCCATTTCTGCCCCCCCTGGGGGCAGATGGGCCTATTTTTCTAGACCCACCTGCCCCCAAGGGGGGCAGAAGCCACGTAGACACCAGGGATAGTGTGTGTGTGTGTTAGTGGATGGGGGGGGGGCTTGGGCAAGGGTCGCCCCCCACTTTGGGGGCACATGTACCCAGGCCATTTCTGCACCCCTTGGAGACAGATCAGCCTATTATTTTTAGGCTGATCTGCCCCCAAGGGGGGCAGAAACCACTAGAACGCCAGGGATGTTTTTTTATGTGTTTATTTTTGTGGGGGGGCGTCCCCTTGGGCACGGGGCGCCCCCCCAAGGGGGGCATTGACCTGTTGGCCATTTCTGCCCCCCCTGGGGGCAGATGGGCCTATTTTTCTAGACCCACCTGCCCCCAAGGGGGGCAGAAGCCACGTAGACACCAGGGATAGTGTGTGTGTGTGTGTGTGTTAGTGGATGGGGGGGGGGCTTGGGCAAGGGTCGCCCCCCACTTTGGGGGCACATGTACCCAGGCCATTTCTGCACCCCTTGGAGACAGATCAGCCTATTATTTTTAGGCTGATCTGCCCCCAAGGGGGGCAGAAACCACTAGAACGCCAGGGATGTTTTTTTATGTGTTTATTTTTGTGGGGGGGCGTCCCCTTGGGCACGGGGCGCCCCCCCAAGGGGGGCATTGACCTGTTGGCCATTTCTGCCCCCCCTGGGGGCAGATGGGCCTATTTTTCTAGACCCACCTGCCCCCAAGGGGGGCAGAAGCCACGTAGACACCAGGGATTGTGTGTGTGTGTGTGTGTGTTAGTGGATGGGGGGGGGGCTTGGGCAAGGGTCGCCCCCCACTTTGGGGGCACATGTACCCAGGCCATTTCTGCACCCCTTGGAGACAGATCAGCCTATTATTTTTAGGCTGATCTGCCCCCAAGGGGGGCAGAAACCACTAGAACGCCAGGGATTTTTTTTTATGTGTTTATTTTTGTGTGGGGGCGTCCCCTTGTGCACGGGCGCCCCCCCAAGGGGGGCATTGACCTGTTGGCCATTTCTGCCCCCCCTGGGGGCAGATGGGCCTATTTTTCTAGACCCACCTGCCCCCAAGGGGGGCAGAAGCCACGTAGACACCAGGGATAGTGTGTGTGTGTGTGTGTGTTAGTGGATGGGGGGGGGCTTGGGCAAGGGTCGCCCCCCACTTTGGGGGCACATGTACCCAGGCCATTTCTGCACCCCTTGGAGACAGATCAGCCTATTATTTTTAGGCTGATCTGCCCCCAAGGGGGGCAGAAACCACTAGAACGCCAGGGATTTTTTTTTATGTGTTTATTTTTGTGTGGGGGCGTCCCCTTGGGCACGGGCGCCCCCCCAAGGGGGGCATTGACCTGTTGGCCATTTCTGCCCCCCCTGGGGGCAGGTGGGCCTATTTTTCTAGAACCACCTGCCCCCAAGGGGGCAGAAGCCACTTAGGCACCAGGGATAGTGTTGTGTGTGTTTTTTTTGTTTGAGGGCTGTCCCCTTTGGCAAGGGTCGCTCTCCATGGGGACACAGTACTAAAGGTATTTTTTGGCTTCCTTGGGGCAGACAGGCCTATTTTTTTAGTAGGCCCATCTGCCCCTATGGCAGAATCCACTTAGGCACCAATTTCTAAAATGTTTGATGGTGGGGTGTTTGTCAACTGAAGAAGTCTTTGCATTTGTGATAAAACATGTTTTCCTCCTTTTTGTTCTAGTTCAAAGCTTTTGCTTTATTTGCTGTGGCTCCTTGCGGTTTTGGCGGTGGTTGACCTGCAGTTTGCACAGTTGCATGTTTTAGGTAAGTAAAAACAATTTACTCCAAAGGAGTATTGTTGCCATGCATGAATGACATGTTTGTAGGGGGTGTACTAAATGCAGGATTGTGTGTGAAATTGTCCTTAGGTTTGTGCACAATGATATTTGTTTTGTCTTATTTCTAATTTGCCTTTCTTTCTTTCTTTTTAGTGGGATATCATTGGTGATTGCTGTGTAGTTGCTGGTGAATCAAGCTTTTTCAGGCAAGTGAGCGGTATAGTTTTTGAGTTTGTAACTCTTACTAACAAAGCTACACTTTGTTACTTGTCTTACACAGTGCTGGTTGTTGGTGGTGAATTTGTCCAGTTAATTTTAGCAGGAGAGATCATGGCTAGCCGCAGGATGACCGCTCAGCAGGTGGTTGGTATGCTTTTTGAGTCACAGTCTGATCATGACTATGAGACGGACTCTGCATCTGAGGCAGAGGAGGAAGTCAGAGATTCTGGCAGTGATGTTTCTGTTGGAGGGGAATCTTCTGATGATGAAGCCACACTCAGTGCAGATGAAGGTTCTGTTTTAGAGGAGGACATTGATGTGCCAATAGTGCAGCAACCTGGGGCTGAAAGGTTTCCCGTTAGAAGACCTGATGTCTGGGTTGCCCCAAACATGGAGGAGCCAGAGTTGCCTGCCTTTACTGGTCTCCCGGGGTGTAACGCCAATACAGAGAACTTTATGCCTATCAATTTCTTTGAGTTATTCATGGATGATGTGTTTTTGGAAGAGATTGTTGAGCAGACTAATTTGTATGCGGAGCAGCATTTGAGGGACAACGCTGCTAGACTTAGGCCACACTCTAGAGCTGCCCAGTGGATTCCCACAAATTTGGAGGAGCTAAAAAAGTTTTTGGGTTTGACTTTTTTGATGGGGTTGATAAGGAAGCCGTCACTGGCTTCTTATTGGTCTACTAGTCCCTTGATGGCAACAGCTATATTTCCAGCTACCATGAGTCGTAATCGGTATTTGCTTCTTCTTAGGATGCTGCATTTTGTTGACAATGCATTAGCCTTGCCACGAGATCACCCAGATTCTGACCGTCTTTTTAAGATTAGGCCTGTCCTTGATCATTTTGTAGATCGGTTTTCGGAGGTCTATGTTCCAGGCAAAGAGATAAGTGTGGACGAGTCTTTGGTCCTCTTCAAGGGTCGTTTGGTTTTTAGGCAGTACATTCCTAGCAAAAGGGCACGATATGGAATTAAATTGTATATGCTGTCTGAAAGTAGGACAGGATATGTGTATAGTTTCCGTGTGTACACTGGTAGGGATTCCAATATTGACTCCCCTGGTTGTCCTCCCACTTTTGGAGTTACTGAGAAAATAGTGTGGGATCTTGGTAGACGACTGTTCAACAAAGGTCACCATTTGTATGTAGATAACTTCTACACTGGTGTGCAGTTGTTCAAGGAATTGTTAAGAGTGGACACAGTTGCTTGTGGCACAATCCGTTCTAACCGGAAAGGCTATCCAAGGGAGCTTGTCTGTAAAAAACTTGAGAGGGGACAGTGCTGTGCCTTGCGGAACGAGGAGCTGCTAGCTTTGAAATTTTCAGACAAGAGGGATGTCTACATGCTAAGTACCATCCATGATGAGAGTACTTCCCCTGTGACTGTTTGGGGCCAGGTTGCTGAAGTGCGCAAACCTGTGTGCATTTTAGATTATAATAAGCACATGGGAGGTGTAGATAGAGTTGACCAGAGGTTGGAACCTTATACTGCTATTCGTAAGTCTTATGTTTGGTATAAGAAGTTAGCACTTCACCTCTTCCACTTAGCAACCTTCAATGCTTTTATTGTGTTTAGGGATAGGTCTCCAGACTCAAAGATGACATTTGTGAAATTTCAGGAGTCAGTGATAGAGAGCCTTATTGTGGTGGAACAGGCCAGAGTTCCTAGAGAAGCAGTGGTGGAGGATGTGGCTAGATTGAAAGATCGCCACTTTGCTGAGCACATTCCTCCCACACCCAAAAAAGACTTTCCAGCTAAGAAATGTAGAGTGTGTTTTCGAAGAGGTATCCGGAGGGAGTCTCGAATGTACTGCCCAGATTGTCCTTCAAAGCCTGGGCTGTGTGTCGGTGCTTGTTTTAAGAATTACCACACCCAGAAGAATTTCTGGGAACAACCATGAGTGTAAACTCATGTCTGTTTTGTATTTTCATGTGTTTAGTTTCATGGTTAGCATTTCTGTCATGTTGTTAGGTAGAGCTTTTGTGTTTGTTGTTTTGTAATTCTTTCTACTTAGTTAGGGGTTCCTCTGTTTAAAAAAAAAAAAATATATATGATGCCATTGTGTGTGGAGTGGGGCTTGGCTGAGACTGTACATATTGACTTGATGTTGGCTACTGCAACACACTGCCAGCCAAACACCAGTCCACACACTCCCATCAGCTGGTGTGATTGTTGTATCAGGCATGTGGGCGTATGTAAGTGATGGGCCCTTGAGTGGCGCTGTCTGTCGATGTGAGTGTTGTAATGTGCTGGGCCCGTGGCTGGCGGTGTGAATGGCCTTGTGTGTGTCATGTATGAAAGTTGTGTGAATGGACTGTAAAGCGGTTGGTGCCTTGTCGCGGCTTTACAGCTCACGAGCTGTGAGTCATTGGTTCAGTTTTTTGCCTTTCAGTTACTAACAGTGCTTTTCATTTTTGTGAAAGCTCTTGTTAGTAAAATTTGATCCACTGAACCATCACTCACCCTCGTGCCAAATCCAACCAGTATGTGTGGTAAAAATGACCAAACCTGCTCCGCTGTAATCAGGCGTCGCAGCACACCTATGACACGCTAGGTGCCTCAGGTGGGACCCCGATGATGAAGCATGCCACCAACTTGGTTGGTGGGTGAGGGGTCTTTTTCACATAACCTAAGTGTGTTTCTTTTCAAAATTTTAGTGTTTGGCACATCACGGACGTATGTGGGCACATCAAAACGATATATTACAAAACTACCTGGGTTTGGGGGGGAGAGGGCACCTATGTTTTTGGTCCTGTGTGCGGCCTTCATCTAGGGAAACCTACCAAACCCAAACATTTTTTTAAACTAGACACCCCAAGGAGTCTAGGGAGGAGTGGCTTGCGTGGATCCCCCAACATTTTCTTACCCAGACTCCTCTGTAAACCTCAAAATGTGCTTAAAAAAAGCATATTTTCCTGACTTTTCTTCGTACGATCACCACTCCAGCACAAAATTCCTACTCCCCAGTGTTCCCCTCAGTCTCCCAAATAAAATGACACCTCACGTATGTGGGTCCCCAAAGCAGAGTCAGTCTAAAGATGTATAAAAGAATATGTCCTTATAAACTCGCAGTACTATCCCCTGTATCTCTACAAGTTTTGGGCCTTATTCTGTTGGAGGCACCTGGCCCACCCACACAACTGAGGTATCATTTTTATCGGGAGACTTGGGGGAACGCTGGGTGGAAGGAAATTTGTGGCTCCACTCAGATTCCAGAACTTTCTGTCACCGAAATGTGTGAAAAATGCGTTTTTTTAGCCAATATTTGAGGTTTGGAAAGGATTCTGGGTAACAGAACCTGGTCAGAGCCCCTCAAGTCACCCCATCTTGGATTCCCCTAGGTCTCTAGTTTTCAGAAATGCACAGGTTTGGTAGGTTTCCCTAGGTGCTGGCTGAGCTACAGGCCAAAAACTACAGGTAGGCACTGTTTTCAATGAAAAAATGTGATGTGTCCACGCTGCGCTTTGGGGCGTTTCCTGTCGCGGGCGCTAGGCCTACCCACACAAGTGAGGTATCATTTTTATCGGGAGACGTGGGGGAACGCTGGGTGGAAGGAAATTTGTGGCTCCTCTCAGATTCCAGAACTTTCTGCCACAGAAATGTGAGGAACATGTGTTTTTTTAGCCAATTTTTGAGCTTTGCAAAGGATTCTGGGTAACAGAACCTGGTCCGAGCCCCGCCAGTTACCCCTCCTTGGATTCCCCTAGGTCTCTAGTTTTCAGAAATGTACAGGTTTGGTAGGTTTCCCTAGGTGCCGGCTGAGCTAGAGGCCAAAATCTACAGGTAGTCACTTCGCAAAAAACACCTCTGTTTTCTTCCAAAATTTTGGTGGTGTCCACGTTGCGCTTTGGGGCGTTTCCTGTCGCGGGCGCTAGGCCTACCCACGCAAGTGAGGTATCATTTTTATCGGGAGACTTGGGGGAACGCTGGGTGGAAGGAAATTTGTGGCTCCTCCCAGATTCCAGAACTTTCTGCCACAGAAATGTGAGGAACATGTGTTTTTTTAGCCAATTTTTGAGCTTTGCAAAGGATTCTGGGTAACAGAACCTGGTCCGAGCCCCGCCAGTCACCCCTCCTTGGATTCCCCTAGGTCTCTAGTTTTCAGAAATGCACAGGTTTGGTAGGTTTCTCTAGGTGGCGGCTGAGCTAGAGGCCAAAATCTACAGGTAGGCACTTTGCTAAAAACAGGTCTGTTTTCTGTGATGTGTCCACGTTGCGCTTTGGGGCGTTTCCTGTCGCGGGCGCTAGGCCTACCCACACAAGTGAGGTATCATTTTTATCGGGAGACGTGGGGGAACGCTGGGTGGAAGGAAATTTGTGGCTCCTCTCGGATTCCAGAACTTTCTGCCACAGAAATGTGAGGAACATGTGTTTTTTTAGCCAATTTTTGAGCTTTGCAAAGGATTCTGGGTAACAGAACCTGGTCCGAGCCCCGCCAGTCACCCCTCCTTGGATTCCCCTAGGTCTCTAGTTTTCAGAAATGTACAGGTTTGGTAGGTTTCCCTAGGTGCCGGCTGAGCTAGAGGCCAAAATCTACAGGTAGTCACTTCGCAAAAAACACCTCTGTTTTCTTCCAAAATTTTGGTGGTGTCCACGTTGCGCTTTGGGGCGTTTCCTGTCGCGGGCGCTAGGCCTACCCACGCAAGTGAGGTATCATTTTTATCGGGAGACTTGGGGGAACGCTGGGTGGAAGGAAATTTGTGGCTCCTCCCAGATTCCAGAACTTTCTGCCACAGAAATGTGAGGAACATGTGTTTTTTTAGCCAATTTTTGAGCTTTGCAAAGGATTCTGGGTAACAGAACCTGGTCCGAGCCCCGCCAGTCACCCCTCCTTGGATTCCCCTAGGTCTCTAGTTTTCAGAAATGCACAGGTTTGGTAGGTTTCCCTAGGAGCCGGCTGAGCTAGAGGCCAAAATCTACAGGTAGGCACTTTGCTAAAAACAGGTCTGTTTTCTGTGATGTGTCCACGTTGCGCTTTGGGGCGTTTCCTGTCGCGGGCGCTAGGCCTACCCACACAAGTGAGGTATCATTTTTATCGGGAGACGTGGGGGAACGCTGGGTGGAAGGAAATTTGTGGCTCCTCTCGGATTCCAGAACTTTCTGCCACAGAAATGTGAGGAACATGTGTTTTTTTAGCCAATTTTTGAGCTTTGCAAAGGATTCTGGGTAACAGAACCTGGTCCGAGCCCCGCCAGTCACCCCTCCTTGGATTCCACTAGGTCTCTAGTTTTCAGAAATGCACAGGTTTGGTAGGTTTCCCTAGGTGGCGGCTGAGCTAGAGGCCAAAATCTACAGGTAGGCACTTTGCTAAAAACAGGTCTGTTTTCTGTGATGTGTCCACGTTGCGCTTTGGGGCGTTTCCTGTCGCGGGCGCTAGGCCTGCCCACACAAGTGAGGTATCATTTTTATCGGGAGATGTGGGGGAACGCTGGGTGGAAGGAAATTTGTGGCTCCTCTCGGATTCCAGAACTTTCTGCCACAGAAATGTGAGGAACATGTGTTTTTTTAGCCAATTTTTGAGCTTTGCAAAGGATTCTGGGTAACAGAACCTGGTCCGAGCCCCGCCAGTCACCCCTCCTTGGATTCCCCTAGGTCTCTAGTTTTCAGAAATGTACAGGTTTGGTAGGTTTCCCTAGGTGCCGGCTGAGCTAGAGGCCAAAATCTACAGGTAGTCACTTCGCAAAAAACACCTCTGTTTTCTTCCAAAATTTTGGTGGTGTCCACGTTGCGCTTTGGGGCGTTTCCTGTCGCGGGCGCTAGGCCTACCCACGCAAGTGAGGTATCATTTTTATCGGGAGACTTGGGGGAACGCTGGGTGGAAGGAAATTTGTGGCTCCTCCCAGATTCCAGAACTTTCTGCCACAGAAATGTGAGGAACATGTGTTTTTTTAGCCAATTTTTGAGCTTTGCAAAGGATTCTGGGTAACAGAACCTGGTCCGAGCCCCGCCAGTCACCCCTCCTTGGATTCCCCTAGGTCTCTAGTTTTCAGAAATGCACAGGTTTGGTAGGTTTCCCTAGGTGGCGGCTGAGCTAGAGGCCAAAATCTACAGGTAGGCACTTTGCTAAAAAGAGGTCTGTTTTCTGTGATGTGTCCACGTTGCGCTTTGGGGCGTTTCCTGTCGCGGGCGCTAGGCCTACCCACACAAGTGAGGTATCATTTTTATCGGGAGACGGGGGGAACGCTGGGTGGAAGGACATTTGTGGCTCCTCTCAGATTCCAGCACTTTCTGCCACAGAAATGTGAGGAACATGTGTTTTTTTAGCCAATTTTTGAGCTTTGCAAAGGATTCTGGGTAACAGAACCTGGTCCGAGCCCCGCCAGTCACCCCTCCTTGGATTCCCCTAGGTCTCTAGTTTTCAGAAATGCACAGGTTTGGTAGGTTTCCCTAGGTGGCGGCTGAGCTAGAGGCCAAAATCTACAGGTAGGCACTTTGCTAAAAACAGGTCTGTTTTCTGTGATGTGTCCACGTTGCGCTTTGGGGCGTTTCCTGTCGCGGGCGCTAGGCCTACCCACACAAGTGAGGTATCATTTTTATCGGGAGACGTGGGGGAACGCTGGGTGGAAGGAAATTTGTGGCTCCTCTCGGATTCCAGAACTTTCTGCCACAGAAATGTGAGGAACATGTGTTTTTTTAGCCAATTTTTGAGCTTTGCAAAGGATTCTGGGTAACAGAACCTGGTCCGAGCCCCGCCAGTCACCCCTCCTTGGATTCCCCTAGGTCTCTAGTTTTCAGAAATGTACAGGTTTGGTAGGTTTCCCTAGGTGCCGGATGAGCTAGAGGCCAAAATCTACAGGTAGTCACTTCGCAAAAAACACCTCTGTTTACTTCCAAAATTTTGGTGGTGTCCACGTTGCGCTTTGGGGCGTTTCCTGTCGCGGGCGCAAGGCCTACCCACGCAAGTGAGGTATCATTTTTATCGGGAGACTTGGGGGAACGCTGGGTGGAAGGAAATTTGTGGCTCCTCCCAGATTCCAGAACTTTCTGCCACAGAAATGTGAGGAACATGTGTTTTTTTAGCCAATTTTTGAGCTTTGCAAAGGATTCTGGGTAACAGAACCTGGTCCGAGCCCCGCCAGTCACCCCTCCTTGGATTCCCCTAGGTCTCTAGTTTTCAGAAATGCACAGGTTTGGTAAGTTTCCCTAGGTGGCGGCTGAGCTAGAGGCCAAAATCTACAGGTAGGCACTTTGCTAAAAACAGGTCTGTTTTCTGTGATGTGTCCACGTTGCGCTTTGGGGCGTTTCCTGTCGCGGGCGCTAGGCCTACCCACACAAGTGAGGTATCATTTTTATCGGGAGACGTGGGGGAACGCTGGGTGGAAGGAAATTTGTGGCTCCTCTCGGATTCCAGAACTTTCTGCCACAGAAATGTGAGGAACATGTGTTTTTTTAGCCAAATTTTGAGCTTTGCAAAGGATTCTGGGTAACAGAACCTGGTCCGAGCCCCGCCAGTCACCCCTCCTTGGATTCCCCTACGTCTCTAGTTTTCAGAAATGCACAGGTTTGGTAGGTTTCCCTAGGTGGCGGCTGAGCTAGAGGCCAAAATCTACAGGTAGGCACTTTGCTAAAAACAGGTCTGTTTTCTGTGATGTGTCCACGTTGCGCTTTGGGGCGTTTCCTGTCGCGGGCGCTAGGCCTACCCACACAAGTGAGGTATCATTTTTATCGGGAGACGTGGGGGAACGCTGGGTGGAAGGAAATTTGTGTCTCCTCTCGGATTCCAGAACTTTCTGCTACAGAAATGTGAGGAACATGTGTTTTTTTAGCCAATTTTTGAGCTTTGCAAAGGATTCTGGGTAACAGAACCTGGTCCGAGCCCCGCCAGTCACCCCTCCTTAGATTCCCCTAGGTCTCTAGTTTTCAGAAATGTACAGGTTTGGTAGGTTTCCCTAGGTGCCGGCTGAGCTAGAGGCCAAAATCTACAGGTAGTCACTTCGCAAAAAACACCTCTGTTTTCTTCCAAAATTTTGGTGGTGTCCACGTTGCGCTTTGGGGCGTTTCCTGTCGCGGGCGCTAGGCCTACCCACGCAAGTGAGGTATCATTTTTATCGGGAGACTTGGGGGAACGCTGGGTGGAAGGAAATTTGTGGCTCCTCCCAGATTCCAGAACTTTCTGCCACAGAAATGTGAGGAACATGTGTTTTTTTAGCCAATTTTTGAGCTTTGCAAAGGATTCTGGGTAACAGAACCTGGTCCGAGCCCCGCCAGTCACCCCTCCTTGGATTCCCCTAGGTCTCTAGTTTTCAGAAATGCACAGGTTTGGTAGGTTTCCCTAGGTGGCGGCTGAGCTAGAGGCCAAAATCTACAGGTAGGCACTTTGCTAAAAACAGGTCTGTTTTCTGTGATGTGTCCACGTTGCGCTTTGGGGCGTTTCCTGTCGCGGGCGCTAGGCCTACCCACACAAGTGAGGTATCATTTTTATCGGGAGACGTGGGGGAACGCTGGGTGGAAGGACATTTGTGGCTCCTCTCAGATTCCAGCACTTTCTGCCACAGAAATGTGAGGAACATGTGTTTTTTTAGCCAATTTTTGAGCTTTGCAAAGGATTCTGGGTAACAGAACCTGGTCCGAGCCCCGCCAGTCACCCCTCCTTGGATTCCCCTAGGTCTCTAGTTTTCAGAAATGCACAGGTTTGGTAGGTTTCCCTAGGTGGCGGCTGAGCTACAGGCCAAAATCTACAGGTAGGCACTTTGCTAAAAACAGGTCTGTTTTCTGTGATGTGTCCACGTTGCGCTTTGGGGCGTTTCCTGTCGCGGGCGCTAGGCCTACCCACACAAGTGAGGTATCATTTTTATCGGGAGACGTGGGGGAACGCTGGGTGGAAGGAAATTTGTGGCTCCTCTCGGATTCCAGAACTCTCTGCCACAGAAATGTGAGGAACATGTGTTTTTTTAGCAAATTTTTGAGCTTTGCAAAGGATTCTGGGTAACAGAACCTGGTCCGAGCCCCGCCAGTCACCCCTCCTTGGATTCCCCTAGGTCTCTAGTTTTCAGAAATGTACAGGTTTGGTAGGTTTCCCTAGGTGCCGGCTGAGCTAGAGGCCAAAATCTACAGGTAGTCACTTCGCAAAAAACACCTCTGTTTTCTTCCAAAAGTTTGGTGGTGTCCACGTTGCGCTTTGGGGCGTTTCCTGTCGCGGGCGCTAGGCCTACCCACGCAAGTGAGGTATCATTTTTATCGGGAGACTTGGGGGAACGCTGGGTGGAAGGAAATTTGTGGCTCCTCCCAGATTCCAGAACTTTCTGCCACAGAAATGTGAGGAACATGTGTTTTTTTAGCCAATTTTTGAGCTTTGCAAAGGATTCTGGGTAACAGAACCTGGTCCGAGACCCGCCAGTCACCCCTCCTTGGATTCCCCTAGGTCTCTAGTTTTCAGAAATGCACAGGTTTGGTAGGTTTCCCTAGGTGGCGGCTGAGCTAGAGGCCAAAATCTACAGGTAGGCACTTTGCTAAAAACAGGTCTGTTTTCTGTGATGTGTCCACGTTGCGCTTTGGGGCGTTTCCTGTCGCGGGCGCTAGGCCTACCCACACAAGTGAGGTATCATTTTTATCGGGAGACGTGGGGGAACACTGGGTGGAAGGACATTTGTGGCTCCTCTCAGATTCCAGCACTTTCTGCCACAGAAATGTGAGGAACATGTGTTTTTTTAGCCAATTTTTGAGCTTTGCAAAGGATTCTGGGTAACAGAACCTGGTCCGAGCCCCGCCAGTCACCCCTCCTTGGATTCCCCTAGGTCTCTAGTTTTCAGAAATGTACAGGTTTGGTAGGTTTCCCTAGGTGCCGGCTGAGCTAGAGGCCAAAATCTACAGGTAGTCACTTCGCAAAAAACACCTCTGTTTTCTTCCAAAATTTTGGTGGTGTCCACGTTGCGCTTTGGGGCGTTTCCTGTCGCGGGCGCTAGGCCTACCCACACAAGTGAGGTATCATTTTTATCGGGAGACGTGGGGGAACGCTGGGTGGAAGGAAATTTGTGGCTCCTCTCAGATTCCAGAACTTTCTGCCACAGAAATGTGAGGAACATGTGTTTTTTTAGCCAATTTTTGAGCTTTGCAAAAGATTCTGGGTAACAGAACCTGGTCCGAGCCACACAAATCACCCCATCTTGGATTCCCCTAGGTCTCTAGTTTTCAGAAATGCACAGGTTTGGTAGGTTTCCCTAGGTGGCGGCTGAGCTAGAGGCCAAAATCTACAGGTAGGCACTTTGCTAAAAACAGGTCTGTTTTCTGTGATGTGTCCACGTTGCGCTTTGGGGCGTTTCCTGTCGCGGGCGCTAGGCCTACCCACACAAGTGAGGTATCATTTTTATCGGGAGACGTGGGGGAACGCTGGGTGGAAGGACATTTGTGGCTCCTCTCAGATTCCAGCACTTTCTGCCACAGAAATGAGAGGAACATGTGTTTTTTTAGCCAATTTTTGAGCTTTGCAAAGGATTCTGGGTAACAGAACCTGGTCCGAGCCACACAAATCACCCCATCTTGGATTCCCCTAGGTCTCTAGTTTTCAGAAATGCACAGGTTTGGTAGGTTTCCCTAGGTGGCGGCTGAGCTAGAGGCCAAAATCTACAGGTAGGCACTTTGCTAAAAACAGGTCTGTTTTCTGTGATGTGTCCACATTGCGCTTTGGGGTGTTTCCTGTCGCGGGCGCTAGGCCTACCCACACAAGTGAGGTATCATTTTTATCGGGAGACGTGGGGGAACGCTGGGTGGAAGGAAATTTGTGGCTCCTCTCAGATTCCAGAACTTTCTGCCACAGAAATGTGAGGAACATGTGTTTTTTTAGCCAAATTTTGAGGTTTGCAAAGGATTCTGGGTAACAGAACCTGGTCCGAGCCACACAAATCACCCCATCTTGGATTCCCCTAGGTCTCTAGTTTTCAGAAATGCACAGGTTTGGTAGGTTTCCCTAGGTGGCGGCTGAGCTAGAGGCCAAAATCTACAGGTAGGCACTTTGCTAAAAACAGGTCTGTTTTCTGTGATGTGTCCACGTTGCGCTTTGGGGCGTTTCCTGTCGCGGGCGCTAGGCCTACCCACACAAGTGATGTATCATTTTTATCGGGAGACTTGGGGGAACATAGAATAGCAAAACAAGTGTTATTGCCCCTTGTCTTTCTCTACATTTTTCCCTTCCAAATGTAAGACAGTGTGTAAAAAAGACGTCTATTTGAGAAATGCCCTGTAATTCACATGCTAGTATGGGCACCCCGGAATTCAGAGATGTGCAAATAACCACTGCTTCTCAACACCTTATCTTGTGCCCATTTTGGAAATACAAAGGTTTTCTTGATAGCTATTTTTTACTCTTTATATTTCAGCAAATGAATTGCTGTATACCCGGCATAGAATGAAAACCCACTGCAGGGTGCAGGTCATTTATTGGCTCTGGGTACCTAGAGTTCTTGATGAACCTACAAGCCCTATATTTCCCCGCAACCAGAAGAGTCCAGCAGACGTAACGGTATATTGCTTTCGAAAATCTGACATTGCAGGAAAAAGTTACAGAGTAAAACTTAGAGAAAAATTGATGTTTTTTTCACCTCAATTTCAATATTTTTCTTTTTCAGTTGCTATTTTCTGTAGGAAACCCTTGTAGGATCTACACAAATTACCCCTTGCTGAATTCAGAATTTTGTCTACTTTTCAGAAATGTTGCGGTTTATGGGAACCAGCGTTGGTTTCATGCCCATTTCTGTCACTGACTGGAAGGAGGCTGAAAGCACAAAAAATCGTAAAAATGGGGTATGTCCCAGTAAAATGCCAAAATTGGGTTGAAAAATTGGGTTTTCTGATTCAAGTCTGCCTGTTCCTGAAAGCTGGGAAGCTGGTGATTTTATCACCGCAAACCCTTTGTTGATGCCCTTTTCAGGGAAAAAACCACAAGCCTTCTTCTGCAGCCCATTTTTCCAATTTTTTTTAAAAAAATGAAATTTTCACTGTTTTTTGGCTAATTTCTTGGCCTCCTTCTGGGGAACCCACAAAGTCTGGGTACCTCTAGAATCCCTAGGATGTTGGAAAAAAAGGACGCAAATTTGGCATGGGTAGCTTATGTGAACAAAAAGTTATGAGGGCCTAAGCGCGAACTGCTCCAAATAGCCAAAAAAAGGCTCGGCACAGGAGGGGGAAAAGGCCTGGCAGCGAAGGGGTTAAAGACATCTTATGCTGACGCCGTTTATATTCCAATGTTTGTGATCCTTGCTTTGATGAAATCTTATCAGAGTTGCCACATTGTGACTATGCTATTGTGTTTCCTGGTTTTGAGACTAATACACTTGCTAGTTCAATTGTAATCAATAGGGAATAAACTTCACAAAATTCATATTATTCTGGTGTGGTTATTCATGACTGAAAGGTCATGGTGTTTCTGTGTTTCATTAAATGTCATTGACTAAGGTGAATTGTATTGGTTTAATAAATATTGATGACATTATTGACGTATTGATTGACATGTTGATTAGCTATCTCGTCCTAAGGTGTCTTCAATCAGGGTCAAAAGATTCATTTTCCTAAAACGAGTCCCAATATGAGTAAAATTAGTCATAAAGGGACGCGTTAACACATGGAACAAACATGCAAAAATAACCCCAATAACTAATGGATTGATCACTAACTTTGGGCTCCCGGGTAGGAGCTACTAGCAGTAAATCGGTTTCATGTCTCATCAGGGGTAGTAAGGGCTACAAAAATACAATTTACACATGATCAAATGAATTCTGGTGCCACATAGGTGAATGATTCTTATTAATGACCGAGATGACAAGCCTGCGCGCATATACCATGTGTTTGTCTATGTCTCGAAAAACAACTAAAATGGGGTGAATTACTAACACTTTGCGCTAGGTGTGTCACAGAAGTGACACAAATTAGTACAGAAATGTTTTTTTAATTATTTTCTTTTCAGCCCAAAACGTTATTGTGCTAGAAATTGAAAAAAAGTCAATTTCATTACCTAGCATTGTAATAGGCCCCAAGAAAACAAAAGAAGGCCTGCTCTGGTCAACACAACACTTAGAAGAGAAACATGCAGGAATGTACATGGTTCGAGAAAAGTACAGGCCTCAATCTAGATACGATGTTTGACTGGAGTGAATGGACAAGAAGAAGAATGAAGGAAGAGGCCAGGAGCAAGGCAAAGTAGTTAAAGTCAGACCTCGCATACCACAGACAATTTAGAAGTTCGCATACGCATGAGAGTTTGAGTTACTTCCTGATAACGTGCTAAGGGGAAGCATACATCATGGCATTCCTACATGGGAAAAATAGGATGCTTGTGTGTTTCAAGGTTGGCAAAGAGAGGGAGACAGACCGTAAAATTTCAAAGCCTCGTATTCATGTAGGGAGGACATATTGATAGGGTTCAAAGGATGAGATTGGATGGACACTGTGCTCATTAGAAGATGCATACAGATGTTATCTAAGCCACAGCTGCATTCTGATGACAAGTTGTCAGATGCTTATTAGAGAATAATTGCTTTTTGCCAAAATGAATGAAGATAACAGATAATTGCGCTACTGAGCTAATTGTTATGGGAAGATAGGTGGGATTTCAATGTAAACCAGGACTATAAAGGATGTGGTTTGTAAGAGCTGAGTTGAGTGTGGTTTAAGTTACAGATCTGTGCTATACTCCCGGACGTATTATATTTGCTTAGAAATATACTCAATTGTTATCAGAATTGTGTCACTTCTTTATTCTTGAAAACTCAACTACATTTTGGCAAGCAGCAGCCAGGAGTCCTCAATCTTCTCAACTCCTTTGACCGTTGCTGAAGGAAACACCGCCTGCGATGCTTGAATAGAACACTGCACGCAAACCAGGTGAGCATTACATCTGCCTATTCTAGTGAACAGTCAAGGTTCCAGAGTCTTGTGTCCTAAAGGGTGGGAAGGGTTAGGCTTCGAACTCTAATATTTAAAGTGCATGACTCTGTGGCAATTGTAGTATGGGGGAAATAGGTACATGCAAAATTTGTGTGGGTTTTGAAATACAAGATTGATGTAGAAATGAAATGTGATTTCTCGTCCAGGCTAGAAGATTAGATAGTGGGAATTCCCTTTTGTGATAGAAAGGAAGACATACTTTGTATCAGTGCTTTACCCAGGAGACAGCTCCTGGAAGACACAGTGGCCCTCATTCTGACCTTGGCGGGCGGCGGAGGCCGCCCGCCAAAGTCCCGCCGTCAGGTTACCGTTCCGCGGTCGAAAGACCGCGGCGGTAATTCTGACTTTCCCGCTGGGCTGGCGGGCGGTCGCCTTCAGACCGCCAGCCAGCCCAGCGGGAAAGAGGCTTCCACGATGAAGCCGGCTCGGAATCGAGCCGGCGGAGTGGAAGCTGTGCAACGGGTGCAGTTGCACCCGTCGCGTATTTCACTGTCTGCGCAGCAGACAGTGAAATACATGTAGGGGCCCTCTTACGGGGGCCCCTGCAATGCCCATGCCAGTGGCATGGGCACTGCAGGGGCCCCCAGGGGCCCCGCGACCCCCCCTACCGCCATCCGGATCTCGGCGGTCCGACCGCCGGGATCTGGATGGCGGTAGTGGGGGTCGGAATCCCCGCGGCGGTGCAGCAAGCTGCGCCGCCGCGGAGGATTCAATGGGGCCGCGGTACACTGGCGAGACCCCGCCAGTGGTGCCGGTCCGACCGCGGCTTTACCGGCGCGGTCGGAATCCCCATTGGAGCACCGCCGGCCTGTCGGCGGTGCTCCCGCGGTCCTCCGCCCTGGCGGTCAAAGACCGCCAGGGTCAGAATGAGGGCCAGTATGTACTAGAGCGTTACACAGGAGACAGCTCTTGGAAGAAATCGTTTGTAGTAGTGTATTACCCAGGGGACAGCTCCTGGAAGAAATAGATAGGTACTAGTGAATTACACAGGAAGCAGTTCCTGGAAGCGACAGTTAGTGTCCATCAGATATCCTGGTTAGATGTGGAGGGCTAGAGTAGAGAAAGTGGGATGAATCAGGTAATGTATAAAGTCTGACGTGCTAGTAGAGGGTCACTTTACCGGCGCCGGCGGGCCTCACTCTGAAAAAGTCAGACACCTAGTTCACTGATTACTCGATTTTAAACATCTGGAAGGCGTCTTTGATGGATAGCAATCAAGGCTTTTGCATCAGTGGAGAGTCTGACGTTTAGGTAAAGAGATGACCGAATGGTTGGTGTCAATTGACTTTGTCCTGAGCAAACCTGAAAAAGTGCAACAGCAATGAAGAAATATTTCATGTAACTAATGAGAAGTAAGGATGATAAAAAGAATGTGATCCTTCATAATCATGGAAGGCAAATTATAGAAAAAAGCAAGGATTCTCGTCAGTGGTTATACAATCTGAAGTAAGCAAGGAATCCTGATATCCTGATAGGAAAACTTGAAGTGTCCTAGAAGTGGGGAAATACTAGTGCAACTAAAACCCAAGAATTAAAATTAGAGAACACCAAGACTAGTGGAAATAAATAAAAATCTCATGAGTGAGATTGATTATTCCCTGTGGCAGGAAACAGATACCATAGATCTAGTTTTAACATTTAAATGGGCTCATTTGCCAATCCCCATGTCCGTGTGACACCCCTTGGTTCCACATAATAACGCTGGAATCCATTGTGTTAGAAGCCCTTCTTGAAGTGTTTTTCACAGACCTGTATAATTCTGGGGTTCTAAATGATAGAAGGGATGCTTCATCCCCAGACACCACTACTAATAATTTTCATTCATGATAACGTTATAACCCATATTGCATCAGGCAACAATCAACTTTGTCCCCTCATGAATGCACCCGCACCGGATATTGGTACGGAAGAGGTGCTGCACAGGTTAGCGATTAGTATCGCTGATGGTCACCAATATGGTATTACAACGATGTATGTCAAGTTGGGCAACACTCCATGAGAACATCTCCTCCCTAAACCCACTACCATATGTTAGCAACATTGATATGGACACATACATAGTAGTGAGGGAGACAAAGAGCAGAGAGGGGACACAAAGAGTGGACACTAATAAAAGGTATGTAGATATCTAGGAAGCGTATGTCCTAGGGGAAACCATGGATACTCCCCTGGAACATATGATAAAAACCTTCATGTCAGACAAAAAGAAAATACAGAAATATTATAAGCAATGGCATAGAGACATTACAGACCATGCCCAGCAATGGCCAAAGGAAGGGACATTTGACGAAGACATGGTTGAACATACACTGACTTACATTAGATCTAAATCTCAGAATAAGAAAAGGAAGAACAGAGAAGTTATTCTCTCATAATGGCAGGTTTTTTGTGATACGAAGACACATGTAAAAGTGGCAGAGCCTAAAGAAGAAGAAACGCAAGAGCAAGAGAAACCCACAGAGCAGGCTCCAGAGGAACCCCCACAATATGGTATCTATCTTACTCTGCCGGCTGTGGGGTATCAAGATCCAGAACGGGTTGAGCCTGAGGAAAAAAGGACAGCTGTGAAAGGGGCAGGGAGGGCACCTAGTTCCGCCCCAACAGCTCCGTGGGTAGATCAGGAGCAGAGGAGAAGAGACAGGGTAACACCTAGGTCACAAAACTCTAGAGAGCAGGCAGGAATATCTAGGAGCCTGGACCCTCTTTGAGGGCAATGGACGACTGGACACATTGTTCTAAAATTGGGAGACACATGAGCAGAAACACCGAGAGAGGCAGCTAGGGAGTGGATTCAGGAAGACAGGGAGTGGGAAAAAGAGATGGAGAGATCACGATATGACCAGCGTCGAGATGAGATGGGAGGGGTAGCAACGGTGGAAGCCAAGGATGAGAAATGGGACGAAGGGTTTGAAGTAAGAGAAAGTACCTTCGGAAGAGACAGAGGACTGTATAACTTTTGCCCATAAACCATACGAAGACTACAATTGATAGCAAGAGACCCAGCAGAGACAGAGAGTAGGGCAAACATCAAGAGTGGGGCTGACACCTATAGAGACAATAGAACAGAAGAAGGGTAGTTAAAATTGTCACCCCTTTTCAGACAAACTGGAAACATAGATTGTGAGAAATGGACGAACACTGTGGCCCAGACAGGGGTCTTTCCAACCCTATGGCTTAGCCACGGCAGAAGACTGTAAATGGCAGGGACGGGGTGCCCCAGATAGGAACTATCTATACATGCAGGAATGCCTTGCAGTCTGGGAGATGTATGCAGAGGACAAACTAACTGAAGTGATACGTAGCAATAGGCCAGATCCGAGGCTAATACGCAGGCTGCCAGGATTCCCGCCCATCACGCAGCTGCTCCTAATTTTTAAGGGAGGACAAGTCCCAACATACTGCCATGGCCACAAATGGACAAAGATAATTTAAAAAGAGCACTGCCCCCACTGTCTGAAGGTGCAGGGAAATGGATAGGATGTTTTGAAAAACACACAGCTGGAGTCAACCTCACCTTGGGCGATGTTAAAAGTTTGCTAAGTTCTCTAGTGGAAGATGAGTTAACCACCATATTTACGAGAGCAGGACTCCCTCAGTCACATAGATAAACACACAGTTTAACCTGTCCTCTTTCAACAATGTTCGCCTTCAAGTTTGGACGCCGCTTCAGAAGACATACCCTTACAGACCAGATATCAGGGCTCTTATGGCAGAAAGCATTAAGCCGACTGAAGACATTGCAGAGTTTATCACAAGAACAAAAGAATGATGGGTACAGGAGGTAGGATGCAATTGGGAAAATACAGGAGGAAATGCGCTTTTATTTTACAATGTGTTAAAGCAAGGCCTTCCCACTGAAATACAGTCCAATTTAGATGGGGCAGTGGGAATTGAGGCTAAATCATGGCCAGAAATACAGGCTCACCTAATACATTATTTTAAACATAAGCAAGAAAAAGATAAAGAAAGAACAGAACAGGCTGAGAGAGCTCCTGCGTAGTTAGTTCAACAGAAACTCAAGAAACCAAGTACGGAAGGGGCACTTTTTAACAGTCACAACGCCAGTGCAAGGGCAGGCACCAGGAGGGCAGACAGTAAGTAATATATGGAGGAGACCAAGGAACAATGCAGGGGAGAAGGCATGGAGGATACAGAGTAGGTCAGCAGTGTTATGATTGCAGCAAGTTGGGCCATTTTGTAAGAGAATGCAGAACTAAGAGGACAGATGAAAGCATGCAAGGGTGGCCACCTCGCAAAGACAAGCAGCAAGGCCACCGCAAATGCAATGGGGACCACAACAATATGCAAGACAAGAGTACCCCCAGACTCCTCAAGCACAGTGGGTGGCACCACAGGGGCCACCGCCACAAAATGGGCCCCAGGGTAGCAGCAACACCATGGGAGGAAAAGCACAGGTTCAAGTAGGAGGAGTATTGATGCAAGGAGGTAACCACTTTTACGCAGCACCCCAAGTATCTAGTGGGGCACTGACACCTAACTATGTCCAATGACAAAACCCACAGGTAACAACCATGTGTCTAATACTATAGGTAACCTGCAGATCAGAAGAGGAGCCCACTGTGACAGTAGCCGTAGAAGGTCGCCCCAATCAGTTTTTAATCGACATTGGGGTCACCAAATCTTGCATAAATGAAGGAGCACTACCACTTTCGTGCAACTCAATGGACACACAAGGGTTTTCTGGGGCTGTCAGACTGGTTTCTTTAACGAGATCAGTAAACATGACTGTCGGTGATGCACAAATTGACGGGCCATTGGTATATTCCCCAGATTCGCCAGTCAACCTCCTTGGGAGAGACCTAATGAGCAAATTGAAGATGACCATTTTGTTCCTGGAAGACAGATAAATGGTGTGTTCTACACCCAGTGTCACTCCGGGCAGAATTCTGTCCCTCATAGCTCATGAGGAATCAAGGCAGCAGGTCAGAGTAGCACCAGTGGACACAGAGGATTTCTTGCCAGTCATATACGCTCTGATAGCGCACACATCAGTGCTGCTGGGGAAAACAGTGCAATTACCAAAAGAACTATTGTTTAGACCTTGTGAACCCATGGACCCAATAACAGAGTGAGAGAAGGGACTGGACATATCACTTCTTGAAATAAGATCAACATACGCTGTGTTCATCGCATTCGACAGAGGGCATGAAATGTGGGCATCAATAGTGTTTACAGATCCCAGGGTTATATTAAGGGACATCTCAGATGAGGAATTGTTCAGTGAGCGCCCCCTGATTGGGAACGTTGTGTTTGAAATGGACATTTCCCTCAGAATGCAGCTGCAGTATAGAACAGTGTCAAAACACATACAAGACAATACAATAAAAGAAAGGGATGTACGGGAAGTGTTATCAACAAAGGGGCCACATTACGCGGGATTAATTAAAGGAGCTGAATCTATGAAAATTACATTGAAACCTGAAGCCATATTGTCCAGGATATGTCAGTACCCCATGTCCAAAGAAGGGGAGGAAGGTGTCCTACCTACAATTCAGGCGTTACTTAAGCAGGGAATTATATGTGAGAGACCGATACCATGTAACACCCGAAGACCAAGGGAGGAACTTGCATAATTATTTAGGATTTGCGATCTCTGAATGATCTAGTCATTTTAGAGTTCCCGGTAGTACATGACCCATCAGTGATATTGACAAATATTTCCAAAGATGTCACTTTCTTTTCTGTAATCAATTTGAAAAATGTGTTTTTCAGCATTCCAGTACATTCAGACAGCCAATATTTGACAGGATTTGTATTTAAAGATGAACACTATTGCTACTGGAGGCTCCCACAAGGTTTTTGCAAGTCTCTGAGCATTTTCTAATCGGACAGAGATAAAAGACTTAGTAAACATCCAATGCAAGAGTACGCTTTTGCAATATGTAGACGACATTCCGGTTTGTAGCGCTACTGAAGACATATGTAGAGCAGATACCATTGGCCTCCTCTGCACACTTCGGGACAAAGGGTACAAGGTCGATAAGCATAAGTTACAACATGTGCAGACAGAGGTCCATCATTTAGGACAACTGATATCTAAAGATGCATGGAAAGTGACACCTCACAGAGTAGACAATCAATGAATCAGTTCATTTTATAGGGCACTACTCACCCGAGAGGGTCTCAAGGCACTGGAGGGGGGGGGGAGTTACTGCTGCTCGAAAAGCCATGTCTGGAGGAGTTTCCTGAAGGCGAGATGGTCCTGGGTAGTTCTTAGGTGTGCGGGGAGGGAGTTCCATGCTTTGGCTGCCAGGTAGGTGAATGATCTTCTTCCGGCAGTGGCTCTGCGGATCCGTGGGACGGTGGCGAGAGCGAGGCTGGCTGAGCGGAGCTGGCGGGTGGGCGTGTAGAACGAGAGGCGGCTGTTGAGGTATTCGGGGCCCATGTCGTGGAGTGCTTTGTGTGCGTGGGTAAGGAGCCTGAAGGTGATCCTCTTGTTGATGGGGAGCCAGTGCAGGTGTTTCAGGTGGGCGGATATGTGGCTGTGGTGAGGAATGTCGAGGATGAGGCGTGTGGAAGCGTTCTGTATGCGTTGTAGATGTTTCTGAAGCTTGGGGGTGGTTCCTGCATACAGGGTGTTTCCGTAGTCCAGTCGGCTTGTGACGAGGGCATAGGTAACTGTCTTTCTGGTTTCGGTGGGGATCCATCGGAAGATTTTCCGGAGCATGCGTAGGGTGTTGAAGCATGATGACGAGATGGCGTTGACTTGCTTGTTCATTGTGAGGATGGGGTCCAAGATGAATCCGAGGTTGCGTGCGTGATCCGAGGGGGTTGGTGCGGTGCCCAGCGCCGTGGGCCACCAGGAGTCGTCCCAGGTGGATGGGGATTGTCCGAGGATGAAGACCTCCATCTTGTCTGAGTTCAGTTTTAGGCGGCTGAGCTTCATCCATTTCGTGACATCTTTCATTCCTTCCTGTAGGTTGGTTTTGGCGGTGGTTGGGTCTTTGGTGAGGGAGAGTATCAGTTGGGTGTCGTCGGTGTAGGAGATGATGTTGATGTTGTGTTTGCGTGCCATAGCGGCGAGGGGGCTCATGTAGATATTGAAGAGGGTTGGGCTGAGCGAGGATCCTTGGGGTACGCCGCAGATGATCTCGGTGGGTTCTGAGCGGAAGGGAGGGAGGTGGACTCTCTGGGTTCTGTCGGAGAGGAACGAGATGATCCAGTCTAGGGCCTGTCCTAGGATTCCAAGTGGTGCGTAGGCGGGTTGTTAGGGTGCGATGGCAAACGGTGTCGAAGGCTGCCGAGAGGTCCAGGAGGATGAGGGCGGTTGTTTCTCCGTTGTCCATCAGGGTCCTGATGTCGTCGGTGACAGCGATGAGGGCGGTTTCTGTGCTGTGGTTGGCTCGAAATCCAGATTGAGAAGGGTCGAGCGAGTTGTTAGCTTCGAGAAAAGCGGTCAGCTGCTTATTGACGGTCTTCTCGATGACCTTGGCCGGGAAGGGAAGAAGAGAGATGGGGCGGAAGTTCTTCAAGTCATTGGGGCCTGCAGTGGGTTTTTCAGGAGGGCGTTGATTTCTGCATGTTTCCAGCCCTCGGGGAAGGTGGCTGATGCGAACGAGCTGTTGATGATGTCCCGGAGATGGGGTGCGATGATGGTGTCGGCTTTGTTGAAAATGTGATGGGGGCAATGGTCCGAGGGGGTGCCGGAGTGGATGGTGTTCATGGTGCTTCTGAGCTGATAGGGGTCCAGGAGCTGAGTGTAGTGGTGGGGGCTGCTGGTTCGGTGGTAGGGGGCGGGGTCTGTGGTCCAAAACTGTCGTGTAGATCTGCGATCTTTCGGTGGAAGAACGTAGCGAGGGAGTTGCAGAGTTCTTGTGAGGGTGTGAAGTCGTTGGAGCTGGTGCTGGGGTTGGAGAGCTCTTTGACGAAGTTGAAGAGTTCCTTTCTGTTGTGGGTGTTGTTGTCTAGTCGCTCTTTGAATGATGTCCTTTTGGTGGAGTGGATCAGCTGGTGGTGTTCACGGGTGGCGATCTTGAGAGCTGTCATATTTTCTGTGGTTCGTTCCCTGCGCCAGGTTTTTTCGAGGGTTCGGCAGGATTTCCTAGATTCTTTGAGGGCGTCTGTGAACCATGGGGGTTTCCTGATGCTGGTCCCGCCTGGGTTTTTTTTAAGTGGTGGGAGGTTTTCGGCACAGTTGGTGATCCACAGTGTGAGGCTGTGGGCTGCGTTGTTGGCGTCGGTGATGTTGGCTGGTGGGTTTTGGTTCAGTGTTGAGAGGAGCTGCTCTGTGGAGATTTTGCTCCAGCGTCTGCGGGGGATTTGTTGTGTGCGATGGTGGTGAGTCTCCCGTTTGAAGGTGAAGTGGACGCATCTGTGGTCGGTCCAGTGTAGTCCGGAGGAGTGGCTGAAGGAGACGTGGTTGCTGGCAGAGAAGATGGGGTGGAGTGTGTGGCCAGCGGTGTGGGTGGGGGTGCTCACCAGTTGCTTGAGTCTGAGGTTGGCGAGGTTGTCGAGCAGGCTGGTGGTGTTGTGGTCGTTGTTTTTCTCCAGGTGGAAGTTCAGGTCCCCGAGGAGGATGTATTCTGGTGAGGCTAGGGCGTGCGGGCTGATGAAGTCTGCGATGTTTTCGCTGAATTGGGCGCGTGAGCCCGGGGGTCTGTAGATGAGTGTTCCTCTGAGGGTGGTTTTGGGGTCGGTGTGATTCTGGAAGTGTACGTGTTAGGCGGCGAGGGGTGTGTCTTCGGTGGTGGTCGTGATGTTGATGGTGTTCCTGTAGATGATGGCGATTCCTCCTCCGGTTTGGTTGACGCGGTCCTTCCGGGCGATCTTGTAGCCGTCAGGGATGGCTATGGCGATGTCTGGGGCCGAGGAGGCGTTCAGCCAGGTTTCTGTGATGAAGGCGACGTCTGGTGCTGTTGTGTCCAGGAGGTCCCATAGTTCGATGGCGTGCTTGTGGACGGAGCGTGTGTTGAGGAGGATGCACTTGAGGTGGTTGTTGTTGTTGCGAGGGCTGGTGGGTGGTCTGCAGGTTCGGAGGTATGTGTATTTGCAGGCTTGACAGGTGAAGGGTCCATGGGTTCGTTTTGGGCTGGCTTGGTAGCAGGTGGCTGTTCGTCCGGTGTTGAGGGCGTTGAGGGAGGCGGAGTCGTATCTTAGTCGGGTGCTTTGTGTGCGGTGGGGGCCAGGGGTTCTTGCGCTGGGCGCAGTCCAGGCGCGGACAGGCGCAGACGGGCTTGCCTTTGGCGCGCCAGCGGCCGCCATAAGAAGGGAGGAGGGGACAGCTGGGAGGCGGGAGGGAAGGCCAGCAAATGGGAGCGGGGGCGCGGGCCGCACGGGAGGCAGCGGTGGGAAATGGAAGCGCACAAGAAAGGGAAAATCAAAAATAGAAATCGCCAATAAAGGAAAACAAACGCAATATCAATGTGGCAGGGGCCTGGGCAGGCGGAGCTGCAGCGGCGGGGAAGCGACCTACCAAAGGGTCAAGGGTCGCTGTCTCTGCCGCGCAGCGGCCGCCATAAGAAGGGAGGAGAAGAAGTCGGGTCAGCTGGGAGGCGGGAAGCGGGAGGGAAGGTCAGCAAATGGGAGCGGGGGCGGGGCTGCACGGGAGGCAGCTGTGGGAAATGGAAGCGCACAAGAAAGGAAAAATCAAAATTAGGAAATGCCAATAAAGGAAAACGAATGCAAGATCAATGTGGCAGGGGCCTGGGCAGGCGAAGCGGCAGCGGCAGGGAATCGACCTACCCAAGGGTCAAGGGTCACTGTCTCTGCCGCGCAGCGGGCACCATAAGAAGGGAGGAGAGGAGGAGGGGTCAGCTGGGAGGCGGGAGGCAGGAGGGAAGGTCAGCAAATGGGAGATGGGGGGCGGGGCCGCACGGGTGGCAGCGGCGGGAAATGGAAGCACACAAGAAAGGGAAAATCAAAAATAGGAAACGCCAATAAAGGAAAACGAACGCAAGATCAACGTGGCAGGGGCCTGGGCAGGCGGAGCTGCAGCGGCGGGGAAGCGTCCTACCAAAGGGTCAAGGGTCGCTGACTCTGCAGCGAAGCGGCCGCCATAAAATGTGAGTAGGGGAGGAGGGGTCAGCTGGGAGGCAGGAAGGGAGGTCAGCAAATGGGAGCAGGGGGGCAGGGCCGCACGGGGGGCAGCGGCGGGAAATGGAAGCGCACAAGAAAGGGAAAATCAAAAATAGGAAACGCCAATAAAGGAAAACGAATGCAAGATCAACGTGGCAGGGGCCTGGGCAGGCGGAGCTGCAGCGGCGGGGAAGCGACCTACCCCAGGGTGAAGGGTCACTGTCTCTGCCGCGCAGCGGCCGGCATAAGAAGGGAGGAGGGGTCAGCTGGGAGGCGGGAGGGAAGGTCAGCAAATGGGAGCAGGGGGGGCGGGCCGCACGGGTGGCCTACCACAGTGGGCTGCTAGATCTTGTCATGAAAGGTCACTTGAGCAAGCCCTGGCTACAGCAGCATTTGCAGTCCAGCAGAGCACCACTATAGTGATGGTATCACCTTTAACACTGTATGCTGAGCATGCAGCATTCGCTATCTTGCAGAAAAGCAAAATCAATCTTACGACTCAGAGAGTATCTGGTTACAAAGTGATACTTTCATTACCATCCTTGCAAGTGGTCAGATGTCACACAGTTAAACCAGTGACAATCTTTGCACACCCAGTTACTGACGACGAACAAGTATATGACAATGTGCCAATTATGTGCCAGAAGAAGAGAGCAAGGTGGGAGAGGACTCCATCCCTGGGAGCATGCTGCTCTTTGTGGATGGATCTTGTTTCATAGACCAGGAAACAGGGATTAGACATTCAGGAGAAGCAGTTGTAAGAGCCGAACAGCAGGGATCGTCTTATACATTGCAGATAGTGAGTCACATACCACTACCCTTTCATTTTTCAGCAAAAGCTGCAGAATTAGCAGCCCTTATTGAAGCGCTGCAGCATACGAAGGGTTAGGAGTCACCATCTATTCAGATTCAGCATATGTCACCACCACTGTACACTCTAGCATTCACAAGTGGGAAAGGAGCGGGTTTCTTAAATCTGATGGGTCCCCTGTGATGCATAGAGATTTACTGGCGAATTTTATACATGCTTTAACTCTACCATCCAAGGTAGCAGTGATAAAATGTGAGGCACATACAAACAAGCAAGACCTTGTCTCCAGGACTAATGCTCTGGCAGACTAGGCAGCCAAGGAGGCAGACAAAACATCTCCAAATTATATTGAGTCAGAGGAGCAAACATTAGAAATGATGATGAGCAGGCAACAAAATGACACTGAACTACCACCCCTGTACACTGAAACAGCACAATTACATCTACGTGAGTTACAAGAAAAGGCACAACCACAAGAGAGGGAGCTGTGGGAAAAGCGAGGGTGCATACAATCACCAACAGATTTCATTTATAGGAAGGAAAACACAGGGAAACCAGTAGTGCCAAAAGCCCTGCTGTTTGCAGTGCTAGAGCACCTACATTTCCCCGCACACACGGCTAAAGAATATCTTCTTGCCACATTACCGCCAGATTGGTTTATCCCACAACTATTGGAAATTATTATAATGTATATTGCTGAATGTACAGTATGCCAACAATTCAGCCCAAGACCTACACTAAAGGTTATTACATCAACAATTCCCCGCCCAACAGGTCCTTTAAAAATTTACGTTTAGATTTAGTCGACATGATTGACAGATGTAACAATTACAGATACCGAATAGTTGTGGTCTGTCCTTTTTCGAGGTGGATCGAGGCAGGACCCTGTGCACATAATGATGCCAAAGCAGCAGCTAACTTTTTGATATGAGAAGTAATACCTAGGTGGGGAATCGCAGGAGCGATCCGTTCAGATAACGGAAGCCACTTTGTCAATACTATTTTTCAACACATCTGCACCTCCCTTGGGATAAAACATAAATTGTCAGCTGTCTATCATCCCCAAAGTAATAGTTAATGGAGCACCTCAAAGGCCTATTAAAAAATAAAATAGGCAAATTGTGTCCTACATTGCATAAGACCTGGCTCCACTGCCTTCCGTTAGCCTTGTATGCTCTTAGAAATCAGCCAGGAAGGAATCATCACTTGACCCTGCATCAAACAGTGACAGGGTGCCATATGTAACTCCCTTAACAATAGCAAGGCAGAAGACCGATGCGCATAAAACAGATGAGGTTTTGGGGGATGAGATGGGTTGTTATTTGTCTCAATAGCTGAAGTCTGTTAAGTTCTTCTCTAAACAGGTGACGCAACAACAGAAGTGCACCACCGCAGCCCAGCAGATCAGTCTAATTCCTGTGTGTCAACTAGTGAACATTTGCAATTTTGTGAGGAGATGGAAGGGCAGCAAGTTCAAGGGTCCCTATCCAGTCACCCAGAGCACCCCCACCGCAGTGAAAGTGGAGGGTAGGAAACCGTGGATACATTTGTCGGAAATTCAACTGGCCCTAGCTCTGTGTCAAACATTGCCATTGGTAGAGGAACATTTAGAGGAGAGCGAACAGAAGGAGGAATAACATTGTTCTCTTTTAAAGAGCGAGCAGAGCACCTTATTGGCTCTGACAAACAACATTTATGGAGTGTTGTTTTGTTTTCTTGAGTACCAATTAATATAAACAAGGCAACAGAAAGCTAAAAATGGCCGCATACTCCTATAGTGCGAAAGTATGAAGCGGGTGCTCAATACACATGAACATAACTATAATCTCCGACTCGGACGCAATGTCTTTTTCTTTCTGATTTGGCATAAAATTAATTGTGAATATTTTCAAATACTGTTCTGTTTGGACGAATTCCTTCCAGACGAGTGATCTGGCAAAATTGACATTTGCGTTCCGTTGATCAGTTCATTATGAATTACACTGTAGCCAAAAGGATTCCAGCAAGGTATCTAAGAGTATGACATGGAGATATACCCCTGCAAGGAGCCTTGAGGAAGTCCAGAATAGGACGAAACACGTGTCGGCTGGAGTATTTGGCTGGTCTTTTCTCTCTTCAAGCAGAGTGAACTATATGGTTACAAACTGAACTACTGATTATTGAATCTTATGATTGGATTCTAACAGGATTCTTTTTGGATGGACTGACTATGGATATGATTTTTTATGTTTGTTTTTGATCCATGTATGTTTAACATGTATTGATGTCTAGTCTGTAATGTGTAGTCTATATGTCCATTGGTGTTACAACTGTCATATATTTTGAATTATTAGATGAAAAGTATAAAATTTGTTTTCTATGTACCACATCCCCTAATGTAGTCATTTATACTTATCTTAAAATTACATATTGTTGTATGATCTTCATATCTATATGACTGCTTCTGTCTCTTTTTTGTGACTATCCATAGATGACTCTACTAATTGAATAGGAGTGCCTCACATATTTTTCTATTTGATAATTGTTTGGTTTTCTTGCTTAAGTTTTATCAAATTTGCAGCTGTATTATCATTGTATTTGGGTTCATGTATGGTATCATGCTCAAATATTGTGTGTTTGCACAGAGAAGTATACGAATATAAGAATGTATCTCATAATATTAATGCTAGCTTATTAGATAATAAGTGGTACCAGCATATGATGGAAGTAGGCACGCAAAGCACTAACGAGTCTTGCCTAGTATGCTCCTTAATTCTGCATGCCAGTGCTTCAGATAGATTACATTAATCTAAAGAAGTATCTCCTACTGTTACACAGTGTCTTCTACATATTTTCCTGTGCAGGATGAGGGCACAGATGCAACCTTTACATGTACAACAGGGAACATTTTTAATGACCATCACACAATATGAGGAAGAGGACTGACCGACAGTAAAGAAATGAAGTGAAGATAGAGGCAATAGCTGAGACAGGGGTTCTAAGGTACAAAGGGGATAGGTGGAAGGCTAGAATACTAGAGCAGGAATTCCTAGGGGTATCACAACCTACTGTTATATGCAAGGATTATGCAGCCACACCTAGGCCCTATGATTGTAAGGAGAGGCCATATCTCAAGGTCCATGGTCAATGGCACCATGGCGCAACATTTGCATGCAGAGCTCCCTTCTTGTGGAGGGGGAGCAAAACAACACTAACACACAACAGAACTGTCAGGCTATATGGGATGAAAACAAACAAAGCTTAACCTACTTAGAAACACCTTCAAGTCTTCGAGTGGGCCAAACACCCATTATCTTTTCTTTATGTTTTAGGGGAAACGGAATGGTCTCAGTAGAAAGGAATGTCAATTGCATCACCACAAGGTATATTGCTGATATGCAATGGGGCACCTATAGTCTGATGGACTACTATTGGAAATGTGGAGAATGGCTATATAAGCGACTTCCTGCAGGATGAAGTGGTCTCTGTTCCTTAGTTAATGTGCACACCCCCTCCTTGGCGATTCCATGAGTGGACGATCCGAAGTTACATGACCATCCCATGAGCCGTCCAACTACTTTTTTACACCATCATCAGAGGAAAAGAACTGCCTAGTATTTTTCACTGCAACTTGGGCAGAGATTCCACCGGAGTATCGGTTGTTCAATGACGCCCAGTTTTTTTTTTTGTAAGCATCCTTCCATTCATCCAGGCGAAAGCCACTGCTCGTTGGGTGGAAATAACACAACAGGAACTAATGAAAGCTATCAATGCCACAGAAGATCGTTTCAATGCAGTCAAAGAAGAGTTGTGGGCAGCGCGAGTAATGCTTATGCAGCATAGGAATGTGTTAGACTTGATGACGGCCATGGAGATCAGTACGGCTTGTTGTACATACGTGCCGGCTAACAATGCGGACAATGGCACAATATCAAAGGCCATACAGACTTTGCATAACCTGCAAAAGAGAATGGTGGAAGAGGGGGGTGCCCCCGGCGAGTGGTTTCCAGGCTTGTTTTCGTGGATGCCGTCCTGGTTGCGAGAATTGCTTAAAGGACTTTTCCAATCCTTGTGGTGATCCTTTTGATGTATTGTCCGGTCCTAATTATCATAGGGTGTTGTTAGTCCAGTAGTCAGAAGTTGGGAGGGATGTTCACTAGTAGAGTAATTCGTGAAGTGTGGGAGGAGAAGCAGAATGCATACACTAATATCGGTACATTGGACAGGAAAGGTGAGCAAGTAGTTGAAAATTCAACTAGAGGGGGGAATGTAATAGGCCTAAAGAAAATGAAAGAAGGCCTACTCTGGTCAACACATGACTTAGAAGAGAAACGTGCAGAAATGTACATGGTTTGCGAAAAGTACAGGCCTCAATCTGAAAACGATGTAAGCCTGGATGTTAGACTGGAGTGCAAGAAGGAGAATGAAGGAAGAGGCCAGGTGCAGGGAAAAGTAGTTAAAGTTGGACCTCACATACTGCAGACAATTTAGAAGGTTGCATACACATGAGAGTTTGAGTTACTTCCTGATAACATGTGCTAAAGGGAAGCGTACATCATGGCATTACTACAGGGGAAATACACAATACTTGTGTGTTTCAATGTTGGCAGGGAGAGGGAGACAGACCATAAAACTTCAAAGCCTGGTAGTCGTGTAGGGAGGACATATTGATAGGGTTCAAAGGATGAGATTGGATGGACACTGTGCTCGTTAGAAGATGCATACATATGTTATCTACACCACAGCTGCATTCTGATGACAAGTAGTCAAATGCTTATTAGAGAATTATTGCTTTTTGCCAAAATTAATAAAGATAACAGATAATTGAGCTACTGAGCTAATTGGTTAAGGAAGATAGGTTGGATTGCAATATAAACCAAGAGTATAAAGGATGTGAATTGTAAAAGCTGAGTTAAGTGTGGTTTCATGTACAGAACTGTGCTATACTCCAGGCCGTATTTTATTTGCTCATAAATATACTCATTTTTTATCAGAATTCTGTCACTTCTTTATTCATGAAAACTCAACTACAGCATCAAGGGTGCTTTACATGGGTGTTCCCATGCAACCACCCACACTTTTTGATGCAAAACCCTATGAAGTAATAATGTTAGACAGGATTTTGTGTCACAAAATAATGCCTTTTGAAACCAGGCATTAAAAGGAGAATTTGTTTTCATTTCTCATTTATTTTCTCACTTTGAATGTGTGCTGCACAGTGCTGCACACATACGAAGTAAAAAAAAGTCTTATAATTTGTCTAGGTATAGTATTTTGTACTGAAGGGATACCCTTCCAGTACAAAACCTATGCTAAGGGTGCATGTGTGGAGCACAACAGCTAAAATCTGCACCTGCACTAGGGAGAGGGGAGGAGAGAGACTTATCTCTGTAGATATGGTGCTCTCCTTGTTCCATCCCTGTCACACAATGCAATGTGCTGTGCTGTGTTGGGTGACAGTTTTGTAAATCTGCCCCAAAGTGTTACACCTTTGGCAGCAGATTGTCTTTCCTGAGTATACTGAAACCAGGAAAATGGCATGCATAAGCAAACTGAAAGCAGCTACATATTGTGGGAGTGGTGCACAGCTCTGATAACCTGTTATAATCTCCTGAAACACTGAAGTGGGATTGACTTCAGGAGAATTTCAATGATCCTCTTTGGGATGAAAAATCAAACACCAGAGTTAAAAGAGGTGCCAGTGCTTCTGAGATTGTAGGAGATATTTTTGATTCTATAATCCCATCTGTGGGAATGATCCTGAATGATTACAAGATAAGGAAGTTGTCAACAACTGTAGGTACATTATCTACTGATACAGCAAGTGCCTTCTTGTAGTAAACACAGAAATGGCTGCTATAAGATCAATGGCTTTACAAAATCAAGTTGCGTAAAAATACTTCTTGCAAAAGAGGGTGAAGTTTGCAAGCTGTTATTGGTTCAATTAAATTGCAAAGTTCAGTTCTGTCACAAGAACGAATTCAAGAATGTTCAACTGAATACTTATTGTTAAAACAAACTCTTTCAAAGTGTGATTTAATGTTTTTATTTTTTATATTATACTAAAATACCCCAGTGATTTATTTTCAATTTCCTTTTAAAAATGATGTAATAATGTGCTCAGGTTTCACAGTGACAATGTAGATGTCTGTAATGTGAGCTTAGTTTGGTGGCGATTCATTCATGTCTCTTTCATAAATAAAGAAATACATTCCATGGCAAAATTGAAATAATTGATATTAAAAAACACTAGTAAATTTCAACTGTAGTAAATGTTTTTTAACTTCAAAATGTATATTGTGAGTATATGACAAGGACTTTCATGTGGCTGCTTGTTGGTATTTTTTTTAATTTTAGTTTTTGACATGTTTCTGTTGAAGAAAAATCGCACCAGCAAAGGTTTTGTGAGAAACTAGCATACAGTTTCTGTGGCCCCCTTAGTTCGCTGGACTCAGCTAGAAGCAAATTCCTTGATATATTTTGGTCTTCATTCTGCTAGAGATGCTGGATATGCCATGCTATCAGAATGAAATAAAGTTAGAAGCAGGTACCAAAGGGGGGATATGAAACCTGTGACTCCAGCTTTCATGGAAACACATCCCAATCTAGTTGCTTTTCGGGTTTTAGCCTTCCACTCACAAAGACTGATTTTGTCTTCATTTGCTTTTCCAAGTGTGAATAATGGATTCAGCATCGAAGCCTGGTTGAGTTACAAGGGATGAATTCATTCATTTGTGTCTGTTATTTTGTTTTAGGCCTGTTAGTCTTAATGTGGTCTTTCCCCAAACTGTTTGCCATCCTCCCCTTATATTTTGTTGATGTAATTTTTGCTGGTTTTAGGACTCTAACCAGTGTTAAAGGGCATGTGCTCACTCCTTAGAACATGGTACCATTGTCTTATCTCCAATTGGTATAATTAGTTTACTTGTAAGTTCCTAGGACAGTGGTACTACATATTCCCATGGCCTGCAAATTAAATGCTACATGTGGGCATGCAGCACTGATTGTGTTGCTCTGTTGGAAAATGGGTTATTGGTAAGGACTTGTAAGTACCTACACTTAACAATAGGTCACTACACTCCACTTAGGTCCAGTTAGGCCTCAATAAATTAAACCTAGCTCAACCCTTGGTAGCTTGGCAACGAGTGACAAGGCTTAATTTAGGAGACAAAGCGTAAAGCATTCAAGTATCACAAAACAGTAATTAAATAAAACACATAAAACAGTTTAAAAATCCAAAACCAATTTATAACAATAGGAAATATTTGTAGCTTTAAAATGACACCAAAACAAATAAAATCGGATAAAGGGATCAGGAGATATCATTTTTTAAAGAACTAATGCTTTTTAGCACTTAGAAACTGATAGTGCCAATCTGGTCATCTGGTTACACCTCGACAAGGGCAAAGTCAAAGTTTAAGGTCGACCGCGATGGAGCTCTGCTTGGCTACAGCGAGCAGTATGCCTTGGTCAAAAGTTTACCTTAAGACTTAGCTGTTTTTCTGGAGATTTTCTTCAGCGGGTCGCCAGACAAACCGGGCTCCTGGAACTCTTCCTTGGATACGTGTTGCGGGAGCCCTCGGTTGAGATTTTTACCTTTGAACTTAGATGATTTTTCTAGACGAAAATCCCTTGACCGGGGCAAACCTGAATCTTGATCCGGTGTCTTTGGAGCCCTCTTCAGAAACACTGCCTGGGCGGTCTCGGTCAACTTTCTACATCTGGACTTTGTCACTTTTCCAGAGATTTTCTTCACCAGGACAAACCTGCAAGTCAGGTCGGGTCGCGGTTGAAGCAAGCCGGCTAGAGTTGCTGCGGCGGGTCGGTCCCTTTATGGAGCTTTTTTCAAAAAGTTCTTCAAACCTCTGGATCTTCTGCCAGATGTTCTTTTACGGTTCTTTTGAAGTCCACAGCTCACCCCAAGGTTCCAGTAGCTCTGTGATGCTCCTTGAGGGTGTGGACTACAACTCCCAGAATGCAACTGGCGCAAACTCCAATTTGGCCACCGTACAGAGGTTAGCTGGTCAGTTTCTTCAGGAGTTGGTGCGGGGACTCTGTTTAGCAATTTTTCACCTGTAGTAAACAGGGAGTCCCTCCTTGAACCAGTTGAAGCCAGGCAAAGTCCTTCTTGTGGTAAAGCCCAAGTGTACCGCTGGGGCAGTCCTTCAGAGTGCAGTGTCCAGGTGCAGGTCAGGGGCCTAGCAGGGCAGTCCTTCTTCTTCTGTAGGTCTTCCTTGTTGGAATCCAGTAGGGATCTGTGGTGTGTGTGTAGGTCTGCCAGTTATATCCTTGCTCCTGGGTGAAAAATAGGGGGGTCCTGGTTCTACAATCAGGTGCAGGGTCCTTCCCCCTGTGATGACCACTTCCTGGGAAGTGTGGCAAAAATCAATCCCAGGGAGCAACATACCTCAAAAATCCATCATGGCTGAAACTTATTTGGAGGTTACATCTGGCTGAGCCCCCCCACTGGTGTGGCTAAAAATCCCAGACACTCCCCTCTCTTGCCCTCTCCTAATCTAATCAAGGGGCACCTAATTGTATGGGTTTGCAGGATGTGAGAGAGGTGCTGAGTTGCTCCAAATGTCCTTCCTTGACTTTGAAGACCAATTTGGGAACCCCTTTCTGCCTCTCCATCTGCTGAGAGAAGTTCTCCCCTCCCCCCCCCGGCACATCTCTTTGTGTTTAGCCCAAGCTACTTTTTCACATCTCATCGAGGCAGCCTGGTCAGGCTGCCAGAGGCTCTCCACTCAGAGCAAAGCACTACAGGTCTGAAGTTGACAACTTTTTAGGTAAAGTTTAAAAATCTTTACCTGAACAAGTTATATTAAATCCAACAATTGTAAGTATTACAACAATGCATTTGGTACCATACTTGAGGTAGCTGTCACTTCACTACAATGAGGGAAAAACACATTTGGCTGTTTTACCTCACCAGGGCTTATAAAACTATTTTATAAGGTCCCTGCTTATAGTTACAAGGCACCCAATCCTAGGGCATATAGGCCACACCTTAGGAGTGACTTATATGTAAACATAAGGTAGTTTAAGACTTTGGAAGTACTTTTAATTCCAAAGTCGATTTTGCATGTAACTTTAATTTAAAAGCAGCCAGCAAGGCAGGCCTGCCTTTAAAATGGCATTGGGCACCTCAGCATTGCACTTATGGGTTCACTATCTATGCTGGGGTCCCTAAACCTACATGCCCTACCATATACTAGGGACTTATAGGTAGGTTAATATTGCCAATTATAATTAGCCTGATTTGCATATCCACTTTACTCTGAGCACTGGCCCTGGGACTGGTAAACAGTACCCAGGGCACAGCCAACAGTCAGTAACCCCCAGTATCTATCCAAAAAGGTTGGGGGAGAGCAGGGCAAAAAGGAGGACTTTTCACCATGCTCATATTAGTGGCCCTTCTAACCTGTCCCAGGCCTGCCATTGCAGCATGTATGCACAGTATTAAACTGCCATTTTGACTTGGAAAAGTAAACCTTTTGACAGGCAAAACCTTCCTTTTTAAAATATATAAGTCACTTCTAGGGTAGGTCATGGACAGCCCAGAAGGCAGGGTGGGGTGTATTTAAAACGTAAGGCATGCACATTGAAGTTTTACATATCCTGATAGTAAAAAACTCTTAAATGTTTGACCATTACAAAGCCTATCTCTCTCATATGATAATATAGGAGTTACCTTACTACATTTAATAAGGGAACAATAATGGGAATACCTAACCTGTTCATGTTTGGTGTCTTTAGAATTGTAATGAAAAAGTCCTCTCTTATGGCCAAGTCAGACTTTGAATTACAATTTGAAAATGTCACTTTTACAAAGTCATAATTTTCCTGCCTTAGTCATTTTGTGTCTGTAACCCCTATCTGGGACACATGACAGTCTAGCTGACAATTGGGCTTTGTGTGTTTCTCCTAGGCAGTCACACACAATAGAAAGTTAGCTGTACCTAAATGGACTGTCCCTGGCAGGATGGGAAGGTGAAGCTGGGAGCCCAGCCCTACTTACACTTGAATAGGCTATGACCTGCCTCCACACAAAGGTCTGCATATCCCCTGTAGTTGGTCTAGATTCAGGGTTGGGAAAGCAAGTAGTCAGTGCACTTCAAGGAGATCTTCTTAGAAGCTTCCCCCACCTTCCAGGAGGACGGGCACCAGGCATAAATATTGGAAATCAGACACCGCCTCTTCAGTACACTTCTGGATCTGTGGATACTTTGCCAGGAAGACGGACTGCTGTACTGCCTAAAAGGACTGCTAGTCTGCTGGACTGCTTCTCTGAAGGACTGCTGCCCTGCTGTTCTGACCTACTGCATTTTGTCGCTTGCCTGGGTTGAGGACGACTGAACCTCCATCTGTTATATCCAGGCCCCAGAGTGACTCCAAGGGCTAGTTGGCTGGCCATCTGATAAGACCCTCAGTGACAGAAGGCTCCTACAACCTTGAAGGCAGCACCTGGATGCTACCATTTGTGAGTTCTACCCTGCCAAGTGGTGCCGCCCCAATCCTGGACCCTTGGAAGTAGGCCTAAAAGTCCTCTGCCAGCCCATCTGTGGACCCAGCAGTACCAACATATCTCCTGTGATGCACGGCGTAATCTTCAGCAGAACAGATGCATCACCTCTGCTGCTTGGTTTCTCTCAGTGCAAAGACTCCATATTGATCCTGCAGGCTACAAAGGAACCGCCACTGCGCAAAGCTTCCCTGATGCAGGCCCTCGCAATGCAAATCTCTTGTTGACGGAAGCCTCGATAATGAGGTAGGTTCTCGCATTGCAGCCTTGCAGCTCCTTGAAACCGACGCATCGCCTTGACAGCACTACGCATCCCTGACGCCGTACTTGGCATCGCAAGCCCTCATCAACAGGGTCCTCAGCTTTAAAAAAGGATCTTGCATCACAGCTTTGCAGGTCCTTGTAAGTGGCCATCACCCCAGCTGCACAATGCATCCTCGAAGCGAGTTTTTGCATTGCTCCACGACCAGGATTTAAGGTTCTCTTGTTCATTGTGCCTAACTCGGTCCCTGTAGCCAGCCTGCACTTCATTGCCATTGGCCTGAACGTACGACTTTGTCCCAGTCTGGGGCAACCAAATATCCCCAGCAAGCGCTTTGTGCTTTTTGGCACTATTTTCACTCAAATGTTTAAAACTACATATCTACAGTTCTACTGATTGGAATTTTGTCGTTTTGGTCGAGTTTTATTTATTAAAGAATGATGTATTTTTCTAAATCATTTTTTGTGTGCTTTCTCTGTGATACTGTTTAAAGTGTTGAACACATACTTTACACATTGTATCTAATTTAAGCCTGACTGTTTTTTGCCAAACTCCCAGAGGGCTGGGCACAGGTGAATTTAGGGTTTGCTTTGGACTTCACCCTGACAAGGATTGTGGTTCCTGCTTGAGTAGGGTTTTACCTCCCTCAACAAGTAACTCAGTTTCTTACCTTGTGTTATTACTTTAAATACGTTTCCCCATACGTTTAGCTAAAGATAGATATTTACTTTAGCACTTGCTTATTGCTACTACGGTATCTCAGACGGCCGCATGCCTTCTCTAAGGTATGTGATAATTCGGCTTGTATATATTTTTTGTCTAATGCTTTTGTAGCGCAAATTATGCCTCTCATTGGCATATATACAATTACGAGTTTTAGTACGTGTCTGTCACAAAATCTCCATTATAACAGAGCAAGTCTTCAAAGCCAATCTTATGTGAAAATAAAATGTAGTAGAATGAGTTTGCTTCCCTCAAGGTTACCTGATGTCAAATATCGCATTAAAACAATAAACATTATATACGACTTGTTTACAAAAATGGCCATCTTCTAATATTCTTGGAGCTTCCAGACATGCATTAAATGAACCATGCAGTCCCATATGCCAAACACGCTGTTTTTGTGTTTCGGGTAATTCACGGTTCCAGGAAAAACAAGAACAGTTTTTTTGGATTTGCCTGCAAAAATGTACTGTAACGGTTTAAATCAATGGGACATACATTTTTAAAATGCAGGTATATTCCTTAACCGATCGATGAAAATTGCCATTTTATATCCCTTACTTAGCAATTCATTTGCTTTTTATACCGCTGCCAAAAGGTCACGTTCACTCATAATCTCATTACCATCCAATTTAACTGGGCATTATTGAAGCAGTTCACATCCTTAGGTGAGCCAATAACCTCCTTCATTTACTCCTTGAGAAAATATAAAGTGGCTGATCATTTCATCAACCTTCACGAATCAACCAAATGGCCGGCTAAAAAGTATACTTGGCTACACATCCCATGAAGACTACCTGTCTTTTGCCTGTAAACATGCCTGAAAGATGGATTTGAGAAAGAAAGTGCATTTTAACCTAAATAGTAATGTGAAGATCCTATTAGCGGCAAATGTGTCACACTAATAAATGCTGGTTTTTTATTGAGTGTTCAAGTACCTGCTTTTAGTGTTTCGAACAATATTTTATAGAAACGATCACTTATAACGAGGGAAGGTATACATCGTGATTATGTAACTGCTACAGACTGCCCCGACTCATTCTTTGGTGAATTGCATCACTGCACCATACATTCTGTAATTTAAATGTGCTCATGAGTGAGTAACTGAGTAGCCCATAATCTTTCACTTCCCGGGCGAGTAAACAGCAGCAACCGAAGTGTCCTGCATTAACACATGTGAAGCTATGCTACTCTCTCATACGTGTATTCTTTTTTATCAGTGTTTTTCGATGGGATAACGCAGTGCTTAAATTGTGCTTGGTGTTTCCGGTGCTGAGCACCGGCCCTTATTTTTGAGGGCCGGGGCTTATTCTTCTGCCTCAAGCATTTGCTGCGAGCAAAAGACACATATGGGAAAGACGGAGAAAGGGGGGAAAAATGAAAAAGCGTCACAAAGAGAGAAAGTAGAAAGCGACAAAAGTGAGCTAAAGGGGCACGGAGTGGCTTTATATGGATTGAAGAGGCCCGAGATGGCTTAATGATTACTCCGGCTCAATATTCCATGTTCACACATTTAATTGCAGGAGCCCCGTGTTGAAGAGGAGGTGTTTGGGCACCAGCACCTTTTTATTTACAAATTAAGCACTGGGATAACGGTAGTATTGGTCAGGTCAATCATAATGCCTTTTTCCCAACAGCAATCACATATTGAAAAGGCATATTTTTGCTAATTTATACGCATCAGCATGTTTTCGTCGAATTTAAAGTAAGTTGTCAGTTTTCAGTATTTAAACCTCACACCACATATGGCAGTGACATACTTCAGAAAATCCAAGAAGAATTAGTCTAACTAGTTCAGTTTACAAAGGTCGAGCCTACGCTCCTCTGTTCACATTGGCAGTTCAATGTAATGTCCTCTAGAACCAGGTATGCTGGTCATAATAAAGGACGTGCTTTATTCATGTTTTAGGTCTTCTGTGTGCTTCACTGCTTTGAAGTTCAATTTAGAACGAAGGTAGTGCACCACAGCCAATAATATAGAATGTCCAATTCTTTAGTTTATAGTTGTGTAAATCTTCTTTTATTCTTTCTGCTTTCCTCTTTCTTTATCCAATAATACATGTATTCACAACAGCAACAGCCAACGCGTTTCGTCCTCTCACATAGTACTTCTTCACGGCTGTAATGTAACACATATGACACACATTCAATAAAACAAATCACAATACGAGATGTATCCAAATATACTATTACATCAACACACAGTGGACCACAACATTTTAACAAATACATAAAATCACAAATTCTTTAAAAGATAAAATGAGAAGGCAGCAAGCGACCAATATTAATCATAACTAAGACACAGAAATACAAATATTAAAACTACATATAAAAGACACAAAAAAGTACAAATGTAAGGTATTTGGTTCCATGGGGTGGAGTATGTACCACCTGATCAAAGAGGTGGAAATAGAGAACTCAGTTTACGTCAAAAAGAGGCTGCATGGATCTGTCGTTTACACTCTGTTGAATTGACCCATAATACGGATGATGAACTACATTAGTTTTTATAAAGTTTTGTTTTGGGGTCTCTTATATGGTCACAGTAATAACTGGCATAAGGACGCTATGGTCATATGTAATGGTCCATCTTGTGGTGCAATATTTAGGAGTACATTACATAAAGGGTTTTTAAAAAAAAGTTTGCCTGTACCTCACATCCATCCAACATGGTGGCCGCAATTATTGTAGCACCTATCGAATGACACACTTTTACATTTGTGTTTGGTGGATTGGATTATGGTGTCAATAAATATGCTCTGTATAATATCAAGTGAATCCAGGAAGCTATTTACATAGGTAATTTGGTTTGTGGCACAATATTTAGGAGTATTTACAAGAAGTGAGTTTTCCTGTGAATAGGTTTGTCAGTATTTCACATCCAACATGGCGGCCGCAATTACTGTGGCATTTAGTGAATGACACACTCTTAATATGTGTATTTCATGGATTGGATTATGGTGACAATAAATACGCTATGCACAATCTTAAGCAAAGCCAGGATTTTTTGTGTGTGATATGGACTTACTCTTGAATGGACTTACTTTATATGGCAGTTGTGAAGATTATCTTATTTAATAAATTAAGATCTTCGGCATAAGTGGGCGACGGATTTTATGAAAGCGCAGGTAAATGTGCAATGTGCAGTGATAGGTGAATTTAGCGAGTTTCGTTTGTCACACTAATCATAATCAATTACACTTTGGGATATTTGCAATATACAAGCTCTTACTTATAAAGCTATTCCTTTCAAATATGGTGGCTCTGAATATTATAGTCTTGAGCTGGATAAAACTGCTAATACACGTGATCGGGTACTCTCTATGACAGCACTTCTGCATAATCCGACTCGCAATACTGGGCTACAAGAGGACGGGGTATTTAAATAAATGTATTTCTCCTTGTTGCTCCTCCATTGGTTAGATGTACAATTTGTAAAGTTTGTAAAATATGACCCAATATAATTTTCTAATTCTGTATGACCTATGGTATGCTTTTACTTGTGAGCAGAAGGCAGGTCGCCTTCACCAGCAATTTGCTTGCAGTTGCTTTTTAAATTTAAAAATGCACTGAACTCAGTTTTTTGCCTTTGGACACCCTAAAAAAATAGATACCCTATACAAACACATACAGGTGCCTTTGTGATCATGTGACCCAGGGGAACAAAACTGGGGATCTAGCCTTGGCAGGGAGATAATCTTGAATGGGGGTCACTGGAGGAAATGCCATGTTTTGAAAGCCAGATGCTAGGAATCTGATAAACGGCATATTCAGAAGGTCTGGCCTAGTTGTACGACCTCATGTCAAGCTCTATTTCTAAACCGATTAATAAAATGTCTGCTTAGAGAATGAAAATTGTAATTTTCCACTGTGCTGACCAAATGTGCTTGTAATTAAAAGTCTTTCTCATGAGAACTGAATGATAGAAGATGCTGTTCTTGCTAAATGTAACAATGAAGTGTAATGTGTGTAAGACTGACTTTTTCAGGAGGAGAACAATGGATACACTGACTGGAGTATAAGCTGCAACAATATTGTTACCTGACGAGCCGGATGACGAAGACATTACAAGAGAAGCCAATCAGCGACATATGAAATGTGTACTAGTAGAAATTATAGATTTAATATTTTATTTTATTGGACGAAGTGTGAACATGTGATCCCTTGACCAATAGGGACTTGGGAAGTAATTTTAGGAAATCTAACTTAGCCGGACTGTACTGATGGAAGGCAGCACATTTGTCCATTTTCTCCTTCTGAACTTTGATGCTGAATCCTGATGCCTTGCTAACCAAAATTATGTCCTGATGATGAAGATTATCTTAGCTTGCCGATCAAATTGAGGAGAGGTATACTGTTACGTATGTTTTCTGTTAGGCCTATTTGCTTTTTCTTTCTAGGTACTAACTGCACTATTTTAATAGAACCATAGTTAAATGTTTTCTAAATTTGTGTTGACTAAATTGTTTTGTATGAAGCCCAACATGCTAATGTGAATCTGGTGTTAGATAAGGATCCTCAAGGATGAAAATTTGTGACAGGGAGTAACAGTCGATGCCTTTCCTTTGCTGAATATAAATGTATGTAATATTGTTTGCTCAATTGTTCTTGTTATTAATTTGCACTGTAACCTTAGAATGTTTAATTGTTCAAGCTTTGATAAGATTAAGTTTCTTTCACCTCTTGGGCAGCCAGTGATATTTCTGTACGTTTATCAGTTGATTTTGAGATTATTTTACGTGACATTAGCATTGTTAATCTAGGGAAATAAATATTCTAACTTTTACTAAAAGGTGTGGTTGTTCATGACTGAAAGGTAATGGTGTGTGATAATTACTGGCTCCTGCTGATTACTAATGCTATTGATTATCATTGATCATTGATGGTATTGATTAATTATTGATTTTTGATCTGCACGCACTGAATCTATGGCGGGAACTTCTTAAATGCGAGTCAAAAGGTTCATGGACCTATTTGCGTCCCCTTGTAAGTTTACTTATTAAGGTCTGACACGCTAAAAGACGCAGTAGCAGACTGATGGTTCGTCTCCTTAAGAGCCCATCAAAGATGCCCGGTATAGGTTTTGGATTTCTTTTTCAATGGTACAAATTGGAGCAAAAATGTTCCCTTAAGTCCTGAACTGACTTTCCCAGAATCTCGGATCTTGCTAATGGTTGTTTGCCGATGTTCTCGGCATTCTAGTGATAGTGTGAATGGAGTAGGTTTTTGCTTGTGCACAGCTTATGCAAATCGCAGGTGAACTGTGATGTTTGTGAGGGTTTAGGGAGTTTGTGTACTGCAAATGAAGTTTTAGAAGGAGTGTGCGTACTCCGCAGTGTGAGAGCAGGGAAGTTGTCGAACTTCACATGTGTGGCGCTTTGTCCTTAAAATTGTTCACATGGTTGTTAATGTACGAACCCTGCGTGGTCTAAGAATCCAGAGTATATTGAAAAGTGTATGAGACACTTGGTTTTATGTTGTAATTTGTCTGGTTTAATAGTCAGAGTGTGAGTCAAAGTGAGTTAAAGAAAGTTTCGACTGAGATTTGGCAAGTCTTATGTGCACTAGGACAGACCCACTGATCAGTTGAGAGTAAAATTTGCAGGTCAAATTTTGCTTGCGAGTCAGCGAAGCTGAGAAAGAAGGAACAGCCATCAGTGAAAAATCTGTAAAGTTTTGGAAGTAATTGTGTTACCTTTCCTGTAGTAAACCAGCAAATTTGGGTTTTGTTTTTGGGTTAGTGCTCGCATATTTTTCATTAGCTTTGTGTGAATCGAAGTTTGGGAGGACAAGCTGCAAGACTTTGTCAGCCACAGTACATGTGAGTGTGATGTCATTGGAGCCGCGCTGGGATAGGTCAGTTATTAAGAAGGGTTGCGCACGGATGGGCCGCTGTTTGTGATGTGCAGCTGGTCGAGAAGGTGGGTGAAGAGAATTCTGGGATTAAAAGTCACTTCCCGATTTGATTTTGAATAACTAAAGGTCAAAAAGATGAAATTTTGAAAGCTTTAAAGAGTGCTTTAAGGGGGGATGCGTACATTACAATGAGTATAGGTGAGGCTACACAGCCAGAAGGTACACCAGCTTACATTGTAATGGAAGAGAAGGGTGTCGCGCCATGTCTTTGGCTAAAGCAATGTTGCAGAGTGACAGAGACAGATGGAAACTTTCCTATAATTGGATTGTTCCATTTGGGAGTTTTACAGCATTCGAGGATGGTACTATATGAATCGAAGCCCCTTCTGAGACCAGCACAGTTTGAGACATTAGCGATCTGGGAGCTAGTAGCCAGACAGCAACAGCAACTGAAATTCAAGAGGAGAATGAGAAAGGCAGAAAAGACTTTAACAGAGGCTAGGTGGAACAGCGCTCGAAAAATTTAGAGAAACAAGACTTTGAATGGAATTAAGTTGTTATCAGCAATTACACAAGAGACTGAGAAAGTAGGAAGGAAAGCTACTAGAAAGACTAACAGAAGCCCTTCCAAGAGTAGGGAGGCTAGAAAATCCTTGACAGAGGAGCAAGAGTCCGACGATGATGAGTTTTTTACACAGTTACTGAGAAATCGTCCACCACCATATGCAGCACATGAGAGTGGTCCGAGCACCAGTGCTGATCCTTCAGCTTCAACACAGGTTAATGGGACAGTGAGTCCGGTGCAGGTTGATACTAGCATGACAAGGGTCTGATGCAGAGTAGTCTTAACGCGCCTACCACTCCAGTGGTACGAAATCATTAATTGTGCCTACAGAGCAAGTTTTTCTGAGACCAGTGTTGGTTCAGACAGAGTCAACTCTTCTTTTAATGCCCCAAGTGCAGCCACAAGTCATGCTGAAATTAACTCCAATAACAGGGACACTGTCAGATATGTCTTCAATGATGAATCAGAATGTGGGAGTTACTCTCCCACAGAACTTAAGTACCAGACCAACCCCCAGATGCTATATCTCTACCTATTACTGTTGGTCCAACTGTACCTTTATTTGCACAAAAGGAACACAGTGTATGCGAACTGGGTGTCAGGGCACAGAATGCAATGGGGGAGGACATAACCAAAACACTAGAGTAGTTTCTCCTGTGAGACAGACTTTTGGAAGATCGAGATCTCAGTTAGACCTTAGTCCATTCGGAGTACCTACAGATACTATTGTAGGGTCAAACATTAGTCAGAGCTTGAAATTACTGACACCGCAGACCCCAAATGGAATTGTGCAGTGGGTATCACCGGTCCAAGCCAGAAACATCTTGTTGCAAGGTTTGACTGCTCAGCAGTTGACAGAATGGTTAGACAAGCTGAATACCCCACAGAGTGCTCCTGAGGGAGAGGAGTTTTTGAATTACACTTGGCAAAGCATGGAAGCGGGTGAGCTAATTGAGGGAACTATGGATGTGAACAGGTTACAATCCTACACAGAAATGGAGCTGAGATATTTGTGCACAAAAAGCATGAGGAAAGTGAGCAATGTGCATCAGAAGCTAGCAGACTTTGTAGAGAAGACTGGAATAAAAATAGATAAAACAAAGCATTTGAAAAGGAGTTACAGACTAGATTTTGAGACTAGAGATTTTGAACACATGAGATCTGCCGGAATGAAGGCACACCTTAGGGAATTACTTCAAAGGGCCCACCCTTGGAGAGCATTAGACAAGTGTAAAGGCAGATGGGTAAAGAAAAGAGACAAGAGAAAAAGGGATTCTGTGGAGCTGACTGCAAATGAGCAGCAAGACCAAGATTCAGTGAAGATTTTACCGATGAGAGAAATTCCAGGAGGGAATTCTGTTCATGTCCCTGGGAGCAGAAGTGATATTCTATCATTTACAAATGATTATCCAATATTGAGAGAGACAGATAGGTTTGTAAAACTTGCAAAGTACCCGTGGGAGGACTTCAACACCTTATTAGAGATAGTGGTCCCAGCTGATCTGTGGATGGAGTGTAAGAAGAGTATAGATTGGCCAACAAGAGAACCAGAGAGAGATAAAATTACAGGTGCACTGTCTCCCGAGGTAATAAAATATTACTATAAGGTGATTGAATTTTTGAAAGCAAGAATTTCATCCGAGAACATTGATTGGCAGATATTTCCCAGGACAGCTCAGAAAGCAAAGGAGTCAATACTTGTGTATTATGAGACATTGTTACAGGCATTCAAGCATTAAATGGTACAGAGGCAATTGAGGCAAAGGGCATGATTCATTTTGTGTTTAGATTTGTGGATGGACTGAAACCTGAAATTAGCCAGATGATTAAGAGTTATTTGATTTGCTGGCAAGCAAAGCCGATTGATGAGGTGTTGCAGTATGAAAAATACTGTAGTGATGAAATTGAGTTGAAGCTGAGCAGCAGGGAATCATTCCCCAGATGAGAGGTAGAGATCGCGGAGGTAATATGAAACGCGGACCAGACTTGGGAACTGTAGTAGTTCAGAATGATGTGCAGGGGATGAAGAAATTGTTGCCTTGTCACGCTTGTGAAGCCTTTGGACATTGGAAACGGGAGTGTCCGATGTTAGTGCAGGAAGGTGTTGTTCAGCAAACTAATGATATCAATTCATTCCAGGACTTTAGAGGACTGAGAGTGAGAGGTCCTAATCCAGATCTTCAAAATAATGTGAATGAGGCGCAGAATTTTCAACTGGTGCAGCAGGTGCAAATGCCACATGTGCAAATGACACAGTTGCAGCTAATGCAACAGCAGGTTCCCATGGTACCTATACAGCAAATTCAAACACCTCAAGCCCCAATGGAACATCAGCAAATGATGCTTCTTAACAGGTCACAGGTCAGAAGCTTGGCCAAAGTAATCACACAGTACACCAATTCCCGTTACACAGTGAGAATGGAATAAATGATGTTTGGATGAGCATGAGTTTCAGATGAGGAGCCATATGTGCTTGCAACCTCCTTAGAAGTAGATCAGAGAGGTCCCTATGTGAGGGTAAAAGTAATGGGTCACAGAGTTTCATTCTTGGTTGACATTGGAGCTACATGTTCTACAGTAAGATCAATGAAGGTTCTAAACCAGCCCCTTTCAGGTAAAACTGTTCAGATTATAGAGGTAGCAAATCAGTATTTGACCAACCGATTACAGAACCAGTTCAGGTTAAAATTGTCAACTTCCAGGGATTGCACACATTCATAGTCTTTGATTCAAGTCCAGTATCCCTACTGGGAAGAGACTTGCTGTGTAAAACAAGATGTTTGATTGCTTGTTCAAATGATAGAATTGAAAATCAAACTAATGGCGATGATGAAGATGACCAAGTCCAAGAGACAGACTGTGAGACAATAAATGTGAAATACCCTCTGATTTAATGTTTTCCAGTATTCACAATAAAGGAACTTCATCGTGATTTACAGGGAATGGTTAAGGAGAAAGTGTGGGATCTGACAGGGAAAGAGATAGGTTTGATAAAGGGAGATGAGGAGTTGAGCCAGTTAAAGTTACTGTAAAGCCGAATGCTATTTTTCCTCAAATTCCCCAGTACCACATGCCACAAGATGTTCTTATGAAGGTCACCCCAATAATTGCAGACTTTATAAAACAAGGGGCTTTGAAAGAAGTATTGAGCGGCCCGTGTAATTCACCGATAATGGGTATGAAAAAGCCCTGCGGGAAAGTTCAAAACAACCAGGATTTGAGAAAAGTAAATGACATTGTGATTAAGTGTTGTCCCATGGTGCCAAATCCAGCTGTGATAATGTTTCAGAGTCCATGTGATGCAGAGTGGTTCACTATCACTAACTTGTCGCAAGCCTTCTTTTCTATGCCTCTTCAAGAGGACAGCCAATTTCTTTTTTGTTTTACATTTTTGGACTGAGTTTACTGTTGGTGTCGAATTCCTCAAGGGTTTTCAGAGTCACCTTCCATATTCAATCAGATCTTGAAAAATAATTTGGAGTCGTTGGAATTGCCTTTCCAATCGACCTTGGTACAGTACATTGATGACTTGCTGATTGCGCCCGAAACAAGTGACGAGTGCAAGTATGACATGCTTGCCTTGCGGAACCATTTGGGAAAGAATGGTCATAAAGTGTCCCCACTTAAATTGCAATACTGTCAGAAAGAAGTGAAATACTTGGGTCACCAGATTGAGAAAGGGTCATGAAAGATATTCAGAGAAAGGGTTACAACCATATTGCAAATGAATCCCCCGACTACACAGAGAGATGCCAGGATGTTTCTCAAGATGGTGGGCTATTGCTGCCTATAGATTCCCAATTTTTTAGTCTTTTCAAGACCATTGCATCACAAAGGATTCACTGATCCCATAGTGTTAGACCAGGCTGGAATGAAAGCGTTCACTAAATTGAGAGAGAATCTGTGTAAAGTTCCAGCTTTGGGTATGCCTGACTATGTGAAAACTTTCACATTGTTTTGTCATGTGCATGATGCATGCTCTTTGTCTGTCTTGACACAGGTCAAAGGAGGTGTAAACTGCCCAGTAGCATGTTTTTCAGCTACTTTGGAGCCAGTTGCAGCGGTTGGACAGAGCCTTACACAGTGTGAGGGCATTGTGGTGGGATATCCCTTGACTGTAGTGGTCCCTCATTCTATTGAGATCATACTTCCAACGACGAAAACCCAATATTTGACTGGTGCAAGATTGACCAGATACGAAACGAGTATTCTAGGGTCACCAAATGTGTCATTGAAAAGATGTACAGTTCTGAACCCGGCAACCTTACTTCCAAATGTAAATGTTGAAATTGAAAAATTGACATTGAGCATGATTGTCTTGAAGTAACTGACTTGTGCACAAAACCAAGACCTGACATTAGAGATACTCGATTGGAAGAGAATGACAAAATTATCTTTGAGGATGCTTCTTGTTTAAGAAACAATAAAGGGACACTGACAATAGGAAATGCCGTGTGCACAATTATTGGCATCCCGGAAGCTTCTTGGCTTGGAAGAGTGTATTCTGCCCAAGTAGCGGAACTGATAGCCCTTACTAGAGCGTGCAATATTTCTGCTCAGCTGAAAGTTACCATCTATACGGATAGCCAGTATGGATTTGGAATCGTTCATGATTTTGGCCAGTTGTGGTCATAGAGAGGTTTCATGACCTCTTCTAGTTCACATGTGAGGAATGGTGAGAGAATAAAAAATCTGTTGCATGCTATTCAAATGCCTGAAAAGATTGCCGTGGTGAAATGCAGTGCACATCCGAAGTCTCAGGACTTTGTGTCAATGGGAAATAGATATGCAGGTCAAGTCGCAAGGTTTTACGCATTGAACTGTATATCATTCAAAGATAAGTGGGAACTGTTACCTGAAGAAAATGAAACATGTCCAAGTTTTGCATTGAAAGTAATTGATACATCAGAAGAACCGAAAATGTTGCAGAATAATATTGACAGGGAGGAAAAACGATCAAGGAGCAAAATTAAATGTGTACAGCATCAAGATGAATTGTGGGTTTCTGAAGAGGGTCAATTAGTTTTGCCTAATAGTCAGTTGTCTCAAATGGCTAGGTATTATCATGGTCAAGCACATGTTGGGAGGGATGCCATGATTTGTTTGTTCAAGCACGATTGGTTCAACCCAAGGTTTAGTCAGGTTGCTGAAGCAGTTTTCCATTGTTGTGTCATTTGCCAACAAATGAACGCGATGAAAGGGACAGTGGTTAATTTGAGCCACACTGGAAGAGCAGGAGGTCCATTCAGCAGAATGCAGCTGGGTTTTATTGAGATGCTTGTGTGGAGGTTTGAGATATGTGTTCGTGATTGCGTCTTTAGTCACTTGGTTAATAGTTACCCCACACGAAGAAATGAAAGTCTCATGGTAGTGAAACTACTGCTTAGGGGACTGATACCACGTTTCAGGTTTCCGATCTCTTTAGAATCAGATAGTGGAAGACACTTCAACAATGAAGTAATTAAATTACTGTGTACAGCATTGAACATTGAGCAGAAGTTGCATTGTAGTTACCGCCTGAAGCATCAGGACTAGTAGAACAGATGAATGGTACCTTGAAGTTAAGAGTTGCAAAGATGTGTGCGTCCACAAATCTGAAATGGCCCAACGCACTGCCTTTAGTTCTGATGACAATAAAAAACACACCCAACAGGAAGACAGGATGGTAGCCACATGAGACCCTTATGGGCCGAGCCATGAGGTTGCCAGCGGTGCCTGCAAATGCACTTGTCAACATTACAGATGATATGGTGTTGGACTACTGTAAAGGTCTGGCTGATGTGGTTCGCTCTTTCTCTCAGCAGGTGGAAGCCACCACACTGCTACTAATCCATAACCCAGGGCACAATCTGAGGGCCGGAAACTGGGTTGTGGTCCGGAAACATGTGAGGAAAACATCTTTGAAGCCTCATTGGAAGGGTCCTTTCCAAGTAGTTCTAACAACTACCACAGCTGTGAAGTGCGCTGGAGTTCCAAACTGGATCCATGCCAGTCGCATGAAGAAAGTGATATGCCCGACTGATGAGGAAGCAGAGTTGTTGAAGGTATCAACAACAGTGAAACAAGTCTCAGGGCCGGAGAGAGAACAAAGGAGAACTGAGACCGAATCTGAGCCCGTTGAGGACGGTTCAATCACTTCTGTGAGAGACGAAGGAGAAGACCTCCAGGAGGGTGACGGTGAGCCTATCTCAGTTGAGGCAGCAGGAGAGCCTAGTCAAAGGAGGGCTTTCCCAGAAGCAGATGTTTTTGAGAGACAGACTGAGAAATTGCCAAACCCCGAGGGGAAAGGAGTTGAGGCAGATCAAAGTCACTATGATCTGACCCCTCCTAAACCAGTTGTAGCTCCGTCAAGAGAAGACACCATAGAACATGGAGAAGTTTCAAGTTCAACACTGAAAAGAGAATAGACCAAGGGTCCACTGAAAGGTGATAAGTGGCCGGAGTCACAAGCAAAGAGAAAGGAAGTAGGTGTTGAGACAACAATCGAAGAAGAAGTAGATACAACAAGGATGGAAGATCTAAGTGAAGGAGAATTGATTGGTGATCGAAAGTTGAAAAGAAAGAGAATAGCAAGTCGAAGATACTGGTCCTGAATGGGCGTATGCAACTACAAGTGAATGGCAGAACAAATTTCTGTCTTTTTGTTTTGATAGAGACATTCCTGGTCAATATTTTGGCACTTGTAGGAAACTGATTAACTGAACTTTTGAAAGAATCTGAGAAAATATTTGAGAAAGAGACTGGAGAGGATTTGAAAACCTGATTTGACTTTTGGAAACCTGATTCTGACAAGCTGCTTACTGATTTTGACAAGGGATCCTGGAAGAAAGACTGAGAGCTGTAAATAACTGCTGAAAGTTATTTTTGTTTTGATTTTTGCTGCCCTTTTTCTAATTTTCTCTTCGGCTTTCTGATTCTTTACAAATCATGAATAACAGTAGCCAGCAGGGTAGGAAAAATAGGTGCTGTAAATATAAGAGTATTGGTTTGGCGATTGTATGTGGGATATTGTTTGTGGTATTGATTGTGGGAATGACTGTTCTTGACAAGAGCAAAGCCAACCATACTTCTGCTTTTTAAACAATTACTGCACTAACAGCAATAGATAAGTTTAGGTTAGATGAGACGTATTTGCATGAGGTACTAATGCCCAAGGGGAACTTTCTTCTAATGTCTTCTATCTTTTGCTGAGTGAGTATGTTGAGACAATGGATGCAAAGAATTATGGTGGTCATTCTGACCTCGGCGGTAAAAGGCGCCTACCGCCGGTCAGAAATCCTCCATAATCCCACCGCGGTCGCGGAAACCCGCCACGGTCATTCTGACCCGCAGAAGGCAAACCTCCGAAAATCCGACCGCCACAACAGACCGCCAGACCAGCGGTCGGCGGAAAGGTGGAGGTGACCAAACCTCCACCGCCACGCCAACAGAAATACGCCCATGCCATTACGACCCACGAATCCACGCGGTGGTCATTCAAACGCGGTATTCCATTGGCGGGACACACCGGCGCGGTCAGAATACACACAAACGAACAAAACTCAGCCACATTGGACGATTTGAATCCCACACACCTGATACACATACACACACCACTCCCACACACACAATACAATATAAAACACACACCCACATCACCCACAAACCCCTACGCTAAAAAATTCGTCAAGAAGGCAAGAGCGAGACACCAGCATCCAAAAAATAACAGCCACAGCCACTCAACACCATCACCCACACACTATCCACACACAAAACAACACACACCACCACACTCAACTCACTTAAATACACATACTCCACCCCACACATCATACACACCACCCCATGGCACCCCAAAGACAACCCCGCTTCACAGACGAAGAACTCAGGGTCATGGTGGAGGAAATCGTTCGGGTAGAGCCCCAGCTGTTCGGCACACAGATACAATACACCAGCATTGCCCGGAGGACGGAGCTATGGCAGAGGATTGTCGACAGGGTCAACGCAGTGGGACAGCACCCCAGAAATCGGGAAGACATCAGGAAGCGATGGAACGACCTACGGGGGAAGGTGCGTTCCATGGTATCCAGGCACAACATCGCCGTGCAGAAGACTGGCGGAGGACCCCCACCTCAACCCCCACAATTCACATCATGGGAGGAGGAAGTCTTGAACATCCTGCATCCTGACGGCCTCGCAGGAGTCGGCGGAGGAATGGATACTGGTAAGTTGAAGCTTCAATACTGCTTCCCCCCCACCTGCATGCCAAATCAGACCCCAAACCTCACCCCCATCCTCGAACCCCACCCTCACCCCCACCCCCATCCCCACCCCCACCCCCACCACCATCCTCACCCCCACCACCATCCTCACCCCCACCCCCAGCACACCTATTCCCCGCCAATGTCTCACCATCACAACCCACACATCCCAAAACCTAGGCCTGCATGCGTCCACTAAGCATGGACACCCATCACCAAAGCATGCCCAATGCATATACACATCCCCCCCACAAGCCACCCTCACCAAAGCACCCACACACGAATGCCAGCACTTGGGGACACGAGAACCCACAGATACACCCATATGCCACTCATTGAAACTATAACCATACCTCTATACCCCTGCAGGACCCGACCGTCAACACACCGCGGCGGAGGGGCCAGAATTCTCCACACCCCCCACCCAAGAGGCCGTCAGCGATGACAGCAGCTCTGTCGACCTGGACACCGATGACCAGCCCGGACCATCGGGGACCTCTGGACAGTCGGTTCCCCTCACACAGGCCCAGGCCACTACAGACCCTAACCCCTCTGGGAACACCAGCACAGCTCCCACCCAGCGGGCCCATGCCTCTGTCTCCAGGGCGCATCAATCTGCGGTGTGTCTACCACTACAGGGCACCCAGGATAACCCACCACCCCAACAACAACAGGGACCTGGGGGCAGTGGTAGTGGGCACACCGGCCAGGGGGCAGAGGCCCAGGGGAACAGGGGAACTCGGAGGGCAGCTGTGCGACAGGGGGGGGAGGAGAGGCCCAGGGAACCCACTCTCCACGAGGTCCTCACCACCATCATGGGAGCATACAACCGCTCCCAGGAGACGATGGCGACGGTACTGGCCCGGTTCCAGGAGATCCAGGCACTGCAGGAGGAACACTATCGGGGGTACAGGGAGGACATCAGAGCCATCAACACCACCCTGGTTACCATGGTAGGGCTGCTGCAGGACCTCGTAAACACCAGGGCGGACACTGAACAACACCCAAGGGCCCCTGCCACTAGCCTGGACCAAGAACAGCCAACCACCTCCGCCGGCGCTAGTGGACAGGAGGCCCCCGCACAGCAGCAGCCCACCAGACCCCCACCTCCTGCAGGAGAAGAACCACCCCGCAAGAAGGCCCTGAGATCTCGCAAGAAGACAGAGTAGGATGTCAAGACCCCCGCCAGCAATGGATACCACCTGATGTCATCCCACTGTCCCACATTGTCACCCTGTCCATCCTTGAACTGCCCATGCTCCATCTCTCCACAGGCCTCTGGACAATGCACCTGTGTGACTGTTACTCTGGACTCTGCCATGGACATTCCTTCACCATAGCCCCCACCCACTTGAATCCACCCATCCCATTTTGAGCACTTCAATAAACACCTATTTTGCACCAAAATATCTGGAGTCTGGCTGTGATTTCAATAGATTGTAATTGACATGACAGTGCAAATATGTCCTTGTACATGGTGAAGTCAACAAACAGCTGCCACAAAGCTGTAGTCCAAGGGGAAACGAAGCACAGGACTCGTAGTGGGGACCCCAGATCTGAAATAGGGAGGGAAAAGCCAAAACTCAGTCATCATACACTGGGGCAAATAGACAGGCAGCAGAGATGCTGGAGAGTAGTTAACTTTTACTAAATTATCTTTGAAATGTTACCTGTGTCCTATTGGAAGTACTTTTCAATGATTCTGTCCCTGTTGTCTGTTTCAGCCCCGTCGTCTTCCTCCTCGTCACTCTCCTCAGGTTCCACCGCTGCCACAACACCACCGTCTCGACCATCCTCCTGCAGGAAAGGCACCTGGCGGCGCAAAGCCAGGTTGTGAAGCATGCAGCAGGCCACGATGATGTGACACACCTTCTTAGGTGAGTACATTAGGGATCCACCTGTCATATGCAGGCACCTAAACCTGGCCTTTAGGAGGCCAAAGGTGCGTTCGATCACCCTCCTAGTACGCCCATGGGCCTCATTGTACCGTTCCTCTGCCCTGGTCCGGGGATTCCTTACTGGGGTCAGTAGCCACGACAGGTTGGGGTACCCAGAGTCCCCCACTAGCCATACACGGTGTCTCTGTAGCTGTTCCATCACGTAAGGGATGCTGCTATTCCTGAGGATGTAGGCGTCATGCACTGACCCTGGGAATTTGGCATTTACATGCGAGATGTACTGGTCAGCCAAACACACCACCTGGATGTTCATTGAATGGTAATTTTTTCTGTTCCTGTACACCTGCTCCCTGTCTCTTGGGGGAACCAAAGCCACATGGGTCCCATCAATGGCACCAATTACGTTGGGAATATGTCCAAGGGCGTAGAAATCACCCTTCACTGTAGCCAATTCGCCCACCTCAGGGAAAATGATGTAGTTCCTCACGGATTTCATCAGGGCAGACAACACTCTGGATAACACCTTCGAAAACATGGGCTGAGACATCCCAGAAGCAATTCCCACGGTTGTCTGAAATGACCCACTTGCCAAGAAATGGAGTACTGACATGACCTGCACCAGAGGGGGAATCCCTGTGGGTTGGCGGATGGGGGACATCAGGTCGGGCTCCAGCTGGGCACACAGTTCATGGATAGTGGCACGGTTAAGACGGTAGGTCAGGATAATGTGGCGTTCTTCCATTGTCGACAGGTCCACCAGCGGTCGGTACACGGGAGGATTCATCCGTCTCCTCGCCCAACCCAGCGGACGGTGCCTAGGAAGGACAACATGGAGCACACAGTCAAGCAACCCACAGGTACGTACTCACAGCTAGCACAGTATACGATTCTCTATGCAGTGAATGGCGTGTCTGAGTGGCTATGCAAGGCCTAGGCCTGTGTGACGCAGTTGAAATTGAGCCATGTGGGCCCTGGAAATGGCGGCTGCCTGACCTGTGAAGTGTGACAATGGGATGTGAGGTCAATGCGCTGGCGTGGCACACCGCGGCGGGTGGCGGGCGAAGACCGCGGCGCAAAGCCGCATTGGTTAACATTGAAGCCTATGGGTTTCAGGAGCCAATGGCGAAGGGCGCCGGCGGTGGCGGGACGCACCGCCGCGGTACGCACCGCCGCGGACGTGACCGCCATTTTCTATCTACTTATCCACTTGCGACTTGAACTTTCACAGGAGAGGACCTATACTGCAAGTGTTGCTGTGACCTCGGTCTGGAAGGGACAATGGCTGCTGCGCCTGGGGAAAGGGCCCCTGCCTTCACTGGAGAGGAGTTGGAGAAACTTGTGGATGGGGTCCTCCCCCAGTATGCGCTACTCTACGGTCCTCCAGACCAACAAGTGAGTTTAATTCAATATGGATTTGGGGCCACTGGCTGGCTTGGGGGCCTGGCGGGGGGCCTGGCGGGGATGGGGGGCATGTTGGGCCTGGCGGGGGGCATGGTGGGGGGCCTGGCGGGGATGGGGGGCATGTTGGGCCTGGCGGGGGGCATGGCGGGGGGCCTGGCGGGGATGGGGGGCATGTTGGGCATGGCGGGGGGCCTGGCGGGGATGGGGGGCATGTTGGGCATGGCGGGGGGGCATGGCGGGGGGCCTGGCGGGGATAGGGGGCATGTTGGGCATGGCGGGGGGCCTGGCGGGGATGGGGGGCATGTTGGGCATGGCGGGGGGCATGGCGGGGGGCCTGGCGGGGATGGGGGGCATGTTGGGCCTGGCGGGGGGCCTGGCGGGGATGGGGGGCATGTTGGGCATGGCGGGGGGCATGACGGGGGGCCTGGCGGGGATGGGGGGCGTTGGGCCACTGGAAAGGAAAATGCTGAGAAACTTGAACGTGGTATTTCTCCCTCCCTGTACGTGTCACATAGGTCCGCGCCCATGAGAAGATCGGGATTTGGCGTGCCATCGCCAAGGAAGTCCGGGCCCTGGGGGTCCACCATCGACGGGGCACCCACTGCCGCAAGAGGTGGGAGGACATCCGCCGCGGGACCAAGAAGACCGCCGAGTCTCTGCTGGGGATGGCCTCCCAACGTAGGCGGGGTGCCTGCCGTCAACTGAGCCCCCTGATGTTCCGGATCCTGGCGGTGGCCTACCCTGAATTGGATGGGCGCGTGAGGGCAGCACAGCAGACACAAGGGGGTGAGTACAAGCATTTTCTACTCTGTTGTCGCGCAGTGGAGGTGTCTGGGTGGGGGAGGAGGGCTGGGGGTCTCCCTAGGACAGGGCGATATCTGTAGGCTGGGCACCCCCGTAAGCCCCTGTGTCCCCAGCCACCACCCTCAGTAGTTTGTCAGTACAGCCATCCCTGGGCCGTGTCATCCATGGGTGCAGTTGTCAACTCTAGGCGTGTAGGGCATGTTCCACGGAATGCGTAGCGTACCCCAAGTGCGCAACTTAGTGCAGGGGGCATCTGTGTCTGTCATGTCCGCTAACTGTACCGGAGATCCATGTACTCAATATCCCTTTATTTCTCTCTCCCCCCCCCTTTTTGTTTGTCTTTCTGTGCTTGTGTGCATCAGCATCATCAGGCGGAGGAGAAGTGGCATCGGGGCAGGAGGGAGCTGCATCTCACATGGCCCAGGAGGGCCATGCCACAGAGTCAGACTGGACCAGTGAGACGGAGGGCGAGGGGAGCTCCACGACGGGGACGACTGGAGCCTGCAGCGACACGGACACGTCCTCGGAAGGGGGCTCCCTTGCGGGGGTGGCACCATCCGTGCCCCCCGCCATTACAGGTACAGCCGCCACCCAGCGCACCATCTCCGCCCTCCCAGCAGCCCCTCAGCGTTCGCCCCGTGCCCGCTCTGCCAGGAAGCCGGGCATCTCCTTCGCCCCAGGCACCTCAGGCCCTGCCCCTGTTACCCCCCCTGCCCTCAGTGAGGAGGTCATTGACCTCCTCCGAACGCTCATTGTTGGGCAGACTACCCTTTTGAATGCCATCCAGGGGGTGGAGAGGGAGGTTCATCGCAGCAATGCGTACCTGGAGGGCATTCATTCGGGTCAGGCTGCCCATCAGCGATCGTTCCAGGCTCTGGCCTCAGCACTGACGGCAGCCATTGTCCCTGTCTCCTGCCTGCCTCTACTAACTCCCTCCTCCCAGTCTCCTGTTCCTCTGCCTGTCCCACCCACACCATCAGACCAGCCTGCACACACCTCAACACCCAAGAGAAGCTCATCCAAACATAAGCACCACAGATCACGCAGACATTCACACACGCAACATTCCGATGCAGACATGCCAACAGTCACTACCACCTCTGTGACCCCCACCTCCTCGTCTCCCTCCTCCCTCCCTGTGACGTCTACACTCACACCTCCATTCACCTCACCATCAGCCAGTGTTTCCATCACCAGCACACCCTCCACTCCAGTCCGCACACGTGCAGTCACCACCCCCACTGCCATTTACACGTCCCCTGTGTCCTCTCCCACTGTGTCTGTCACCCCCTCTTCCACACCACACAAACGCAGCCACCCACCCACCCAACAGCCATCCACCTCACGACAGCCTATCCCTCCTGCACCTGCACCCAAAGACAGCAAACGTGACTCACCTACAACCACATCCTCTCCCTCCACTCCCATTCCCACTGTACCTACCACTCTCCATTGTCCCAAGAAGCTCTTCCTCGCCACTACTAACTTCTTTCCTGACCCTGAGCCCCCCCCTCCTTCTCGTCGGGGTAAGAAGAGCACCTCAGCCACCACCAGCCCTGCAGCCCCCTTGACAAGGGTGCAGGGGTATTGGAGCCCGCCAGCCCGCATGTCTGGATCTTCGCCCAGCAGCAAGGGGACAGCCAGCCCACCCCCTGGGAAGAGGAGCAGAAGGCGGAAGGGTCGCCGCAGGAGCCCGCCTTCTACATCCCCCCCGGACACCACCCAGAGACAGTCACCAGCCACAGCTCCAAAGGGAGGAAAGGGCCACAGGCCCACGACTAAGGAGGGCAAGGGCAGCAAGTCAGAGAGGTCAGGCAGCAGGCCTGCTGCCCAGGAGGAGCCCACAACCCCCATAGCCGCTGCCCCGGGAGGAACCGGCACAGCTGCCCCGGGAGAGCCCACCACCCCCATAGCCGCTGCCCAGGGAGGACCCAGCCCAGCTGGCCAGGAGGGCCCCACCACCCACAGCCCAGGTGGGCAGTGAAGGAGCACCATCCCCGCTGCCCAGGAGGGCACCACCAGGCAATTAGCAGTTGGCCATAGACCGTCCGCCGTCTCAAGAACCGCTGAACTGGGCCCCGCCGTCTCAAGAACCGCTGAACTGGCCCCGCCGTCTCAAGAACCGCTGAACTGGGCCCCGCCGTCTCAAGAACCGCTGAACTGGGCCCCGCCGTCTCAAGAACCGCTGAACTGGGCCCTTCAGGGCAAGAACCGCTGAACTGGGCCCCGCCGTCTCAAGAACCGCTGAACTGGGCCCCGCCGTCTCAAGAACCGCTGAACTGGGCCCTTCAAGGCAAGGAGCGCTGAACTGGGCCCCGCCGTCTCAAGAACCGCTGAACTGGGCCCCGCCGTCTCAAGAACCGCTGAACTGGGCCCCGCCGTCTCAAGAACCGCTGAACTGGGCCCTTCAAGGCAAGGAGCGCTGAACTGGGCCCCGCCGTCTCAAGAACCGCTGAACTGGGCCCCGCCGTCTCAAGAACCGCTGAACTGGGCCCTTCAAGGCAAGGAGCGCTGAACTGGGCCCCGCCGTCTCAAGAACCGCTGAACTGGGCCCCGCCGTCTCAAGAACCGCTGAACTGGGCCCTTCAGGGCAAGAACCGCTGAACTGGGCCCCGCCGTCTCAAGAACCGCTGAACTGGGCCTCGCCGTCTCAAGAACCGCTGAACTGGGCCCTTCAGGGCAAGAACCGCTGAACTGGGCCCCGCCGTCTCAAGAACCGCTGAACTGGGCCCTTCAAGGCAAGGAGCGCTGAACTGGGCCCCGCCGTCTCAAGAACCGCTGAACTGGGCCCTTCAAGGCAAGGAGCGCTGAACTGGGCCCGCCGTCTCAAGAACCGCTGAACTGGGCCCTTCAGGGCAAGAACCGCTGGCCCTTTGGCAGACGTGGCAGGGCAGGATCTATCTCGGGCAGGGCTGCAGGATGTCCTCTGGCCAACTTGCCTCCTCCAGTGGCAGTGGGGTCTGTTATGGACTGTATGGACTGTGGCTTTGCTCTCCCCAGGATGGCCCAGTGGGCAGGCCACCCACTGTATGGACTGTATGGACTGTGGCTTTGCTCTCCCCAGGATGGCCCAGTGGGCAGGCCACCCACTGTATGGACTGTATGGACTGTGGCTTTGCTCTCCCCAGGATGGCCCAGTGGGCAGGCCACCCACTGTATGGACTGTATGGACTGTGGCTTTGCTCTCCCCAGGATGGCCCAGTGGGCAGGCCACCCACTGTATGGACTGTATGGACTGTGGCTTTGCTCTCCCCAGGATGGCCCAGTGGGCAGGCCACCCACTGTATGGACTGTATGGACTGTGGCTTTGCTCTCCCCAGGATGGCCCAGTGGGCAGGCCACCCACTGTATGGACTGTTTGGACTGTGGCTTTGCTCTCCCCAGGATGGCCCAGTGGGCAGGCCACCCACTGTATGGACTGTTTGGACTGTGGCTTTGCTCTCCCCAGGATGGGCCAGTGGTCATGGAGTCCCCTCGTGGATCTGGCGTCGTGTACTCAAGTGGCTGAGGTGCCCCCCCTTCCCTTCCCCCTGAGGTGCCTGTCCTATTTTCTTTCTGATGCCCCTGCAGTGTTCTCTCCGTGGAGTTCTTGTCGTGGGACTGGGCCTTGCCCCTTTGCACAGGACCCCTGTGATCCACGGACAGTGGTTGGACTACATTTAGTAGCTGTATATATTTTGTACATAGTTTATTTATTAATTGGGATTACTGGTGTACATATTTCAATATATCTGCCCGTTTATGATCTCTTCTTTTGGTCTTTGCATTATTTCGGAGGGGGGTGGTTTGTGGGTTGTGACAGTGATCTGTGGGAATGCATTGATGTGTGTGTTGTAGTGGGTGTGGGTGGGTGGGTGTGTGCCAGTAATCTTTTCCCTCCCCTGTGTCGTAGGTGCAGTACTCACCGATGTCTTCCGCGCCGCCGGGCGTGCTCCTGGTATATGAGCAGGAATAGGAGTGCGGGGATGACCTGCAACTCTGGCTCCATACTGCCGGAATCTCGCGTGGAGTGCGTAGAGGTGAGCGTTTTCCCGTTCGTAGTCTGTTTCCGCCGTGTTCTTATCGGCGGTGCTCCCGCCCCGGAAAAGGTGGCAGATTGGTGGGTCGTAATAGGGTGGGCGGTACATTGTCTGCCGCCGGGCTGTTGGCGGGAACCGCCGCGCTGTTTGTTTGTACCGCTGTGGCGGTCGGAGTGTTAAGTTGGCGGGCTGTGTTGGCGGTTCCCGCCAGGGTCAGAATTGCATATTTTAGACTGCCGGCCTGTTGGCGGCTTGGCCGCCGCTTTATCACCGACCGCCAGGGTCAGAATGAGGGCCTATGTGTGTATGCAGATTACTTTATCAGTCAAAGAAGGAGTTACTTATCACAGTTTGCCTCTCACTTATGGGATAGATTGTAGTATGTTACTAACAAGATTCTATAACCAAGAGTACACCCAGTACTTTTACTCTAACCACGATGTGGTGTTTTCGTTTGTCCCTATAGTTAGGTATTTGAGTATAGTGGCTAAGGATAATGACAGAGTATTAGTTGGAGGTTTCTTTGAACCTACATTAACCTTTGGTAGAGCTTACACTCACAGGAAGAATTTAACATGCTTGCTTACACCTTTAGGAAACAGCTTCTTAGATCACCTAGATGACAGGAGAAAGACTTCGAAGGAGAAGTTTGAAAAAGCAATTGAAAAAAGGACTTACAAGAATTATTATGTTTATAGTGCAATTAAAACACAAGGAAAATTAGCTCTAGATGCTCAACACATAGGGAAACTTTGTATATATGGGCCTAAATTGCGCACAGACACTTTATTTGTGGGAACAAGTGAATGTAGACGTGTTTTTGTTTCAGAGTAAATGGACATTTATGTTGAATGGACAGGATCCAGCTATTCCTGAGATATATTACATCTGTGGTCCAAATGCTTATTACCGTCTTCCAAGATGATGGTCTGGGACATGTTATTTGGGAATATTTTTCCCAAAGATTTTTCAAATGGATGACTTTAAGAATTTTTCAAAAGTGACTTCATTACATCATATGAGACAGAGTAGAGAGTCATCTTCTGGTACAGTGGGAGATATATTTGGAGCAATAATTCCTTTAGTGGGAGTTGTTCTGAAATCCATAAAGATTCAAAAGTTGTCTGCTATTGTGGATAACATGCTGACAAATTTTTCAGGAGTTGATTTTGACAAGATACTGAATTAGCTGCTGAAAGAGCTATGACTCTTCAAAATCGCCCTGCTTTAGACATTCTTTTAGTGAAGGATGGCAGAGTTTGTGGAATGCTTAATTCTAGGCATTGTTGTTCGTTCATTCCTGATAATAGTAAAGGAATTAGAAGCATACTTACTAATCTGACTAATGAAAGTGCTGATTTGAAAGAACCAGATGTTTGGGAGAAAGTTGGTAAAGGTTTGGCTTCAGTGGGAAATTGGCTCAGCAACATTGGGAAAGAAATCTTATTGAAAATTATACAGGGGATGTTAATTATCATGGTTTGCCTAACTGGAATATGAGGAATATGTAAATTGTGAAAAATGATTAAATTAAAAAGGTCAAAGAATAATCAGAGGACAGGAAAAAAGAAAAGGGAAAATTGTTTAGGAAAAATTCAAAAAGGGAACAAAGATTTGAAGGGATCGAAATGACAGAATGTTAGCTGATGCAAAAATTTGTGAGTGATAGTTTGATGTGATGGCACGTTTAGTCATCAGAGGAGAGATTGTTAGAGCAGGTGTTTTAATAAAAATATTAATGAATATTCATGTTTTCTGAGTAATGGATTTGCCTAGAAAATGTAATAATATAGAGAAAAAGAATGTACACATTTGAAAATGTGTCTACGTGAGTGGCCGCCAATGTTCACAAAGTATACTTATTAATGGCTTATTAATTTGAAATATGGAGCTTATGTTTGAGTAAATGTAGTAGTACATCATATTGAGGGTTATGCAATATGTATTAGATTCATTATTTGTAGGCCTTAACTTAGCGGAGATCTTGGCTTAGTTGCACGACCTCATGTCAAGCTGTATTTCTAAACCGATTAATACAATGTCTGCTTAGAGAATTAAAATTGTTATTTTCCACTGTGCTGACCAAATGTGCTTGTAGCTAAAAGTATTTCTCATGCGAACTGCTTGTTAGAAGATGCTGTTCTTGCTAAATGTAGCAATATGAGTGTAATGTGTGTAAGACTGGCTTTCTCAGGAGGAGATCAATGGAGACACTGACTGGAGTATAAGCTGCAACAATATTGTTACCTGACGAGACAGACAACGAGGACATTACAAGAGAAGCCAATCAGCAACACATGAACTGTGTTCTAGTAGAAATTAAAGATTTTATATTTTAGTTTTATTAGACGAAGTGTGAACATGCGATCCCTTGACCAAAATGGACTTGGGAAGTAATTTTAGGAAATCTTACTTAGCCGGACTGCACTGATGGAAGACAGCACATTTTTCCATTTTCTTCTTGCCAAAAGACCATTACTTTACTGAGCATCTAGAGACATGCTTTACTTTAATGCTTAAACACTTTGCATTTTTCTGAACTTTGATGCTGAATCCTGATGCCTTGGTGACCGAACTTATGGCCTGATGACGAAGACTATCTTAGCTCGCCGATCCAATTGAGGAGAGGTATACTGTTACGCATGTGTTTTGTTATTGCTATTTGCTTTTTCTTTCTAGGTACCTTCCCCACTATTTTGATAGAGCCATAGCTAGATGTTTTCTAAATTTGTGTTGACTAAATTGTTTTGCGTGAAGCCTAACATGCTACTGCTAATCTGGTGTTAGATAAGGAGCCTCACTAATGAAAATTCTCTATAGGGAGTAACTGTCAATGTCTTTCCTTTGCTGACTATAAACATCTGCTCAATTGTTCTTGTGATTAATTTGCACCGTAACCTTAGAATGTGTAATTGTTCAAGCTTTGATTAGATTACATTTCTTTTGCCGCTTTGGGCAGCCAGTGATGTTTCTGTACGTTTATCATTTGATTTTGAGATTATTTTTACTTGACATTAGCATTGTTAATCCAGGGAAATAAATATTTTAACTTTTACTAATAGGTTTGGTTATTCAAGACTGAAAGGTCATGGTGTGTGATAATTACTGACTCCTGTTGATTAATAATGCTATTGATTATTATTGATCATTGATTAATTATTGATTATTGATCTGCACATACTGAATCTATGGTGGGTACTTCTTAAATGCAGTCAAAAGGTTCAAGGATCTATTTGCGTCCCCTTGTAAGTTTGCTTACTAAGGTCTAACGCGCTAACAACAACACGATGAGCAAAACATTTGTAAGATTTTTACAATTTCTCCACAAAATACAATAATTCACTCCAGTCTCCCTCATGCAGCAACATATTTCTGACAAAGCTGGGCCTCTAGGTGTGTTTTGAACATTAAGGTACCATGCAGGTATGGGTTTTCTATGGTTTCAGAGTCCTGACTGATGAGAAAATGGGTGCAGTGCATTTGGGAAATTTTGAAAACAACAGAATGTGGAATGTTGTCCCATGTATCACCGCTGAGCAATATGGAACCACCATACGACAAAATATTTAAAAAATCTACACATTTTGTGGGTTCTATCATTAGAAGCCCAACCTTGCTCGCTCTTGTTTGCTTGCCGGTCATCAGAGTCACTCTGGTGGGAGGTCCTTATGGTTTCTGAAGTATCTCGACAGGGGCTTCCTCCTGGTCCATTTGCATTCCTGAGTGGGCTGTCCTGCAGGGTGTCTGATGTTGGGGGTCCAGTACCACTAGAAATTGCACTGTTTAGCCACTGGAGATTTCAGTGCCACCAATCTTGACACACTTGCAGGACTTGTCCTCTGGGTCCATCGGTCCAAACTTGGTTCAGCTGCAGAGTATGGTTCCTTAGACAGCAGCTGGTCAGTGAACTGGATTTCACTGGCTTTTGGGTCTTAGATGTGAAAGAGTGATGTCTTCAATCTGAAGGGAGATTGCTAGCGATTTTGAGAAGAGTGGAGGTCCTCTGGGGTTTTTTAGAGTCTATCCGATATCCGAGCAACCCCACAGTGGCGAATGTCATGTCCTGGGCTCAGCAGGCAGGTTTTGGCTCTTTTTTCTTGATGCAGCAGGACTTCAGTTTTCGAGCCTTGGATCTTCTTTGTTGCTGGTCTTTTTGCATCCTTAGAATCTGAATCTCTGGTCTAGGGAACCCACTAAATACTATACGTAGTGGGCGTTTAGGTGAGTACCTAGAAGTGACCAAAGAGTCATCTACCTTAGGGTGGCTACAATCGCTAAGTGACCACTTTCTTTGGGCAGAAGTCACTTTCCTGTCCCTGATTGGCTATTTTCCTACCATGCAAGATGGAGGAAAATAAATGAAGGGGTCACCTCACATGCAAACTCTTTGGGGTGGTGTAGGCTGGGGATGCAATTTATGTGTTTTCCTTCTGTTGCTCCCACCAAAAGTGGGAGTTTGCAATAGGGGTGGTCATCTCCTGCTAGCAGCAGGCCCTGGGGGTCAGGTTTCAAAGGTGGTAAGCCCTTTAAAGCTCGCTAGCAGGATAGTGCATATTCCTGAGGACAGAGGTGTTACACCTCCACCCAGGAAGGGCTTTGTTCGGGGACCCAGAGAGCAGAAGCTCTCACCCTAGAGTTCCAGAATTGTGTCTGGTGGTGGCAGGCTGGTTGTGACCGGCCAGCAACCATGCCAGTGTTAGTTAGCTTTGCAGGGGTCACCTCTAAAGTGGCCCCTTGGTACATTTTGTAATAAATCTAATGCTGGTACCAGTTTAGATTTATCATTCTGAGTTGTTTGATACCAAGCAACCCAGGTTTCAGTGTAGCCATCACGTACTTGTGAAACTCAGACTGAACAGCATCCAACATATGCATTTAAAATGTCTGCTCTGTTCACTTATGTCCCAGGTTTAGCAAGGATGCAGAGGGGCATAATTCTCATGTATTAATGCCCACACATACAATATATTGCACCCTGTCTTAGGGCTGGAAGGCCTGCCAGAAGGGTGATGTACCTATATTTCATGCAGTGTATAGTAGACAGGGCACACAGGCTGTGTGCCATATCAAGTTTGCAATTTGGGATTGCACCAGGACACTCAGCCTGCAATGGCAGTGCTGGTTGCATCAAGATGCATGGCCCATGGGGTGGCACAATCTGTGCTGCTGCTCTCACGAGCATACCCTCAGTTCCCCATCCCCTGGGGACCTAAGTACCATTTACTCGGGACCGATAGTGGCAGCTAAAGGTGTTGCCAACTGTGCCAATGCATCACAACAGTTCTGGGAAAGAAATCTGGCCCGGGGAACCTGGTTAGCAGGGGCCCTTGGCACTAACAACTTTGAGATCACAACCAATACCTGGCGAAAAGCAGGGGGCTAACATGACAAAAGAGGCCTCATCACAGAAACATATCACAGCTATATATTTTTAACAACTACATAGCGAGAGGGGTTGTTTTGGATTCTAGACTTCAATCACCCTAATTTGCTCACCAGGACTATGGGGGTCATTCCAATGTTGGCGGGCGGCGGAGGCCGCCCGCCAGAATTCCCCCCTCCGAAATACCGCGCCGCGGTCAAAAGACCGCGGCGGGTATTACAAGTTTTCCCCTGGGCTGGCGGGCGGTTGCTGAAAAAACGCCCGCCAGCCCAGGGGAAAACGACCTTCCCACGAGGATGCCGGCTCGTAATCGAGCCGGCGGAGTGGGAAGGTGCGACGGGTGCAGTGGCACCCGTCGCGTATTTCAGTGTCTGCAAGGCAGACACTGAAATACTTTGCGGGGCCCTCTTACGGGGGCCCCTGCCGTGCCCATGCCATTGGCATGGGCACGGCAGGGGCCCCCAGGGGCCCCGCGACCCCCCTTACCGCCATCCTGTTCATGGCGGCTTTCCCGCCATGAACAGGATGGCGGTAGGGAGGGTCGGAATCCTCATGGCTGCGGAGCGCGCTCCGCAGCCATGCAGGATTCACACGAGCAGCGGAAAGTCGGCGGGAGGCCGCTGACTTTCCGCTTCTGACCGCGGCTGAACCGCCGCATTCAGAATGCTCGTTGGAGCACCGCCAGCCTGTTGGCGGTGCTCCCGTGGTCGGTGGACGGCCGCCAGGGTCAGAATGACCCTCTATGTGTTAAACAAGACATATGCCAGATTTTGTATTATTTTCACCAAAACATGGTTGTTTCCTTCAGTCTTCCTCACACATAAACACATCCTTGCACAGGATTGACCCACATCTGGGTTCTTCTCACTCTTTTGACTGTGGGATTATCATACATCTATTGGTTTTCCATGTGATGTCGCATGGATCCCCACACTAGATGGTATTTTGTGGGAATGGTGTTGATGTGCAGAGTTTTATCAGAAATTGGACCTGGTGTCAGCCAGAACCCAAGGGAACCCAAGGTAATGTACAAATTCAAGACATGTTTCAAAACTAGTGATCTAGGAAAATCTGTGGTGATGTTTTTGCATCAAATTTAACAAGCTATATTGCCAAAAATGTACTACAAATGTCAAAGATTGGCAAAAAAAACACAATTACTGCAATTCTTTTGTAACAGAAAACTCAAAAACGTCAGAAAAATGGCAACATTTTAACCATCCAGTGTTTCCACTCTTCTCTCAATAAACATGGAACACAGGTGTGGGTGGCTAATTGCATAGTACAAAACAGTACAAAAAAGTGACTATATGAAGACTACATTGACACTTTTTGAATTCACATGGCCACAGCCATACATATGTGGTATTGTTTTTACTGGTAGAACTGTAAAAACAATAGATCACAAGATTTTTGCTGTTCCTCACAAATTCCCGAACTCCATCAAAAGAAGGTGAGGTAATTCTTTTTTTAATCAATGCTTGACATTTGCAGATAATTCTGGAAAAGAAAAGGTGATAGCAGCCCTGCAAGCCACTCCACTCAGAAATCCTCTTGATGTATAGTTTTCGGAAACGTCATGGGTTGGTAGGTTTCTCAAGCTGCCGGCTGACCGCGGCCAAATACCACAGCTACCCACATCTCAAAAACAAACCTAATTCCAAGCTTCTTTCTTGTGGTTTCCTATATCGTCTTCTTGGCCTATCATGTCCCTGGCAGTACACTTCTGTGCTAAACATTTATTCACATGAAGTGTGGAAATGCAGATGGATGGGATATTTCCGAAGTCAGTTTACACAAAAAACTCTAACATTATGGATAATCCAGATTTCGAGGTGGTACAAATTTCCCATAGACCTACAATTAAATTCCCGGCTACATCTAAAACATTTGTAGCACTCATTCACCTAAAAATTCTATGCATTAGAATTTTAGTTCTCAAGCGATGTATGTTTACTACACAGTAAAAAAGCATCATAATTCACAGCATGATTGTTGGCTCTGGGGATTGCGGGCTTTTAAAAAAACTAAAAACACAATGCTTGTCTGCCACAGTTAATGTTTGCCAGACAATAACTATGTATTATTTTTGAGGTTCTGCATTCTGTGCAAACACTTAGAGGTGAAAACCTGGTGACACATTGTTTTTACCGCCAGCAATGACCAAGACAGTATTATTTTTTTCTTATCCTACAAATAAAAAAGAATGTCCAAATCCTTTCTGGAGCGCAGAGACACCATTCTGTGCCTCAGCAAGGATCGAGGTGCAGTTTGATGATTTCTTAGCCTATAAAAAAATTAAAACAGCGTCTGCGTCTGGATCCTTGCCAGGGCATATTCATGCAGATTTGTGGCCCAGCAAGGAAACAGGATTAGTTTCCTTCCCATTTAATTTTTTCTCAGCCCATAAAATACAAAAATATTATCTTGACCCTTGCTGGGTCACAAATACACAGTTATGTGCCCCAGTACGGAGCCAGATGCAATAGGGTACTTTATTAGTTCAAGAAATAACCTAAATAAAGCCTGTGTCCCAGCAGATAGTCAGATGCAGTTTGGATTTATTCTTGTGTCTGTGCTCCAGAAACAAGCCACAACCTATTTGAAAAATGTATACAGTGTCTGACTCCTATCTGTGCCACAATGCATAGCTCTGTGCCCCATCAAAGAAGTAGATGCCTTTTGTATTGTTTCTTAGATGAAGAAAAAATCAGAACGTTGTCTCCTTTTTGGAGTACAGACAGTTATCAGCCTCCTTTTTGGAGGACAGCCGCACAGTTTTGTTCCCCCTCAAGGAACCTAATGTTATTTGTACTATTTCTTAGCCTAAGAAATACTCCTTGCTGCCTCTGGCTAACAGCCGTGGCACAGATGCATTTTGCCCAGCAACAAACCATGGCTCTTGTTTTATTTCGTGTATGTGCCTGAGAGAATAGACATACACTATTTGCATTTATTCTTAGGCTAAAGAAAATACAAACAGTAACTTTCTCCTTGCTGGGGAACAGTAAAATAGCTCCTCCCTCTTACAGTGCTCCTCTTGGATAATAAGTGTTGAGCAATGAAGGAGCTGTGTGAAACTGAATTAGAAAGTGGGGATTAGAAGGAAAGAGACAATGAACAGTCCTAGTCCCGCCCCTCCTCCTGGTTCATTGGGTAGATTGGGTGGGGTAATGGGAGGCAATCTTTTCTTAATGTATGTATGCCTCTATGGGGTAGCCAAAGGGTTCCCTAGAGGGAGGGCAAAGTAAGAAATGTCTCAAACTCAATAAAGCAATGTTTTGTTTTGGGTTATTTGTGATCACTATGGTAGAGAGTGAAAGGTGTTTCTTCAGAGAAATACAAATAACGTTTTTTTAAAGAGATCCTAAAGAGCATAAGTACAATCATCAAAAATGTGTTTTACTGCACGGAGGATGTAAACCCAGGGATAGTCTCATCTGCCAAAAGCAGGTGGAATTCATGCTCAGTATGTAACCTAGTGAAAGAGAAAATATGCAGTAACCTTTCTGTTAACTCCACACCTCATATGTTATTCACATTACTGTGCCATTAGGTTTGAGTTGCACAGATTCCCCAAGGTACAAATAATGTCAGGTGCTGACTTATCACACCATCATTGATATGAACCCTGTATTCGGCACTTACCAGTCAAAATACCTGCAAAAACACATTGCAGCACTAGAGGTTAACAAGTGAGAGTGACTTTGACATATTCGCCTTTTCAGGCTGAGTGTTGTGGAGTGCAGGTTGCAGACACCCCTGTAATAAACACAGGTCAACAGTTGTACCATCTGGCTTTCATGATATTATTTCAAGTTGTAGGAAATTGGGTTATTAGTGGTGCAGGCTGTGAAGTCTTCGAAAGTAATAGGTCCACAATTTCCTCTCACTGGGAACCAAGCACCCCATTGTAGAGCTTGACTCTCTTGAAGTAGAAGAGCAGCCCAAAGCCTACTCAGGGGATGTGATGTGGGCTAGTAATAACTATCGTCTGGCAAGCTATAAGAACACTCAAAAATCGAATGTCAAGTCAGTGCTTTTCCTTTAGTGAAAGGAAAAGTGCATTTATTTCCCACACCCTACTAAATGCTATACATTAATTTACAAATATATACATAAGACAGATTTAAAACATCTGGGGTGACATCCAAATCACATTTGAAACCTAAAAGGTAATGACCCCCAAAATCAAGGTATTCCCCCTCACTCATACAGTGCACAAATAAGAAATATGGTGGGATAACACTGTAGATAAAACAGTCCTATTGTCTTTATCAAGGGTTCATCATATTTCAAGGACAACAACCCACATGTTAAAAATACATAATTTTGTGCACATATACAAGAATCAATAATAATCAAATGTAAATACAATTATTAATATAAAAATGCATATCAACCTTGATCAGTAATCACTGTCAAAATAATTACATCAATAAAGCATTTTCAAATAAACATAACATGTGTGTTTTTTAGGTATTGCCTGCACTCCAATTGTGCTGTGCTTGTGAAATCTCTTGTATTTAAAAAAAATCTCAAAAGGGATTTAGGGCCAGATGTAACAAAAATGGCATTTGTGATTCGGAAATAGCGATTTTTAAGAAATCGCTATTTCTGATTCGCAAAATGCAATGTATCATATTTGCGATTCGGTAATAGCGATTTCTTACAAATCACAAATTCTATTACCGAATCGCAAATTGCGATACAGACCCCATTCGCACATATGGGCCTGTGGGCCCATATTTGCGAATTTTTTGCATTTCCCAAAATGCGAATTCCTAACCGGAATTCGCAATTTAGGAAATGCAAAACCCCAGGGTGCTGGGGGCCTAAGACCCCCTCTGCAGCACCCCAAAAAAATATTTCAGGACATGTAAGGCGCACACATGCCAAAGGGGCATGTGTGCGTTACATGTCAATTTTCAAAATGCATTTTTAATGCATTTTTAAAATTTGCACATGGTTACCACCAAGTTCAACTTGGTAGTAATAGCAATTCCTTAATTCCCAATTCACATTAAGGAATTGCTTGTTACATGTGGTTTAGAAATTGCACATAAGGATTCCTTATTTGAAATTTCTTATTTAGAGAATCGCAATTTGTGATTCTCTAAACAGGCTCGCAAATTTAAGGAATCGCTATTTTAGCGATTCCTTAAATTTGCATTGCGAATGCCTTTCATAAATACTGAAAGGCATTTTTGCATTCGCAAACGGGCATTCGCACCGTTTGCGAATACAAAAAGGCTTGATACATCTGGCCCTTAGAGCCCATCCATTACTTACTTTTACTTACCATTGGCGAGTTCCCACATGGTTCCTACATCACTTTACTTACCCATCGGCTGGCTCCCTCGCTTGCTGTCCTCACCTCTTTCTCCTCCTGGGCTTCAGTCTTCATCCCTGCCCTGGAGCCTAGACAAGTCCTGCTTCCGGTCACCAGTGCCCTTCCACTGACCACAGGCTCCTGCTGGTTCTTTTTAAAAACTTTTCAGCATGCACTCTTAAAAGACTGCATGACTCAGCAGTCCTTCTCCTTCACACGTGCCCCGCCCTCTCTTCCTTTTCTTCTCCCTTTGCCTTCTCTGGCATTCTTGCCCCTTCTTTTCCTTTCTCTTCTCTTTCCATTAATTTTCTGCCCCTTCTCTTCTCTTTCTGTGTCCTCCTCATTCCCTCATTCCTTACTTTCTTGTTGCCTTTTGCACCCCTGCCATTCCCTCCTCTCTCCTTCTGACCACCTTTTAAGTCCTACTTTTCTCCCTTGATTTTCTTGAGAGTGCCCTCACTGTGTTTTCATCTGCCCAGTCCCCCTCCCAACTTCTGTCATCATGCTGACGCTTTCAGAGCACCACCATCCCATGTCATTCACTGCCTCCTCCCCTCTTGCATTGTTTGCTGCCCTGTCCTTACTTGTATATTTTAATGCTTGTGAAAAAATTATCAACATTATAAGTTCCACGCTATGGGATTCATATATTGATCACAATACACACAAGACACCAGGGAGGTAATTCCCTGGATTCATTGCACTAGGAGCTGAAGGCTCACTCACCCCTTGGTAAATGCTAGCTGATATGTGACATATGTGATACATTGGCAAGACCAATAGTCTTGCCTCTAAGAAATCTACTGGTTTTGGCAGTGTTTTTTGCACTAGCTGCTGTACACCATGGCTTAAAGTTCTTTTTTTTTTTTTTAAAGTGGTATGACACTGTAGCCTTGACAGTGTCATTGCACTTTTTTTTAACTTTAAACCATGCTGCGCCACAGAGCGCACTGCTGTGTAACATGTCAAAAAAATAATTGACAAAACCAGCAGATTTTACAGAGGTAAAACCTATTAGATTTATCAATGCTTGATATATACTTTCAGCTATATAAAGTGCAATAATAAAAGTAGCTCCTACAGAATACCACTTCAGGCCATATAAAATGCAGCTATTAGTTGTATTCTATATGCTTTACCCACCTTCACGCACCCAGAAAGCCAGTCAGCAACCTCCCACTTTGTCTCCTCCCTCAGGGGCATGGGAGCCAGCCTGTTCTCTCTCTCCCACCTCGCTCGAGTAGACAGGATGCAATCTGCATGTGTGACATCCACCCCCAAACACAGGCACAAGCGCAAAGTGGGGTGCTCTTGGTCTGGTCCTATGATCAGGGCCCTGGGGTTGAGGTCACGAGGCACCCGGGTTTTCATTTTATCAGCTCCCGAGGTGATGGGGGCCCCATGTGAAAGGTGTGAAATTAAATCTTGCGCGACCCCCAGACCCTGGTCCACTCCATGGGTAATGGAAAGCCCTGCATGTTCTGGTTTTATAAAAGGTCAAATGTTGCCAACCTTTGACAGGTCAAAACTCAGGCCTCATTAGGCCAATTTGGATGATCTTGGGCTCTAGCCACTAGGAGCAGTTTTAGCAGACATTCTAACCTCCAGAGCGGAGCAATCTAAAGAGAGCTGGATCCACTGGCTCCCTGTGGGAGCGCTCTACCTGGGTGTTGTGTCTAGGAGCAGACGTTCAGATCTTCCCCCAATTGGGGTGTAAGAAGACCTTCCACACTGGTCCTAGGAGAAACTCACTGGTCCGGTGGTAAACTGGAAAGAAATCCTTGGTCCATGTTTACAGTGGGGGGTTTCTCCTTCCAGTTTGGCTGTTGGAGTCCCAGGGTTCAAAGGTGAAAAGCACAAAAGCATGAGCAGCCCTCTCTCTCCTTGTGCAACAGATTTTAAAAAGGGGGTGGAAGGTTGTAGAAGCCAGGTACACCTGGCCCATCCTACAATTCCACATCACCTCTCCATCCCTGTCTCCACCCTCTTGCACACCATGCTGAGACAATTCAAAACGGAATCATTTATGAGTCACTGGTCACATTTGCTCTTGGGGTCCCAGCTCTGCCCCTCACTTGCATCACTGACAGGCCGTTCTCATGAAAGCTTAAAAGAGGAGCCCCCTTCTCTGTTGTCTCCAGTTGTCTGGGCTTCCTTCGTTGTTCAGTGAGCCTAGGCTATCCCCAGCTCTTGTATAGTGTGACAGGTAATTAACAGATGCAGATTTTCATTCCACCCCTTTCTGCTCCCAGGGACATGTGACCCAGGGAACTTGGCATTAACATGGGAGATGTACTGGTCAGCCAAACACACCATCTGGACATTCATGGAATGATAACTATTCCTGTTCCTGTACACCTGTTCACTCCTGCTGGTGGGGACCAAAGCAACATGTGTCCCATCAATAGCACCAATGATGTTGGGTATATGTCCAAGGGCATAGAAATCAGCCTTCACTGTAGCCAAATCCCCCACCTCAGGGAAGACGATGTAGCTCCGCATGTGTTTGAGCAGGGCAGACAACACTCTGGACAACACCTTGGAAAACATGGGCTGGGACATCCCTGATGATATGGCCACTGTTGTTTGAAATGACCCACTTGCTAGGAAATGGAGTACTGACAGCACCTGCACTAGAGGGGGGATCCCTGTGGGTTGGCGGATTGGTGACATCAGGTCTGGCTCCAACTGGGTACATAGTTCCTGTATAGTGGCTCGGTCAAGCCTGTATGTCAGTATGACATGTCTTTCCTCCATTGTCGACAGGTCCACCAGCGGTCGGTACACAGGAAGATTTCTCCATCTCCTCGCATGTGCCAGCGGACGGTGCCTATGAAGGACAACAGCGAGCACAGAGTCAATCAACCCACAGGTACGTAACCACAGCTTGCACATAACAATGCATTGAATGGCTTGTATGAGTGTCGATGCAAGGCCTAGGTATGTGTGACGCAGTAGAAAATAAGGCATGTGGGCCCTTGAAATTTCGGCTGCCTGACCTGTGAAGTGTGACAATGGGATGTGAGGTCAATGCGCTGGCGTGGGACACCGTGGCGGTAGGCGGTCGAAGACCGCGGCGCAAAGCTGCATTGGTTAACATTGAACCCTATGGGTCTCAGGAGCCAATGACGATGTGCGCCGGCGGTCGCGGTACGCACCGCCGCGGTACGCACCGCCGCGGGCGTGACCGCCATTTTCTATCTGCTTAATCACTCGATACCTGATCTTCCACAGGAGAGGACCTACACTGCAAGTGCTGCTGTGACCACGGTCTGGAAGAGACAATGGCTCATGCGACTGGGGAAAGGGCCCCTGCCTTCACTGCTCAGGAGTTGGAGAAACTCGTGGATGGGGTCCTCCCCCAGTATGCGCTACTCTACGGTCCTCCAGACCAACAGGTAAGTACACTGGGACCATGCTTTGTGGCCAATGCCTGTGTTGAGTCGGGTGGATGAAAGATGGTGGGGAGGGGAGCGATTGAGGCATGCATCAAACGACAGATGAGAGCATGTGCCACATGGCAAGGGGGGGGTGGGGGGGCCCCTCACATCGAGCATGCAGAAGGTGATGGTTATTCTTCTCTCCCTGTACATGTCACATAGGTCAGCGCCCACCAGAAAATCGGTATTTGGCGTGCCATCGCCAAGGACGTCCGGACCCTGGGGGTCCACCAGAGACGGGGCACCCACTGCAGGAAGAGATGGGAGGACATCCGACGCTGGAGCTGGAAGACGGCGGAGGCTCAGCTGGGGATGGCCTCCCAACGTGGGAGGGGTGCCAGTCGTACTTTGATCCCCCTGATGTCCCGGATCCTGGCGGTGGCCTACCCTGAGTTGGATGGGCGCATGAGGACATCACAGCAGACACAAGGGGGTGAGTACACTCAAATCCTGGTGACTTTGCGCGCAGTGGAGGTGTCTGGGTGGGGGTGGAGGGCTGTGGGTATCCCTAGGCCAGGGCGATATCTGTAGGCTAGGCCCCTCTGTAAGGCATGGCCCTGTGCCCCCGCCCCCCACCTCTGTAGGGTGGCAAGTACAGCTATTCATTGCCCTGTGTCATGTATGTGAGCAGAGGTCGCCCATAGGCTTGTAGGCCATGTCGCACGGATTGCGTAGTCGACCCCAAGTGCGCGGCGTAGTGCAGGGGGCTTCTGTGTCTGTCCTGTCCGCCAACGGTGTCGCCAATGCATGCACTCGACATTTCTTTATTTTTCCCCACCCCCCTTTTTTGTTGTCTTCCTGTTCATTTGTGCATTAGCATCATCAGGCGGAGGAGAAGTGGCATCGGAGCACGAGGGAGCTGCATCTCACATGGCCATGGCGGGCCATGCAACTGACTCGGATTTCACCAGTGAGACGGAGGGCGAGGGGAGCTCCACAGCGGGGACTCATGCGGATGTCAGTGACAGCGACTTGTCCTCTGAAGGGAGCTCCCTTGTGGTGGCGGCAACATCCGTGCCCCCCCGCTACAACAGGTACAGCCGCCACCCAGCGCACCAGCACCGCCCTCCCAGCAGCCCCTCAGAGTTTGCCCCGTGCCCGCTCACCCAGGAAGGTGGGCATCTCCTTCGCCCCAGGCACCTCAGGCCCTGACCCTGTCACCCCTGCTGCCCTCAGTGAGGAGGTCATTGACCTCCTGAGGACGATCATTGTTGGGCAGTCTACCCTTTTGAATACCATCCAGGGTGTAGAAAGGGAGGTGCACCAGAGTAATGCATACCTGGAGGGCATTCATTCGGGTCAGGCTGCCCATCAGCGATCGTTCAACACTCTGGCCTCAGCACTGATGGCAGCAATTGTCCCTGTCTCTAGCCTCCCCCCTCCAACTTCCTCCACCCATACCCAATCCCCTATACCTCTGCCTATCCCAGACACACCATCAGACCAGCCTGCACACACCTCAACACCCAAGGGAAGCTCATCCAGACATAAGCACCACACACCACACAGGCATTCACACAAGCAACATCCACATGCAGACATACCAACACCCACTGCCTCCACTGTGTCCCCCTCCTCCTAGTCTCCCTCCTCCCTCCCTGTCATGTCTCCACTCACACCTGCATGCACAACATCTTCAGCCACTACGTCCATCACCAGCACACCCACCAGAACCCCCCCGCACACGTGCAGTCACCACCCCCACTACCATTCACACGTCCCCTGTGTCCTCTCCCAGTGTGTCTGTCACCCCCTCTTCCAAGCTACACAAACGCAGGCAGACACCCACCCAACAGCCATCCACCTCACGCCAGCCTCCAGCCCAAGCACCTGCACCCAAAGACACCAGACTTCAAACTCCTACAACCACAACCTCCTCCTCCACTCCCATACCTACTACACCTACCCGTCCCTCTCTTCCTAAACTTATTTTCCTTTCCAAACTTGACCTCTTCCCAACAACTCCCCCACCCCGTCCATCTAAAAAGACTCCAGTCAGCACCTCAGCCACCACAACAGCGGGCCCTGTGAAGACAGTCTGCCATGGACTGTGGAGTCCCCCACCCTCAAGGGCAGCCAGCTCAGTAGGGAGCCAAGGCACGGGCAGCCCACCGCCGCAAAAACATGCCAAAATTGTCAGTGCCCGGCGCGAGAGGCCTAAAACACCTGGGACCAAAATCCCTACCATGGCTCCGGCAGGGAGTGTGGTGCCACCTGGCACACCGCCAAAGGTGGGGAAGGGCCACAGGCGACCAGGGAAGGCTGGGAAGGGCAGCACGCCCGACAAGACCGCCAGCAGCCCAGCTGTGCAGGAGGGCCCCGCATACCCCATCCCAGGTGGGCAGGACGACACCAACAGGCCCGGTACTGCAGCCCAGGAAGGCCCCACCAGGCCCATCCCAGGTGGGCAGGAAGGCGCAGCCAGCCACAGGTCAGGTGGCGAATGACCTCCACGCCATGGGCTGATCCGCTGAACTGGGCACTCATCCGAAGCACCGCTGAACTGGGCCCTTCATCTCAAGCACCGCTCCGCTGGGCACCGCCGTCTCAAGCACCGCTGCGCTGGGCCCTTCATCTCAAGCACCACTCTGCTGGGCACCGCCGTCTCAAGCACCGCTGCGCTGGGCCCTTCATCTCAAGCACCGCTCCGCTGGGCACCGCCGTCTCAAGCACCGCTGCGCTGGGTCCTTCATCTCAAGCACTGCTCCGCTGGGCCCTTCATCTCAAGCACCGCTCCGCTGGGCACCGCCGTCTCAAGCACCGCTCCGCTGGGCCCTTCATCTCAAGCACCGCTCCACTGGGCACCGCCGTCTCAAGCACCGCTGCACTGGGCCCTTCATCTCAAGCACTGCTCCGCTGGGCCCTTCATCTCAAGCACTGCTCCGCTGGGCCCTTCATCTCAAGCACTGCTCCGCTGGGCCCTTCATCTCAAGCACCGCTCCGCTGGGCACCGCCGTCTCAAGCACCGCTCCGCTGGGCCCTTTCATCTCAAGCACTGCTCCGCTGGGCACCGCCGTCTCAAGCACCGCTGCGCTGGGTCCTTCATCTCAAGCACTGCTCCGCTGGGCCCTTCATCTCAAGCACCGCTCCGCTGGGCACCGCCGTCTCAAGCACCGCTCCGCTGGGCCCTTCATCTCAAGCACCGCTCCACTGGGCACCGCCGTCTCAAGCACCGCTGCGCTGGGCCCTTCATCTCAAGCACTGCTCCGCTGGGCCCTTCATCTCAAGCACTGCTCCGCTGGGCCCTTCATCTCAAGCACCGCTCCGCTGGGCACCGCCGTCTCAAGCACCGCTCCGCTGGGCCCTTCATCTCAAGCACCGCTCCGCTGGGCACCGCCCTCTCAAGCATCGCTCCGCTGGGCCCTTCATCTCAAGCACCGCTCCGCTGGGCACCGCCGTCTCAAGCACCGCTGCGCTGGGCAATTCATCTCAAGCACTGCTCCGCTGGGCCCTTCATCTCAAGCACTGCTCCGCTGGGCCCTTCATCTCAAGCACTGCTCCGCTGGGCACCGCCATCTCAAGCACCGCTGCGCTGGGCCCTTCATCTCAAGCACTGCTCCGCTGGGCCCTTCATCTCAAGCACCGCTCCGCTGGGCACCGCCGTCTCAAGCACCGCTCCGCTGGGCCCTTCATCTCAAGCACTGCTCCGCTGGGCCCTTCATCTCAAGCACTGCTCCGCTGGGCCCTTCATCTCAAGCACTGCTCCGCTGGGCCCTTTATCTCAAGCACTGCTCCGCTGGGCCCTTCATCTCAAGCACCGCTCCGCTGGGCCCTTCATCTCAAGCACCGCTCCGCTGGGCACCGCCGTCTCAAGCACCGCTGCGCTGGGCCCTTCATCTCAAGCACTGCTCCGCTGGGCCCTTCATCTCAAGCACTGCTCCGCTGAGCCCTTCATCTCAAGCACTGCTCCGCTGGGCACCGCCGTCTCTAGCACCGCTGCGCTGGGCCCTTCATCTCAAGCACTGCTCCGCTGGGCCCTTCATCTCAAGCACTGCTCCGCTGGGCCCTTCATCTCAAGCACTGCTCTGCTGGGCCCTTCATCTCAAGCACCGCTGGCCCATTGGCGGAAGGGGCAGGCCCGCATCTGTGTCGGGCAGGGCTGCACGAAGCACTCTGGGCACTAGTCCCCCTCCAGTACCAGTGGAGACTGATATTGACTTGCGAGACTGTGGCTTTGCACTCCCCAGGATGGCACAGTGGGCAAGCCACCCACTGTAGAGACTTGAGAGACTGTGGCTTTGCACTCCCCAGGATGGAACAGTGGGCAAGCCACCCACTGTAGAGACTTGAGAGACAGTGGCTTTGCACTCCCCAGGATGGCACAGTGGGCAAGCCACCCACTGTAGAGACTTGAGAGACTGTGGCCTTGCACTCCCCAGGATGGCACAGTGGGCAAGCCACCCTCTGTAGAGACTTGCGAGACTGTGGCTTTGCACTCCCCAGGATGGAACAGTGGCCATGGAGGCCCCTCGTGGATCTGGCGTCGTGGACTCATCTGGCTGAGGTGCCCCCACTTCCCTTCCCCCTGAGGTGCCTGTAGTTTTCCTATCTGATGCCCCTGCAGTGTTCTCTCCGTTGGAGTCAGGTATCCTGTGTGGGCTTTGCCCATGTGATTTTGGCCCAGTGGCCCACAAACAATGCCTGATACACATATCGGACTGGACAATTTATGTATATAAAGTTTTAGATGTGTGAAATATTTTATACTCAGTCATACAATATATTCCAAAGTTTATAATCATTTCCTTTTGTCTTTGCATTCTTCCAGAGGGTTTGGGGGGGGGTAACTGTGATGTGTTGCTATGCATTGATGTGTGTGTTGTAGTGGGTGAGGGTGAGGGTGGGTGTGTCGCATATGTGTGTCCCCGTAATTTTTTGCCTCCCCCCTCCCCTGTGTCGTAGGTGCAGTACTCACCGTTGTCTTCTGCGCCGGCGTTCGTGCTCCTGGTAGAGGAGCAGGAAGACAATCGCTGGGAGGATGTGGAGTTCGGGTTCCATGCTGTCCATATTCCTCGTGGGGTGTTTGGAGGTGAGCGTTTTCCGTTTGAAATGTCTGTTTCCGCCGTGTTTTTATCGGCGGGGCTACCGCCCCGGAAAAGGTGGCGGATTGGTGGGTTGTGATAGGGTGGGCGGTACATTGTCTCCCGCCTGTCTGTTGGCGGTGACCGCCGCACTGTTTGTTTGTCCCGCCGTGGCGGGCGGTGTGTTGAAGTGGCGGTCTCTGTTGGCGGTTTCCGCCAGGGTCGGAATTGCATTTTTTTTACCGCCAGCCTGTTGGCGGTTTTGCCGCCGCTTTAACACCGACCGCCAGGGTTGGAATGACCCCCAAAGTGTCTTAAGACTTTTAAAAGCAAACAAAGTCTCTTTCAAGCACAAAGTACCTGGTTTGAGTGAAAAATCTCCGCAAAGGGGCAGCAGAGGAGGAGATGCGTGGAAAATGGTGTGTGCGTCGGTTTCGCCCCTCCACACACGGACTTGCGTCATTATTTTCCACGCGGGGAAGATGTTGCATTGATTTCCGCCACGCGGACAGGTCTCCTCTTCGGGTTGCAGGGTTTTCAGATGCCCCGGGGTCTGTGCGTGGAAACCTGGGCTTGTTGACAAGCTCTGCATCGTTCCGGTGGGCGATGAGGTGAAATTTCTCCCTCACGGTAGGCGCTGCGTCGATTTCCCCTTTGGAAGTCGGGCGGCCTTGTCCCAGGTGGGCCGTGCATTGAAGTTCCGGTCGCACCGCAGGCTCCGCGTCAATCTTTTCCTTGCGAAGTCGAGCGGCGGCGTCCCGGGTCGGCGTGCAGTGAATATTTCACTGCGGAACAAGCTGTGCGTCGAATTTTCGCCGCACAAGGATTCCAGTTGCAAGAGAGAAGTTTTTGGTCCTGAGACTTCAGGGAACAGGAGGCAAGCGCTATCCAAGCCCTTGGAGAGCACTTCTGCAGCAAAGCAAGAGAGCAGCAAGACAGCAGCAAGACTGCAAGGCAGCATTCCTCTGTAGAAAGCAGTCAGGTGTGTCCTTTAGGCAGCCAGGCAGTTCTTCTTGTCAGGGTGCAGGTTCTGGTTCAGGTTTCTTCTCCAGGAAGTGTCTGAGGTGGTAGGGCAGAGGCCCTGTTTTATACCCAAATGTGCCTTTGAAGTGGGGGAGACTTCAAAGAGTGGCTTAGAAGTGCACCAGGTCCCCTTTCAGTTCAATCCTGTCTGCCAGGGTCCCAGTAGGGGGTGAGGCAGTCCTTTGTGTGAGAGCAGGCCCTCCACCCTCCCAGCCCAGGAAGATCCATTCAAAATGCAGGTGTATGCAAGTGAGGCTGAGTACCCTGTGTTTGGGGTGTGTCTAAGTGAATGCACAAGGAGCTGTCAACTAAACCCAGCCAGACATGGATTGTATGGCACAGAAAGATTTAAGTGCAGAGAAATGCTCACTTTCTAAAAATGGCATTTCTAAAAAAGTAATATTAAATCCAACTTCACCAGTCAGCAGGATTTTGTATTACCATTCTGGCCATACTGAATATGACCTTCCTACTCCTTTCAGATCAGCAGCTACCACTTCAACAATGTATGAGGGCAGCCCCAATGCTAGGAGGGAAGGGAGCAGGCCTCACAGTAGTGTAAAAACGAATTTAGGAGTTTTACACTACCAGGACATGTAAACTACACAGGTACATGTCCTGCTTTTTACCCACACAGCTCCCTGCTCTATGGGTTACCCAGGGCATACATTAGGGGTGACTTATATGTAGAAAAATCGGAGCTTTAGGCTTGGCAAGTACTGTTAAATGCCAAGTCGAAGTGACAGCGAAACTGCACACACAGGCCTGGCAATGGCAGGCCTGAGACAATGTAAAGGGGCTACTTAAGTGGGTGGCACAACAAGTGCTGAAGGCCCACTAGTAGCATTTAATCTACAGGCCCTGGGCACATACAGCACACCTTACTAGGGACTTATCGGTAAATTAAATAGTCCAATTGGGTATGATCCAATGTTACCAGGTTTAAAGGGAGAGAGCATATGCACTTTAGCACTGGTTAGCAGTAGTAAAGTGCGCAGAGCCTAAAAACCAGCAAATATGAGGTCAGAAAAAGAGAAGGAGGAAGGCAAAAAGTCTGGGGATAACCCTGCAGAAGGGCCATTTCCAACACCCATCATATATGTGAGTGGACCTTTTCCACCCCAGTTTCATACCTCACAGGACTTTATAGGTCTAAGGGAAGCACAACTGCACTATAAGGCAGATTTCCCCCACCTGTAAAACAAATTGTCACTACAGTCAAAACAGTAAATCACACTGACTTTACCCTTGAGTGCCTAGAAGGCCTATCCCAGATCCATTTCTAACACCTTACAGTCCACACTGTGCCAGAATACCTGTGCACAGTTAATGGGTTGAGCACAACAGTTGTGTCACATCTGTAGCCGCAACACATGTGCACACACATCTGCACATGTGTTTACTTGTAACCAGCCAAGAGCCCCTTAGCATAACTGATTCCAAGCAGCCTTATCTTAAAAGGCAGACTCTTGCTGTAAACATGCGCAGCCCATTTACTGTGTGATTATTGTGGGTGAGACCTTCTTAGTGAGACTCACCCACAGTAAAAAGTACAAATATTAGGTGATGCAAAAAGCAAAAAAAAGGGCGTATTAACTGGGCAGGAACCATTTTCAACAGAATTCCATAAGTCTCCGTAGAGAAAGCAGCCCGATGGTACTGACAAAGGGTCACACAAAGTCGGATAGAACCCACTACATTTTTGGTGTAAAAAGCTCGAAATGGACCAAACAGGAAATACGTAGCCATTGGGATGGGTTAACCATAATTCCCAGTGCTCGCAATGAACTAGACTTTTGATAAGTACTACAGCTGTGCACAGATTTGTACTACTGAGCTGGCTTTTGCAATGGGGAAAGGTTACTTAATATATGCAGGCAAGAAACTGTTTTAATCCCGTCACTGTAGCGATGTGCCAATCCCACAATTGAGCAGGTGTTTCGTTTTACATTAGGCCCCTAGGCTTTGTAGGCTTACAAGTACTACTTAGGGTGACTTAACTAATATAAGATGTAGGCCTTACCACATATACAAAATGTATTTGCAACCTTTACTTGTTGAGGTTTCAAAGTTAATGGGCCAAAACAAGTGGTCTGTAACTAAAGAATTTCACATAATTTAGACCACAGTCTGGACTCGTACCCAGCGTACTCCAGTGCAACAGATGTAGTCACAAACAAACCAAGATTAACAGTATACCAATCATCTTGATTTCAAGAGATATCAATTGGTATCGGGAAAAACAGTCCGCTGTCGGGTGTTCATAACAGCAGAACGGCGTCTAAAGACCATAAGTAGCCCCTGTAAGAGCTTCATGAAAGAGAGCAAACTCACCCGATTTCTGTAAGTCATGTAAAGCCTTCAGGTCCCCGTGGTCACACAGTAGATCACGGTATTGAGGTGAGCCAAGCGTTATAGGATATTACTTACAGGTCAATATACTTTTCAGAGTAGCCTGTAATTATAAAAAACCCACCCCGGCCCTAGAGCCTGCCACACAGTGACATGATGGTTTCATTCATCCCCAACTGTACATATTGTTTCAAATGTGCTAACTGCAGTTTTGTTTGCACTAGACTGTCTGGAGCGACAAACATGAAGTCATTCTTTTAAAATCATACGTGAATGATGTAAAATCACACTGCAGCTCGCAGATGACATTGATGACATCTGACTTTTACGTCACTGTTGGAATTTCCTGCCAACCAAAAGGTAAAATATGCCAATTTTGATAAACCATTCTTCACCATGTTTATGGGCAAGAACTCGTGCGCTGCGAATCATTTTGCTTCCAAATCTGATCATAGTCCAGCATGCAAGTGCATATTTTTTGAAAAAGCGGTTAAATAGGCAAAATATGTGCTTCCCTACAATGGTATCTTGTGAGTTATGATTAACTGAGTAAGAACTATAATTTGAATTTAGAGCACTCATTTATTAAATGATTTTTGGACATATTTGCCAGTACACCACCTCCTCTTTGTGCTTGTGCCTGCTTACTGTTTCTTCCAAACACTGAATATCAGCTGACTCGTTATTAATTCTAAATTACACTTTTGCACCGCTTTAATAAACTTCCGAAAAAAAGGAAAAACTGGCCTTCTTTTAGTGTTAATTTCAAATAACCTTATGACATTCTGGAGCTTTTCTTTATTGCCAGTTCAGTGCATTTTTCCACATAAGCACAAAAGGGAGCATAACAGGTAGAAAGACTCTATCATTCTGTGATGATTCATATCTAACCTTGACAGCTTTTTCAAGAGTTCCTGCAGCGGCTATAATATTTCATGTTCTGATTTCGGTTCTGAAGCCTTTATCGCTCTGTTCAAGGGTGCCCTTCACACACTCAATTCATTTTCCCCCCTATCTCCTTTTGCAGCTCTTCAGAAAATTGTCAGCTTTAGTTATTGAACCCATCGAGTGTGAGACTATTAGAGAAATATCACAGACCAATTGAATCCTGTTGAACGCTTGTAATGCCTATTTTTAGGTATTTTTTCTGACACACAATCATAGGTTCCAATTTCAAAGAGTTTTTGTTAGAAATTGGGTTTCTGGTTGGCAGAGGTATGCACCATGTCCAAGCAGGAACCACAATCCTAGACAGGGTAAGTCACAACACACCCTAAATTAACCTGTGCTTACTCCTTGGTAGCATGGCACACAGCAATTAAGAGGCAATGTGTTAAGTATTTGCACAGTACTCCAAACAGTAAAACCAAACCTGGTAAGAGCTTAACTTAAAAAACAAAACAAGACCACAATGACAACAATTCTATAAGTAGAACTTGAGTTATACATTTTTAAAGAAAAAAACGCCAACTGGGGACATCTGGTCGCTGTTTACTGGGCAAAGTCAAACGTTCAAGCAGATCACAATGTAAAGCGATCTGGCTAAAGGGCTTAGGCTTGCCCCACTGAAAAGTATTTGGGTTCCGTCGTCATCGAAGACAAGAAAAGGGGTGCAGGGGAAGTTCTGCAACGTCGGTAGTCTATATAGCTAAGGTGATACGTGGGTTCAAGCAGCACAACAGTGGCGATGCATCAACGACAATGCACAGTACAAGTGATGTGCTGGTATTGATTCGTGCAAATGCAGTGATACTTCTACAGTGGAAGTGATGCTCTGATTCTGGGCTCCATATCTACAGTGATGCACTGGTTCTGGGCTCTGTGTCTATGGCGATGCATGTATTCTGCCGCCAATGCTCTGTAGGCCAACTTCCAAGGATCCAAGACTGGATGGGCACCACTTGGCAGGGCAGGCATGCAACTGCCAGTGGTCAGGAGCAGATGAGTTGGAAGTCCTTTATGTTCCTGAGGCTTCAGAAAACAGGAGACCATTCAACTGGCCTTTGGAGTCACTCTAGGTTCTGGGTTTAAGTGTTGAGGGTCCAGTCCTTCCCATCCAGGCAAGAAGGGCAGCAGGCAGCAGGTCAGTGCAGCAAGAAAGCAGTCTTTCCACAGCAGCAGTGCAGCAGAGTGGCAGTCTTTCAGTAGCACAACAGTGCTGTTTCCCTACAGAGAATCCACAAGTCCAGAATTGTACTAAGATGGTAGGGTCAGAAGTTTAGTTTGTATACCCAGTGGTACCTTTAAATTGGGAGAGGCTGCCAAGAAGGGCTTTGAAGTGCACTGAGGTTCTCCCTTAGTTTCCTGGCTCCAAACTCACTATATGGGGTTAAGCAGTCCTTTTGTGAGGACAGGATAGAGCCTATTCAAGTGTAAGTGTGCCCAGTTCCTCCATTCCTGGCCAGGATGGCCCTTCGGTCACACCTAAGCTCCCCTTGTGTGTGGTTGTCTAGAGGGAATGCACAAAGCCCAGAAGGCACCCCACCCAGACATGTATTAGAGACAGTCTGCAGGCATACAGGGATAAGAACAGGTAAATGCCAAGTAGCATTTTCAAAATTGTAATAATAAATCTGACTTATCATAAAAGATGAGTTATTATTATCGTTCCATAGTTACTAAATATGACAGATCTACCCCTTGACGATCAGGAATTACAGCTTATTAAATGTGATGTGGAATCCCCAATGTTATCCTATGGAAGGGGTGGACATCACAGTAGCAAAAATTTAGATTTTCACTACCAGGACATGTAAAACGTGAAAGTATGTTTCCTGACTTTTGGTTACATAGCACCGTGCCCTGCGGCTCCTAGGCCTACCTTAGGATTAATGTATGTGTAATAAAATGGGAGTTTAGGGCTTGGCAAGGGGTTTTAAATCACATGTCGACATGACAATGTAACACTGCATTCAGGCTGCAATGGCAGTCTTGGGACATGTTTTAAAGTGATAATTAAGTAGACAGCACAAGCAGTGCTGCAATCCCACTAATAGCATTTAATTTATAGGCTCTGCGCACATGTAGTGAACTTTATTTGGGACTTATATGTAAATGAAATATGCCAATTAGGTCCATAGTAATCAAAACGTGTTTGGGAGAGAGCATATGCACTTTAGCACTGGTTAACAGTGGTAAAGTGTGCAGAGTCCTAAGGCCAACAAAAAACGAACTCAGCAAAAAGTGTAGGGAAAAAAGCAAAAAGTGTGGGCATGACCCTGCGAACAGGGCCATTTCCAACAGTTTTTTTAGGCATAATAGTGACTTAAGGCAGAAAAAATTGTAAACTCTGCATTCAAAATTTAAAACTGAGTTACAAAGCTAAGACCATGTACATTTTGCATTTAGAGATACCTATTATATGTAGCAAATCTTTCCAAAGTACGAAGAACTTCCTTCCTAGGAGGGTGATGAAGCAGAAAAAGAAAGACTAACAAATATTCATATATCATGTAACAAAATCGTATAAGGTAGTGTGATTTTGGTTAAAAAAAAATAACGTATGTGGGAAAATGTGCCCACGAGGTAGTTCGCCATTATTATACAGTAAGCGAGCTTATTTAATCATGAAGAATCGACAACGTAGTAATCCGTCATAATTGCAGATGTATTCCATGATTTTCTTGTTGAAACTGTTATATGCTTAGCTTAAATTTAGCAGAGGCTTTGGCCTAGTTGCCTGGTCGCAAATTTAACTGCGTGGTTTTCACTTGTATTAACAAAAACGTATTTTAACTTTAAGGTTGTATTTTTCCAGTAGAAATGACTAATACACTTATCTCAAGGTTTCGTGCTAGGCAAGTTTCATCCCCTTTGAAGCAAGGTCAGTTTCTGCAGGTGCAAACAATAAAGACACTGATACAGAAATAATTGGCAAACTTTGTTGCTACTTGTGTTCCAAGGCTCCAAGGACACCTTATGCATAAATGAGTACTAAGAGAAAGACACTATTCATTAGTCAAAAGGAAGCCACCCTATGAACCCTCCAATGGAAGACCCTGAAAAATTTGGAACGTTTCTTACTTAAACCCACCAGACAAATAGAAGTCAGCCATTTTCTTTTATGCCATTTTGAAAGCAGATTCAAGATGCCATTTTAGATGACACTTTGATGCCTTTCTCTGTCGCAGAGAAAGAGACTTTAAGAATTCTCACCCTAGAGACTTTAACATTAATTTTGCCCCGTCTTGTCCATGCAGTAAAATTTGCCACATTCTCCTTGCTGCCGCAAGGAAACTTGCTTTAACTTTGCCCCTTTGAAATCTGCCCCATGCTGATTGAACCGGTACCTGAAGGACGAACACTTTTCCTTGAATGCTGATTGGTAATTATGAAAGGATAATTGTATTATGCACTGTGTTTTCCTTCTTAGGTACCAACTGCTTATTTTGACAGAGCCCAAGCTAGAAGTTTTCTAAATTTGTGTTGACTAAATTCATTTTGCATGAAGTCCCACATGCCAATGCTAATTAGAGGCTAGTCGAGGTATTCATCTGATGCACCATGCTAAATTGAAATCTTGTTATGCTGACTGATGTATGCAATTAGTCAAATTCAGTTACTTGTATTAGTGATTTGCATTGCTATAACCGAGTGCATTATAATCCAGATTTTGCGTAGATTGCGTTTCTTCCGTCGCTATGGACAGCTAGTAATGTTCGTATACGTATATCATTTGATTTTAATAAACAGGTGTAGTTATTCATGACTGAAAGGTCATGGTGTGTCTAATTACTGATTTTCTGTTTAACAATGTGTTGTTTGATCTATTAATTGAGTATTGGGTATTGATTATAATGGTTATTGATATTGATTTGAGTGATCCGACTATTCTTGGATGAGGAGAACCCAACTCGGTCAAAAGGTTCACCGACTTACGGCGTGTCCAAGTACAAGTAATTGATAAAGACTGGACGCGCTATCAAGATCACCAGTTGAGAACATATTGACTGGGACAATCCAAACATAATTTCTAGAAATACACCTGAATGGAGCAGGTGCTACAAACAGTGTAAGGAAGAACATGAACATTTTCCAGTTTTCCAGAGTGGAACATAAAAACCGGGTCCTTGCAAATAAGAAATACAAAACACTATTTTCAAAAAGTGTATTCTTAACTCTAACTGTTTCGAATCTTTGCATGCAATACAACAACATTATTAATATAGGGGGTCACCAGAAACATACCATGCTACACATTTCAATCGGAGTCATGATGGTTTTTAGGCTGCACACAGCTTAAGCTGGTTGGACGATCCTAATTTATCAGTTCTCCAAAAAAATTCAACAAGAAGTACTGATAAAAGGCTTTAGGCCAGCACCTTTCAACTATTGGCTTTCGTGTCTTTTTTTCACGGCTTGCTATTGTTTCCATAGGCTGCCCATCAATACCATTGCAAATTGAGAAAGTTTACACGGTCCCATTTGTGCTAGAAAAGCAGCTAACAAAAAATCTACATTATGGCTTGTCAGAACTAAAAATGTTCATAAATCAAATATAGTTACCTCAAATTTAAAGTATGCAATGTAGAGATCCATGGCTACTCACAATCAATCAATCAATCATTGATTTGTAAAGCGCGCTACGTACCCGTGAGGGTTTCAAGGCGCTGGGGGGGGGGGTCAGTGGGGGGGGGGAGAGCAGGTGATACTGCTCGAAGAGCCAGGTCTTGAGGAGTCTTCTGAAGGTGAGTAGGTCTTGGGTCTGTCGCAGGTTGATGGGGAGGTTGTTCCAGTTTTTGGCCGCGAGGTATGAGAAGGATCTGCCACCGGAGGTCTTTCTTCGGATGCGGGGGACGACGGCGAGGGCGAGGTTAGTGGAGCAGAGCTGACGGGTGGGGGTGTAGAAGCTGAGTCTGTTGTTTAGGTAGGATGGTCCGGTGTCGTGGAGCGCTTTGTGAGCGTGGGTAAGAAGCTTGAAAGTGATCCTTTTGTCCACGGGGAGCCAGTGAAGGTTTCTCAGGTGGTGGGAGATGTGGCTGTGGCGGGGTATGTTGAGGATCAGCCGGGTGGAGGCGTTTTGGATAAGTTGGAGGCGTAGTAGGTCTTTTGCTGGGATGCCTGTATAGAATGCGTTGCTGTAGTCCAGCCTGCTGCTGACGAGGGCCTGTGTCACTGTTCTTCTTGTTTCTGTCGGGATCCACTTGTAGATTCTGCGGAGCATGCGGAGTCTGTTGTAGCAGGAGGAGGAAACAGCGTTGATCTGTTTAGACAAGGGGAGGGAGCGTGGTCGGACGGTGTCGGCGGGGTTGCTAGTGCGGTGGGCCACCAGGAGTCGTCCCAGGCAGAGGGAGTGGATCCGAGGATGAGGACCTCCGTCTTGTCCGAGTTCAGTTTCAGACGGCTGTTTCTCATCCATTCGGCGATGGATTTCATTCCCTCGTGGAGGTTGGTCTTTGGTGAGTGAGAGGATGAGCTGGGTGTCGTCGGCATAGGTGAGAATGTTGAGGTTGTGTTGTCAGGCCACTTGAGCGAGGGGGACCATGTAGATGTTGAACAGCGTTGGGCTGAGGGATGAGCCTTGGGGGAGGCCGCAGATAATGTCGGTGGCTTCGGAGCGGAAGGGGGGGAGGCGGACTCTCTGGGTTCTGCCGGAGAGGAATGGGGCAATCCAGTCAAGGGCTTTACCTTTAATTCCGGTTTTGTGGAGGCGTGATTTCAGGGTGCTGTGGCAGACTGTGTCGAAGGTGGCAGATAGGTCCAGGAGGATGAGGGCTGATGTTTCGCCGTTGTCCATTTGGCGTCTGATGTCATCTGTGGCGGCGAGAAGGGCGGTTTCAGTGAAAAGGTTTTGTCTGAAGCCGGACTGGAGGGGGTCTAGGATGCCGTTGTCTTCGAGGTGGCTGGTTAGTTGTGTGTTGACGATTTTTTCAATCACCTTTGCTGGGAAAGGGAGCAGGGAGATGGGTCCGAAGTTCTTGAGGTCGTTGGGGTCTGCTTTGGGCTTCTTGAGGAGGGCGCGGATTTCAGCGTGTTTCCATTTTTCAGGAAATGTCGCTGTTTCGAAGGGGACGTTGATGACCTTTCGTAGTTGGGGGGCGATGGTGGAGTTGGCTCTGTTGTATACGTGGTGGGGGCAGGGGTCTGACGGAGATCCTGAGTGGATGGAATTCATGACCGTGCGTGTCTCTGTGTCGTTCACGTTGGTCCAGGCGGTCACGTGGTTTGCACAGGTGGAGTGTTCGGGGGTGGGGTCTGGTGTGGGAGTGGCATCAAAGCTGTCGTGGATGTCGGTGATCTTCCAGTGGAAGAAGGTGGACAGTGCGTTGCAGAGTTCTTGGGATGGAGGGATGTCGTTGATGTTGGCGCTGGGGTTGGAGAGTGCTGATGCTGAAGAGCTCTTTGCTCTCATGTGCGTTGTTGTCCAGGCGGTCTTTGAAGTGGGATCGTTTGGCTTGTCTGATGAGTTGGTGGTGCTTGCGGGTGGCGTCCTTGTGGGCTGTGAGGCTGTCAGGTGTGCGTTTGAGGAGCCATTCCTTTTTTAGCTTCCGACATTCGCGTTTGGAATTTAGGAGCTCGTCGGTGAACCAGGCGGCTTTTCTTCTGGCTTGGTTGTCGGTGGGTTTTTTGAGTGGCGTGAGGGTGTTGGCGCAGTCGTTGATCCACAGGGTGAGGTTGTTGGCGGCGGTGTCTGGGTCGGTGGAATCGGGGGGGTTGGTTCAGGGCGAAGGTGTTGGTAAGCTGGTCTTCCGTGACTTTGCTCCAGCATCTGCGGGGTGGTTGTTGGGTGCGGTGGTGCTCGGTAGGTTTCTTGTAGGTGAAGTGGATGCAGTGGTGGTAGGTCCAGTGGAGTACGGTGGTATGGTTGAAGGTGACGTGGGCGCTTGAGGAGAAGATGGGATCAAGCGTGCGGCCGGCGATGTGGGTTGGTGTGTTGACGAGTTGTCTGAGGCCGTGGTTGGTGAGGTTGTCGATCAAGGTAGTGGAGTTGGTGTTGTTGTTGTTCTCCAGGTGGAAATTTAGGTCCCCGAGGAGGATGTAATCCGTTGAGGTGAGTGCGTGGGTGCTGGAGAGGTCGGCGAGGGATTCGCTGAACGGTGCTCATGGTCTGGGGGGCCTGTAGATGAGCGTTCCTCTGAGAGTGGTGTTGGGGTCGGTGTGGATGCGGAAGTGTAGGTGTTCGGCGGTCTTGAGGGAGTCGTCAGTGTGGGTGTCGACCTTGAGGGAGGATTTGTGGGCGATGGCTATGCCTCCTCCGATTCCATTTTTGCGGTCCCTGCGTATGATCTTGTAGCCGTCCGTGGCTATTGCGATGTCAGGCGCCGAGGAGTCGTTCCACCAGGTTTCGGTAAGGAAGGCTACGTCTGGGGCGGTGGAGTCGAGCAGGTCCCAGAGCTCGATGGCATGCTTGCGTGCGGAGCGGGTGTTGAGGAGTATGCAGTGGAGGTGGTTAGTTTTGGTCTTTGTTGGTTTCGTTGTTCTGTCGCAGGTGAATCTGCAGGTGAATCTGCAGGTGCAGCATGCGAAGGGTCCGTGGGTGTTCCTCGGTGAGGGCTGGGAGCATGCTGTGATGGGGCCGGGGTTGAGGGTGTTGAGTTGGCCGGCTGTGTATCGGCGTCTGGAGGTGCAGGGGTCTTGCGGACCAGGGGGGGCTGCGCTGGGCACGGTCCAGTCGCGGACGGGCGCAGTCAGGCTTTACTTTGGTGCGTCTTTGGCGCGGCCGCGCAATGGCTGGCATAAGAGGAGGGGAGGGAGGGTGTGGCAGCTGGGAGGCGGGAGGGCCTGTTCAATGGGAGGGCTGGGGGGAGGGGACGCAGGGGACGCAGCGGCGGGAAACTGGCAAAGCAAGCGGTGAGAAGGAGGGGGGAGTGGGGAGGGGACGCAGGGGACGCAGCGGTGGGGAACTGGCAAGAAAGCGGTGAGAAGCGGGATGGAGCGCAGAAGGCGGAGCGGGGAGCAACCTGCCTGCAGTAGCATAATTCACAACAATCCCAGGACAATGTGTAATTAGGAAGCTATCACAAACACATAAAGAGTAGCTAGCCAGATGAGTGGTACGTGATTTGCATGGATATATTTTACAAAGCAGTCACTCAGAATCTCCTTATTTGTGAGGAGACATGCATGAAGAAGCATGCCTCTAGTTGTTGGCTTACAGGCACCAAAACAACTAGTCAAAAGTCACCCACAAGCCATCTACCCTGGACTTGGAACTCACTTAATCTGCCCTTGACAAGGTGGGTCCATCGCCAGTAGTGCACAGACACAAGTACAGCTTCTTCTAGATAGCTAAAAAAAACAGAATGTGCCTTTTTTCTTTGTCACAGGGGTGTCTATTGCTGTAGACTCATAGGGCACTTTGGCACAGGCAGCGTCAACCTCTGTGAGAAATCTTCTTTTGATCACAGGCCCAGGCGTGCCTACAGCCACAGACTCACAGGGCTGTTTGGCACAGGCAACTTCACTCTCTGCTAGAAGGATGTGCCTCTTTTTGATCATCGGCATGCCTATCGCTGTGAATCTGCAGGGCTAGTAGGCACAGACACACTGACATTCACCATCAGTATGTCTGTACAATTCCACACGAAGCCAATGATTACCAATGAAAGTGCCTCGAAGAACTCAAAATGGCTGCTCCAGCGTCCATTTGCTTTGCTTTCCACTAGAAAGTTGGACTTGTTTCTCTTGCCAACGGACGAGAAGCACCCGTGAATTCCTCACAAGCGCAGCCCAGTTCGGGTTCAAGATGGATCTTCGTCGTACAGGCTCACGGTGAGGCTGCCTCGTGCTGGCTTGCACCCAAGAAGTCTTGCGTCACCCAGGATACTAGTCTTGTGCCTACCCACGCTCCAAAGAATGCTAGGCGCACTGTATAACTCTCATTCGGGGGCCTTTTAGAAAATACTGCAAACACTTACAGGGCTCTGCAGTAGCAATTTCAATGCACGGTGGGGTAATCCTGAGTACTATTACCAACTTGGTTCAAAATGTGTGCTGCCCTCTCACCACTCAAACCACAGTGTTGCAGGATGCTTGATAAATTCTTAAAATGTTGAGATGACTTTGCACTTTTCTACTCCTCACTTTTCCACTTTTGTTCTTCTTGCTTTTCAATTACTTTTCCATGTAACTTTGGTATCCCATTCTCGCCACCAGTGTTACAGAGCAGACTCTACTCTCCAGGCAAAGATGTATGCATCAGTAGTACTTGAAACAAGGTTTAATAAGTTAAGGTTACAGAGAATCATCCTAGCCCTCCTCTCAAGCCCAGGTTCCAGTTAGAAGTTAATTGATAGCATTCCTTCAAGATCACTCCCCACCATGTGGTTCTAGTGGAATGCGACACAGTGAAATTCCACTCCTTTCCATACCAACATCAAGTTACCACAATAGGCATATGCCTGAAGTGACTGTTCAAATCGAGCAAATACATATTTTGCCTGTGGCCACTAACACCACAGAAGGAAACTATTAAAATTGAAGTCATACTGATTGTGCATTTCCCACCCAACTCCCACTACAACAAAGGCTAAATTTGCAATTAACATTCCCAACACATACTAAAGAAAACCTCACGAGATCCAATGAAAAGTCGGATTCAGGATCTTATACTTGTAAAGGGTCTCATACTTGTAATGACCAATTAGTGGACAGTTAAACAAATAGCAATACAAACCAGTGCCCATAACACGTAGTACCACCTCTTTGTAGCAACAGACTCATAAAGAGGACCCATAGAGACACAACACATAAAATTCAAACCTTGAAGAGTAGAAAACGAACAGATTCATTCATCTTGATCATAAGGGTTTTACTGATTTTCTAAAGAGGATCAAGAGAGATTTTGAGTAATAAACATCCTTCACCAAGCCTTTTTATTGGCTCTTTCTCTCAGTACACTACAATGCCATTGGCTGCCTAATTCCAAGTTGTATCTGCCCTCCCAGCAACCCGACATACAAAAGCCTTTAGATCATGTTTCAAGAGAGCTTCAAAGCGACATTGCCATGCACTGTGTGTGCTTAGGATGTCCAGTTCCAAATGGATTCATTTTTGCAAGAAAATCCTTTCCATGCCTTGGGTGGACCAGACTGAAGGCCACCAGCATGGACAGAATGGGCAACATATTCAATTGCAGAAATGATACTATAACCAAAAGCATACCTACCACTTTCATAAGGATTGACTATTTAGAGGGAGAATGCAGCATGGTAGAGGAGAGTTAACATGGGTGTTGAACGGAGGCACTGTATCCTTGATGAAAGTGTGACTAAGAAAAATGTCCACTCTCTTTCAGCTGATGAGGTTGGATCCAGCACCAAATGAGGTTCTATAAAGCTGCAGAGTCAGGTGGGAAAGCCTTAAGCTTTCTTGCTAAACTAACACCACTGGTGTGAGCAGTAGTTAGTCAGGGAGTGTTTTAGGCCTGGAAAAATCTGAGTGACTGTAGGAGGCTGGCCTGGCTTATAGTGGGCACCAATGGTACTTACACCTTGTGGCAGGTCCAGTTATCCCTTATTAGTAGAGTAGTAGTGGTCTAGCAGCTTAGGCTGATAGAGGTAGCTATAGCAGAGCAGCTTAGGCTGAACTAGGAGACATGCAAAGCTCCTACTATACCACGTATATCACAAAGGTACTATATCATAAGAAAGACAGTACTCAGAGTTACCAAAAATAAGGGTACTTTATTTTAGTGACAATGTACCAAAAATAGCTCAGAGGGTATACTCCCTTAGGAGGTAAGTTAAAAAACACAAAATGTACACAGAAAACCAAATCAGGTAAGTAGCACAGTCAGAAAGTAGTGCAAACACTGTAGAATACAATAGGATGCAACACGACTAGGGGCAACACAAATCATATACTAAGAAAGCGGAATATGAACCACGTATGGACCCCAAGGCTAGTGTAGTGTGTAAAGGGTCGCTGGGAGTGTAAGAAAACACTAAGGGTGTCCAAGATACCTCACCCCAAGACCCTGGAAAGTAGGAGTAAAGTACTACTATTTCCCCAGAAACACACTTAAGTCATGAAAAAGGATTTTGCAAAGACCACAACAGACTGCAAAGCACTGAAGACGGATTCCTGGACCTGTGGCCCTGCAAATTAAGGGGATCAAGCCATTGAGTCGCGAAAGTGTCCAGTGTGGGCAGGAGCCCACTAAACCCCAGATAAAGGAGAAGAATGGCTGCCTCTGGATGGAACAAGCTGAAGATTCTGCAACAACGAAAGGTGCTAGGAACATCTCCTTCGTGCAGAAGATGTCCCACAGAGTGCTGGAGGATGCAGAGTTGTTTCTACAAAGAAGCCTTGCTAGCTGCAAGAGTCACAGTTGAAGAAAAAGGGTGCTGCCCGGGCCCAGGAAGGACCAGGATTTCACCACTTGGGAGAGGAAACAGAGGGGGCCCTCAGCAACGTAGAGAGCCCAAGCACAAGAAGGAAGCACCTGCAGAAGTCCTTGAACACTGGTTCAAGAAGTCTGACCACAGCGGTCATCTCAACACTGCAAAAGGAGGTCAACTCAGGGAGCTGAGCATCACAGGACAGAGTGCTGGGGTCCTAGGCTCAGCTGTGCATGCAGGAATTCTTGGAAATGTGCACAGACGCCCTTGTAGCTGCAGATCACGTGGTGCACAGGATTACTGTCTGGAGAGGGAAGGCAAGGACTTTGGACCACTGGACAGACTGGGTCACTTGGGTACACCACCTGTGTATTTCAGGGGCCACGCTCATCAGGATGAGAGGGGTCCCAGAGTACCAGTGAAGCTGAAGTTTGGTGCCTGCTGAAGCAGGGGGAAGATTCAGTCGACCAACGGGAGATTTCTTCGTGTCTTCCAGTGCAGGATGAAGGCAGGCCCCCAAAGCATGCACCACCAGTAAACAGTCAAGAAAGCCAGTAGGATTAGGCACTAAAATGTCACTGGTAGTCTTCTTGCTACTTTGTTGCAGTTTTGCAGGCGTCCTGGAGCAGTCAGCGATCGATCCTTGGCAGAAGCCAAAGAGAGAGGTGCAGAGGAACTCTGGTGAATTCTTGCAAGTCGTTATCTGAGGAAAAGCGCACCGGAGAGACCCTAAATAACCCTCAGAGGAGGATTGGCCACCTAGTCAGGTAAGCACCTATCAGCAGGGGTCTCTGACGTAACCTGTTGGCACTGGCCACTCAGAGGCCTCCAGAGTGCCCTCACACCTCTGGAAACAAGATGGCAGAGGTCGGGACACACTGGACGAGCTCTGGGCACCACCTCTGGGGTGGTGATGGACAGGGGAGTGGTCACTCCCCTTTCCTTTGTCCAGTTTTGCACCATAGCAGGGACTGGGGTTTCCCTAAACCGGTGTAGACTGGCTTATGCAAGGAGGGCACCATCTGTGCCCTTCAAAGCATTTCCAGAGACTGGGGGAGGCTACCCCTCCCCAGCCTTTAACACCTATTTCCAAAGGGAGAGGGTGCAACACCCTCTCTCAGAGGAAACTCTTTGCTCTGCCTTCCTGTTACCGGGCTGCCCAGACCCCAGGAGGGCAGAACCCTGTCTGTGGGGTGGCAGCAGCAGTAGCTGCAGAAAAAAACACAGAGAGCTGGTTTGGCAGTACCCGGGGTCCATAGTGGAGCCCCGGGGATGCATGGAATTGGCACCCCAATACTAGATTTGGAATGTGGGGACAATTCAATAATCTTAGACATGTTACATGGCCATATTCGGAGTTACCATTGTGAAGCTACATATAGGGATTGGCCTACATGTAGTGCACACGTGTATGGTGTCCCCGCACTCACAAAGTCCGGGGAAATGGCCCTGAACTATGTGGGGGCACCTTTGCTAGTGCAAGGGTGCCCTCACACTTAGTAACTTTGCACCAAACCTTCACCAAGTGAAGGCTAGACATATAGGTGACTTATAAGTTACTTAAGTGCAGTGAAAATGGCTGTGAAATAACGTGCGTTATTTCACTCAGGCTGCTGTGGTAGTCCTGTGTAAAGGTTTGTCTGAGCTCCCTATGGGTGGCAAAAGAAATGCTGCAGCCCATAGGGATCCCCTGGAACCCCAATACCCTGGGTACCTAGGTACCATATAGTAGGAATTATAAAGGTGTTCCAGTGTGCCAATTGAAATTGGTTAAAGTGGTCACTAGCCTATAGTGACAAATTTAAAGGCAGAGAGAGCATAAGCACTGAGGTTTTGATTAGAAGAGCCTCATTGCCAGACTTCATCACTACACATGTATACACATTCAGGCCACAAACTATGAGCACTGGGGTCCTGGCTAGTAGGATCCCAGTGAGACAGGCAAAAATAAACTGACATACATGTAAAAATGGGGGTAACATGCCAGGCAGGATGGATTCTTTCCTACAGTGACCCATATGGAGAGATTGTCTTCAGTTGAAACATGTAGCTGCATAACCTTTGGATGTAGTTTTATCACACATCCTGCTTAATTTTCTAACAGTGACATGGATACCGATTAAATACAGAGAAATCCGGGGTTTATTCATAGTCATTTTTAACTGGAACCCTGCACTTGTCCAGAGGAACACCTAATCACAAGCACCCAATTTTTATATTGGTGAACCCATTTAGGTGGTATTCTCCTACCCAGATGAGAGGAGGCACTTGTGATGAAGCATATAATGGGTGAGGTGTCTCCTCTACTATCCAAAAGGTATTCCTGTAGGGTACAATGCTATCTTTTAAGTAGAGGACTGACTCCATTTTGGGACATCACATTCTTGTGGTGTGAATCATATGCACCACCCCATTTGTTCAAAGAATGAGGTTGTGATTCATATCCCTTGAAAATTCCTGTAATGAATTAAACCCTATTGGCAATGTTACAAGAGAATCAAGCAGTTGTCATATAAAGCAGCTTCCAGTATAAATAATGCTGCTGTGAAACCCTGCTCAGCAAATCAATTTCTGTTTTGTTAAACAGTCCTGTACAAAATCAGTCTTACCACACGTGAAGTCAAAGTATTTTACACCTTTGCATAGCTTTTCACAAGTGTGTGTTTCCAGTGAGGACCCACAGCAGAATGTCAGAGTCTTTGGATTTTTCATTTCATTTTTCATTAATAAATTAGAAAGTTAATTGATGTCAAATTATCAATGAGGTAATGAGACTCTCATTCAAGCAGTTCATTTTCAACTTGGTAATCTCCTGACATCATTACTTTTTGCTTTCATTAAAGATCTTAAGAGAAACTTAACTTTGTTGGATAGTGATAACTTTGAAAGCTGCAAAGCATTTAAAATGACAATACTGATGTGGCATAAACTTTAGTGCTGTCCTTCATGTCACAGAGATTATCTATACATGACAGTTTATGCATTATGTTAACCAAAGTACTAATGGTTTGATTGTAGAAAGATGCATAGAGAAGCCATTTTAGTGTGCACTTGTTTAGACTATAAACTTTGACATAGGTGGCATTGAAGCTTAAATACATGTTTGAAGGATTAAACTGTCATTATGTTATAGTTTAGACTATAAACGAAAAGCCTGAATTGAGACAAGATTGAATTTTCAATACTGAATGTTTTAAATGTGGTGCAAAAATAGAAACGTAGTTCTACGTTATACTGGCTGAAATGTATTAACAGAGTCTTCTTTTTTAAAGTTCCTGTAACATGAATGCTAATCGAGATTTATTAATGCAGGATTCGTAGTTTGTATATTAAAATGTGTCTTATTTGATGTATTAATGTGCTGTCTTAGTTTACTTGCATTAGTCTAAGTTTGGCCTGCTAGGCCCTGTGTTTTCTGACTGTACAGAAAATGTCAAGTCATCTTGCTACCGTGTACCTCTCTTTCAGGTTTCATTCCCATGAGAAGACTAGCATAGTAATAGACGCACATTGTTTTACACATAGAGTTGTAAGAATTTGACCTTGGATTTAGAATATCCTGGACTAGCAATTTAAGCATTTGTTTCAATCTCTTGTGGAGCTACATGGATGGACACTGTTCTCATGACAGACTTGGGAAAGCATAGATTAGTTTCAAGTTCGATTCTTATAATTGATTTTTTATTGAATGATACTCCTTCAACGTCAAACGTCAAATGAACTGTTGCCCTAACAACTCCGATTGCTGTATGAACTTTGATATGTCAATGGCTAGCTAGACTTTGGTCGGAATCCCGTCAGATCCCAGCAGACCCAGAGGATCCCACCAGAACCCTTGTAGATGAAGAACCCTGCATGTTGAGCCACTTTGAGAGAGATCTTCCTCTCTGCCTTTGCCCCTTTTAATGTTTATTGAAATTTAGATATTTTCTTCCTAATCCTTACAGAAGACTCTTGACCGAGCTTCTGACATACTGACACTTTCCCTTTTTACGTACTTTTTGCCCACCTTAGTTAGTAGCTGTGTTGCTTGAATGAGGATTTACCTTAAAAAACACAAGAGACAAGAAGCGTGTGGCAAAACAGGAACTAGTTCATTTAATTAAACATTATGGCCTGGAGATCAATTACAGCATATGGGTCTGAGGACTGTCGATGAGGACATCGAAATGGCCCATGTCTTATACATTTCTCTAAGCACATAATAATGTTTTCCCTGATGAAATGTGCAAACTATTGACAAGGAGTCGCAGATACAATTTCCAGTTAGGGAATGCAGGTGGGTCTCGACCTGGCATGGACACTATGTGGGCCACAGAGTATTTGTCCAGATTTCCGGCCTGAGGGGCGCGTGGTAACTGTGTGTGTTGTGTCCTGATTGGCTAAGTATACCTAACTACATGTGGCATCTAATTTTCTGCTGTTTTAGGAATTCATGGTCCCTCTGGCTATTTGTGCTTTAATGGGGCCAATCTTCGGGGACCATTCTAGTGTTGATGCCTATCTGTGGGATATGATCCAAGCTTGTGTGCTTGGCTGTCGGCTAAGTGTTACCTCAACTGTGCCCTGTCAGTCATTAACCTGCAGACCGGGTTCACAGAGCCTGCCTGACCACGTACCAATGTGCTGGGGTTGACAGACAGTTCATGATGGGGGAATCCAACATGGGTGATGAGACTTTGTTCATGTATGAAAATGTATCATTCATGTATAAAGATGTCCTGTTGTTGTTTGCATCGATCAATCTGATATTAACAACTTGTTGCCCAAGATTACCTTTCTCCAAATTATTTTTGCCATTTTTGTTCTTATTGTCTTTTGCCTGCATGTGTTCTGCCCCACACATGTTATTCCATAACTGGCTAAACTGTAGGGTTTCCACTTGCCTGCCAAATTGAATTTTGATGATTTTAACTGCCTTAATATTTTTTAAGACTGAGCAGCATTTATTTTCTGTACACCTAATTATCTTATTTATGTTTTGCATAGTCTTTGTTGAATGCCTAGTTCTCCTAATGTTAGTCTGCCTGAACTTATTTCGTCACCTTGGTTAACTGTTGCTGATTCTGTATTTTTATAATTTTGTCTTGCAAATTGTCTGTACGACTCTAAGATGTTGGCCCTCATTACAACCCTGGTGGTAAATCCCGCTTACTGCTGTGCTGACGGCCGTCAAGATACCGTGGCTGAAATCCGCTACAGGTATTACGACCCACATCTCGTAATCCGCCACAATGCAGACACCCACACAAGTCCGCCACACCAAAGGTCAGTGATAAACTGGTGATAGCAAACCCTACATCGTCACACCAACAAGAATACGCCCACACTATCACGACCCACGGATCAACGCGGTGGTCATTCAACCGTGGTAATCCATTGGCGGTACACACCACTGTGCTCAAAGTAAACACACATTTACAAAACACAACCACATTGGACAATTCAAAATACACACATCTGACACACATACACACACCACACCCACACACTCACACCTCTATAAAACACACACCCACATTACCCACAACCCCTTACAATGATATTTTTGGAAGAAGCAGAGAGAGAGAATAGCAAACACAACACCAGCATCCACAGGCACACAACACCATCACTCATACAACATCCACGCACCTCAATCAACACACACCAACACAACACATCACACAGCACAACAAACATCACCTCACCCACACCACATTATGGCACCTCAAAGACACCCCAGGTTTTCTGAGGAGGAGCTCAGGGTCATGGTGGAGGAAATCATCTGGGTAGAGCCACAGCTATTCAGATCACAGGTGCAGAAGACGTCCATTGCAAGGAAGATGGAGCTATGGCGGAGAATTGTCGACAGGGTCAATGCAGTGGGACAGCATCCAAGAACACGGGATGACATCAGGAATAGGTGGAACAACCTACGGGGGAAGGTACGTTCCGTGGTTGCAAGATACCAGGTAGCCGTACAGAGGACTGGCGGTAGACCCCCACCTCCTCCCCCACAACTAACAACATGGGAGGAGCAAATCTTGGCATCATGCATCCTGAGGGCCTCGCAGGAGTAGCAGGAGGACTGGACTCAGGTAAGGAAAATCTATACTAAAATCCCCCACACCGTACCTGCATGCCATCACAAACTCCTATTCCTACCCTCACACCCATCACACCAACACCCCACAGATACCCCACTATCACAACCCACACATCCCAAAACTAAGCCCTGCATGTAACACCAATGCATGGACACCCATCACCAAAGCATGTCCAGTAGAGAGACTCACCCAGGCCCCAAAATCACCAATCACACAAGACCCAAGGCAAAAATGCAAGCACAGGAGTAGAGGGTAACTCACCCATTGCACAAGAAGGCACACACAGATACAATAGCTATGCATTTATACCCCAACAGGACCCCTACCCAGCGTTACCGGACAGGAGGTACCAGCCATATCCAGTCCCCCCACAGAAGAGGCCCACAGAGACGACAGAAGCTCTGCACGCCTGGATCAAGATGACCAGCCCGGCCCATCAGGGACCTCTGGACAGTCGGTTCCCCTGCCACAGTCACAAACCACCACTGAACCTCCCCCCTCAGGAAACACCAGCACAGCACCCACCCAGCGGGCCTATGCCACTGTCCCCAGGACACGTCAATCAGCAGTGTGTCCACCACTACAGGGACCCCAGGCAACCCCACTAATCCAATACAATCAGGGACCTGGGGTCAGTGGCAGTGGGCACATGGTTCAGGGGACAGAGGCACAGGATAACAGGGAAGCTGGGAGGACTGCTGTGTGACAGGGGGAGGACAGGCTCAGGGAACCCACTCTCCACGCGGCACTCTCCAACATCATGGGAGCATACCACCATTCCCAGGAGACCATAGGTACGGTACTGGCCAAGTTTCAGGAGACCCAGCGGCTGCAGGAGGAACAGTGCCTGGGGATCAGGGAGGACTTGAATTCCATTAACACCACCCTGGTCACCATTGCAGGGGTGCTGGCAGACATGGCCAACACCATGAGGGACACAATGGCACACCAACGGGCCCCTGGCACTAGCTTGAATGATGAACAGCCCTCCACATCCGCCGGCGCTAGTGGGCAGGGGGTCCCGCCACAGGAAAAACAGGCCACCAGCATCCCACCCCCTGCAGAAGGAGAACCACCCCACAAACAGTCCCTGAGATCCAGGCACAAGACAGAGAACATTGCCAAGACCCCCACCAGGAAATAAGACTCTCCTGATTGTCACCCTTCTGTCCCACTATATTACCCTTACAACCTTGAACTGCCATTACTTCACCTCGTTTGCCCCCTTGGACAATGCACCTGTGATACCAATAGACTGGACTCCACCATGGACATTCCTCCACCATCACCCCAGCCCGTTGCACATACCCCTCCACTGAATATCACTTAAATAAACACCCTTGAATCAAAAAATGATCTGGAGTCAGTCTGTACTTTCACAAGTGTGTACTACAACCTCTCTGATATAGCAATGTCAATGTTCATTTTCACATACCAATGTTCGACAGTTGTTGGGCAGCAGTAAACATAGCAGAAGGCAGAAAGTGGTACCCAGATTTGTGAAATGGAAAGCCAAAGTAAACTGTCAGGGTCCATACACAGAGGTAAAAAGGCAGAATCATGCAATGTCCTACAGTAGTATGATATGAGAGGAGCAGTACCAGTCTCTTACCTGCGTCTCACTGGAAGTATTGCATGATGATGTTGTTTCGGTTGTCTATATCTTCTTCTTCTGCCTCCTCTTCCTCACTGTCCACAGGCTCCATAGCTGCCACAAGACCAACACCAGGCCCATCCTCCTGCAGAAAAGGCACCTGGCGTTGTAAAGCCAGGTTGTGCAACATACAGCATGCCACGATTATCTGGCACACCTTCGGTGAGTAGTATAGGGAGCCACCTGTCAGATGGAGGCACCGGAACCTGGCCTTCAGGAGGCCGAAAGTCCAATCAATAATCCTCCTAGTTCGCCCATGTGCCTCATTGTAGCGTTCCTCTGCCCTTGTCCTGGGATTCCTCACTGGGGTCAGTAGCCATGACAGGTTGGAGTAACCAGAGTCACCTTCAAATATCGAGGGACAACTGTTATACACACACCAACCCTTAGGGACTCTCCCATACCAAGACACCTATTCAAACTGTGTTGTGACCTTGGGCTCACCTATTAGCCACACACGGTGCCTCTGGAGTTGCCCCGTCACATATGGGATGCTGCTATTCCTCAAAATGTAAGCGTCATACACTGAGCCAGGATACTTGGCATTCACAGGGGAGATGTACTGGTCTGCCAAACACACCATCTGCACATTCATGGAATGGTAGCTTTTGCGGTTTCTGCACACCTGTTCATTCCTGCGGGGTGGGACAAATGCCACATGTGTACCATCAATGGCACCAATGATTTTGGGGATATGTCCCAGGGCATAGAAGTCATGTTTCACTGTGGGCAAATCATCCACCTGAGGGAAAACAATGTAGCCGCGCATCTGTTTCAGCAGGTCAGACAACACTCTGGACAACACATTAGAGAACATTGGCTGTGACATCCCTGATGCCATGGCCACTGTTGTTTGAAAGGACCCACTGGCCAGGAAATGGAGTACTGACAGGACCTGCACTAGAGGGGGGATTCCTGTGGGATGGTGGATAGCTGACAGGTCTGGCTCCAACTGGGCACACAGTTCATGGATTGTGGCACGATCAAGCCTGTAGGTGATAATGATGTGTCTCTCTTCCATTGTCGACAGGTCCACCAGGGGTCTGTATACCAGAGGATGACACCATCTCATCATCTTCCCCAGTGGATGTGCCCTATGGAGGAGAAGAGTGAGCAGAGGGTCATACACCACATAGCTTGCACAAGAGTGTTTTTAACAATTGTGATGTAATCGGTGTGTGATGCTGTCTGTACGTATTCCTGCCCGAAATGGCTGTGACGCAGTTGGTTGCCCTGCCACGTGGCCCCCTGAAAGGGCGGCTGCCTGACCTGTAAGGAGGGACAAGGGGAAATGAGATAACTGCGCTGGCATTGTGCAGCATTGCAGAAGGCGGACGAAGACCGCAGCGCAATTCAGCATTGGTTGTCATTGGGCCCTATGGGTTCCAGGAGCCAATGACGATGTATGCTGGTGGTGACGGTACGCACCGCCGTGGACGTAACCACCTTTTTCTGTCTGTTCACTCACTTGAAACCTGACCTTCAACAGGAGAGGACCTACACTGCAAGTGCTGCTGTGACCTGAGTCTGGAAGCGACAATTGCTACAGTGTCTGGGGAAAGGTCCGCAGCTTTCATCGCAGAGGAGTTGGACAACCTGGTGGCTGGGGTTCTCCCCAGTACACGCTACTCTATGATCCTCCAGACAAACAGGTGAGTACACTGTGAGCATGATGGATGGGACATGAATGTATGGAGTGGGGTGGATGGAAGATACGGGGGGTGGGCTGAGGCCAGCATGTGAGGATGGTCAGTGTATGTGTTTCTGGGCCAGGGTGGGAAGTTGTGGCCAATGAGTAAGAAGAACCGGACCGGTGAGTAAAATCCATTCTTACTTCACTTTTCTTCTAGGTCCGCGCCCACCAGAAGAAGGGTATTTGGCGTGCCATCGCCAAGGAAGTTCGGACCCTGGGGGTCTACCATAGACGGAGCACCCACTCCCGCAAAAGATGGGAGGACCTGTGCTGCTGGAGCAAGAAGACGGCGGAGGCCCAGTTGGGGATGTCCTCCCAACATGGAAGGGATGCCCGTCGCACCATGACCCCCCTGATGTACCGGATCCTGGCGGTGGCATATCATGAGTTGGATGGGGGCTTGAGGGCATCACAGCAGCCACAAGGAGGGGAGTACAGTCTCATTCAGCTGAGTCTGCATGCTGTATGAGGTGTCTGGGTGGGGAAAGTGGGCTGTGGGTTCCCGTAGGCCAGGGCAAACTTGCTAGGGTAGGTCCATTGTTAGGCAGGCTCTGTGGCACTCCAAACCCAAAAGTGGTAGTGGCCATCTACACTTAGTCAGGCTCTTGTGGGTTCCAGGTGTGCATCAAATGGGCTTAGGCACAGTCCCCCATGGGCAGGTGATTTTCCCAAGAACAGTTAGTGCATGGCCTAGTGCATAGGGCTGCTCCCTGTGTGTTGTGTCCGCCAACGGTGGTGTTGTTGCTGACATTGACCATATGTCTCCTGTGTTTTTCCCCTCCCTTTTTGTTTTGTCACCCTGTCCTTGTGTGCATTAGCATCATCTGGCGGAGGAGCATTGGCACCGGAGCAGGAGGGATCTGCAACCCACATGGCCCAGGAGGGTGAATGTACGGAGTCTGAAGGCACCAGTGGGACAGAAGGAGAGAGGAGCTCCACGATGGGGACAGGAGGAGACACCAGCGACAGCGACTCCTCCTCTGATGGGAGCTCCCTTGCGGTGGCGGGCACCTCTGTGCCCAACACAACAGGTACAGCCACCACCCCCTCTACCAGCACCGCCCTCCCAGCAGCCCCTCAGTGTTTCCCGCTCACCCAGGAGGGTGGGCATCTCCTTTGCCCCAGGCACCTCAGGCTCTGCCCCAGTCAGCCCTGCTGCACTCAGTGAGGAGGATTTTGACCTCCTGAGGTCCCTCACTGTTGGGCAGTCAACCATTTTGAATGCCATCCAGGGTGTTGAGAGGCATTTGCAGAAAACAAATGCATACCTGGAGGGCATTCATTCCGGCGTGGCAACCCAACAGAGAGCATTTCAGGCTCTGGCCTCAGCACTGATGGCAGCCATTGTCCCTGTGTCCAGCCTCCCCCCTCCAACTTCCCAGACCCAATCCCCTCTACCTCAGCCTATCCCAAGCACATCATCAGACTAGCATGCACTCTCATCAACACACAAAAGTGGCTCAGGCAAACATAAGCACCACACATCCCACAGGCACTCACACAAGCACCATATCCATGCAGACACACCAACATCCACTCCCTCCACTGTGTCCTCCTCCTCCACTTCCTCCACCTTCCTCCCAGTCTCGTCTCCACTCACGCATGCACTACATCTTCAGCCACTACCTCCATCACCATCACACACATCACCACACACTGCTCACGTGCAATCACCACCCCCACTACCATGCACACGTCCCCTGTGTCCTCTCTCAGTGTGCCTGTGAGCCCTCTTCCCAAAGTACACAAATGCAGGCACACACCCTTTCAACAGCCATCCACCTCACAACAGCCTCCAGCCCATGCACCCTCACCCAAACTCAGCAGACGTATACCTCCTACAACCACTACCTCTTCCTCTACTCCCAAATCCCCTCCATCTTCCCATTCCAGTGTGTCTAAAAACCTTTTTCTAGCTTCTATTGACCTCTTCCCTACACCTCCCCCCCTGTCCTTCCTCTAGGGCCAGGATGTCCAGATCCCATCCCAGCACCTCAGCCACAAAATCCTCAAGCACTGTGGTCCCTGCAAGTCCAGTAACATCGCGGGCGGCACCTATCAGGGCTGCCAGTGTGCCACCTAGTGAGGCCAAGGATCACCCTTCTCCGCCACCTGCCAAGGTGAAGAAGGGGCCCACATGCCGTAGGGAAAAGCTGCACCAACCACCCAGCAAGGCCTCCTCCAAGTCAAAAGAGGACAGTGCCAAGGTCCAAGCAGCGACTTCCAAGGTGGGGAAGGGACACAAGTCCAAAGGGAAGTCAGCTCATGGCACTGGGCCTCTGGGTGAGGGACTGGTGTCACCCCTTCTGCAAGACAGAATAGCAACCTGTACGGCGGAGGCCACCGCCGCAACCACCGCCACCTGCACCGCTACTACACGTCTGCTGCCTCTGCTACAGTCCCATGGACCATCCCCAGTGGGCAGCCACTGCAGGAGACGTCCTGCTGTCTCCCTCCACAGGTGCTGACACCTGCACCACCGGCAGCATCTCCACCGTAGACACCGCTGCAGCCACCGCCACCTGCCCCATGACGTGCCCAGCCAGTGCCACCACAGCCGACATCAGCATCATCCCCAGTGGGCAGTCGTCTGAGGCTGCAGGAGATATCCTGGACCCTGCACACACTACATGAGGCACCACAACCAGCACTGGCAGTACCAGCAATTGGCAGGCTAAGTCACCGCAGGGTGGAGTGTGTCTCTGCCTCCATAGAGTATCATGCTACCTGTTCCCAGAAAATCTCGTGGCTCAGACACCCAGGTGAGGGAATGGGAACTGCCACACCCCAGGTGCAGCACACTGGGCACCAAGCCCCCTCCAGAACCAGTGGAGAACTGCATCCATTACCCCAGTCCTTGGCAGGATGAAGCACTCTGGGCACAAAGCCCCCTCCAGAACCAGTGGAGAACAGCATCCACTACCCCAGTCCTTGGCAGGATGAAGCACTCTGGGCACAAAGCCCCCTCAAGAACCATTGGAGAACACATCCACTAGAGAGACTGTGGCCTTGCACTCCCCAGTACCAATCAGTGGGCAAACCACCCACTTGAGATACTTGAGAGACTGTGGCTTTGCACTCCTCAGGACCAATCAGTGGGCAAACCACCCACTTGAGAGACTGTGGCCTTGCACTCCCCAGGACCAAACAGTGGGCAGACCACCCACTTGAGAGACCTGAGAGACTGTGGTTTTGCACTCCCCAGGACCAAGCAGTGGGCATGGAGCCCCCGCGTGGAGCAGTGGTGTCGCCCTATCATCCGGCTGAGGTGCCCCCCTCCCCTTTCCCCTCAGGTGCCTGTTTTTTTTTTACCTAATGCCCAGCAGTGTTCTCTCCTTTTTGAGGCAGGTGTCATGTGTGGGCTTTGCCCATGCTTTTTGGGACCACTGGTCCACGGACATGTAATGGAACAGTATCCAGACTTGTGTACTTGCTGTAAATATTTGTATATACTGATCTTTTAAAGTTTTGTTGGTCTAGATTTTCGATGATTACACTCATTACAATCATTTAATTTGGTCCTTGCATTCTTCCAGGGGGTTACGGGGAGTAAATGTAATGTTGGTGCATGTGTTCATGTGTGTATTGTTGGGGGTGGGGGTGTTGCATGTTGCGTGTGTGTGTCACTCTCTTTTTCCTCCCCCGTGTGCTAGGTGCAGTACTCACTGTGGTCATCGCCGCCGTCTTTGATGTTCCTGGTAGAAGAGGAGGTAAACCAACATTGTTAACACCTGTAACTCGGGCTCCATAGTGTCCTGGTTCCTCATTGGGTGTCGAGAGGTGAGTGGTTTCCGTTCCAAGTACTGTTTCTGCCGTGCTTTTGATGGCGTTGGTAATGCCCCAGAAAAGCTGGTGGATTGGTGCATTGTAATAGTGTCGGCGGTACATTTCTTCTGCCTGTCTGTTGGCGGTGACTGCCGTGGTGTTTGTTGCTACTGCCGTGACGGTCGGAATGTTAAAGTGGCTGTCTGTGTTGGCGGTTTCCACCATGGTCTTGATTCCATTTTTTTTACCGCCGGCCTGTTGGCGGTATTACCGTCGCTTTTACACCGACCACCAGGGGTGTAATGAGGGCCTATGTTTGTAATAAATCCCTTAACTTTGTTCTTGACTGGGATTTTCCTCATATGGCTACATTGGTCATCCTGTATAACTTAATTGGTTTGTAATGAAATTTTGCCATATGATTCTAGCACATCCTATGCAGGGTCCAAAGATCTGTTGACCTCACTGAGCATTGATTCCTGCAAAGGATACAAATGCTCCAGCAATATACAAGTAGCTTTGCCAGCAAGGAAATGAAATCCCTTTTCCGCTCCCCAGTGCAGAGCCCCTGCCTTGCACAGTATAAATTCAAACAAAACAGCACAGTTAGTGGCCACACATAGTCAAATCAGTACAGGAAGTAGCACACATGTCCGACTTCAATGAAGCTGCATAACATAGAGGTGGATGTAAATCCTTAGATGTTTCATTTGAGTTCTCAGTGGTCATTTAAAGAGTTAACATGTTGATTTGTGGAAGTTTTCAGTGAGGTTAGTTCCATAGGTTTGAATAGTTACAAAGTCCAGTTCTATGTGCAATCTACATCATGACATTCCACTTTTTTAAATCTCTTCAGTTGATGTTAATCTTGCCGCTTAGTGACTATACCATGGGGGTACATGTATGAATTGGCCAATGATTTTAGCTGAAAATTCACAGGGAGGGCAGAAATGGAGCAGGCCATCATCATGTGAATATAGCTCTTGTTGGCTAGGTAGAGATGTTCATGTTTATCAAGGTTACCAGATTTATGCTGCGACCTGCTTCATGCCCTATAGGAAACTCAGACTAAACATTCTAGAAATTGCACTATGAAGATTTTAGCGGGTGGTCTCATCATCCCAGATACTTAAATAATCCAGCAGCTGAACTGACTAGTCAAAAGCAGCAGCAATTGTGTCATGTTACTGAACACTGAAGAGTATACCTTTTGGAAAAATGTCAAATGATGATATTGGTTTGTAATACATTTGGCAGTAATGTATTCATGTGAATCATATTAAGTCACTGAGAATTAGTTGTAATTAGCTTTAGAAACTATGAAACCCATTCCATATCTCATTCTAAGCTTCTCTTTTTACACAGGATCTTTAGTTTGGTATTAGGAGGTTAGCAAGAGACATAGGTGGTCATTATGAACATAGCGGTCTTGACTGCCACACCAGCGGTCATTACTACCAATGGCATGGAGGCCCAGACCGCCATATTCTGAATATAGTAGAGATGGCTGTAGAGCAGCCAGTTCACTACCACCCACCGCCAGGCCACAGTCCACAGTCCACCGCCAAGCCGACTGTGAGCACATTTGGCCCGGCGGTGGAGGCAGGACAGGCGGTGGGATTATGATCCCTATTCCACCAGGGATTCCTTGGTGAGTTACCCCGCCAGGGAATCTCTGGTGCACTGCATATGGGTGACAGGAATAATCATTCTTGTCACCTGTATGTGACATGCCTGGCTCCTGCCTCCTTCCCACTACACCTACCCAACCCCCAACCCCCTAGAACAGCCCCACCCCACCCCCAAACCCTGAAAACCGACCCCCCAACCCTCCACTGCCAAAACCTCATGTAGGTCCCCCACCCTGACCTTCACCATCCCCCACCCCTACATACAGGTCCCTCCAACCCCCACATCCACGTTCACCCATTCACAGAAATGCACACATGCATACATGCACCCAGGCACACATTGCCCCCAAAGACGCCTACGCACACCCCTATGCACCCACACACTCACACAGACGCCCCCTCCCCCTTCCCTCTTGGACAGCACTTACCTTATCAGTTGCGATGCTCCGGGAGGGAACGGCTCCCTGGATGCTGCTTTGCCGCCATCGACGCCTGTCCATACACCGCCACACCTAAAACTGCTTCATAATAGGCAACGTGGTGTAGGGAGTGACATGATGGTGAGGGTGGAGCAGCATCCACCGCCGCCAGCATGGCGCCTGGCGGGCCTCACCGACATCAATGGTGGTGAGCCACCATGCGTCATTATTTGGCGGGATGCCAGCTGCAAACACTGGTGGTCTTTTGTTGACCGCCGGCACAGTTGGCAGCAGGGCATCCCGCCATCTTCATAATGAGGGCCATAGTCTACACGTCTACATTGTCTGCATGTCAGATAAACGGGTCTTGGCAATAGCACATATTCACAACCTTCTGATCGGTCTGTCCCTCTTTCCCTATTTAACGTACTTTTTCTATCTGTCTAAACAACTTTCCTTCTCACTATGTATGTATGTCTAAAAAACCTTTTCTGAAGGAGTATTTGGGCTTGCCAAATGAAATCCAAGCCTTCTAATAAGTGTTTGGAGAGCAGCAAACAGCTAGGTATCAGATGGTGCTGGGGAGATGAAGATTAATAGAGAGGCTATTCCCAATGGTAGCCAATCCTAAAATAGAATATCCTTCCTTTTTTTACATTTGGAACAGATCAGCCTTGAACATATGTCAAAAGAATTAGAAATTGGGTTGTTTGACTGGTTGTAAATAGTCCAGAGTGCTCTATCCTAGCCACTCTCAAGATGTCAGAGCCCCTCTTCGGTCGTCAGGAGCTTGGTAGCTCACCCAAAGGAGTGGCTACCTGAGGGCTACACACCCACAGGAAAACTGATTTTGGCACTAGATTTCCCTCCCTGTCCCCAACATGTCTACATGAACAAAAGGAAACCTGTTTGGTCGTGTTATCACCATTTGCCCTTCAGAGGCAGCTTCCCACTTGAAGCTCACCTTTTGGGGTAACATCCTAGTTGCCATCTTGGGAGAGGAGGTCACACCCACTCTGCTGCAACTGCCTTTGTTCCGTGGCCTGGGAGTTGTTCACACATCTGCCCAGGCAGGCAGAAAGTGGTCTGTGGGCCAGGGCCTTTGTGAGCCTCCACTGGATTAGCGAGGGCACCGACCTGGGTATCAGATTGGGTTTATTGGCATGATTAATTTGGTACCTTACAGTACCCAGTTAGGTAACTCCATTCAGAAGATAGCCCGTCTGGGGTGCCAACCGGTAACCCTGTGTTAGCCAATTGGGCTACTAACTTTTCCCCAGCAAAATGACAATTTTGAAATGTCACTGTTAAGACATATGAAAAATATACCTCTTACTTAACATTTTCAAGCTCCCTACCATAGCGTTCCATAGGCCTTCCTTAGGGAGACTTGCATATAAGGGTAAGGGAAGTGGTGGTTTTCCTATTAGTTTAAATGTCAAAATCAAACTAGTAGTGTAAACACTGCTCTTCTAGTCTGCACTGGCAGGCTGGGAGCCATTTTGTCCTTTGTCACACTCAGGGTGGCACAAACAGTGCTGCAGCCCTTGTTGGACACTCTGTTTTACATGCCCTGGATACTCTGGTTACTATATACTAGGGACTTATAAGTGAAGTAGCAGTTGCCAATTGGGTAAAGCCAATTCAATATATATTTTGCAAGGGGCTAGAACACTGGCCCTGAGGTCTGATTAGCAGGTCTCAGTGCACTCTCAGAGTCCAAAAAACAGCATCATCAATTCAAAAATATGGGGTTGAACCTGCAAAAAGACACATTTCCTTACATGGACTGTGTGGCCCATCCTGCCCTTTGGCCCTTTGTAGTGGTGGAAGCGGCGATCAAAAAACTCTGGCAACATAAAGTGCTTCTGACTCCCTCTGCACGGGTTGCACACTGGTCGTGCCCTGGCTGTGCTCAGGCTACGACTAGGCCAACACAGGCCATCTCAGCCCATCAGAGCCCACAAGAGACTGGGCTGGGCAATTCCTCTTGGTTGCTAGACTGGAAGCTTCTTCCATGACTCCGGGCATGTTTGCCAATATTTTAGGTGGCAAGAATTGCTCTGCCATTAATTCAATCACCAATTTTATATCCAGTCCAATTGGGGTCATCGGTGATAAAATTATTAATGTAGGGGGGAGGCTTTAAGTGACCAAGTGTGCTGTTGCAGAGTCATTTAATCTATTGGCTGCCCTTTAATCACCTGTTGGTGGTCGAGGTTAGGTCTCATATAAGGATGATAAAGCTAGAATGGCTGTGACTGACCCTTTTTTGACACATGACTCATTGTTTATTGAGACAGTTTCTCCTCCTTCTTTCTCTTGTTCTCCGCCTGCAAACAAACACTAAGAAGCTACTCCTGCTGCATGTTAGAAAGCCAAAATAGCCCCAAAGTTGAACTGCTCTTCTAAAGGTTAAGGATTGGTAAATACATGTTCACCCTAATGCATCAATCATTATGTATGCGGATGAATAGCAGTTTAGCGTACCTTGAGGGCACCATTAGAACACTTTGATTCCTTGTTCGGCAAGTTAAAGTCTCCAGGGCATTAACTACAATGAATATTATCAAACTTTCTAATGATTTAAAACTCAGTTGACCTAAAGAGTTGAGCAAGGTTTCCACACAGAAGGCAAAAGAAGTATGAATCCATTAAGCATTTTTAACATGAGTAAGGGGGTGGAAATGGGGAGTATAGACATAGCAGTACATCAGCCACCACATCAAAAATGCCATTGATTTCTCAAGCAGTGCTCATTTCAAATCTGTTATCTGTTCCTCAAGCAGTACCTGAAGTATCTGCCTGTTCCATTTTTGCACCCATCCCCATCCATTTTGCCAGCCTCATTGAAATTACCACCTGAGGCTACACCATACCGTAGCATCTAACAATACATCACCCCATTACATGATAATCAGAATGATTGTCAGATTAGTTTAAACTGAGAAATGAGGTGGGAGTGGCACATTGGCTGGCCAAACAGGTGGGCAGTATTCAGCGCCTGAGAGATGGGTGTGAAGGGGGAAGAAAGTGTGAAATGGTTGCAAAGTCATGCCTAAAAGATTGTGTGGTGGTGAATATTAGGACAGCCACAATTGCAGGGAATTTACTGGCCAGTCTAAATTGGTCCTTCTACTGATGCAGTAGGACAAAGGCTGTTCCTCTTGGCTACTTTTATAGACTAGGATCCACTAAGAAACTTGATTGTGTGCGCTCTACTAAGACGTGTTTAGGGATCAGGCCTACAAAATCACAACATTTAATAGTTTTGTTCAGCAAACCTGTTTTATAGACCATCAAATCTAAAGTCTCTAGGTCAATCCTCTTTTACGGAGAGCTTGCCTTTAATGTTGATTAGGAATGAGGAGGACAGTAAACAGACTGTGGCTCCAATTTAAATGCACCAACTAAAATTCATTTGGTTTCGTGGAACATTCTAAATTGAACAAGCAAGTCTGGGTTTTGTTTGTTAAGGGGTATAATCTTTGTTTCTAAGGTTAGTATCCCTTCGATTTGGGGGTTTATTTACCATTTCATACCCATGCCATTCCCTCCAAAGCTGGTAGGACCAAGAGAGGACATTCAATCTTGTGATTTCACCTTTGTTTCTGGGGAAAGTCTTGAGGTCCTGTTGCAATGCCCCACTTTACCACTTGTTGGGCTTAGAGATGATTGGAGGTCCAACATTTTGATGATTAATCTTTACAACAATGTATTTGATTTTCATAGAGCAGATATTATTAATGCCCTTCAGATGGAATTGGGAGAGTATATAGAGGCCAGAGGCAAGGATGTGCATGACACTTGGGCTGGAGATTTTAGTGTCCATCTTTGTCCCTTAAGACCTAAACTGAACTGTGGGGAGATGGACACTTTGGGTGAGGATCTGCTTCATTTTACACATGCTCTATAGGGTGAGTATTCAAATACCCTCTTCAGTAAACACAGTTTTGTATTAGCTGATGATTGGCCTGATTCACAAAAGTAAACTTAAACCAAAAGTCCAAGTTTAGACTAAAAGTGTTGGTTTAGACATAAGGTCTAACTTTACTCGTAGTTCAGTTTGACTTTTGGTCTAGGTTTAGCTTTTGGTATGGGTCCATGCATTTGGCATTCATTATTATTAGCAACACATTTCATTGCACTAATCACTCCAATCTATGGTTTATTATGACAATCCACCATCACCTTTTTTAAGACAGTTATACACTGAGGTTTCAGCAAAATTGGCTTCGACCCAAACAGTAAGTGCTCAGATTCCTTTGAGATGAGGAGAGAAGGGTTGAATGTTCGCTACTTTTCTTTTTTACTTTATATATAAATGAGCAGAAGACATTTTTAGTTGGTAGTATCCAGGATATGCCACAGATAGATGCTCACCCAAACCCCGCTCTACTTGCTGCAGAGGATATTGATCAACAAACAGCCTTCAGGAATTGCTCAATGCCTTTACCACTTTTATTTAGCGAATGGACCTTAAAACTATTCTGAGCAAAACATGCACCATGATCTGTGGTCCTAACACTAACTGTTTAGGGCAAAACAAATTAGTAAAGTATGTACCTTTTCATATTTGGAGATCCAAATGGATTCTGCTGGTAAGTTGATGCACTTACGAAACATCAGACAGCAGCAGTTTGAACAGTCCACAGAGCCAGTCTTTAAATTTACATCCGAACTGAGGATGAAATCCTTTAGAGAGATGGGCAGGGTATACAATACAGGAATTCTTCTGTGGCCAGATATTGTTGAGGTCTGTAGGGCTATATTGATTATGGTATTTGCAAAGGACAGAAAATACCTTTTTTTATTAATCTGTTCCGTGCAGTTGCTCAAATTACATCTTCCATGAGGAACTGGGGATGACCAAACTAGAAGATAGAGTTAAGCGTTATCTGATTTTGTTTTGGTGTTCAGTATGGACCAAACGTGAAGATACTTTTAATAGGTTGATATTTTGTGACTGTTTAATGCTTGACTGTGCTTCTAGCATTCCTCAGGACTAGGGTATTTTCAAAGCGTGTATTTGAGCTTGGGGCCTTCTAATTCTTTAATAATCTCTTTAAAGGAAATATTATGATCTTATTTGCTAAATTTTGTGATGAGGCTTTGGCCCGTGAGAAAGGCTCACAAATCGATGGTCACTGCACACCACACTCTCTGTTAGTAACTAAGGGGCCGATTTTTATGATGGCAGAAAGGGTACTCATTCTCAACAGAGACAGATTGCCCTTCCTGTCAACATAATTGTCCACCTCCTAACTTTAAATGCGGACTGACCATAGTTTGGCAATGGCAAAGACTATTCCGTCTGTGCTGTCTCTGACAGCTCAATGAATTAAGGACCGTTGGCAATATGTCCACCAGTCCAATTTAGATGGACAGAGACATAGCTGTATTTTTGCCCATCACAGCCAGGAAAACCCTTGTGGTAAAGGGCAGTAAAAACATAAAAATACCCACATTTACCATGGGAAATGATTTCCATGGTGATGGTGTTTTTGTTTTATTTTCAAAACAAAATTCCACTTTGGGTATTTGTTTTTGAAAAAAAAAAAAATGTTGTAACCTTGCTGCGTGGCTCCGTCATGTTAATGGAGCCATACGTCAAAGTTACAATGCATTCACAGTAACCGCCTTAATGGCGGTCACTGTGAATGCTGGAAGTGTCCGTTCACCAAACAGATATTTCTAAATTTCGCTGTTAAGACTTCTGTCAGGCAACAGAATTAAATACTATGGCAGCTTGGCGGAGTACGGCCCCACAGACTGTAATTAAATAGGGCCATAAGTCTGGAATGGAATCCTATTTTAAAGTAGTAATGATTGGGAATTCATCTTAATATTGTGCACTTACTGGTTGATTTTCACACAATGGCTGAGTGGTCTACTGATCAGGCGCGGCTGCTCTGCTAGAGCGCAGGAGCATCACCCCCCCACCCGCCAGCAGCAGTAGCTGCAAACTTTTAACCAAAAAACAATAATAAACTATGTTTATTTGCTAAAAGGGGCGGGGCAACAGACTGAGATGAGCACAGCACTCCCCCTCACTGAGCATGTATGTTTGGCCAGCTGTCTTGGGCACAGTAGGCTCTCTCCAGCTAGTCTGCCTGTGAGCCCCTGGCTGGGTGCTCCCAGCCAGTCCTAATGCTGCTTTGAGCAGCGTCAGGATTGGCTGCAAGGCAGGCTGGGAGCCTGAGCCTGCAGCCTGTCTGTGCAGGAGAGGAGCAGCACGGTGGTGACGGCAGCGGCCATGACGATTCAGGTAAGTTTTAGTTTTTTTATTAACTTTCCTCCCAAGCTCCCCTCACCCCCTACCCACGTGAGTGCCCCGCCCCTCTTTAGCATCACGAGCCACTCCTGCTACTGATCACCACCTTGCTGTCTGTGTCATGGCTGCTCCATTCATTGTACCTTTCGTTTTATGTTTTAAAAAAATATTTTACGGTCTCAAGGTTATGAGACCATCACTGAAGTGAAATATTGGAGAATGTAGACAAACAGTTTTAATTTTACAGCAATTATGCAGTGTTATTATTTGTTTTTTCTGAAGTTCGTTTTGTGCAACAGTCAATAAAGATAAGGAAATGCTTTATTTCTTAGTGATTTAAAAAATAGCCACACAGTAGTTCAGAAGCGAAAAATGCTGCACTGCGTGACAGGGAGGGAGCAGGAGAGTGCCATATCTACAAAGATATTGCTCTCTCCTCCCTCCCCGTAGCGCCAGCACTGATTTTAGCTGCTGTGTGGTCCCCACACGCACCTTAGCACCATTGGGTAAAGGTGTATTTGTGAATCTAGCATAGATTTTGTACTGAAAGGGTACTCTTCCAGTACAAAATGCTATGCCTAGACACGTTTTAAAACTTTTCCCATGCTGTATGTGTGCTGCACAGCGCAGCATGCATGCAATGACAGAAAAGAAAGGAGAAGTGAAAACATTTCTCCTTTTAACTCCTGCTTTTAAAAGGTGTTAACCTTTGGCACAAAACTTGTCCACTATTGTTTGATGGGATTTTGGGTCAAAAGGAATGGGTGGTTGCATGGAAACACCCATGTACCACCCATAAAACACCACCGAGGCACCAAGTAAAGCAAAGCACTGCTTCACGCTGTTTACCTTTACTTTTATGGTACTTTACAGTGCAAATTGCACTGGAAGGTAAATCAGGAAAAACATTTTGTGCTAGTTAGTGTTACACTTGTGACGCTAACCCAGTTCAAAATGTTTGTGAACCTCCCCCGTGGTTTCTAATCCGTATTAGCATTTTCTATGTTCTTTTTATACATGTTTATCTGTTTGAGTTTGGTCTGTTTATAATGTTATTTTAGCTATGCTTTTTTTTCGTTATGAATTTAATTAGTTGTTGAGATGTCTGTAGCAAAATGGATTCCACCACTTTTATTTCATCAGGATTTTTTCACTTTTGATCACCCATTGCTTGGACGTTTACTGTGACTGAGTATCACTACCTGCATCTCACTCACTGTAATTTCATAGTAATTGGGCAAGGCATGTTTACAAGGGCATCTGGGCTGGTTGCACATGAACAAATGTGCAGCCCAGTATTTGTCCACAATTAGCCTGGCACAGCAGGGACTCTAAACTACACACAAGAGGAAAGAAGCTGTTGATCATCAATCACCTTCCCAGTTCTAACTGTTCCAAACCTAAAGGTTGATAGTGAAACACAATTTTTACTTCCAATGACAATCCCATATGTTTGTAAGGTATGCCTTCACCCACTTTCATGGCATGCTTCTGTCACGTTGGCTCTCATTATTCTAATGAGACTACTGGATTTTGAGTGACAGAATCGCCTGCGGTGTGGGAGACTGAGTCTAACACACTACAGGTGACACCTATCGCTCCAATCCGGGTTCTGCTCCGGCTAACTAGCAGTGCCTCATCTCTACCCCAGGGCAGAGATGATTGGGCAGCCGAGCGCATGACATAACTGGTCTGTCAGGGAAGCTGTGGTCACTCAGGTCTCATCCGTTTCTCTCATTTACATTAGTCTCACATACACAATGACAAACAGAGGCAGTATATATTTCAATAATGCTTTAATGAAGTGACTGCATCTTAGATAGCAAAGCGTGGACTGCAATAACCAGGATGATACAGCATGACAAGATTAAGATTGTGACAAGGAGAGTAAAACATAAAAATAATGCTACCATATTGTCCCTGGAGCCAACAGACTAATTCCTACCTAAGCTATGATAGAGCACAGCATGTTAATCTCTAATTCTGCCCTTCAGATACCCCTGGGAAGACATCATCCCCCATACCTGAGCAAAGGCCTGAAGTCTACAAAACAGCTGTAGCAAAGCATTCGGCAATCAGCATACAGTCGTGGTTCTCTGGCTGGAATCTCCCTCTTAATGTGTAATGGGACTAGGAAGTGTTTTTATAATAAAACAGCTGATGTTCTAAGAAAATGTCCCTTTGTAAGGATGTGTATTTTCTATGAATGTCAGAGACTAAACTATATACCACTTTCACTGGCAACCTATCTTACTGCAGCCTTGGAAGAAGCACAGAGTGAGCAAGAATGTCTTGTTTGAGAACAGAGTGCTGGCCTAGGCAAAAACAGTCAGATAGAGAGAAAATAAAACAGGACTGTAAAAGTGGCTACTGTAACAATAATAAAGCAAAGCCACATAAAATATATCTAGGTTATAGTGCACAGAGGCAGGCCTAGTATGATAAAATAATGTGCTTTAAGCTACAACTAAAATGGCTACACAACACTTCATCATTAGGCATGCTTCTGCACACCCTGTTCCATCATGTAAAGGAGTGAAGCTTAATTGTTGTTTTAGGTTCTAAGTCACAAATTGGGATCTTTTTAAGACTGAATAAAACTGCATCAGAAAAAGCCCAATCAATTGATACTATTTACGGGTCTACATGTTTCAGGCAATTTCCACACCACCACTAAAAATTGATGGCCTTCATTAGGACAAATATTCTTCTGTCTTATCTAAAGAGTCAGTCTTTGTACTGTCTCGAAACAGTGTTACATATACACTCTACATATACCTCAAGTTCAGTATCAATAGCTGATGCTGGAGCTTTTCCCATTAAAACAGGGATAAAAATGTCATTAGGTTAGATTAGTATGCTGAATGTTATTAGGTTAGATAACTTGTAATGAGGCGGATGGGATATCCATCATGTTTGTGACGGAGTATTTCATCCACCAAGGTTGTAATCACGCCTGATGTCTGAGAGAAAGAATCCCTCCCCAGTCATCTGGAAAGTAATTCTTAACCGTGGTGGAAAAGGGGGCATTGACCTGTAGTCACACACTTCGCATATTAGGAGATTGAAGCAACTTCATTATATAGGTATTGTTCTTTGCCTCCTGACTATCTTCCATATAGCCCAGAAAAGTATAGTTTGTTTTTTCAAAATTACTCATGGCAAATGCTCTTGTTTCTTTCACTGTTTGGCATATTGTAGGAATCTATTGTGGTGCTGATTTTTAGAGTTAGGCAAAGCTTAACAAAATATCGGGGTACGCACTTCTGTGTATTAAAATTAGGCCCCTTCCTGATTGTGTCTTTATTTATTATGATGTAAACCCTAATCATAACTCAGAGTGTGCACTGCAGGCAAACATAACAGACATTTCCCCCATTTCATCATGTTATGAATATTAAAATCATGTACTATTTGTGAGGCAAATTCAGCTTCTGTAGATCACAAGTTGAACCTAATTAATGTAGTCAAGAAGTCCCGAGTCTCAATATTACTACACAATCCAACCCCATATGCATTATTGATAAGAACCTAAAATTCAGGCCCCCTTAATATATTCCATATGCCATGCCTCATTTAATTTATTAAGGGACTGACACTGCAATCAGCCCATTCCTCACCCTCTGCTGATCGGGGGTTTTAGAAATTAGGGTTCTGGTTGGGAGAAGTTTGCACCCTGTCCAAGCAGGAACTACAATCCTAGTCAGGGTAGGTCAGACACACACTCTAAATTAACCTGTGTTTACCCTCTGGTAGCTTGGCACCGAGGAGTCAGGCTTAACTGCAGAGGCAGTGTGTTAAGGATTTGTGCAGTACAGACTCTATTATTCATGCAGCTGCCTTGCTTTTCTTTCCATAACTCAAGTGATGTGGTACATAGTTATAAGAGGTCCTCAAACATCGATCAAACATAACTCTATCATGGTCTTATGGGTTGAATATAAGAATTTGCACTAATATTAGCCACCTCCATTATTCATATAACTTCATAGTTCTTTTCCAAATAATTGATGTAATGTGCACTCCATCCTGCACAACTAATAAAGCAATTTCCTGCAATATAGCCTAATAGGCCACTGCTGAGGGTTATACTGATTGTTAAAGGCCCTGAACCCAGCCTTTAACAAGAAGTCTAGCTTGAGGCAGAAGGGCTATATGACTATTAAAACGTTCCACCCACTTAGAGTAGAATGTTCTAAACTAAAAAGGGGGAAAAAAGAAAGGCAAACATTACAATGTTAAAGCAGAAGGCTTGTAGCAGCCAAAACAAGCCCAGAACCACTGCATGGTATTCAATGGAGCTCCCAGTATCCAATGTTCTAATAACTTTATGGTTTCTTCTTAAGTCAAATAAAGATGTCGTGGATTGATTGATTGAGCCCCAAACTCTTTACAACCTTTATCAAATCACCTGTGGCCTCAATGTTGAGCCCTAAACATTTGGAATATATGTCTTATTCGATTTCAGTTAGCGCCATTGACTGTCGGTCCAATACCATCCATCAGTTTTTGGATTTTGCAGGCACCACAGTCAGCTTCCACTCCATCTTGAAGACAATCTATTTGTCAAATACATGGAGGTGAAAAAAAGGATTAATCTTGCCTCTGAGTCCACTTGGATATTAAAAAGACCAGATAACATCAGGGAGTCCATAATTTCAAAGTCGGCTGTCGAATGTCCGACATACAGGGTGACAACAGAATGGAGAAGGTTTCCCTTTCATGGCCAGTATAGGACATTACCACACTATCTAATATCTTGACCTCCAACTATTCTCAAAGCTGAGTAGTGACTACAGGTCCAAGATTTTCACAGCAGCCAGGAGCAAATACTTGGGACAGAGTTTAGACATACACATTGGATCTAGTGTTGGCCTCTATAGCATTTTGTTTGACTGCAATGTTTTGTTAGGGACTGATTTAGAGTAGAAGGTGAAAAATAAGCTAGTTTAGAGGACAAACCTGGATGATCGACAATGTTTGTGGTTTTGTAGCTGTAATGTGTTTCTAATCTGCAAAATGTTTCCCCATGAGTAAACCAAAAATTATCAGTGCAAATGACTTATATGCTATATTTGCACAAGTTAGAATGTTTGCTTACCATATATGGGGTACTGTACCCTCTGTCATACATTATCAGAATGTTGCAAGGCATTTCAAAGTTCCATGGCCATATAGAGGAATAAGGCCACAAGGTCATGGAATGGTACGGTCACTTGCATTATCCTTATAATGTACAGCAAAGGGTACTTTACTCTTAATAGTGCATGATCACAACATAAGCCTCCCACAAGTCATTTCAATCCTTATTGTAGTGTTTTTTTTCCAAATGAATGAGATAGAGCATGAAAAATAAAATTATAATCAGTTAGGTGTTTGTTGCACTAAGATAGTAGAATCAGTTTAATTAAAGTCAGATTTAAAACAATATATTCTGTAGCTTAGAACACGTAGAGACATGAAATTCTATCTTTCCTATATTTACTTAAAGGTGGAAAAAATAAACATCTTAATGTCAGAATCCCTTTTGGGGGCCCATGGAGCAAGCAGGAGTTACTGGTCCCAGCAGTGGAGGTGCTGGCCTTTTAATCCTCATGTCCTGGGGGCTGACCTAGTATGGACTTTAAGTAACTGGGCCTAACACTGCCCCTTCAGTACTTCACTCTTGGTGGTAGCATGGAACGAGAAGTCCAAGGCTTCTTGGGGAAGGTATGTGTAAGGTGTACAAAGACTCACAACTCAAAAACACATGTAACACCCCATTAAATGAATGGCCAGTCAGATAATTGTATGAAAAAGTATTATTTATATATGAACCCAAAAGTGAAATAAGGAAAACAGTAAATAATACACAGTTTTCATAAGGCCGGAACTCTTTGTCTGGATAAGTCTATCAGTCCCACTTCCATATCTAAGGATGGGGGTTATTCCCCATTCATGTGAGGCAACATTCAGGTTAGGCCCTTCTAGTAAGTAGTCTTAGAAGTTCCAGCATTGGATTCTTAAAAGTCAAAGTGTATCAGCGACTGAGTGCTTTTAGTGAGAGGTAGTTCCCCCAATGACTAGGATTCCCTGCAGTCAGTCTTACCTGCTCTTGCTGGAGCTGCTCTTCAGCAGGCCTGGGAATCTGTCAGCCTGGAGGTGAGCAGAAGACTGACCAACCTGGCCCATCGCGGACCTCTGGACAGTCGGTGACCCAGCCACATTCCCAAACCACCATAGAGCCTCCCCCCTCAGGAAACACCAGCACAGCACCCACCCAGCTGGCCCATCCCTCCGTCCCCAGGACACGTCAATCAGCAGTGTTTCCACCACTACAGGGACCCCAGGCAACCCCACAAACACAGGACGATCAGGGACCTGGGGTCAGTGGCAGTGGGCACATGGATCAGGGGACAGAGGCACAGGACAACAGGGAAGCTGGGAAGACTGCTGTGCTACAGGGGGAGGACAGGCCCAGGGAACTGACTCTCCACGAGGCACTCACCAACATCCTGGGAGCATACCACCATTCTCAGGAGTCCATGGGCCAGATACTGGCTAAGTTGCAGGAGACCCAGCGGCTGCAGGAGGGGCAGTACGTTGGCATCAGGGAGGACCTGAGGGACATCCACACCACCCTGGTCACCATTGCAGGGGTGCAGGCAGACATGGCTAACACCATGAGGGAGGCAGTGGCACACCAATGGGCCCCTTACACTAGCCAAACCGAAGAATGGCTCTCCACCTCCGCCGTAGCTAGTGGACAGGAGGCCCGCCACAGGAACAACAGGCCACCAGCACCCCACCCCCTGCAGAAGGAGAACCACCACGCAAATGGTCCCTGCGATCCAGGCATAAGCCAGAGAACATTGCCAATACCCCTGCCAGGAAATAAGACTCTCCTGATTGTCACTCTTGTGTCCCACTCTGTCACCCTGTCCACCTTCAACTGCCATTGCTCCCCACCCTCTGCCCCCTTGGACAATGCACCTGTGATCCACATGGACTGGACTCTACCCTGGACTTTCCTCCATTATCAACCCAGCCCATTGCAATGCCCCCTCCACTTATTAGCACCTAAATAAACACCCTTGGAACAAAATCAATTAAGGATTCTGTCAATTGTTTCACAAATGTATTAGTTACACAAACTGTAAACATTGCAATTCAGATGTACTGTAATATGGACATAAGTATGACCTGTAGTGGGCAGCAGTAAACACACCAGGAGCCAGAGTGGGGCACAGAGATCTGAAAATAGAGATGTCAAAGGGTACAGTGAGTGGCCATAGAAATAGGGAATTCATGCTGACATGTTAAATGTCAAACACAAAACTGCAATGGAAGGTGAAGTTAAAGTGTCTTACCTGTGTGTCACTGGAAGTACTGTTGAATTAGTGTGGTTCTGTTGTCCACATCTTCTTCCTCTGCCTCCTCTTCGTCACTGTCCACAGGCTCCACCGCTGCCACACGACCATCCTCAGGCTCATCCTCCTGCAGAAAAGGCACCTGGCATCTCAAGGCCAGGTTATGCAACAATTATCTGGCACACCTTCTTGGGTGAGTAGTACTGCGATCCACCAGTCAGATAGAGGCACCAGAATCTGGCCTTCAGGAGGCCAAAGGTGCGCTCAAAGATCCTCCTTGTTCGCCAATGTGCCTCATTGTAACGCTCCCCTGCCCTTGTCCTGACATTCCTCACTGGGGTCAGTAGCCATGAGAGGTTGGGGTAACCAGAGTCACCTGTAAATATCGAGGGATACCTGTTAGTCACACACACTCACCCTTAGGGTCAAACCCACACCCATATACCTACATCCACTGGGTGGGGACCATCGGCTCACCTATTAGTCACATCCGGTGCCTCTGGAGTTGAGCCATCACATATGGGATGCTGCTATTCCTCAGGACATAGGCATCATGCACAGAGCCAGGATACGTGGCATTGACATGGGAGATGTACTGGTCCGCCAAACACGCCATCTACACATTCAGAGAGTGAAAGCTTTTTCTATTTCTGAACACTTGTTCATTTCTCCAGGGGGGGTGGACAAATGCAAAATGTGAAGTCCGATTGGGAGCACACTGCCTAACATTCCAGTCGAATTCACCCCTTGCTTCCTGGTACATGCAGTTTGAACAATTATCGCTTGCTTGAAAACATCTGTAGTATTTCAATAAAGTTAGTGCAGACAGTACTGTTCATCTCTAGACACGTGTTTCTGGGTTAGTGCCCTTCATCAGTAGAGACCAAAGAACAACAAAAATATCTGGGGTTGCTGCTGGAAATGCCGCCGATATCGTCTCAGGTTTAATACCACTCCCCGGCTCACCGGTGCGTCTCCAGAGCTCGTCAGCTCAATGGCTCGAGGGAGTTATTTGTTCAGACTGCATGTACCAGGATGCAAGGGGCGAACTGGACTGGAATGTTAGGCAGTGTGCTCCCAATCGAACTTCATGTTTAGAAGGCTCCCTCGTATGTCAGGAGAATGTCCCTGTCCTCTATTGTTGCGAGGTTCACCAGGGGTCTGTATGCGGGGGGATGTCTCCATCTCCTATTCATCCTTAGTGGTTGAACTCTAGGGTGAAAAATGGTGAGCAGAAGGTCAAATTCACACATATTTCAACAGTAATATGCATTTTTTCCTTCACAGAAACAGTATGTGAACTCAAAAGTCAGCTGATGTGCCAATGAGTGCTGTGATGCAGTGAGGTGCCATGGCCTGTGTCCCCCTGAAATGGCAGCTGCCTGACCTGTGAGGAGGGACAAGTGGAAATGAGGTAATTCCGCTGGCGTTGTGCGCCGTTGCAGTCAGCGGTCGACGAATGCCGCGCAACACCGCATTTGTTATCATTGGGCCCTATGGGTTCCAGGAGCCAATGGCGATGTACGCAGGTGGTGACGGTACACACCACCATGGATGTGACCGCCATTTTTAATCTGTTCACTCACTTGCTACCTGACCTTCAACAGGAGAGGACCTACACTGCAAGTGCTGCTGTGACCTGTGTCTGGAAGCGACAATGGCTCAAGTGTCTGTGGAAAGAGCCCCTGCCTTCACTTCGGAGGAGTTGGAGAGACTGGTGGATGGGGTCCTACCCCAGTACCGTTTACTTTATGGATCTCCAGACCAACAGGTGAGTACACTGTGAGCATGATGCATGGGGCATGAATGCATGGAGTGCTGTGTGTGTAAGCCGTGTTTGGGGGGGGCTGAGGTGTCCTGGGCAGAGTGCTGCACATATGATGGTCAATGCCTGTGCGTAAGGGGATGGGAGGGATATGGTGGGCCATGAGTATGACAGTCCGGATGGTATGACTAATCTCTTTTCTGCTGTATTTTTCCTGCAGGTCAGCGCCCATCAGAAAAAGGGTATTGGGCGTGCTATCGCCAAGTAGGTGGGGACCCTGGGGGTCTTTGTCAGGTGGAGAACCCACTGCTGCAAATGGTGGGAGGACCTGCGCTGCTGGGCAAGACGGGTCTGGCCTCCCAACGAGAAAGGGGTGTGCTTCGTACCCTGACCCTCCTGATGTTCCGCATCCTGGCGGTGGCCTATCCAGAGCTGGATGGGCGCTTGAAGGCATCACAGCAGCCACAAGGGGGGTGAGTACAGATTCAGAATCATGACTTTGTGTGCGTTAAGGTATTACCTGGGTGGGGGATGTGGGCTGTGGGTGCTCCTAGGCCAGGGTGGTCATGGCAGGGTATGTTCAATAATGGGCAAGCTCAGATGCTCTCCAACCCCAAATAATATTAGTAGGCATCTACTAGTGGGCAGGGTCCTGTGGGTTTCAGGTGTGCAGCTAATGGGGTTAGGCATTGTACCCCATGGGCTGGTGACTAGCTTTGTAACTTGTAGTGCATGGCCTAGTGCATAGGGCCGTTCCCTGAGAGTTGTGTACGCCAACGGTAGTGTTGTTGCTGGCATTGACCAAGAGTATCCTCTGTCTCTCCCCCCCTTTCGGTTTTTTCACCCTGTCCTTGTGTGCATTAGCATCATCTGGAAGAGGAGCAGAGGCACTGGCGATGGAGGGAGCTGCATCCTACATGGGCCCGGAGGCCGAATCCACCGATGGTGAGGGCACCAGTGGGACGGAGGGCGAGGGAAGCACCACGACGGAGACAGGAGGGGATACTACCGACAGCGACACCTCCTCTGATGGCAGCTCCCTGGCGGTGGCAGACACCTCTGTGGCCACCCCAACTACAGGTACAACCGCCACCCCGTACCAGCACCACCCTCCCAGCAGCCCCTCAGCGAGTTACCTGTGCCCGCTCACCCAGGAGGGTGGGCATCTCCTTCGCCCCCGGCACCTCAGGCCCTGCCCCAGTCAACCCTGCTGCCCTCAGTGAGGAGGCTGTCAACCATACTGAATGCCATCCAGGGTGTAGCAGGGCATTTGCAGCAAACAAATGCATACCCGGAGGGCATTCACTCTGGTATGGCGGCCCAAATGAGAGCATTCCAGGCTCTGACCAATGCACTGATGGACGCCATTGTCCCTGTCTCTAGCCTCCCCCTCCAACTTCCTCTACCCAGTCCCAATCCCCTCAACCCCAGCCTATCCCAAGCACATCTTCAGACCAGCAATCAACCAAATCAACACACAGAAGTGGCTCAGGCAAACACAAGCATCACACTTCATCTCACAAGCACCCACACAAGCACCATCCACATGCAGACACACCAACATCCACTGCCTCCCCTCCTCCTCATCATCCACCTTCCTCCCAGTAGTGTCTCCACTCACAATTGCATGCACTGCATCCTCATCCACTACCTACATAACCAGCATGCCTTTCACTACACACCCCTCACTGGCAGTCACCACCCCCACATCCATGCACACGTCCCCTGTGTCCTCTCCCACTGTGTCTGTGACCACTCCTCCCAAAGTACACAAACGCAAACACACAGACACCCAACAGCCATCCACCTCAAAACAGCATCCAGCCCATGCACCTGCACCCAAACACAGCAGACTGACACCTCCTACAACCACTCCCTCTTCCTCCTCTCCCAGACCTTCATCCTCTTCCCGCCTCAGTGTCCCTAAGAAGCTTTTCCTAACCAACATGGACCTATTCCCTACCCCTCCCCCCGTCCTTCACCTCAGGCCAGGGTGGCCAGGACCCAGCTCAGCACCTCAGCCACCCAGTCCACAGCCACTGTGGTTTCTGCAGCAAAGGGAGGTGTGAGAGGCTCCAAGGAGGCACCCGTCAGCCCAGCCAGTTTGCCAGCACCACCTGCCAGGCCAAGAAGGGTCCGCCACCTAACAAGAGCAAGAAGGGGACACCAGCCAGCAAGGGGAAGTAGGCACTACCAGCCAGCAAGAAAAAGACACCAGCTGGCAGAGGCAAGGAGGCACCACCATCTGCCAGGGGCAGGAAGGGGCACACAACATGGCTCTTCAGCCTCTGAGGCTGCAGATGAAGGCCTGGAGGCTACCACCACCACTGCCAGCACCGCCACCTGCACAGTGGCCAGCACCACGTCCAGCACCGCCACATGCTCCGCCACCAGCAGCACCACTGCTAGCAGCCCCAGTGGGCAGCCCTCTGAGGCTGCAGGTGAAGGCATGAAGGCTACCACCACCACTGCCAGCACCGCCACCTGCACCGCGGCCAGCACCTGCACTGTGTCCAGAACCACCACATGCACCGCCGCCAGCAGCAGCAGCCCCAGTGGAAAGCCATCCGAGGCTGCAGGTGAAGGCCTGGAGGCTACCACCACCTCTGCCAGCACCACCACCTGCAGCACAACTGGCATCCACTGAGCAGCCGTCACCGCCGGCGAGCAGTGTGTAGTGGTGACTACATGGGCTACAGTGTGTCCTGGCCCATGCAACCCCTGTAGGTGTGACACACAAGTGAGAGACTGTGACCTAGCATCATCCAGGATCAAGCACACTGGGGACAAAGCCCCCTCCAGAACCAGTGGAAGAAGGCATTCACTCACCCCATCCTTGCCAGGAAGAAGCACACTGGGCACCAGGCCCCCTCCAGAACCAGTCGAAGAAGCCATCCACTCACCCCATCCTTGCCAAGATGAAGCACACTGGGCACAAGACCCCCTCCAGAACCAGTGGAAGAAGCCATCCACTAGAGTGACTGTGGTTTTGCACTCTCCAGGATAAAGGAGTGGGCAAACTACCCACTAGAGACACTGTGACTTTGCACTCCCCAGGACCAAGTAGTGGGCAAACCACCCACTAGAGAGACTGTGGCTTTTCACTCCAGGACCAATCAGCGGGCAAACCACCCACTAGAGAGACTGTGGGTTTGCACTCCCCAGGAGCAAGCATCGTCCGGCTGAGGTGCCCCCCCATTCCTTGTTCCCCTGAGGTGCCTGTGTGTTTTCGACCTGATGCCCCTGCAGTGTTCTCTCCGTATTGAGGCAGGAGTCAAGTAAGGCCTTGGCCTATGTGTTTTGGCCCAGTGGGCCACGGACATTTTGGAGTGGGCATTGTCCCTCCTTTTGTATATATTGTATATATTGTACATACTGTTTCTTGATTTGAGTATGTATTTTTCTAAGACTGTACTATTACACTCATTTTACTCCATTCCTTTTGTCATTGTGTTACTCCTGAGGGTTCCATGGTGTATATGTAATGTTGTTGCATCTGTTTGTGTGTATGGTGTTGGGGGTGAGGGTGGGGGTGGGCGTGTTGTGTGTTGCGTGTGTGTGTGTCACTCTCTTTTTCCTCTGCCCCTCCCATGTGTGCTAGGTGCAGTACTCACCGTGGTCGTCTTCGCCGGCGTTCGTGCCCCTGGTGTATGATAACGTACACCAGCATTGGGAAGAAGTGCAGCTCGGGCTCCATGGTGTTGTGGTTCTTCCTTGAGTGTCGAGAGGTGAGTCGTTTCCCATAGGAGTACTGTTTCCGCCGTGCTTTTGATGCCGCTGGTACCGCCCCGGCAAAGCTGGTGGATAGGTGTGTTGTAATGCAGTGTGCGGTACATTGTCTTCCGCCTAGCTGTTGGCGGTTACCGCCACGGTGTTTGTTGCTACCGCCGTGGCGGTCGGTGTGTTAAAGTGGCTGTTTGTGTTGGCGGTTTCCACTGTGGTCATGATTCTGATTTTTTTACCCCTGGCCTGTTGGCGGTGGTACCACCGCTTTATCACCGACTGCCAGGGTTGTAATGAAGGCCATAAAGTTTAAATTCATTAAATGGCAAGCAGGGTGCATAAAAGGGGTCTGTGGAGCAGTTGAAAGGGACAGAAATGTGGATTGGTATGAGTACTAAGATAGAAAACACAATATTTTGTAAAATATCCAATATTTTTGAGGAGTTTAAGTACAAAGATGGAGTGTGTGTGCGTTTTTGTCTGTGTAGGCAACAATTCCTGGTGAAATCCGACTGACATCTCCCAATACCTGACTGAATGTACCCGTACCCAATGAGTGTAACACCCCAAACCCTGCCCCCCTCCAATGCTATGCCCCTGTCTGTGCTCTGTTTTCACAGGTCACAATCTACTACACTTCACTGTTGAATGTTGTACCAGAGTGATGGTTCTTTCTCTTCACCACAGTCTCCACCTTACATATGGGGTAATGTAGGGCAGACTCAGGGCACCAGCCCCTCAGGATCACAACACTGCATGGGGGACTGGTCCTTTATTGTCACAGTGCTGCATCAGGGCAATGCCTCTTATCTTCACTATGGCTCCCACCTAGCATACAGTGTTCATGAACAGCACACAGTAGGTGACGGCCCCTTCAGGTCACTACAATGCATGAGGGAGCAGCCAACTTCATGTCACAGAGCTTCACAAGGCAGACAATCATTATTTTCACCTCACTCCCAGCTGGCATGCCGGGAGATGTGAATAGCTCACAAAAGGCAATTGCCACTTGGGTCACAACACTGCATGGGGTAACAGTCCACTTCTTGTCACAGATCTGCACCAGGGCGATGGCCCTTATCTTCACTCCAGCCACCACCTGGCATACCAGGGTTGGAAACAGTTGCACTCGGGTGGACTGCTCGATCAGTGCCACAGGCCTAATGCTCTGCGTCTGGAATCCTCTCAACAGGATTCACACTGGACCTTGCTTTGCTCCTTCTCTCCTCATCTACTTCTCCTCACAGGGGCCTCTAGTCTCTGCAGGCAGTCAGATGCTGGTGCTCAAGGTTCCAGGGTGAGTGCTTTTGATTCTCCAGGGTGATGTCCCCTTATCCAAGATGACTTTAGTCCCCAGTCCTGGTCACAACAGGCAGAATTCATACTAAGCTTCTCCACACTGATCTACAGCGCCAGTTTAACAATTTTTGGAGGCGCAACCTATGATTTTTATGATCTGCTTTCAGATGCAGATGAGATTTAGTGTCCCAATGGTGAACCTATACCCTCTCCACCAATCTGAAGGTCCGCCCGCCTCATTTAGAATCAGGTGGACCTTTATTATGTCAATGCCAGAAACTACTCTGTCCCCGCCACTGACATAAACCCTCTGTCGGGTGGTCAGAGCCATCAGAGGTTTGGCTATGTGCCTGCCCACCTGATTTAGAGAAGGTGAATACATGGCCAGTTTTCACTATTCAACAACACCAGGTAAAGCCTGGTTATATGAAGTAGTGAAAACTGCAAAATGCCCCCCTTCTCATAGTAGAAAATTCCCATGGTGAAGATACCATTGTGTTTTTTTCATTTTCTAAAACAAATCCCTCTTTGGGAAGTTTGCCCTGGGACTCTGCATTGTTGATCAAGCCATACATCAAGCTTACAATGCATTGGCAGGAACTACCATGGAGGTGGTTTCCTGCCAATGCAGGTGGAGATTCCATCAGTACTTTACTCTGTCACCCTGACAGCTTAAAACCCGGTTCACCAAACTGGTCATGTTAGTTTTTAAGGTTTGTGCTCGATGGGTTGCCCACTTTAAAGTGCCCACTCCTCTATCCTGTCCTTTGTCAAGGTACAATCTGTCACAGCAGGAGCGACTGCACTTTTGATAGCCACACAAACCAAGCCATGGTAGAGCCTAAAAATCACATCTGGATGTCAGCCTCACTGATATATGCCAAAAAGTGCATGTCGTAGGCTACAGATTCCTCAGTCCTATTGCTTATGATTCCCTTTCCAACATCATGCCTTCCTGAGATGTGCCCAGGTCCCACTGACCAGTGATCTTTTCAGAATGAAAGAACAATTTTTAAATCCACAAGAGATTCTGGCTCACCCTTCTTCCAGTGTGTGTGTGTGTGTCAGCCAGCTATCAGGAATGAAGGCAATCCGCAAATCTGGCTTCCAATATGTAACTGAGATGCATCCATGTACTGTACCACTCACAGGCATGCCTACATCATAGCACACACAAGTAAACATGTGCTATGAACAGCACACATGCTAACAGCATGCTGACCAAGGGTGAGTTAAGCACACAACAGCTGCACTTTTCATGAGTCTGCCAGGAGGTCTCACTCCAGTGACACAACGAACAAACATTTGTAGTGCAATGGGTCTCGTGTTTACTCGAGTTAAAGCTATTAGCGTTGTCAACTCCTAACCGGACTTTTCTTGCCACATAAACTAAAAAGTAAAACAGTTTCACATAAGTGAGCCAACAGCCACCGTGAGTGCAAAGCAAACACACAAAAGGAAACAGAAGTCCGCTCGGAGTGAAACTTATCAGCAAAATTGAAATTATCCATGTAACTGCAAAAGTGCAATTGTCCATGTAACTGGCAAAAGTGCAAATATCCATGTCACAGGGTCAATGTCATGGGAACACATTTTTAGAGTTCTACCGAAAAAAAGCAAAAAGCTAAACAAAGCAGCTTCTACTAAAATATCAAAGGGGCTGGTCTACCTAAAACTGATAGCATGCCAGTGTACATGGAAAAGAACAGGGAAATATTCGATAAAAATCCTGAAGTGCTGGACTTATTACAGGGTACAAAATATTGGGCCTGATTACAACTTTGGCGGAGGGGGTTAATCCATCCCAAATGTGACGGATATCCTGCCCACTATATTACGAGCTCCATAGGATATAATGGACTCGTAATTTAGGACGGATTAACCCCCTCTGCCAAAGTTGTAATCAGGCCCATTATTCTATGAAAATGAAAGTGTGTCTTTGCCTGGGCACAGAATGGTTTAGCATAAGAATGGATATAGGAAAATGAAGTGCTTGGTGTCCCTGCCACTTGAGAATGCTACAGTCATGTCTTTGCCTGGGCCTGGGTGGTACTAATGGACAGGGCAGGCCCATGCATTGTAAAGACCAATAGGACCACCATGGGACAGAATGGAAGAACCCTGGTCCTCCAAAATATGTACTGGTGAGCCCACTGGCACCTGCCAGTGCAATGTAACCACTGAGTTAAGGAGAGGGCACTGCACGGCCATAAAGATAGGGTGGTGGGTAGTTAAAAGTAAGGATTCATTTTAAGATGTAGGTTAGCATAGGGTCAGTACACTTACTCTTGAATCTATCTTATTCAATATAGTGGTAACCTCAGAAGTGGTAATCCCTGCAGTGGTAATTTAAGTGGCAGTAATCACAGTAGTGGTAATCACAGCAGTGGGAATCTCAGCAGTGGGAATCCCTGCAGTGGTAATCTCAGAGATTGTAATCTCAATAGTGATAATCTCACCAGTGGTAATATCAACTGTAGTAATCAGAGTAGTGGTCATCACAGTAGTGGTAATCTCAGCAGTGGTAATCCCTGCAATGTTAATCCCTGCAGTGGTAATCTCAGAGGTAGTAATCACAGTAGTGGCAATATCAGTAGTGGTAATTTTAGTGGAAGTAATCGCATCAGTGGTAATCTCAGAGATAGTAATCCCAGTATTGGTAACCTCAGCAATGGTAAACTCTGCACGTATAATGTCAGAGGTAGTTATCACAGTAGTGGTAATATCAGCAGTGGTAATCTCAGAGTTAGTAGCCACAATAGTGGTAATCTCAGCAGTGATAATTCCTGCAGTGATAATTTCAACAGTGGTAATCTCAGTAGAAGTAATCCCTGCACTGGTAATCTTAGAGGTAGTAATCACAGTTGTGGTAATATCAACAGTGGTAATCTCAGAGGTAGTTATTACAGTAGTGGTACAATCAGCAGTGGTAATCTCAAAGTTAGTAATCACAGCAGTGGTAATCTCAGCAGAGGTAATCCCTGCAGTGGTACTCTCAGAGGTAGTAATCACAATAGTGAGAATTCAGCGGTGATAATCCCTGCTTTGGTAATCTCAGAGATAGTAATCACAGTAGGGGTAATCTCAGCAGTGGTAATTGCTGCAGTGGTAATTTCTAAGGTGGTAATCTCAACAGAGGTAATCTTTGCACTGGTAATCTCAGAGTAAGTAATCACAGTAGTGGTAACCTCAGGAGTGGTAATCCCTGCAGTGATAATCTCGGAGGGGCTCATTTTAATGTAGTAGATTCTATATAGCGGTTTATGGACTCTGTTCTATTTTAGACGGTTACATGCAACCCTTCGTACTGGGTCCTCGGTCTGTTATGTTCATTGCAGTTGCATGGGAATAACACTCAAACATTTGTTGTTGATAATTGGCTTCCCTGAAGAACATGTTTAAACCAATTCCTCCTCAGCGAGAAAAAGGACCTCTGAACTGAGTACAGCACAGCGCCTTCCTAAGGGGCACCATCCTCATCTAAAGGTAAACATCTTCATTTGTTTTTACTCAGCAGACTAGGGCCTTGTAAACACTGGGACTCGGATAAAATCTATTTAACAAGCATTTGCAGTGCAATGGGTCTCGCGTTTACTCAAGTTAAAGCTATTAGCAGTGTAAACCCCTAACCAGACTTTTCTTGCCACATTAACAGAAAAGTAAAACAGTTTCACAGAAGTGAGCCGATGGCCACCATGAGCGCAAAGCAAACACAGAAAAGGGAACAAAAGTCCACTCGCAGTGAAATTTATCGACAAAATTGTAATTATCCATGTAACCACAAAAGTGCAATTATCCATGTAACCGGGTCGATGTCATGCAGAGCCCTCAACTTCTGCCCAGTGAGATCATGCTCCCTGCGAAATAAAGAGGAAAAATAGTGCAGAACCCCTACGGAAAACATGGAGCTTCGTATGCTTTCAGTAGTTGACCGGTGCGCTCAAGGCGGGCTAAACACCGAAAGAGGCATAACGTATGCATGCCTTCCACTAATGAAATCAAGCTAATTTTAAAAGGCAAGCCGATGAATCAAACAGATGGGCTTGACATGGACGTGGTTAAAAGACCACAGAGAGATTACACCACGGCCGGAGCGTTTTGCGCTTGACCCTAAAAAGGCCTATTTTCTCTACTGATCGTTATTCCAAAAATGCACTACGCTGCCACCACTGTGCTTGTGCTACTTACGTCTTTGCTGAGGGGAGTAGCCCTTTACCAGTTGTGACGGTAGTGCTTTCAGTGCCCCTCCCGGCCTAACAATATTGCATCCGTAAGACAGGCCTACACACATGATCCGTGTTCACCCATGACTAAATATCAGCAACATGAATCCAGATATTGTTGCAGCTAGGGAACTCAGGGCAGGTGTGCACATTTGTCACCATGGGAGGGACTTTTTCCATCCCAACAGTTTACAAAAATGTCCCCTTTGTGCTTTCCATTGTTTATATAGAAAAGCAGAGTATAAGGAGAAAAACGCAGGTTTTGTTTTCGCTGTTTAAACTGCAGCTTTATTTATGCTCTGTGACCTGCCTTTTCCTAAGGCTGCTTCCTCTACAGCAGGCATTGTGTTGTCAGATCAACAAGTTATTGCAGTTGAGCAGCAACTTCATTTCTTTATTACAAGCGACTAAAGACGTCACTAAACCACTGCAATAATGGAAATTAGAAACGGGCTTTTTAGTAGGGATTACATGCTGTCATGCATTAGAATCAGGACCACTGGAATTATGTAGCAGGGATGGACCAAAATATACCGCAGGGTTGACTAAATTATGCAGCAAGAAAAGGCAATTTATTCGGCATAAAGTAGCACATTTTGTGATAGAATTAACTCATTATGTTGTCATTCTACCCATGTAAACACTTACTGGGCAAAGGCATCAGAAAGGTGGCGAGTTAACCTTAACGAAGGGCATGTCACTGTGCGACAACGTCACCGCATTTTTAGTATCTTTTGATCCGCTTCAGCTAAAAAAAAAAATATGTTGTTGAACTCTGTAGATTATGCAGCAGTTGATGGATTGTGTGACAACTCCATAATTGTACAGAAAAAGCTGAGGCCGCAAAATCGCATAATTCAAGTTTCCCTCGTAATAATTCTGTTACGCATGGTAATACTCCCCAGAAGCTGTAGAAGTAGCAGAGGTCATTCCCGTGTTGCATATGAGTTATTCTGAACAGACTGGAGGAGTTGCATGCCTGGTAATGAGACATTTTATCACTGCTCTTGGTTGGGGTTTTGCGACAGAATTTTTTAAATGGACAGAAATATTTAGTTCAGCAGGTAATCAGATAATCACTTATAACTGACGTGACTGAACTCAAGGACCAATGTAACATGGTGCCCGGTCTTTGACTTCACTTGACTGCTGATCATCTGACTGAGTTATTCCTAGCAAACTGTTAAAGCTCTTCTCCAAGGGCTAAATATAATTTTGGACGATGTGCCCATATATTGGAATTATTATTACAATATTGCTCTGTTGTGTGTTTTTGTGTGTATGTGTGTTTTTGTGTCTGTATGTATCACATACAATGGAAGGTAACAGACTCCCGATTTTTTTGACTAAAATAGCTTTATTTTTGCTGTCTACAGCCTGAAACTGTCTCTCCTTCAAAAGAAGTCAATGGGAGAATACATCACTTTTAAAAAAAAATCTTCGACTTTCCTCTTCACAAATGTTGGCATGTTTAGCATCTGAACTCAACCACTAATAGAGTGCAGATACTGTAAAGCATGTTGATGTAAGATGATACCGTAGTGCCACTGGCTGATGCGAGAATGCGCAGGAAGTGAAAAGTGCAGTAAAAGCCTATTTCTGACTCCCTTACCGAGAGCATCTCGCTACCTGTTGTAGCGATTTCCATCTAATGCCTTAATCCATGCGTCACTGGGTCTGTGCATTCTGAAGCTTCAGCAAAGCACGTGAACGGGATCTCGGGCTTAAAGGTTAACCTGTTTGGCCAGAGTGGATTTTCATAACACAGGTACATATTAATAAACCTTGAGCAAATAGCAAAAAGGGAAACAATTAAGGCAGCAAGTATTACAGCGGAAGAAGAGGGTTTATGTATGCTAAGCAACATGAATAGTGGGCCTGAAATAGCAGCTAATATAGGAGGCTGCGTGTCTGCAAGACAGGCACAGACACAGCAGATGGGATGGATGTCTGGGTAACTAATGCAGGGGAAAAAAGAACAGATGCGGCATTAGGGACGGCACACGAAGGAAATGTATTTGCTTAGACAGGCCAGCAAGATAATAATTGTGTTGTTTGCTTAAGGTAAAATGTGAAAACTGCGAAAGGTAGTTTATTGTGCCGATTTAACAATGCATTTAGTTGTACGGGAGTAGTTAATCAGGAGCAATCTTTTACGTACTCTTCTATGCCTTTATGAATCCGTCTCAATGGTATTGGAGTAACAAAGAAACAAAGAAGCCTGCCTCGTTCACGACAGGTATCTGCCACGCTGGTACTGTAAGCATATAATGATCCTTTTTGAGCCTATGAAGTGATGAGATAAAACAATATGATGGAGTAAATTGGGGGTGGGTAAACTTGCAGGAGTACTCCTTATAAAACCTACTGATATTTTAAAGAACGTTTTGCACATGTTTTTACGTTGTATAGTTCCTGTGACATTTAAGAAAAAAAAAAAAATGAAAGTTTTGGGAGTGTACGTACGACATATTTAGAAGGGTGGCGAGACATAAGATGTAGGGGGCATAGTTACGTGTCCCTTACACCACGGCTGTACAAACCACCACATCATATCTATGAGGCTACGCAAAGCCACTTTGTGTGGTTTAGAAAGGCCTCATTGATATGGAGTAAGGCAAAGCAGCGCAAATCGTTGCGTTGCCTTACTCATTTGCACTGTCTTGCCCTGCTCTGTGCTAGAGAGGCATTCCATGGGCAGTGCAGTGGGTTTTCCCATGCAACACCCTTGGATTTTGACACATCCTCAGATTTACAAGAACTTGTAAACCTCAAGATGCATCAAAACCTTGTGCCTCTCCAGGGGAGGTGCAACGAGGAGCAATATCTTTATTTCTCCTTGTTTTTTCCTTTCTATGTGTGCTGCATTCAACAGAGCACATAGAAAGATTAAAATGCCTCCCCAGATTGTTTTTATGTAGGAAGGTGTCCCTTCCGGCACAAAAACAATCCTGCATGCAATGCAGACACCCTTGCAGCATAACTACAAAAGATTTTAAGCTGATTTTTGTATGGCACAAGTAAGTGGGTTCGGGGGAAATACCTAAAAGGATATTGATGCTGGAAGTAGATGCACACTCAGCCTGAACCTTGGGAATGATAAAACTATGTCCTGCAGAATCGTTTCATGGGCTAAGCTCTTCAAGCGCTCACTTGTTTTGCATTCAGCAACTTTGCATTTGTTCTTTACAATGTTAGAAGCATAGCAGTGTTTTTGAACTTGTGGCAGGGCAAGTTACACCATGGACTTTCATTTCTATATTAGTGTTGACAACTCGTCCCTTTATGATAATTTATTACACATAAGGACTCGTTTCATGCCAATGAATCTTTTGACCCAGTTGAGAGACAGCTTAGGACGAGATAGCTAATCAATATGTCAATCAATACGTCTATGATGTCATTAATATTTATCAAAACAATACATTTCACTTTAGTCAAAGTCATTAATCAATTCAAAACACTACCATGACCTTTCAGTCATGAATAACCACACCGGTTTAGTAGAATTTTATGAGTTATATTCCCTATTGCTTACAAATCTAAAAGCAGGTGCGTTAATCTCAAAACCAAGACACATAATAGTATAGTCACAATATGGCAACTTTGGTAAGATTTCATTAAGGCGAGAATCACAAACATCAGAACATAACAAGGCGTGAACATAGATCGATTTAGCAGAGTGTCAATAACGCGTCAGTTCAACAAAGCATAGATTCGGTCGTTTGTCTATTTGCGTCAGTTTAGTGAGCACCTGTCCTAACCACTGATTAGCATTAGCATGTTGGGCTTCATGCAAAACAATTTAGAACACCAATTTGGAAAACATCTAACTATGGTCTCTGTCAAAAGTAAGTAGTTGGTACCTAGAAAGGAAAAGCAAACAGACAAATGTGGAACCATTACTGTCAAGGGATGTCCCATCACTATGCCTTCACAATGCAAGAGGCTTTGACCAACTGCTGCAACTGCGCGCAAACAACCCGGTAAGGCTGCTGTGACGGGTCCAAGGTAGCAGAAAAATATGCTACAGGGCGGTTTGTACCTCCATGGACCTGTGTTAAGACAGACAAAGAACAAGCATCACGTTCATGACAAAACAGTAGAAAAGGTTTCGGGTAATCAGGCATACCCAAAGCTGGTGCCCTGCACATGCACTCTCTCAATTCCATGAATGACTCAAGCTCTTCCTTGGATAGGGTTATGGTATACGGTTCATCCTTAGTCTCTTTGCCTGTAAGCTTTATCAATGGTTTTGAGATAATCGAAAAGTTGGGTATTCACTGGCGACAGTAGCCCACCATTCCCAAAAACATCCTGACATCCCTCTTTGTTGTCGGGGGGTTAATTTGAAAAATAGCTGTCACCCTTTCCTTTGATATTCTCCTGGATCCTCTTTCAATCAAGTGTCCTAAGTACTTTACCTCTTTCTGACAGTACTGCAGCTTCTTTGGCGACACTTTATGAACATTCTTTCCTAAGTGATTCAGTAAGGCAATTGTGTCATACCTAGAGTCACCTTTTGTCCTGGACGCAATCAGCAAGTCGTCAATATACTGCACTAGAGTTGAACTAAAAGGCAGTTCTAAGGATTCTAAGTCCTTTTTCAATATCTGATTGAAGATGGACGGTGATTCAGAAAACCCTTGAGGAATTCTGCACCAACTGTATACCTTGTCCAGAAATTTGAAACTGAATAAAAACTGGCTGTCCTCATGAAGGGGCACCGAAAAGAAAGCTTGTGAAAGTCTACAACGGTGAACCATTCAGCATCACACGGAACCTGAAACATGATCACTGCTGGGTTTGGCACTATGGGGCAACACTTCACCACAATCTTGTTTATTTTTCTCAAATCCTGCACAATTCAAACCTTCCCACAAGGCTTTTTCAGACCCATTATCGGCGAATTACATGGCCTGCTCAATACTTCCTTAAGGACTCCTTGTTTTACAAAGTCCGCGATTATTTGCGACACCTGAATAAGGACATCTTGTGCCATGTGATATTGTGGCACCTGGGGAAACACCGCATTTGGCTTCACTTGAACTTTAACTGGTTCCACTCCTTTTATCAGTCCCACTTCCTTTCCTGTCAAATCCCACACTTTCTCTGTCACCGTTCCCTGTAACTCGGCGGGCAAGTCAGTCACTGTAAGCATCGGGAATAATGTTATCAAAGGGTAATCTTCATTTGCAGTTTCTGTCTCTAACTCTGAGAACTGACCATCATCCCCTTCATCATCACTGTTTGTCTGCACCTCAATTCCATCATTGGAGCAGGTACTGAACATTTCGTTTTACACAGTAAATCTCTTCCCAGTAGGGACACAGGACTTGAATCGCAGACTACAAACTTATGCAGTCCCTGGATGTTGCCAATTTCAACTTGCACCGGATCTGTAATCGGATTTGTCAAATACTGATTTGCTACTCCAACCACTCTTATGGTACGCTCTGAAAGTGGTAATTTTGGAACCTCTGCACTTTGACTGTAGAGCGTGTAGCTCCGGTATCAACCAAGAATGAAACCTTATGACCCATTACCTTTCCCTCTACATAGGGTCCCCTCTGATCTACTTCTAGGGACGCTGCAAGCCTGCACTCTTCACTGTCTGAGCTGTCATCCGACCATTCCTCATTCATTCCATCTTCATCACGCAATGGGAATTGCTGTACTGTATTATTTTGGCTCATCACTTGACCTGTGACCTGCTGAGGAAGCATCACCTGTTGCTGTCCCATTGGAGCTAATGGTAGTTGCATTTGCTGTCTAGGTACCATGGGAACCTGCTGTTGTACTTGCTGCATTTGCACTGGCAGAACATGCGGCATTTGCATTTGCTGCATGGGCTGTAGCCCTTGCATCTGAACAATGTTATTTTGGAAGTTCGGATTTTGATTTCTACGTTTTGGACCTCTGACATTTTGCAATGTACCGACATTAGTGCTTTGTTGAACGACACCATCCTGCACCACATTTGGGCATTCCCGCTTCCAAAGCCCCACGCCCCCGCACGCGTGACATGGTGACATCTTTTTCATCCCTTGCGCATCATTTTGAACCACAACAGTATTCAAATCTGGACCGCGATTCACAAAACCTCGACCTCAGCCTCTGGGTTGTGCCTGAAACACACCATTCCCTTGCGGTTGCTGCTGTATCATCTGCTGGATTCCATTTCCCGGCATCCCTGCCTGTGCAGCCCTTATCTGCATTACCATCACTTTCTCCTTCAACATTCTCTGCTTCAGCTCGATCTCGTCACTACAGTTTTTCCACATACCGCAGCACCTCATCAATCGGCTTCGCTTGCCAACAGATCAAATGATTTTTAATCATCTGGCTAACCCCTGGTCTCAACCCTTCAACAAATCTGAACACAAGATGGTTCATGTCTTTCGGCTCAATAGTCTCAGTACCACTGTAATGTTTGAATGCCTTCAACAATCTCTCGTAGTAAGCATGTATCGATTCATTAACTTCCTGTGAGGTCCGGTCGATTTTCTGCCAATCAGTCACTTTCGGCGACACTTTCTGCTTCAAAAACTCGATTACCTTGTCATAATACTTCATCACCTCCTCAGATGGAGCTCCGGTCACCTCATCCCTTGCCTGCTCCTTTGTCGGCCAGTCTACCCCTCTCTTGCACTCAAGCCATAAGTCGGGCGGAACAATGATCTCAAACAAGGTATTCAAGTCTTCCCAGAGACACTTTGCAAGCTTCACAAACCTATCCGTCTGTTGATACCACTCTATCGGTTTCTCCCTCAATTGGGATAATCATTTGTGAAAGATAGGATGTCCCCCTTGGACCACGGTACATGGATTAGAACCCCACCAGCTGTTACTCTCATGGGTAACATCTTTACTGATTCCGTATCTGGTGAAGTTTTAGCTTTACTTGACCCCGGACTGTCACTTTTCTCCTTATCTCTTTTCTTGGCCCATCTGCCTTCCCACTTTTCTAAGGCTCCCCATATCTGAGCACTTATTATATTTCCTTTAGATGCGCTTTCATTCCGGCAGACCTCATATGCTCAAAGTCTTTTGAGTCAAAGTCTAACCTATAACTTCTTTTTAAATGTTTAGTATTCTCAATATCAATATTGTATTTGTCTGCCAGGTTCGCCAACCTCTGATGTACCTTACCCACTTCTTTAGTGATTTTAGGGCACAGATACCTCAATTCTGCTTCTGTATATGACTCTAATCTGTTTACCCCATTGTTCCTTCTACTAATTCAGCAGCTTCCACACCCAGTCTCCCAAAGTTCAGGTACTCATCTCTTTCCAACCTTTCCGGTTCCACTGCAGTTTTTTGTGAAGCATAGGTCTTTTCTAACCACTCATTTAACTGTTGTACCGTAAAGCCTTGCAGTGAAATATTCCCTGCATGCATCATTGGCGACTGTGAAGCATTCGTACTTATTGTCTGTGAGGTTAGCACACCTAGCCCTGCCCGTCTCATTGTCTCCAACGGTGCTTCAGCCGGGTTAAGGTCTAACAAAGACCTCGGTCTTTCGACCGCTTGCTCTCCTGGGGCCATTAACTGGGGAGTTCCTATGGACCCTCCTCTTAGTAGACCTTGTGTCATTACCCCCTGATCACACATGCAAGGCTTACCTTGTGCATACAATGGCACTGGTGGGCCAACAGTAATTGGCAATGATATGGCAGCTGGTGTCTGACCTGGTACTAAACCCCGTGGAGCAGCGACCCCAAAAGTTTGATTCTCTGAAGCCGGGGCAGGTCTTAATGGAGGTCCTGCTGCTGGATTATACCCTGGTATTAGTTGTGGCTGCGGCTGGGGCAGCAATTGTGGAGTTGGCTCAATCTGCACTAACCTCGATTTTGTATATATCGGGTCCGGCAGCACTATCAGATTTGTAGTAGTCTCTAGTACTGGGACGTCTGGATAGATTCTCTGTATCTGCGGTGGAGGCTGCAACTGCATCTGCATGTCTGATGCAGTGGGTACACTGACACCATTCTGTATCGAACCTGTGTCACTAGTCTGTGCTGTATCAGTAGCTCCCTTCTCCTGCGTCTGGTTCCCAGGATCCGCACTAGTGCTCTGGACATTGTCGCTTACCGCATAAGGTGGCGGGCGATCATGCAATAACTGATTTAGAAATTCTTCGTTATCTGGATCATCTTCTTCTTCCCAAGATCTCCTAGTCTCTTTAGGCTTACTAGAGTCCTTGTCTGTTTTACATGTGGCTTTCTTCCCCTGCGTCTCATCTCCCTGTGTTATTGCTGGGAACAATTTTAGTCCGTCAACTATTCCCCGTCTTCACATTTTACTCTTGTTGTCCCATCTAGCCTCAGCTAAAGTCTTTTCTGTCCTTTTTATTCTCCTTTGAAATTTTTCTTGTCTCTGTTTAATAGCCATTAAATCCCAAATTGCTAAAGCCTCATACTGAGCTGGCCTCGGAGGTGGCTTCTGTAGACTTAACATCCACCTTAAATTCTCTAGAACTCTCGTATTGAACGTCCCGTGTTCCGGAAACGCCACACATCCCTCTTTTTCCATCAATATGTGCCACTGTTTCATCCATAAGCAAGGCGCGACACCTTTTTCCTCCATGACTATATAAGCTGGAGTACCCTCAGGCGGTTTAGGCTCTCCTTCACTCGCCATAATGTATGCGTCTCCTTTCAGAGCGCTCTTAAAAGCTTTGATAAAGTTCATCTTTGCGTCTTTTCTTTTGTTGTATTTAATCAGAAAGTGACTTTAATTCCCAGGACACTCTTCACCCACCTTTTTCAACCTATTGCCTCTCACTGATGGCAGGCCAATCCGTGCACGACCCCTCTCGACAACTGACCTATCTCAGCGCGGCACCACTGACGTCACACTCACACACTGCAGCTGACAAAGTCTTGCGGCTCGTCCGGCCCTCACTGGATTCACACCAAACTAATGCAAAAATTACTGCAAGCACCTTAACAACAACAACAACACAAATTTGCCTGTTTACTACAGGCAGGGTATCACATTCGCTTCAGAACTTTACAGAGATTTCACTTGCAGCCTCGGCCTGCTACTCTCTCCTTCTCAGTTCCCGCACCCGCAAGCTGAATTCGACCCGCAAATCCTACTCTCGACTTGTCAATGGTTTGTCCTAGTGCTCTTCAGAACTTGCAAAATCTCCTTCGAAGGTTTCACACATAAAATTTTACTCAAACTCGACTTGTCAACCACACCGATTGACCTAATTAAACTGCACAAATTACTACATAAACCCAAGTGTCTCCTACACTTGTCAATATACTCCGGAGTCTTAGACCACGACTTGTCCGTACATGAACAACCAACCATGTGGATAATTGTGAGCACAAAGCGCCACACTCATATGAAGTACGCCGATTCCCTACTCTCATACTGTGGAGTACGCCCACTCCTACTAAAAACAACATTTACCTGGCCTAAATACACACGAACCTCACAAATCACCTGCAAGATGCATAAGCTGAGCAAGCGCAAATACTACACCACGCATGCTATGACGCCGAGAACATTCCCAACTCACTTAGGCAGGCTCCGACCATGGTGAATTTAGAAACACATCATACCTCCAATTTGCATTATCTCAGAAAAACAGTCTAAACTATAATTCTCCGTCCTAGGGCCCCTAAAGGGCCTAACCCTCGCTCTGCTAAAAGTACTGATAACGCGTCACTTAATGATAATTTATTACACATTAGTATTCGTTTCAGGCCAATGAATCTTTTGACCCAGTTGAGAGACACCTTAGGACGAGATAGCTAATCAATATGTCAATCAATACGTCTATGATGTCATCAATATTTATCACAACAATACATTTCACTTTAGTCAAAGTCATTACTCAATTCAAAACACTGCCATGACCTTTCAGTTATGAATAACCACACCAGTTTAGTCGAATTTTATGAGTTTTATTCCCTATTGCTTACAAATCTAAAAGCAGGTGCGTTAATCTCAAAACCAAGAAACATAATAGCATAGTCACAATATGGCAACTTTGGTAAGATTTCATTAAGGCGAGAATCACAAACATCAGAACATAACACGGCGTGAACATAGATCGATTTAGCAGAGTGTCAATAACGCGTCAGTTCAACAAAGCATAGATTCGGTCGTTCGTCTATTTGCGTCAGTTTAGTGAACACCTGTCCTAACCACTGATTAGCATTAGCATGTCGGGCTTCATGCAAAACAATTTAGAACACCAATTTGGAAAACATCTAACTATGGTCTCTGTCAAAAGTAAGCAGTTGGTACCTAGAAAGGAAAAGCAAACAGACAAATCACAAATGCATTGTCGTAATTACCCTCCAAAGTTTAGGTCAGCACACAGGTTCAGTCTTCGTCTTCAGGACATCAGTCAAATCGCCATCTGTCAAAACTCAGCTCCAGGGCAAAAAGGGGTACTTCCCTCATAAGGAGGTAAAGTGTAAATGGGCAATCTAAGGAAAAGGATGGTTTAAGTAAAACCAAGTAAGTCACCAAACAGAGTGACAAAGTTTCTGGATAAAATCAATAGCATTCCCTACCTAATTCTAAATGGCTCCCCATGTCATGGGTTTTTATCCCTTTTTCGTGGTACATTCCCCCAAAATTCTATTGGACATTTGTTATACCCCACTATCTTTAACCTATCAGAAAACACATTAGGTCACCTATCTTTCACCCCATATTATTTTACAAGTCTCTTATTGGTCCTCCTATTCGATGTCTTCAGAGGTGGCACGTCCGGTATGATTTCATCTCTCTGCAATTCTTTGCACATCTTTTGGTCAGTAGCTCCATTGTCTTCACCGGTTTGAGTGACCTTGTACATTACATTAATCTACAGTTTCATTTTGTCTTAACATCACCCTACAAGCAATGAAAAATTCATGGGAACGGATCTAGCATGGTTACATTCGTCTTCCAGTTTGAAGAAAAACAAAGGTCGTGTCCTTTTGTGAGTCAGCACAATGCAAGATAGGAAAAGTACATTTAATATGAGAGCCAAGCAGCTAAGCTTTGGCTCATGCTAACTTAAGGCCTATAAGGATTTCATCACAAATTCAATAACACAATTATTAATAATTAGTATAAACTTATTCACTATAATAATACATAAAACATTTTAGTCTTCATTATTAATCTACGTATACATTGGCGGCCACCCCCCGTGGTCACATTTCAGGTGCACGTTTAAACAAAAATTATTATTACAGTTTCTATGCGGTATTATCACACATTAATTCATAAACATCTATGTTAATATAGATTATATAAGCTACGCTCTCTCAGGGTCATTACTTTACGTTTACATTGCTCAAGGCAGGGGGGAGTTCAGGGGTATGGGCAAAGAACCAGACAGTGATGTCTGTTGGAGTTAGCTACTATCAGATTGAGGACCTTAGAAGCCATTATAGTTTCATCCGCACTGGTTTTTCATATGTCCTAGGCTTTCTAGGTGACGACTTTCCCAAACAACCAATGTTATTTTCTTTTTCTTTGGATTCCAATTTTAGGGAAATGAAGCAGGACACAACCAATGCTGCAAAATTGAAATCAAATCCTATTGATTATACCTGGTCAGTTAAATTTTGCATAGACTAGGATACCTCAGTATCAATAATCAAAAGTTAGAAAGTGTGGGATCCTTGGCATAATTCAATCAAGAGAAAACAAAAAACAATAGACATTGTTTCTGGGCTCAAGCAGTTCTGTGGTAGAGGCATCATTAGAGGATGCAGTAAATGATAGCAAAAGCAATGAATGTGAATTAAGAAGTCAAAGCTGTGTCAAAATAAGAAGAGGCAAATTCAGGGATCTCATGTGATCCTCAAGCAGGCCATGGGAAAAATTGACAAAGAAGGCTTCAAAAAAGGACATTGATTCAAGAGGCGTGGGCTGGTGGTTGCAGCAGTGTGAGCTCCCGGTCTGGCTCAACCTGGATCTGGTTCAATTGCAGAGCTGGGGAGGGCACAAAGAGGTGTGGCTAGCGGAACATAGCATGACCTAAAGTGTTGACTGCTTCCTGAGATGGGGCCCTGATAGATTGTCAGATGGTGATGCTGGTCGTAGGAGATGTGGCACAGGGGTGAATGTGACCTGTGGGGAAGGGGGTTTCTCTCTTTATTTGTGACCACTGGTGCCCCGTAATATAAAGAGTGTAGTAAATAGAGTTTGGAAATGCCCCTCTTCTCTCCATGATGTGCTTCGCTTGCCATAGAATGAAAAAAGGGTCTGCCCACATAACTCAAGGGAGCCTGGGCAAAGTTATTACCACCAAATGGCCACAAATGGGGACAAATAAACTGGGGTAATAAACTGATAATGTTCAATAGACTTACAATTTTCTATTAGATCATGACTTATTCATATGCAAACAATTCTGGCGGCTTGAACAACCCCATCATAAAGATTCAAACAACATATATATTTTGAATAAATCAAAGCACATAGTGAAATCATTATTTTGAAATTAAACTTTCACTTTTTACTTCACCAGCTTTTTCATCCATCTATTGATACATATATTTACACATATATACACATAAAGTTAGACATGAACTTTACAAACAATCATTATTCAGAACAGATGCTGCATTTTTCTTGTCTATCACTGAACAATTCTAAAGCTACGGTGGTACATTTGTTAATTCAAGATCTAATCCCTTGGGAGGTAGTCCATAGGTGAGCAAGGAAATTTAGAGGGGAAGAGTCTCTCAAAAGCTTTTTGGTGCCTTGTTCACTGTCCGTTCCAATGTAATTTTTCATTAACAGGCTCCTCCATGTGAATAAAGGTGACGCGTTTCAGTCCAAGTCATATTTGGCCTCCTCAGGACCACAGGAAGACAAGAGAATTGTCAGTCAGCCAACGAATACGTCTTGAACACTGAGATCATCAGCGCGCGTACCGGGATTACAAATGCGTACACTGGTCCCTTCATCCCTAAAACGGCTGGTGTGAAGTGTCTCCTACCTGCGTGGAGTCCTTTAAAATGCTTAAGAGCTGGGGCTCCTCTTAGACCTCCTGAGTGCTGCTGACAGCACTCACTAGCCCAATGGGGTGCGGTTGGGGCAACTGTTACTATAGAATGGAGACTCTGTGGGCACATCCTTGCCCTACTGGCTTCTGAGGATGCCTCCACTCAGATGACAAGACTGGAGGAACAAGAGTTTATTTTCTTGTCAACTACTTGAAGGCAACAATATAGGAAATGAATGAGAAAATGATTCTTTGTGGCATTTTGCTACTTACTAGAAATGTAATTCTTTGCTGAATCTATAGTATTTTTTATTCATTTATTATTATTATATATATGCACACATTTTCTTTTAAATTTCATTATTTATATTAGAATTTTATTTCTGGATTTTAATTTATTTATCTATTTTTTCTCTAGAACAGTAGGACTAGAGTAATAGATATGTAAATACATAGTAAGGGAATATATGTGCATGGAATATAAGAATGGGTATAATAATATGAGAAGAAAAGTAGTGTTGTATAAACACAGACTTTCAAGATTTGTAATAAATTATGTTAATTATTAAGTGTACTTTTCTAGCATTCATTTATCTTTCCTCAATTTTTCAATAGCTGAATGCTTGTTGTTAAATAGTTAAGATAACATTTGCTCATTGTGGTATAAAAAAAGAAAGCAGGGATTCATAACTATCTAATATAACAACTTATCTAGGAGCTATGCAATGACCTATGAACATGGTAAGTATAGAATAATAAACACACATATATGTAGATACACACACACATATATATCTATATATGAATATTTATTCACGGTTAAATACATATATTTAACCGTGAATAAATATACATTTGTTAAACAGGCTTAAAGAGTAGGGGAGATGTGGGCTTGTGGCTTTACATGTAATAATAGTAATAGTTTAGCAGCTGAGTTCTGCATATGTTGTAGTTTTTTTTATAATAGATAGAGGTAATCCATGGTAGACGCCATTGGCATAATGCAGTTTAGATAGTGCAAGGGAGATAGTGGCCTGAACCTTGTGTGGAAATCCGAGGTGGGGAAGATGCGTCGCAGAGTCTGCAGGTTGATGAAGCTTGATCGTGCTAATTTGTCCACTTGGGCATTCATTGTTAACTTGGAGTCCATGGTAATTCCAAGGTTTTTAACTTACTGGGATATTTGAGGAGGTGGTTCCAGATCGTCAGGCCAGGTGCACAGGGGGTCATCATTTTTCCAGTTGCCACTTGTGATTATTTCTCTTTTGGAAGCATTCAGTTTGAGATGGCTTCAAGTCATCCACTGATTAGTGACTCAGAGGCAATGGAATATTTGTGAGTTTTCAATGTCTTTGGGCATTCCAATTTAAGTAGTATTTGTGTGTCATCTGTATAGTTTGACCATGTGAGTTGAAAATCATTGTTCAGCTCTGGTAATGTCATCACGTAGCTGTTGAAAAGCATAGGTGAGATGATTGATTCTTGAGGGACCGATGCTTTTGTGAGGTAGGGTTTGGACGAGAAGGGGGGAGAATAGATAATATTAGTTCTGTTTTGAAGCTAGGATGTAATCCAGTTGATCGCAGTCCCTTCTATGCCGGCATCGTGGAGTCTTTGAATTAGGGTTTCATGTTCAACAGCATGAAAGGCCGCTGGGAGATCCAAGAGAAGATGGGCAGTGACTCCATTGTGATCAACTGTCTTTAAGATCATCCCAGATTGCTATGAGTGCCAATTCAGTGCCTCTTCCTGGGCAGAATCCAGTTTGGTAGTCTGAAAGTGTGGAATTGTCTTCAATGAATTGTGACATCTGGGTGAATGCTGCTGTTTCCAACAGTTTGCCCAGAAAAGATCCATTTGTGAATGGTCTGTAGTTGTTGGTGGTCCTTGGGTAAAGATTTGTTTTCTTTAATAACAGACATATGTATGCCTTTTTCAGATCTTAAGGAAAAGTTTCTGTAGTTAAAGAGTTATTCATGATTCTTCTTACAGGTGTGGCAGCAGAAGCAGATAAAAGAATGTTCTTGAAGATGTGTGGTGGACAAGGGTCAGAAGGGTAACCAGAAGGCCTGCTTGTTTTGATCAAATCCATAAATTCACCTTGTGATATTTGTTTGAAGGAGTGCAGAGGCTGGGTTGGTTTACTCTTGGAGGGAATTTTAGGAAACAGGTTGAAGCTGATGTTCTTCTTCTGTTTTAAATAGGAGTCCAGTGTGTCTGCCTCGGTTGTGTAATGAGTTGCCAGTTTGCTTGTGAAATCTTGAGTAGTGGGATGACTTCTTTCCATGCATTTAGGTTTTCAAAATTAATTGACAATTTGATAAACATTTTCAGTTGCAGATTTAGCATTTAGAATTCTGTCTGAGTAGTACCCTTTTTTAGCTTTTTTGATTGATGATTTGTATATTCTGTTAAGTTTGTGTAGCTGACGTTTGTCTTGAATGTTGTTTGTTTTTAACCAGGTCCATTGCAATCTTCTGATGTGTTGCTTTATCTTTCTAACAAGATGTTGGTTTCTTTTGTCCTGTTTAGTTTTTCTGAGTGGTATTATGATATTGAAAGCATCTTGTAGCGACTCAAAGTTTTGGAACAGAATTAATTGTGTCTAGATCTGTGTTGGCTGTTAGTTGTATTTCTAAGTCTTCAAAATTGAGTTTTCTCCAAGGTTGATAGATGCATGTATGTAAGGAGCTATGGGGTGTATTGATTTGTGGTGTTTTATGTTGGAAAGTTATCAAACGGTGGTCTGACCATGTGATTGGCATGATTATTTGAACGGTAGTTAGTTCAGACTTGGCAAAAATGCCATCTAGGATGTGTTCAGGGATGTGTGTGGAATTGTGTACAATATGATGTATGTTCAATGTGACTAGGCCAGTGGTGATAGCTTTTGGATGGGGCATATTGGTTTTGTCAAACCAAATGTTTAGATCCCCAAGAATGCATAGGTTTGGGTATAATGTTAAAAGGTTTGAGACAGTATCTGGAAAAAGGTCTCTGAATGTTGAATTGGTAGCTGGATGTCAGTAAAGGAGGAGAAAGTTACAGGAGGAAGTTGGTATAGGGTTGCATCTTGTGATGAGGGCCTCACAACGTTGTATGGAAATGTCAGTTTTACTGAGATTTATTGCTTGTTTGAATAGATTAGCTAGTCCTCCAACTCTCTTGCCTATACAGTTTTGTGTGATGGTTTGATAGCCTGGAGGAACAGCTTCATGCAACACTGAGGCCATGCCATTTCCCAACCATGATTCCCTTGCGAATAGTAAGTCAGGTTGTGTGTCCATGAGCAGGTCGTAGATGTGATATTTGTTTTTTTTAGAGTGATTGAGCATTTATGAGCAGGCAGTTTAGAAAATGTGTGTTTATGGTGGTGTTTTGTTTTGGAGAAGGGTGAGCAGTATATTTTGAGCTTGTAGCAGGTGTATTGTTAGTTGTGATAACTGTGTGTGGGTCACAATAGTCCTGTTTTTTCGATATAGTGTTCCTCTTCCAAGAGGCTTAGGAGGCATTTTGTTGGGTCTGTGTGTGTTGGTGGTGGACTTGGTGGCTGAGAGTGACATGAGGAATTCAGGTTTTTTTTGTAAGGTAGCCTCATTGTGTAACAGACAAGGGGGTGCAAAACTGTTAAGAGTAGCATGATGTTTATTTTGTTTGTGTCTGTTTAGTGTGGAAGAAGTCTGGGGTGGGGTGGTGGAGGAGACTGTGGATCATAAAGTAAGGCGGTAAATTGTGCAAAGAATGAGAGGCAGGTGAATGAATGTTGCTGTGTTGGGGTGCTTGTGGTAGATGTTTGTGAGGAGTGAGAGTGGGAAGGATTTGTATTATTTGTGTAGTCATGAGGGTGGGAGTGAATGTAACGAAAAGTATTATGAAAGTGTGTTATTTTGACGTGTTGATGTATGTGGTCTGTTTTGTTCTTGTGGAACAGTGAGAGGAGATATTGATGTAGTGGTTGTCTGTGAAGGATTTGTATGTGAGATAGTGCTGGTGAGTAGTATTAGAATATTAAAGGGTGCGTTGATGTGTTTTGGAGAAGAGTGTATGAGGTGTGTAAGATGGGAAGGATGGGCGTTAGGGGTGTTTGTGTTAGTTTTGATCACTGGAAGAGGTAATATGTGCAGTGGAGTGGAGTTTATGGATTGTATGGATGTGTGTAATTAGTGAAGAGAGGGGCAGTGTGTTTGTGGATGGTGTGTTGGATGGCTGGGTTTAAGTATTGTCATGATAAAAGGGGTCTGAGAGGAGCAAATAGAGGATAGGGCTGTTGGTCTGTATGAACAGGGAGTGTGTGTCTGGATGGCTAAAAGTAATGTATAATATGGTTTTGTATTATGTGGGTGATGGCAGGTTGTGTTAGAGGGAACGAACAGAGTAGTGTTTGGTGTGAGAATAAAGGTGTCTTACTGTTGTAGTTATGGTGGATATATGTATGGGTGTGGTATGTGGGGTTTCGTGTTGGTTGATGAGACATTGCAATCTGTATGAGGTTGGTTTGTGGTGGAAGAGTTAGATGCCTTTGCTGATATTGTGTTTGCATGTTGAAGGATGTGTAGGGAGTAAGGTCCTTTCTGGTAAATAGTAATTTGGGCTGCATTTCTGGCTCTAGGCCTGACCAGTCCAGAACAGGGCCAAACTGGCAACTGCCCTTGTCCACTCCGCACTTAGCCTTGATGTCTTGGCTGAGACGCCCTGAGCCTGAGGCTTAAATAGCCCTACTGGCCAATAGAAACCTAGACCTAACCCTAACAATCAGATTTGTAACCCTAAACCCCACAGCCAATGGGACACCTAGCCCTATTAATCAATCACACCCCTAGTCCTGACAACTAATGACAACACTAACCCTAAAACCATGAACCAATAGGAATCCCAACCTTAGTACCAATCACAACACCAACCCTAAAACCATGAACCAATAGGTATTTCAACCCTGGTGCCAATCACACCACCAACCCTAATCTTTAACCTCTTAGCTGCTGGGCCTTTTCCCTCCTGCTGCTGAGCCCTTTTTTGGCTATTTGGGGTAGTTTGAGCTTAGGTCTTCATCATTTTTTGTCCACATAAGCTATCCACACCAAATTTGCGTCCTTTTTTCCCAACATCCTAGGAATTCTAAAGGTACCCAGAGTTTCTGGGTTCCCCTGGAGGAGACCAAGAAATTAGCCAAAATACACCTAAAATTTCGTTTTGTTTTTTAAAAATGGGAAAAAAGAGCTTCCAAAGAAGGCTTGTGTTATTTTCCCTGAAAATGGCACAAACAAAGGGTTTCTGGTGCTATAATCACCATCTTCCCAGCTTTCAGGAACAGGCAGAGTTGAATCAGAAAACCACAATTTTCAACACAATTTTGGCATTTTACTGGGACATACTTCATTTTTACTATTTTTGGTGCTTTCAGCCTCCTTCCAGTTAGTGACAGGAATGGGTGTGAAACCAATACTAGATCCCGGAAAGCTAAGCATTTGTGAAAAGTAGACAAAATTCTGAATTCAGCAAGGGGTCATTTGTGTAGATCCTACAAGGTTTTCCTACAGAAAATAACAGCTGAAATAAAAAAACATTGAACTTGAGCTGAAAATAACAGCCAACGTTTTACTCTGTAACTTTTTCCTGCAATATCAGATTTTTTAAAGCAATATACTGTTACGTGTGCTGGACTCTTATGGTTGCAGGGATATATAGGGTTTGTAGGTTCATCAAGATCCCTAGGTACCCATAGCCAATAAATGAGCTGCACCTTGCAATGGGTTTTCATTCTATTCTGGGTATACAGCAATTCATTTGCTGAAATATAAAGAGTGAAAAAAGATATAAAGAAAACCTTTGTATTTCCAAAATGTCCACAAAATAAGGTGTTGAGAAACAGTGGTTATTTGCACATCCGTGAATTTCGGGGTGCCCATACTAGCAGGTGCATTACAGGCCATTTCTCAAATATACGTCTTTTTTACACACGGTCTTACATTTGGAAGGAAAAAATGTAGAGAAAGACAAGGGGCAAGAACACTTGTTGGGCTATTCTGTGTTCCCCCAAGTCTCCCGATACAAATGGTACCTCACTTGCGTGGGTAGGCCTAATGCTCGCGATATGAAAGGCAATATGGACACATCACATTTTTACACTGAAATCTGACGTGCTTTTTGCAAAGTGCCTAGCTGTAGATTTTGGCCTCTAGCTCAGCCGGCACCTAGGGAAACCTACCAAACCTGCACATTTTTGAAAACTAGACACCTAGGGGAATCCAGGATGGGTTGACTTATGGGGCTCTCACCAGGTTCTGTTACCCAGAATCCTTTGCAAACCTCAAAATGTGGCCAAAGAAACACTTTTTCCTCACATTTCGGTGACAGAAGTTCTGGAATCTGAGAGGAGCCACAATTTTCCTTCAACCCAGCATTCCCTCAAGTCTCCTGATAGAAATGGTAACTCACTTGTGTGGGTAGGCCTAGTGCCCGCGACAGGAATATGGCACACAACGGTCAATATTGGTCCTTACATGAGGCAACTGTTGACCCTGGGGTGATACAATTGTGACGCAGGCACTAGGTATAGGCACTCAAGTGGGTGGTGTTTTTATCAGGACAGGTGAGGAATCACTGGGTGGTAGGAATTTTGTGGATCCCAGCATATTCCTGTTGTTTGTGTGACAGAAATGCAAGAAAAGTTGAGTTTTTATTCATCATTTCAGCTTTGCAGGGTATTCTGGATAAGAAAACTTTGGGGAATCCACACAAGTCACACCTCTGTGGACTCCCCGGGATGTCTAGTTTCCACAAATGTTTGGGTTTAGTATGTTTCCATATATGGCCACCAAACCCAGGACCAAAAACACAGGTGCCTGCCTTACAAAGCCAGTTTGTTTTGTGATATATAATTCTGTTGTCTCCATAATACGATTTGGGCGGTGGAATTTGGGGCTGAACTAATTTGGGGAGCTCCCAAGAGAGCACTCTCTCTCTGTGCTTACGGCCGCATTTACCTGCTCTCTGGGTTGGGCTAACCCACTATTGCCCCGTTGCACAGACTGTGCTTGCGAAGGGACAGTAGGACTGTCCTCATCACCTCCCTCATAATTTACTAGAAGAGGAGTTATCGAATGGGACTTCTCCGACTGAAAAATCACTCCCAGAGTCTGCGCCATTGTCCTATCCCTCAGATGCTGTCTCAGTATCTGCTGTCTCTGTCTCTGATCCTATGTCAGAGCTGTCCTCTATAACCTGAGTGACGGCGTCAGCAGCAGTCATCCATCAAGATGCCATCTCTGCTATTAGCTAAACTATTGCTCTAAAACACTAGCCTACGTAGACAGTCACAAAATTGCTGGTGTGTGTGTGATATGTGCAACAGTAGAGGCCACCTTACCTGCGCCTTGTCCCTCAATCAGCATGTTCTTTCAAAACGCTCAAAACACACCTTGTCACATACCATTTGTCACAGTCTTTAGCACCTCCTGCGCCCAGTCCAACGGTGATTATTGGTGCTCCCACTCCCATTTCCTCCTCCTCGGATTCCCTCATTACCATCCAGCAAAAGTGCCTTTCATCTCTCCATAACCGCCATCCACCCAGCACATACATTTGATTAGTATTATAGCGTAGGAAGTGGCTCACTTTACTAATGTACTCAGCTATTTACATAAAATACATATTTGCTCTTTGCAGTAGGCATATAAACCTTTGGCACTTCTTTATGGCACTAAAACTGCCACTAGACAAAAGTCGGATCCTTTTGTAGCAGAAACATAATCACAAGACTTACTTGAATTTTTTTATTGCTACCTAAAAGCTACAGTTTAAATGCGTCAGATGAAGTATGTGCATTGCTTTGAAGACGCAAGCTGCAACAACAAGACAACTGGTGGCCAATATATATATATATATATATATATATATATATATATATATATATATATATATATATATATATCACTTTGATATGTGGGTCTGATCGCAGCCCCCAGGGAAACCACACATGCATTGACAAAAGTGATGGATCTATCTCAACATAGATATATCTATCTATGTAGATAGATATATCTATCTACAAGGGTTTATATAAATGTATATATATATATATATATATATATATATATATAAAAATATATACATTTCGATCTATCTATAGCTATTGCCATGTAGATAGATATATCTATCTACATAGATAAATATATCTATATGTATATATATATATATATATATATATATATATATATATATATATATATATATATATATATATGTAGAGAGAGAGAGATCTATATTTTTTTTAGTAGTTGTTTAGTTTCCTTGTGGGCCAAAATGACCCCCAGGGAAATTCTACAACTACTAAAAAAAGTATTGCCCCCACATGGGATCGCCCTGCTCACGGGCGACCCCCTATCAAATCATTTATTTTCTTTTTTTTTAAATTAACCCCGGGGAGGTGCGATCGAGTGCGATCATGCTCGATCGCGACCCCCCAGGGGCCACCTACCTGATTATGAAAATAAATATGCCGTTTTCCAAGGGGGCCGACCCCCCCCAAGTGAAATCCCTGGTGTGTAGTGGCGTTTCCTGGCACTCGATCGCAGCTGTGCTGCAATCGAGGGCCAGGAAACACGTTCAGGAAGGCCTCGTATTAAAAGGGAGAGTCTCCCTTTTCATACAAGGCCTTCCCGAATGTGGGGAAAACAACAATGTGACATCAGCACGCCTCGCGGCGCACTGACGTCACAAAGGGGTGGGTGGAGGATGACATGGGAAAGCTTCCGCGTCTCCCGGGTAGTGAAAAAAACAAAAACTTCCTCGGGTGCGACACACCCAAGGATTTTCTAACCTCCTCCCTAGTGTCGGTCGCTGGTCGTGACCCGCACCAGGGAGGTAGTGCTGGCGTTGGCCAGTGGCCGGCACCCGCACTCAACGGGTTAAACCAATAGAAATACCAATCCCAGCAACCAATCACAACAACATACGCAGCAATAGAAACTTATATAAGGGCCACGTTAACTGAAGCTCAAGCCCCTGTGGAAGGAAGGAGGGAGCTGCTGCTCTATTAAGAATCTCTTTCTATACAGACAGGCAGAATCCACACTTCCAAGCTAGCAGAGACTACTTTCCAGGTAAGGGAGAGATTGAAAAGTACTGAAATACTGCTTGTTGCACACTCAGATACTTGGCTTTTTCTAGGCAAAAACAAGTGGTGCAGACACTTTCTAAACACAATTTAAATCACAGAAACAGATTAAGCAGTCTCCTAAACACACTCTGGTTAGCCTTTTTTCTTTAAAAAAAAAAGAGATTGGTGTGCACTAATGACTGATTGCAGACCATTAAGCAACCACATAGTGTATTTTTTTCCTTTGTTGGATTTCTCTTGCCTTTTCGGCCTTTGCAACTCTTGAGCCTTACCTACAAGAATGTCTCAGCCTGGGGAGCCATCAGCACTTGCTGCAGATGCAGTGTTTGAGCAGGAAAAGTTAGAGACATTCTCAATGTCCCTGCTCAGAATGTTTTGTAAGCAGCTCCTGTGCCCAATTAAATGTCTCAAGAAAAGGAGGAGAGCCTTAACACCCCCACGGGTGAGTAGTGCGCTTTACAAATTCCTGATTGACTGATTGATTGAAAAAGGCACTGAGGGCCTGGTTTGCAAATAAGGCTGGTGGTCCTGCAGAGGAGGAGGAGGAAAATGTTGTTGTGGAGGGTGAGGAGGGCAACCTGCAAGATATGGTGGATAACCTGGATCTACCTAGGAGGTAGGCCCTCTCCAGGGCAGGTACCCGTGTTCCCTCCATAGGTCTGACCCCCAGAGGAGCTGAGGGACAGGCGGGAGACCCAGAGAAATCAGATGGAAATGAAAAAGCTTAAGCTGCAGCATGAGAGGGAACTTCTGCTGGAGGTGCCAAAGACCAACAGGGAGACAGAAAAAGAATAACTGGTCATAGATGAGAGGAAGTTGCTTTTGGCTCAGGAGCTGAGTTTGAAGGAGCTGGAGCTGAGGAGCAGGCCCAACACAGATGGTGACAGCATTTTATCAGTGAAGTCTGAGAGAAGAGTGCACCTTCCCAAGAATCTAGGGAAAGAGTAAACTAAGGAGGATGACATCCACAGGTGGTTTCAGGGCTATGAGACAGCACTCCACATGCACAGGATCCCTGCGGGGCAGGCCTGTAGAACTACTTCACAGCAGAGGGGAGAGACACCTTGTTGGCGCTAGGGGTAGTTAGTGAGCTCACCAACACCAGGATGAAAGATGCCGTCATCACTAGGTAGACCTGACACTAGACATGTGCAGGAGGAAGTTCAGGGAAAGTAGGAAACTTGATTCTCTGAGCTGGCTTGAGTGTGTGGATTCCTTCTTCAGAACACTGGATAGTTGGGTGAAGGGCAGTAAGGTGACAGATTATCAGGCACTGTAATTTTTTTTTGTATGGGGGGACTTGTCTAGTCTGTGCTTTCCAGAGCTGCGCCAGCAGTTGATTGACAGCAGGCTTACTGATCTCAGGAAGCTTGCTCAGGAGGTCGACTGCTGGATCAGTACCAAGGTCCACAAGAAGTTGTATGTGGGAGACTCAGCCAAGGGTGGGCAGGGTCCCCAACAGAAGAAGGAGGTGGGGATAAGGATAAAAGTAAGGTGTTTGCAGAAGGGCCCCAAACTTGTTCCTAGGGTAAGGATTTCCAACCCCCTGTTGAGAAGAAAAGTTTGCTCCCTTCAGGTAAGCATACAGGGAAGGGACTCCTCAAGTATTTTTGCCTGTGATCAGGTAGGGTATTTCAGGGGTGTCCCAAATGTCCCAAGCAGACCTCACCCCCTAGCAGTAGGCAGTCAGTTGGGGTGGCCAGAGTAGCGTCTGGGAATGAGTTGGGCCCAGTTAATGGCTGGGAGCCAGCTGAGTGGCTCCCCACCCCTAGTCCCCCTGAGAGAGGGTGAGGTGGTCCAAAGAACCCTTATGCCTGACAATACTAAAAAGTATAGGCGGTGGGTGACCATCAATGGAAGGCAGGTGGAGGCTCTTGGAGACACATGAGCCAGTATGACAATAGTCCGCTGTCATCCGGTGTCTCAAGAGCATGTAATCCCTAATGTGGTCCACCAGGTAGTACCTGTAGACAACAGTGAGCACCAATGCTTGGTAGCTCAGGCTCTCTTTGAATGGGTGGTGGGCTCAGGTTCCATGAGGGTAGCTGTGAGTCCATCCATGCATGTTGACTGTCTGCTAGGGAATGAACTGGAGAATACCTTCTGAAGGAGTTAGAGCTCAGGTCACATTTGGAAATGTTGTGACTGTCAGAGTGGGTGTGCATGACTACATGGCCCATGGCCGGAAGAGAGGGTGATCAGGAGGCCCTGGAACCTGACACAGTGGCCTAGGTGCCTGCCAGGAGAAGTTGGGGCAAGGGGCATGGGAAACTCACTCCTCAAATTCCCACAGTCTGGGAGGAGACTGAACCTGAGGGGGTTGTCCCGGAACCTACAAGGGAAGAAGTGGACCTGCCTGAGCTGACCCATTCGCAGCAGGGAGGAGGCCCCACCAGGGAGGACTTCTGCACTGCACAGAAAGCATGCCCCTTCTTTGAGGGCCTTCCGAAATAGGCCAAGGCCCAGGCAGCTGGTGGCACCTCTGGACCTCACCTGATTTACTGGGAGAATGTTCTCCTGTACAGTGAGCCAAAGGCTGCTGAGCCTGGGACAGCCCGTGTGCTGGTGTTATCCCAGTGTTTCAGAACCTTCCTACTGGGTTTGGCTCACGATGTGCCACTGGTAGGTCATTTGGGGTGGGACAAGACCTTTGACAGGCTTCTCACCCACTTTTATTGGTCCCAAATGAGGAAGGCCTCAGATGCATTCTGCAGGATCTGTCAGACCTGCCAGGTGAGTGGCAAATCCGGGAAGAGGTGCAAGGCTCCTCTGCAACCCTTTTCTCTCATGAGCATCCATTTTGAGCTGGTGGGCATTGACATTGCGGGGCCTCTGGATCCAAGACAGCCATGGGCAACATGTTTATCATGGTCTTGGTGGAACATGCCACCGGGTAACAGAAAGCTATCCCCCTGAGGACAGTGACTCCACCCACAGTGGCCAGGGCACTGATGGGGATTTTGACCTGTGTGGGTTTCCCCAAGGAGGTGATGTCTGACCAGGGTACCAATTTCATGTCGCTGTACATGAAGGCCATGTGGAAGGCTTGTGATGTAACATACAAGTTCACCACGCCTCACCACCCCCAAAGGAATGGATTAGTTGAGAGATTCAACTGTACCCTGATGGGCATGATTATGGTACTCTCTGAACCTGTGAAGCATAAGTGGGATGTCTTGTTACCATGACTGCTGTTTGCTTACGGGGAGGTACCACAAAAGGGGATTGGCTTCAGCCCTTTTGAACTTTTGTATGGGCACCCTATGAGAGGGCCTCTCAGTTTGGTGAAGTAAGGCTGGGAGAAAGCTCCCAAGAAGCCACCCCAGGATATATTCAGTTACACCTGACCTTCAGAAACCAGACAGCGTGCTTCCGGAAACTCGTTCAAGATAATCTGGAAGCTAGCAAGGAGGACATGAAATGCTGGTATGACCAGAATACCACTCTAGTTGAGTTTCAACCTGGTCAGAAGGTGTGGGTGATGGCCCTGGTGTAGTCCTGTGCTCCCCTGGACCAGTGGTCTGGGCCATTTGAGGTGAAGGAATGCAAGAATGATGTCACCTACCTGGTGGACATGCAGAGCCTTTGGGACCTTTTGAGGGTCCTGCATGTGAACCGCATAAAGCCACACTTTGAGAGGTCTGAGTTGACCATGCTCTTGGTCACGGATGATGGGGTGGAAGATGAGAGTGAACTTCTCACTGACCTCTTTTCTGCCAAAGAACAGGAAGGGTCAGTGGGGGGGGTGAACCTCTCCCCTACTCTGAGCCTAGAACAGCAGAGGGACTGTCACCAGTTGCTGGGACAGTTTGCCTCTCTGTTTCCATTCACCCCTGGGGTCACCCATTGGTGCACCCATGACATTGATCCTGGGGACAGTCTACCCGTCAAGCACATGTCTTACAGAGTGACTGACAGAGTGAGAAACAGCAACAAGAAGGGGTTCTCAACGATACTGGAGCTAGAGGTGATTAGGCACTACAACAGCCCTTGGCCCAGTCCTGTGGTTCTGGTCCCCAGGGCTGCCCCACCCAGTAACACACATGAACTGAGGTTGTGTGTTGACTACCGGGGGCACAATGCTGTCACAGAGACTGATGCACACCCCAACCCCCGAGCTGATGAGCTATCAAGTTCCTCAGCACATTTGACCTGACATCTGGGTGCTGGCAGATTGCTTTAACTGAGGGGGCCAAAGTGAGGTCAGCATTCGGAACACCAGAGTGGCACTACCAGTTCTGGGTAATGCCATTTAGGTTGAAGAACACCCCTGCCACCAGAGGCTGGTCAACTAGGTCTTGGCTGAGTTGGATGACTTTAGTGCCGCGTACTTGGATGACATTGCGGTCTTCAGCTCTAGCTGGGAGGACCACTTGTACGACCTCTAGGAGGTGTTGAGGGCCCTGCAGGGCACAGACCTCACTATCAAGGCCAGTAAGTGCCAGATAGGGCAGTGGTCTGTGGTGTACTTGCGACACCAAGTAGGAAGCAGCCAGGTGGCTCACTTAAGGACAAAAATTGACACGATTCTGGCTTGGGCAACCCTCAATACCCAGACTGAGATGAGGGCCTTTTTAGGACTTACTGGTTGTTACAGGAGATTCATCAAGTGGTATGACACCATTGTTGCCCCCTTGATGTAGTTGACTTCCAGGAACCAGCTCCGTCAGGTGATCTGGATAGAGGTGTGCCAGACTAGTTTTAACACCCTGAAGGAGGCCATGTGTACTGCACCCGTGCGGTCGACCATGTTTTTGATTCCTGAACAATTCTCTGTTTTTATTTGATAGTGCATAAGTTATAGCATAAAAAAGTTACGTGATATAGCATACCTAATTTATCACATTGACGAGCATGTGCAGCTTGATGATCACTGCCTGTTAGCTGCAACTATTGAAAATTCTTCTCCCCCAACATTCCAAACAGACACACATATGCATGGTCCCCCACACATTACCTCTCGAGCCCATACATATGGCAAAAGTAGAACACCAGCTTGTGCTTTGTGTACTTTTCTGAATTATTTATTTTTCCATGAAATTGAATATTAATTGCATATTTTTTCACAAGTTTTTATATCCTATTTTATTTATGTAATCTTTATCATTTTTTGTAATGTTTCATTTAAGCACATACAGAAGTTTGGCAAATAATCTCTCACAAACTTAGATAGTTCCTAAGAAGTGCCAGTGAGTTTAGCACTGCAGGTCTATTTGGATCAAGACAACCTAGGTTGCTTAGGACTCAGGTTACTAGCTTCCACTTCTAAGGGCCCAGGGATTGGATTTGGCACCAATTAGCAAATCAGAACTCTCAGCAGAAGAGCCCAGGCACTGGCAGATGAAGACTTTGACTTCTCTGAGACTTCACAACAGGAGGCAAGCTCAGTTCAAGCCCTTGGAGAACCTTAGAAAGCAGGATATCGAAAGCAAAGTCCCAGTCCTTTCACTCACAGGTCAGAAGCAGCAAGCAGCAGGCCAGCACAACAAAGCAACAGGCAGAGTGGTAGTTTCTCCTTCAGCACCCAGCTCTTCTTCATGGCAGAATGTCTTCAGGCCACAAGTGTTCTGAAATTGTGGGGTCAGAAGTCCAATACTTATACTTATTTCTGCCTTTGAAGTAGGCAAACGTCAAAGGACAGTCTTTGTAGTGCACAAGACCCTGTCTCTCCCTGTCCTGGCCCTTGAAAAAATCTAGGGGGTTGGAGACTGCATTGTGTAAGGACAGGCGCAGTCTTTTCAGGTGAAAGTGTCAGCTCCTCCCTCCAGTCTAGCCCAAGAAGACTCATAAGGATATGCAGGACACATTTCAGCTTCCTTTATGTGACTGTCTAGAGTGAATTCACAAACAGCCCAACTGTCAGTCTGAGCCAGACATGTATTCCACAGCCAGGCAGAGGCACAGAATAGTTAAGCAAGAAAATGTCCTCTTTCTAAAACTAAACAAACATAAATGATGGACAGAATGCGGAACCAATCAAATGTTCACCCCCAGTCACAGATCTGGGTTTAATCCATCGATTCTTTTGCTCACCATGCCACCCCAGTTTAGGCCCAGCCATATGCAAATCAGTCTTGACCTTGTTCCCCATGGGAACAGTCCAGCCTGAACTGCCAGGCCAGGTACTTTCTGGACCGGAAACAAGCATCCTGGGACCAGTTTCAGGGTATCACCCTTCACCAGCCAGACTAGCTTGAATCCAGTGGCATAGTGAGCCATAGTGAGCCAGAAACCAATGTCTGGGCATACCCGGCACACTTATGGCGACAAAAGCAAACAAACACAAATGATGGATGGAAGGCAGAACCACTCAAACATTCGCCCCCAGTCACAGATCTGGGTTTAATCCATCAATTCTTTTGCTCACAATGCCACCCCAGTTTAGACCCAGCCAGATGCAAATCAGTCTTAATGCTGTTCCCCATGGGAACAGTCCAGCCTGAACTGCCAGGCCAGGTACTCTCTGGACTATAAACAGGCATCCTTAGACCGGTTTCAGGGTATCACCCTTCAGCTTGAATCCAGTGGCATAGTGAACCCGGGACCCATGTCTGGGCATACCCGGCGACAAAAGCAAACAAACACAAATGATGGATGGAAAGCGGAACCAATCAAACATTCATTCTAAAAGTAGCATTTTCAAACTTACAATCTAAAAAACAACTTCACCAAAATATGTATTTGTAAATTGTGACACCAAACTCCAAATCTATATCTGCTCCCAATGGGAAACAGCACTTAAAAATAGTTCAAGGCAATCCCCATGTTACTCTTTGAGAGAGACAATAGTGAAAACCACATTTAGCAGTATTTCACTATCAGGCCATGTAAAGCACACTACTATATGTCCTATCTTTTAAATAAACTGCACCCTGACCATGGGACTGCCTTGGGCTTCCCCTAGGGGTAAGTCACGTGTAATAAAAGGGAAGGTTTTGGCCTGGCAAGTGGGTACACTTGCCCGGTCGAACTGGCAGTTCAAAACTGCACACACAGACACTGCAGTGGCAGGTCTGAGATGTTTACAGGGCTACTCAGTTGGGTGGCACAATCAGTGCTGCAGGCCCACTAGTAGCATTTGATTTACAGGCCCTGGGCATCTGGTGCACTTTACTAGGGATTAGCTAGTATATCAGACATGCCAATCATGGAGAAACCCATCACCAATCCAATTTAGACAGAGAGCACTTGTACTCTAGCACTGGTCAGCAGTGGTAAAGCACCCAGAGTCCTAAAAACAGCAAAAACAAAATTCATCACGGGATTAAAAAGGTAGACAGGAAGCAAAAACTAAAGGGGAAACCTGCCAAAAGCTGACAGATCTAACACAGTTCATTCGAGGTTGGGTTTCATTGTCCTGTTAGTCCTCACTGTCGTGAGGAGGAGAGAAGGAAGAAGTCAACACAATGTGTGCCTACTCTGCTGCTCTCCTCCTTGCATTTGGTACTGCCTCTTAATAGGGAGCGAAAGGTGCGAAACATACATCTTGCTTCACTCTTCTGATTGGCTACCACTGTTAGAGGTTTGGTCTGCTCTACACGTGGGGGTTGTCTCACTCGTAAGGCACTCATCCATTCCTTCTTATTGGTAGGACTTTAATTCACCTGCCCTTCACCTACCTAGATGGGCGTCCAGTTGCTGTGTTATCCACTGTCCATAACACATGCTAAATGAAATAAATGATGTCATCCTGCTGTTTTTTATGGTATTGAAAATAGGGAACAGAAAGAGGAGGGACGTACCTTTTTCCACTCTGCACGTGCCATTGCCCGACCAGAGGAGGCAAACACTATCTTTGTTGTTGTTCGAAGTCTGACTGGGCTTTAGTACATCAAACTACAACAAATGTTGCCTCGGAATTATTCACAAAAAATCAGGGGTAAATTTCTTTACCTCTGAATGCATTAAATACAATTAGTAACTTTTCAAAACGTGATCAGCACACTACACCTTTTTTTTAACTGTATTAGGAAATATTCTCAACAGTGTTACATTATATAAGACACAAGTCAGTGCACATGACCTGTAAATACAATGAAGTGTACAAGATTTTAGTCTGTTATTAGTTTACCTGACCTTCTCGTAAATTATAATCTTTCACAAATGCTCAGCTTCAAGAAATGGAATATAAATCAACACTTCTAACACACGGACACCTGCGTTGTAAATAGCCAGGCTCTCCACTGTGTGTAATGCGAATGTGAGCCAGGAAGTTTAGTTTGTGAATGTTTCCGCGTGAGCCATTGTTCTAGTTTGATTCATGATTAGGCAGAGTGAGAGAGGGCTAGGCACACACACCTGTTCAGCGCCAATATATCCTCAGGTTTATAATGAGCTTTACAAAAACACATAACATAACAACATTACCCGGGTCTGTAGGAGTTTTGGTTCACCCCTCTTATGATGGATTCTAGGCTTTTGAATCAGAACAACTGAAATAGTTCCCACATTAGATTGCTTGCATTTTCATTGAGAGTAACTGGGGTGTTTGCAGGAATACCCAAGAAATGGGACTTGTTCGGTTCTGCCCTCAGCTACTGCCGGTTCGGTGGTGGGTGAGGACACATTACAAATGTCCCATACCAGTGCAACTTCTGACAAAGTTTAGAATTGGAAATGTTCAAAATCCAGAAAACTGAGATGCAGTGAACAGGCTGCACGAGAAAGGCGTGACCTAAACGAACACATCTTTTTTTGCTTTATCCTGAGTTATACTTTTTGCTGCAAAAAAAAAAAACTTCAGCAGAACCTCACGTAGAAGGTATTCATCCAACACTGTGGAAACCTAGCCAAACGTGGCTTCAAATAGGAGTGGACAATTGTATTTTTAATTCCACAGTGTGCAATACAAATCCTTGGCAATGTCTCTTTTTTCACAGGATCCGCTTGAGCCCGCCACTCCTAAAAAAAAAGGTGAAATGTAGGTGAAATGCCCTGCAAGCACATGCGGTTTTTGGTTCGTGCTGTGAGAACTGAGAACAGTTTGTACAGTTTTAAGTTTTAACTGCAAGAACTGAGAACTGTGTGTGTGATCCCACAGCGACAGGGGACGGACAATGTAATTACCTTAATTGTTTTACATTAAAGGTAATGAAATCGTCCGGGCGTTGACACTGCCCCTGAAAAGGGGATTGTGAATAGCACGTCTAATGAAATGCCATGGTCTGCAACTGGAAGTCCCCAAATTCTGCAGAGCTAAGATGTTTGTTCAAAAGCGTTTCACCTACAGCTTCTCTTTTTTCGAGCTGCCATGGTTAGGTTAGCCATTTCTATCTCGTTTCTTTAAAATACATATAATTATGTTTTTATGTTTGCCTGTCTTTTCTGCCCTGATAGGTCCACCATGTTTTTTCCTTCCAGAACACTTCTCTGTTTTTATTTGAATGTGCATAAGTTTAGCACTGCAGGTCTGCTTGGATCAAGACAACCTAGCTTGCTTAGGACCACACAACTAAGTTGATAGGAAACATTAAAGGTAGGCCACACAAGGGTGGTGGAACTAGGTTTTTTCAAGTGGCTCAATTAGAAACACTGTTTCAAGATATTTCTCTGTGAAACTACATGTAACTTGTATCCTACCTGTGCTCAGTATTTTGACGTAGAAGCTCAGTTTGCTTTGCAAAAAAAAAGAGAATACTACTTTTTACTCTGAATAAATTTACTACTGTGAAGGGCAGTTTTGCTCACAGATTCTGGAAAAGAATAATGGAGTTGATTCCCAAAATGAGTTCATTATTTGCCAAGAGTTGGCTTGAGACACATCACATTGTTTTGGCAATTTGTATACCTCATTGTATACAAGCAACATGACATGTCATTGCACACCTGAATACGATGGCACACAGCAGACCTATCCTCACCTTGGTGGGCCTTCACCAACTTTCCACTCTATTTCTATTGCAAAAATATGTCTTCTTAACAGCTTTTCTCTGGCTGGTGTCTCGACATTAAGAATTTCGTTAGATTATATTACATTTTTAACACTGACATACATCATTTGACAATGCATGAACAGCACTAATAGACATACAGGAATCTGGTAGTCTATATAGTGACCAGGTGCTGTCTGTTGCAATCAATTACATGTCTATAGAAACATGGGTAACATAGCAGTTTCACAGGGCGTGATCACCAGACAACTGGGACTGTATCAAGTGTGAAAAGGTGACATAAAAATTATAATTTTGGCTGGTGGACATCAAGTGACAATGGATGAAAATGTGTGTTGCTACTTTTGACCCACTTGATGTAGGGTTAAAGAGGGGATCTGATTTTACTTGTTATGTTTTTCTGAGAAAATGCAATACTATAATGCAATTGTACTTACATTTTTTATTTTTTTCTAAAAGAGAAAAATAATTTTCTGTATTGAGAACCGCATTTCTGTATTTGCCACAGCCCAATAAATATTGGTGGTGTTCACCTACTTCTCTCTGTGGACACAGATTTACTACTAATATTAACTGGAGTAAGCGTCTGGCTTCGTCAAGGGTAAAAATGGGGCATGAAATTGTTTGGGAATACCTGTAAAAATTCTAGTTTGTAAATGAAAAAAAAAACATTTCACAGGGCATGCTAGTCTCCTCTCCTCCTTTGGGAAAAGATTTACTAACAGGAAAAATATGTGTGACAAATATTGTTCAGAGTGTAAAGCCTATTTTTGCAAAATGTGAAATATAGATTTACACTAGTAAATCAAGTGACATACATAAATAGGATGAACGTGGGTGCACAATGGCTTCGTTCCTTAATTGTTCCCTAGTTTAAAGTTTAATTTATTTTTTTTCAACCACATGCGCTGCAACAAATGATTGTTTCCCAAATATATTACTTCATGGTATGTTGCTATTGAGAATGCTTCGGGCCATTTTCAGATTTCTCTTCTTTCCTGACCTTTATAGTGTTCTGAGGGGTAAACGGATCAAAGTCTACACTTCTTATCAATGAATTGTAACCTATTTGGTCACACATGAAATCTCCGAGTTGGATTTTAAAGTTCAAAGGGTTATTACATATTTAAGGCCAAACATACATAAATGAGCCTCAAGAACAAGCAAAATAAAACAGAATCACCAAAGGATAAGTAAAAAGTTGATTCAGAGTTGATTCAGATTACAAAGTACAAGCATAATGCATACAAGAATCTCGGTTGCAGCAATACAAAAGATGAGAAACAGAATCTGATGGTCAGTATACAAGTCACAGTCTTCTTGTCTAATCTTTTGAAAACTAATTGAATCTAAATATTCAAGCTAAGCTATAGGGAAAATCATAATCATCTCTCATGAAATATAGGAAAATTGAATTTATCGGAAAGTGTCAGTGTAACAGAAGCTTCAGTAGAAAGTCCTGATAGAGGGTTGTGTGTACCACAAATCCACTCAACCAAATCAAGAATAGATAGGTCTATGCCTATCTAAGACTCAGAGGAATCCACTCTAGTCAAAGGGTAAAAGGGTCTGCTGCTGTCTAATTAAATGAATACCAATTTAGACCTTGTAGAACGTTTGAAAATCCATGTCATCATCACCAATATTTTTCCATCTACTATCTTCTGTGTGCAGTTGGAATTGGCAACTCCCATCAGATTTTCATCCCACGAAATAAACCTCAGGATGACCTTGGGTATCTCCCATATGCTGGTGAACACAGGTGAGTCTTTTCTTCTTCAGTTAATTAGCGCTCCTTGCCAACATATTCTCCTGTACCCCGCTATCTAAAATACACAGCATGCCTTTCATTAACTGTAGGCTCATACCAACGCACCTGTAAATAAAGAATAATACAACATGAGCAAAAGTCCACTTTGAAAGTTAAATATAGAAAATAAAATTTCAGGGTTTCATTTGAGCTAACTTAGTAAACAATTCAATGCACATTCAAGACACATATATACATACATTTTCTTTCATAGATATAAGATAATTATGAATAACTGTGATTATACAGCTTTCAATCGTAATACTATAATTCAGATACATGAATATAAATGCATAAACAGTCTACATTTCAACTGATTAAAACCCACATATAAAATTATTACCTTTCTACTTGTGAGTGCACCTTGAATAATATGATTTTGATTAACCACTTGACATTAGAACCATTAAAACACACAATATATGATGTTGATTACACCTTTTATGTCACTCCTGCAGTGCATAATGGCACAGCCAAAGTTATGCATTCTCATGGTTTTAGATATTTGTAACATTTCAACAGCTTTTTGACCTACTTTATAGACACCTTAAATGCATAGGACATTTTGATTGAGAAAACTTTGATATTTTCAAATGTCCTAATTTTTCATGCATTTCACAGAGGGTTCAGATATCTCAGTTTAGAACACTTGGGGCTAAATTTCCTAAGGTCAGAAAAAGTGATTTCTTAATTGCGAATATCAAGAATTTGCATTAAGGAAAATGCTATTTAGGGCAAGATTATGAAACTTAGTGTTTGTGATCACCAAATTGTGCATTTTTGTGATTTGCTAATTGGTTAGTGCAAACACTAATGTACTAAAGTGTGTTTTACACTTTCTGCAATTCCCAGTGGGTCACAAATAGACCTACCTTATGAATATTAATGAGGTACATCTCAGTTAGCAGCCCATTGGGAATCACAAAAATCGCAGGGCTGGTGGCCTGCTGGGATCAGCAGACCACTATGTCAGTGATTGCTTTTAAATCAAGCAATCTTTTCTGTTTTTGCAGCCCATTTTCCTTAAAGGAAAAAGGGATGTATTAAAAAAAAATTAAAAAAAATTCCTTTTTCAAGAGTAGGCAATGCTCTGTGTGTCCACTGCCTACTCTTGAAAAATATTTGTTTTTAAATCATCAGAGCAGAAGGGATCCCTTCCATTTTGCGACTGGCTTACCATCAAGTTGGGTTGGTGGTAAAATGCAAAAGCTTTGTGACTACATTTCAGTTGCAAAACATTTGTACATAGCAATGCAAATTGGTATTAGGAAAGGCTGCCCTAAACAAGCCCCTACCGAATACAAAATCACAATCTCAAATTGTGATTTGGTAACAGGTTACTGAATCACTATTGAGGCTGTGTACATTTGCCTTTTTACATTTGCAAACAGCCTAATTGTTCAAACTAGGCCATTTGCGAATGCAAAACTTCTTTGCACCTCTGACCCTGAATTTGTATGAAACTTTACTCTCTCAAAATAGCGATCACTTAAAAATCTCAGTCTGAATTTTCACATTGCTGAATAAGATTTCTATACAGTCACAGTTTGCACATTAGTAGTTACAAATTGTGAACATTGCTTTGGCTGCTTACAATGACATCACAACCAGAAAACAAACTGGAAATACATGTCCTTCAGCACATTGCAAGTGTAGGGGAGCTAACGAGGCACTGTTTTTAGGGTAGGACTTTATTCATTTCCAATCCATGGCAACTCTGGAGAGTAGTGACTCACAAAAGGCAGATAAAACAAGAGAAATAAAGCAACACATCTCTGATGTAGAATTTGATTTTAGTGGAAGAGTGTGTTAAATAACAACATACATTTTGGCAAAACATAGTAAAAGCTCCCAATATGTGTCTGAGACCAATAAAAGGAAAATGTGTCTGTCCATTCAGGAAAGGATCAGTGCTGTGGAGATAACAAAGCACAGCATTAAGGCAGTAAAAATAAATTATACAACCTCAGGTCACTTATCAAAGAAAAAGTTGCAGCCAGGAGGAAGGAAACCAGTGCCACAGGGGGTGAATCACCAACAGAAGTAGCTCCAATCCCATGAAGAAATGCTTGAGACCACACTCCATCCAGAAACTGTGTTAGGAGTCTCAGAAATCAACATCTCAGCACCACTAATAACACTAACAGGGCAGTCACATTTAAAATGGCGTATCCACAAATATCATGAAGCATGGGAAAAAAAAACTCTCATATTTTGATCAACTCACACTCCTGTTTCACACTTTTGAGATCAGGGTACATCCACTCTGATCCCTTATGCCACTTTTCAATTTCCTTTTCAATCCCCGGGGATCATGTTCCATTAAATAAAATGATGGCTGCAATTTTCTAGTAAGGTTACGGCCAGCCATTCATACCATTCCTGTTGGCGTGCGCATTTGCGAATACACCGCGATTGCCGAAAAAAAGCCATGACTAACTTGTGACCACAGATATGCAAATGTACTTCCCCTCTAATTTCTCAAAAACTACCAAACAGATCTACACCAAATAACCAAAAGCACAATTTGCGTACCAACAGACAAGCTTTTTGCCAAATTTGGTACAATTCTGTCCCGCAGTTCAGGTTGTAGTCGTGTCCAAATGTCCTATGGGAATTAACATGAGAAACACAACTTTTTTGACCCTCTACCTTCTTCTCGGCCTCTTCTTGACAGATCACCCCAAAAGATTCCATTCACAACAAGAAGCACCAGGGCACATTTTATGGAAACATTTGTGAAGATTCGTCAAATGGTGCCAAAGATGTAGGCAAGTCAAAAAATGCTTTTTCTATGGAAACATGGTTTTAACTATAAGTACCTACTGGCAACTGCCAGTAGGTACTTATAGTAAGGACCATTTTTTCCATAGGCAGAGCTTTATTTGGTTTGTCAATGACGAATCTTCGAAAATTTTCAAAACTTTTACTTTCGTCTTTTCAACTGCTGTGTTGAAAGTTTTGGGGGTGATCCATCAAGTGGAGGCCAGGAAAAAGAGGGGGGGTCTCAACACACTTTTTCCTCATTCTACGTCAAAGGAATATTTAAAATTTTTGAACACAACTACACCCAATCCGCTGAACGGAATGACACCAAATTCAGAAGCTAGCTCTTGGTTGAGAAAGAGAGCTTTTTGTGATTTGGTATGAATCCATTTAGTAGTTTTAGAGATATTAAAGGGCAAATAATATAGATATCTGGGCATGCGGATAATCTGTGGATCCAACTGTCCCCATGCTGATATCTGTTAGCTGCCAACACTTCAACAACCATCTTGGGACTCCATTTCATCCAAGTCCCACAAAAAAAGAATGAAAAAAATGAAAAAGAGCCAGGGTAAGGTCATACTGAGCCTCTAGCCTTGGTCTAGGGGTCCATCACGGTCCTGTCACGGCTAAAAAGCATTTAAAAAAAAATCCCCCAAAAATCAGTGAATGGATCCACAGATTTTTTGAGATTTTTTTTTTTTTAAAAGACAGTCTCCCGCCCTTTTCTTTTAGTTTGCCTTGGGTGGGCAAGGTCCCAGGTTCATTGAAGGCTTTAACAAGGAAGAGGCATATAGGGCCCCCCTCTTAGGGCTGCTATTAGCCTTGGGGACTGCCACCTCCTCGCGGCAATCAGAGACAAATATGCAGGGGGCACAAGTAGTGCCCCTGTGCTTGGGGTCCACTACCTCTCTGGGACAAAACAATAATTTGAGATGGGGGAGGCCCGTATGGCCTTTCCAGAACCCTGGTTACCACCACCTCCCTGAGGCTACATATTAAATTATGTGCGTGGGCTCTGTGGTCCCCCCACAGTTCTGGAATCTCCCACCTCTCTAGGGCTGAAAAAAATAAGGAAGGGGGTCCATTGTGAACCTCAGGCCCTGGGGACCACCATCTCTCTGGGGAAAATGTCAAATGTTGTTGGGGGCTATGCGGCCGCACTTGTATAGCCAATAATGGCCTGGGGACTGCCACCCCCAGGTCTGGCTCCTGCTATGTCCTAGAGTGCCCACCCCTGGGACATAGACATTTGCTCCGACTTGGTGGGAGCTTTGATAGCTCTTGCCAAGTCAGAGCAAACACTGCGGTTTAAGCAAGCGAGAGCTGTAAAACAGAGGAAACTATTGCTCTCAAAGACAGGAAGCTATATGTTTAGCAGCTTCCTGTCTGTGACAGCAGTACTGGCTCCCCCAGGAGGTTGGGAGCTGGCTGGGACTGCGGGGGCTTCTGGCTCCCTCCACGATCCCCAATGATGGAGACTGGGTGTCTTGAAGGGTACCTAGGACAGATTGCCGGGGCCCAGTTAATGGAGTCCCAGGGGCTGAGATTGGCCCGGGGAGGAGGGCAGCATGGCCCATCCCCCAAACAATATAAATATATTAAGGCCTGGCCCCAGGGGATGGGGTCCCCGGGACCGATATCAGCCAGGGGAAGGGGCCACACGGCCCCCAACCCCAAAAAATTTATAAGGCTGGGCCCCTGCAGAAGTGCTCCAGTTGCATAGACTTTTTGTGCAAACTGTGGACTCTTGTTGGATAAACGAGCAGGTGAGTTTCCATTCTGGCCATGATGCTCATTTCACTGAAAGTAACTTCAGCAGGAAGAATTTACAAATATAAATGTAGCAGGTGCCCCAGTTGAAGCTCCGCTTCTGGAAAGGACAAATGATTCTAACTCCTGAACTTGGCGAAGGCAAAGCAAGTGTGTTTACTCCACGATTCCATATTGAAAAAAAAGATCTGAAATCCTTTGCGGAAGAGAATGCATTTTTCATCAAGTGGAATGCAATCACACACTCTCACACCCACATAGATCTTCTCACAACCATTTTCACATCTAGACAGACTCTCTCACAGCCGCTCCAACAAAGAGACAACCTCTCACACCTATTCTCACACAAGAGATACAGGCTCTGCGGCCAACTCACGCTGCAGATGGCCAAAGGCCATGGGCAGCACGGGGTTAGGTGATTCGCATGGCTGTAGGCCATGCGTGGCAGTTATAGGATTAAAGTATAGTAATGAAAATTACTCTATGTTAAAAAAACATAGAATTTTACTGAAAAGAACAAAGGTTACAGGAACGTTATAGTTAGGAAATATAATTTTAAAGAACATAGAAACTTGTTTAAAAAGCCAAGCGTTACAGGGACGTTTTAGTTAGGTTCTGAATTTACTCGCAGAAAACCAGAGAGATTCAGCAGTTATAGCAAGAGTTATTTCAAGTAACTATAACTCTCGTCCTAAGGTAACTAGAACTCACTCCCTCGCTATGCACTACTAATTACCTTAGATATTGCAGCACTCAGGTCAACTTTTATAACATCAATAAAAATATCAATGAAACATTAGCAGTCAAATTCTGGAAGAAAAAACTGTGCATGGCGGGTGAGTGAGTTTTAGCTACACTAAGGCGCAAATTATACCTCTAACTATAACTGCTGTATTTCTCCGGGTTGGTGCAAGTAAATCCAGAAGCCAACTATAACGTCGCTGTAGCCTTTGGTTTTTTATGTGAATTTTTATGTTTAAAAAAAATTCAATTTCCTAACTATAACGTCCCAGTAACCTTTGTTTTTTTTTATTGAATATATATATATATACATATACTGTATATATATATAGATATAGATATATATATATATACATACATATATATCTATACATATATATTCACACATATATATATATATATATATATATATATATATATCTATATCTATATAGGTATAGATATATATATATATATATATATATATATATATATATATATATATATATATATATGTCTTACTGTCTTTCGCATAAATATTTTTTAAATATGCTAAAAAGTACTGCCATATGTTTTTTACCGTTTTGTAATACATCTACAAATGCATACTTCTGTTGTAAGGAACTTTGGGAATGTTTAATAATTCCCTGTGTTTTACATCTGAATTTATAAATGCTTTTAAAACTTTTACATGTTTTTATTTTTAATAAAGTAAAAAGACATGTATAGATTATTGTGCATGTTATGTGCAAAAACGAATATGTGCACATGCATTGCTCAATAAACAAAGGTGCTTGCTTCGCATGTATGAATTAGTTCACCAATAAATACAGTTATTTAACTGTGTAGACATATCTCACATATATGTATGTGACCCATGTAATTATTACGTTATATAGTTCTTATTTGTACACTATTTAATTTTATAGCACTCGAAGAAAAACAGAAAAACAGGAACAATACTTGCACACTGATTTTGATGTACCAGTTTTGTAAGAGAGATTTACTTCTTCACATTTGCCAAACACCAATGAGCCTCTAAACATGCCTATGATGTCCAAGGAAGAAGGCAGATGCAGAAATCAACAACGTCAATGTGTTAAACAGAAATCTGCTTATGCTCATCCCTGTATCATCAAATAGAATATACATACTCGAGTCAAACACTGAAAGAGAACTGATAATGCTTAGAAGTCTGATGTTCCTGTGACTACTGCTAGGTCTTTTGTGTATTTCAATTTTGAATGCTTGCTGTCTAAAAGTCACTACTAAAGGTATTAGGCAAATTTACTTCTAAAGTAGGGACACTAAACAAAACCATAAAGGATGGGTTGAAGAACATAAATGATGGACAACGTAATTTGGCCGGTCAATTAGAGGTAGTAACAGAGGTTATTACTTCCCTTTCTGCATGTTTACATGATGAATCTTTGAGGGACAAACGGAATCAGAGATATATATTTAACAGAAGGGATACAATGAGAAGATCTATAGATAGGCTTGCCTATTGAGCTTATTTTATTATCGCAACAGACTGTAATTTACAGATTAAGAAAGGCCACTATTGAGGGGATGTAACAAAGGGAGTTGCACAGGTTGCTTCTACTTTGAAGGAGATAAAGAATGTTCATGTGGCTACGGCTAAACAAACAACTGTTCTTGAAAATGTGGAGGCGTCCAGCATCAGCAGTGACTCAGTACCTGTAATGGCAGAGGTTAGGTGTGCAAGGAGGAGAAGCACTGAAGGCGAAGGTGATGGAGGTCAGTGGCGTAATGAAACTTAAGGGGGCCACCCTGCAAAGTACATGGAGGGAGCCCACATCCCCCACCCAGCTCCACAGCATGGTGCACCTCTGCCCGTGCACAGTGCCAGCCAGTGAGCGGTATGTGACTGTGTGCTGCGGCAGGGTCCCCTGGAGCTCAAGGCCCCCCGCACAGCAAGGGCTATGAGGGCTATTATTATGCCACAGATGGAGGTGATGGTGTTAGAGCCCAATCTTGATTAAGAAAAGGCAAGAGAAAACACAAGTAATTTATTATGTTTTTTATTTTCATTAAATGAGAGAAACATATTTTTTTACTTCATTATACATTCATTAACATAAAAATGTCTTTCTTGTAATTTTCAGATGTTCAATTTATTGTTTCGTGTGAAATAAAGTATAGAAAATATTGAGTCAGTAATTCACTGTCATGGTTTTTATGTATGTTTCTAGTTCGTATGAATTATTGTACCTAAAAAAATATTTATTTGTGACATCTATGGGGCATACTCTTCCCTCAGCTGCTCTAGCGGCATCAGGACCTTTATTGAGGTTATAAAGTGGTACATCTTAATTGTAGAATTCTTCACCTGTATCAATGGTAGCCCTCTCCTCGTCTCTCCTTTTCTGCTTGCAGATGCTTATAAATTGTTAAAATCCAAGTGTATATTGCATATGCCCAATCACCTAAAAAGGACTGGATCTTAAAATATAAATTATTAAATATAAACATAGTTAAAAAAAAAAAAATAGGTACTTTTAGGAACTTGCCTAACAACCACCCATCACCAATATCTGCTCTGGAGAGCCGAGTATATAATGCACAGTATTAAGAATAATATATGAGTCAGGGGTGCTGCTACAGTAGCGTGCCTATGGGTCTATTATAACATGTTTTCAATTGTACACTACTTCAATATTGAAAGAATGAGGATGTTTCCCAATTGGGTACAAAAATTTACTTTCGGAAGAAGAATAAATTAAGACATCGGTTCTGTCCACACACCCAATGAATTGTGGAAAGTTAGCATGTGTGTCCGTGTAAATGCTATGTGTGAATTCATTTTTGATCAAAGGGCATTTAAAATGCCCTACAAATTATACAAGGTACATTATTTGGTGTTCCTCCTGCAACAGCTAAAGTGCCTTGGTAACAGCCTGATGTTGATAGATATAGGCAGCTCAGTACCTAGAAATGAATACTAATGGAAGGGCTGTGTTGGGAGGTTGACAATTTATTATTGTAGTCATAGTACGAATTTAAATTCTTGTTCCATTTCTAGTCACATGCATTTTAAATTAAATAAACAGTGTAGACTTGCGTCATGCTGAGTTACATACCAATGGCAGCTGTGTAAGGAAATGTCATACTCTGATACTTAAATGCTTGTTCATGCCCCTTAGGGTTGCTCGGTAATCCAACGATTCTCTGGTTCAACAATCCCCTATGTGCTCGTGGTACAGCTGTGAAAAGGGCATACAATCCATTAGGCAGCCTGACTCAGAACACTATTGAGTATGTGTTTGCACTGCTAAAGCCATGTTTCATGAGCCTTCACTGAACAGAAAGTCAACACACAAACACAGGACATCACACTCTTGCTCCACATCATAGTAGTAAGGTCATGTGCTCATGCCCAGGATCGATATGAAGCCAATGAAGACTCTGAAGACAGTAAAGATGATCCACAGGCTCCTGTACATGAATGACACCAGCAGTAGGATGCAAATATTGTTGGCATTAGAGAAAAGCTTGTAAAACCCTAGGGGCAGATTTACAAGCCCTTAGTACCTCTTTTTTATGCTAACTACGCCCTACCCCCACTCCATATTTACAAAGTGGCGCAATGCATGCACTGCGCAACTTTGTAACCTCTTGCGCCTCTTTAAGCCCCACTCTTTTTAATATCTATATGTCCCCTTTGGCAAAAATCATTAAACCTTATGGTTTATCATTGGTATCTTCAACCAAGGCTAACTAAGAACAGGCTACTTTATCTTCTTGTCTTTTAGATGTGGCCAGATGGATAGCAGATAGCAAACTCAAGCTCAAAGATCGAAAACACAGAGGTAATGATGGTTGGGAATCGTTCCGTACTCAAGTTTCCTCCTCCATCTACGGAATGGTTTAAAGACCTTCCCCCACCAAAAGAAACTATAAAGAGTCTGGGCTTCTGGCTAGACTCACATCTCACGATGGAATGTCATTCCAAGAAACTTGCAGCCACCTGCCTTACTCTTCTAAGGACTTTCAGGAAAATGTTTAAGCTTCTTCCTTTCTCTGCTATGAGACTGCTTATTCAGGCCCTTATATTGTCATGTCTTAACTATGGGAATGTTTTATTCCTGAGATCCCCCTTTTATGTCCTAAAGAGACTACAAGTGGGGCAGAATGCTGCCGTCCGCCTACTTATGGATACCCCCAAACACCTGTCTACAAACCAGCTTTAGTTTCTCTCCACTGGCTTCCTATTGAACAGCGGACCATTTTTAAAGCCATGTGTTTTGTACACCAAGCCCTTAGAAATAAGGGCCTGCTTTTTCTCAGACTAATTATTACACCCCACATCCCTCAGAGAACACTTAGATCTTCATCAGCTTTTCTAATCAACTCTTTCCATGCTAAGAAATCTAGATGAGGAGGCAGATCCTTTGCTTGTAGAGCAGCTAACCTTTGGAACTCCCTTCTCCTAGAGCTTTGCCAAGATACGTCTGAAATCTCCTTTCGTAGAAGATTGAAAACTGCACTGTTCTCAGTATAGTCCTGCTCTTGTCATCTGGCAGTCCTCCATAAGTGCTGGGATGCCTTCTGGTAGCTATGTGCTCTATAAATTCCATAAACTAAACTATTATGCCTGCACCAAGCATAATGTATGCAAGGGGGCTTTCCCACGCAAGGAGGCCCAAAAAAATGGTGCATTGAAATTTACAAGATTTAACTGCACCATTTTTTCAGTCATTTTTAACACCTGCCCAAGGCAGGCATTAAAGTGACACTCTTGTATTGGCCTTTGGGCCTCAATTTGCTTTGGTGCACTAGCGCCAACATTGTTGGCGCTAGTGCTGCACAGCGTCACAACAGTGACAAAAAGGTTGAAGCTGTTGTGGTAACAACTGCCGTGCAGCGTCGTATTGTAAAAATGGAGCAACCATGGTGTTGTTAAAAGGGGTTAGGGGGATGCAGGAAAAGTGGTGCATCGGGACCAATGCACCACTTTCTTGTAAATATACCCCTTATTTTTGAGCATGGTACACTTGAGAACATAACAATAAACATCAATAAATTTCAAACGCCAGGGACCTATGATTTTCTTTCAGTGATACACCCTTAATGAACATAGACCTCACCTGATTCAGTCCTGAAGTCCCCCTATGGTACACTTGTGACCAGTGGCGACTGGTTACATTTGAAAGAGGTGAGATGTAAAAACTGGGTATGACTTTTATGTAGCGACTGAAGCAAGCAAGCTTAACGGACAAACGCAGGCTCTGTGGGGACCCAGAAAAAAAGATTTACAAATGGTACATTTTAAAGCAAATGAACTTAGTGAGAACACAATGCTTATGAAACAGGGGGAATGTTTAGTCTTGCAATATTAAACACATTATGAACTGCCACATCCATATCTTAATGTATTAATGTTTTCAACAGCCACTGTAATGTGCAAATTGTACAGCACAACATTTTCAGGCCCTTTAAAGTGTGTGCATGCAGGGCTTTAAAAGGTATGGAAAAAGTGTGGGCTCTAAAAGGGAACATGTAAAATAAATATATGTGATTCCCATAGTGTGCTACCCGACCAGTATTTTGGTTTCTCTCTGAGATGGTAGTCATCTAGATATATAACACAGCAACTGACATACACCTAAAACCTGCCAGATCCATTCACTTTGTCAGTGGATGTTAGCTGTTTAAGATACATGAAAAACAACGATTTGTTATAAATAATAACACTGGCAATGTTCAAATTCTGAAATTGTTAGACTGTGAATTAAATATTATTGAGGCCCATGGAAGGAGTATTGGCATTAAGTTATGCGCTCTTTATGTTAGATATGTATGCCCTTTTTCTCTTTACAACCTTTCCATCTGCAAATCTTCAACCACATCTCTTTCCTTTTCAGCACCTTCTTTTCACTCTGTGCCTATTGCACTTCATCACATCTCCCTCAACACCCCCACAAATACACTGCACTCACTCACATTTAAGCACTTTTATGTTTGCCTTGTCAATATTTTGAGATATGTGCGCCCCCATCACACACATTTACACAGAATTTCAATTGTGACTGAAATACATGACCATGTGCTCTACAGAGAGGCCAACCCCCTGACAGGCACTTTGCTTTGCATTCAGCCTCAGCCACAGAGATCTCAATCACAGCCCATCATAAGCACCTGGCACGACTCAGAATATGCACTATACACAAATAATAAGATGCACACAAAAAATACAGAAACACAACATGAAGAAACAGCTAACACTCTTGGGGAACACATGATTAAGTAAATCTTGTGAAATAGAAGAGGAACTAAGTCACTGACATGCACTATATTAAAACTTTTAGCATTCATTGCTCGTAAATCAATCCATGTTTTTGACATTAGTGTTAAGGGCATGAAGATAGTATCAGTTATAATGCAGTACAGCATGCAACTGTCTTTTCTATAAGCACTTGAATATTTGGATCAACTTTGCAAGGGAACAAAAACCCTGCTCATCTGGGTCAATTTTGAGAGGAAACAAATACAGCTCTACTTCTAAAGGGGCCAGCGACCTGCATCCAGGGCCTGGAGTGTCACAGTTGGGGAGATTACTAAGACCAGGGGTCTCAGCACAGTATACCTAACACAAGGTTAGCATCATAACACCTACCATTACTGAGGACAAGGCACCAAATCACACCTGCTACGTCCATTCCTTCTGTGTGACAGATGAGAAAGGGTGGGATCTGTGCCTGTGAATGACAGACTCCTGGTCTCATGCAGGGATGAAGACTCCAATGCCTGAATTTGTGACACTGACAGCCTACAGTAGGTACCACCATAGATGGAAATGCAATGATGGGCTTTAGAAGGATAAGCCATCCATCATGCATCACATTGCAGAAATCACTACTACTACTGGTTTCCTACTGGTTTACTACAGTTTCCATCTCCTTCTTCAGACTGAGGAGTGGCAGCAGTCTTGGGCAAACAGTCCAGACTTAAATACATCAATTGTTTTAGAGATATGATTGTATCTATTTAATGTTTCTTTAGGTAAATGTGTATAGCCCCAGAGCCCTAATGGAGAAACCGCCCCTGCCTATGACTATCTTACAAGACAAACCCTCAGAGTCCTTCCCAAATCCCAACCCATGAACTATCCCTACAACTATCAGCTTCTGAACAACACTTCTTATCTCACACCCCCATCTGCAGCTAAGCACAATCCTTTGCTGCAATATTTTACAGCTCAGCTTAACCCCTAATACAAACTGACAAACCAACGAAGCCTACACTTAGCACCTTCAATAAAATACTTGGAAATGTACACAACACATCTGTAGTTCAGTTTTCTTGTCTTTGACGTGGGATGGGTCAAGAATCTGTGCTGTTGGAACTAATGCCTTTGAGGCCTGATGGGAGAAACTGCTGATAAGTGTGATATGGAGAAGAGGTGAAAGGTGGAGAGAGCCCTGCTTTTGCTGGGCTGCCTTATCATATCCACATGTCTATCTGCAAATAGGCTTGTAAACTGGGCAACACCATGCTACATGCAGCATATGGCCTGTGGACTTTACCCTCTTCTCAGCCATGTCCTCTATGTACTGCCTTTTGTGGGATCATATGTTATTGCATACCTGATTAAAATGATGGGCCAGTGCCCACATTAGTGGCCCTCTACCAACTTGTTAATGTTGTCATACATTGCACGCGGGCAACTACCCACCTATACACTGGCGTTTGGTTTATTTTTCCAGGTCGAAACTTGATTACAGGCTGCAGCAGCAGGCCTGAGAGATGTTTTAGATGGCTATTTTAGTGGATGACACAATAAGTGCTGCTGGCCTACTAGTACCATTCAATGTACTATCCCTGAGTGCATGTAGTACCATCTACTAGGGACTTAGAAGTAATACAATGAGGTGTAAGCCAATTTTACAATGTTTGAAGAAGATTGCACAATCCCTTTAACACTGATTAGCAGTGTAAAGTGCACAAGGTCCTAATGCCAACAGAAACGAATTCAGCAAAACAAAAGGAGTAAAGGCAAAATGTCTGGTGGAATATCACACCAAGGATGTGATGTCTAACATGGCTAAAAACACTATGCATGATTATTCTGGATGTGGACTTTCTGTTTAGTAATTCTGATCCTTCAGGACTCAAACAACTTGTAATTGTGGGTCCCACTGCAGAGTTAACCAGCTAGTAGTTAACCAGCTAGTATCAATATTTCTTGGTGCAGTAATATGGCATCTGGGTCCCGTCCTATTCACATCTTAGCCCATGTATCAGTGTAGATGATGGAACTCAATTAGTGATGAAAAACAAAATGTTTTTTTTCTGTGTCATGGGTCCAGTGCCTCAAGTACATAGCTGTCTATGGTAGTAATCTGGCACCATTTTACATGCTGGAAGGCTGTGGTATTTTTGGACATTTCTTTTTTTAAGATGGTCAGTGTTGTTTTGTGGAAGAAAACATCAAGGTGTGTATTTTGTCCATGAAGGTGTTAACGCGTCCCTTTATGAGATTTTATTTCACATCTGGACTAGTTTTAGGCCAATGAATCTTTTGACCCAGTTGAGAGACACCTTAGGATGAGATAGCTAATCAATATGTCAATCAATACATCAATAATATCATCAATATTTATCGCAACAATGCATTTCACTTTAGCTGTCTATGGTAGTAATCTGGCACCATTTTACATGCTGGAAGGCTGTGGTATTTTTGGACATTTCTTTTTTTAAGATGGTCAGTGTTGTTTTGTGGAAGAAAACATCAAGGTGTGTATTTTGTCCATGAAGGTGTGAACGCGTCCCTTTATGAGATTTTATTTCACATCTGGACTAGTTTTAGGCCAATGAATCTTTTGACCCAGTTGAGAGACACCTTAGGACGAGATAGCTAATCAATATGTCAATCAATACATCAATAATATCATCAATATTTATCGCAACAATGCATTTCACTTTAGTCAAAGTCATTAATCAATTCAAAGACATTACCATGACCTTTCAGCCATGAATAACCACACCTTGTTTAGTAGAATTTTATGAATTTTATTCCCTATAAATTACAATCTAACAGCAAATGTGTTAATCTCAACACCAAGAAACATAATAGCATAATCACAATATGGCAACTTTGATAAGCTCTCATTAAAGCGAGAATCACAAACATCAGAACATAACACAGCGGGAACATAGATCAATTTAGCAGAGTACCAATAACGCGTCAGTTCAACAAAACATAGTCTTGGTCCTTTGTCTATTTGCGTCAGTTTGATGAATACCTGTCCTAACCACTGATTAGCATTCGCATGTTGGGCTTCATGCAAAACAATTTAGAACACTACTTTGGAAAACATCTAGCTAAGGTCTCTGTCAAAGCAAGCAGTTGGTACCTAGAAAGGAAAAGCAAACAGACAAATCACAAATGCATTGTCATAATTACCCTTCAAGGATTAGGTCAGCGCACAGGTTCAGGTTTCGTCTTCAGGACATCAGTCAATTCGCCATCAGTCAGAACTCAGCTCTGGGGCAAAAGGGCACTTCCCTCATAAGGAGGTAAAGTGTAAATGGGCAATCTAAAGGCAAGGATGGTTTTAAGAAAACCAAAAAGTCACCAAACAGAGATACAGAGTTTCTGGATAAAATCAATGGCATTCCCTACCTAATTCTAAATGACTTCCTGTGACATGGGTTTTTATCCCTTTTTCAATGTACATTCCCCCAAAATTCTATTGGACATTTGTTATACCCCACTATCTTTAACCTATCAAATTAAGCATTAGGTAATCCTAATCTTCACTCTATATTGTTTTACAAGTTTTTGATTAGTCCTTATAATTGATGCCTTCAGAAATGACACCTCTGGTGTGATTTCCTCTTCTTGTAATTCTTTGCACATCTTTTGGTCAGCAGTTCCATTGTCTTCACTGGTTTGAATGACCTTGTACAATACATTAATCTACACTGTTTCAATTCATGAGAAGCGGTGGGAAACGGATTTACATGGTTACATTCATCTTCCAAAAGTAACTTGCAGGGTCATGTACCCTGTGAGTCAGCACACTGAAAAATAGAAAAATGCATTTCATATAAGAGCCAAGCAGCTAAGCTGCAGCCCATGCTAACTTAAGGCCTATGAGGTTTTCAGTATAGATTTAATAACACAAATGATAGTATAAGCTCATTTGAACGTAACATAAACATTTTGATCATCATTATTAGTTTGCGTATACATTGCTGGCCACTCTTCGTGGTCACAATTCAAGCGCATGTCTGAGCAAAATTTCTATTATCATAGTTTCTATGCGGCATCATCACACCTTAATTCATAAACTTTCATGTTAATATAGATTATATAGGCTACGCTCTCTCAAAGGCATATAGTATAGATTTACATAAATCTCAAATGCTTTCTTCAAAATTATTTTTGATTTTAGTGTTACACAGATTTTAACTTTACATTATCATTCTTTTTCTGATGCATTTATGTTAGGTCTACAAGATATATATTCCTGTATCTTTTTGCAGATTTACCAGAACATTATAAAAATACATTAATGGGAAATAAATGATAACATAGCACAGAATACACGTACAGGGGCGGAGGAATGAGGCAGTAGTGGTTCACACAAAACCCCTTAGCAACCGACTTCATGGGAGAGCTCGGAAGGCAATTTGAAATACCTCAGTGGGCAAGCAAGATGACCTTGTGTTGACCAGCACTCGCATGCTTGAGAGAAATGGATTGTACTCTGTCAAATCGGGAAGCTTCAGCTTGTATGGTACTTTAAGAATATGTCCTGATAAAAAAATAGAAAACTTTAACTAGATTTATATCTTGAGCATGTATTGGGCGAATTGAAAATCACAGTTTTTTCCGAATTTGGTACATACAGTCTCATTCTCGTGCTGAGGATAACACTTTACTGTTACCATGATAAGGGCGCAGAAATTCCATTGGATTGTATAATTTATGTTCCTGATTTTTAGCATATCTATGCGTTCCAGGTTCATCGAAGCATCGAACATTGCTAGAACCGCATTTCTAGCTCGATTTCTGTAATCTGTAAATGCTTACAATGTGCAACCGAGGGAATGAGAAATTACTGCAGTTCCCTTAGGAAGGTCAACATTCTTTTCTGAATTGTATCCTTTCTTATTGCAGAAGGCCTCAGATGGCAATACAGAAATCCTCACCCTTAGGGCCTCATTCACGAGGCCCTAGCGGCACACTACATCACCAAAGTGCCATTTTCTTGAAGTTCCTGTGGCGCAGTGTGCCAGCCCATATTTCCAAGGCCACGCTTTGGCTTTTCATGGCCTTGTAAATATGGACCCCTTTTTACGCATAACACTGCCTGAAAGGGGCATTCCATGTATGTTGCTTGGGATGTTCCCACACACCACCCATGGTACCTGAAGGAATCTGATGCATTCGCAGATTTACAAGCCTGGGAATGAGTCAGATTCCTTTGCTACCTCAGGGGTGGCCTAAGAATTATACAACAGTAAGAAATATCTTTATTTCTTCTTGTTTTTTTTTCCTCTTTCTATGTGTGCTGCACTCTGGAGCACACATAGAAAGAGAAAAACACCTCTTGTGATTGTTTTTGTGCAGGGAGGTGTCCCTTTCTGCACAAAAACTATCATCCCTACAATGCAGGCACCTTTGCACCATGGTGCATTTGTGCAGGGTGGCGCAGAAGCCCTGTGCCATGTAAAGGAGGCCCTTAGGGCCTCATTACAACCCTGGCGGTCGAAGCCCGCCGTTGCTGTTCTGGAGTTTGTACTGCCAACAGGCTGGCAGTACAAACTCGGGATTACAACCGTGGCGAAAGTGCTGGGGTCGCACCGCCGGGACCGGCGGATTCCCGCCACATTGGTCCTGGCGGTTGTAATCACCCAGCAGTGCTGCCCAGGGGATTACGAGTCCCCCTCCCGCCAGCCTTTTCATGGCGGTAGGGACCGCCATGAAAAGGATAGCGGAAAGGGGAGTCGCGGGGCCCATGGGGGCCCCTGCACTGCAGTTCTTTTGGCATGGGCAGTGCAGGGTCCCCCTGCCATGGCCCCATGGAGCTTTTCACTGTCTGCATGGCAGACAAAAGCGCAACTGCACCCGTCGCTCCGCCGCAACACCGCCGGGTCCATTTGGAGCCGGCTCCTGTGTTGCGGCCGACAACCCCGCTGGGTCGGCGGGCAGAAACTTGGTTTCCACCTACCAGCCCAGCGGGGATGTCTTAATGGCCACCGCAGGAGTGCAACCACATTGGCGGCCGCACAGCGGATACAGCTTGGCAGTCGGCGGTTGCCGCCCGCAAAAGTTGTAATGAGGTCCTAAGTCTTTTAGGAAATATCACACTCACTCAGAGGTGTAAAATGTTGCTAATTCAATTTGTTTTCCATAATATAGGAACAGCGAGCCTATACCTGGGTCAGTGATTTCATTTTTATTTTTGTATACATAATAATTCTGAGAACACCATAGACGTTTATCCTAAAATGTAAGCAAAGTCATAACAAAATGCAAAACGTTAAAAGAAAAAAAACTACATATTTGTAAAAGTCCTGAAAAATATAGTTACATCTTAATTTTTTTAAGGATGCTTGCATGCCTCCAGTGCTGCCAGGAGTTAAACTGCTGATGTGGAGTATCCCAGAGTTGTAGACTATCTGGAAACTGATCCGCAGTCACAAAATGGAATGTCCACATGCCAAACACTAAGGTCTTATTTACGTGCCTAGGTGTTATTTATTGCACCTGATAAATATCAATACTAGGGGCCCATTATTTATCGTGTGCTACCAATTACATGTTTGTGAGCAAAAGCATGAGGATTTTGATGTTCAAGGCACCAAAATCTACATGCTAAGATAAATACCATATGACCTTCCCAGTTAAATGTCAACAGGTTTGACAACATTTAATGAAGGTTGAGGTATTTAATGCATCCGATAATTATCAACTGTGTTAAATACCTTTAACCTTTTTAATTCCAACCAAAGGATAAATAGGGGTTTACACTTGAGCTTGATTATAAAGACTAACTTGTAATCAATGCCTACTGCTGCAGGGGGGCGTGGCCAAGATGGCGACCGGAGCAGCAGCATAATCTGTAGCTCTGCTCCCGGCCAGTTAAATCTCCTGGTATTAGGCAATCCCCGGACCACTCCGGCAGATCGCCGTATGCCCTGATGCCCCGGGACCACCCTGCAGTGCTCCGGCCCCCGTTGAGAGGGAACGGAGGTGTGAACTGAGAGGACGACGCACCAGTGGGGACTCGGGCGCTGAGGTGACGTGGCCTGCAGCAGCGTTGAGCGCCGTCCCCGGTGAGTGGATCTATCATCACCGTTGGGGTACGGGCGCTGCCTCGCTGGCACAAGCCATCCTTTGGCATCTGAGGGGAACGCACCCCGGGGTCTGTGGCTGACTGGACAATACGCGGGATTGCGCTCGTACAAGCATAATCCCCACAATTTGGACATGACATATCAGCGGAATATACCGAGCCGTGTTCTGCCTGGCCCAGGTGACCCGCGCTTTGGGGTCGTGGTTCTTGGACCTGGCGCATGTCAGGTGAATCGATCATCGGTGCTGGGTGGCGGACACACGCTGAAGTGGCTCGAGATCTGGAGCCGGACTTGAGGAACTGGTGCTCCGTTGCCTGCGCCCTGGCGACGCGATGGGCCAGCTCGCATCTCCGGTCCACTGGGCCTTGCCCAACGGGGCCTAGTGTTTTACCCGGGCTTGGGGCTTGCCCGAGCTGGCCTCCTACATAAGTGGTGACCTGTGGGAATGTCAACAGGAGTCAAACATACAACACCTTATCTGGTAGCAAGTACCTTCTCGCCAGCTCTGTTTCGGATGTTGCTCATGCGGTGATGGCCCAGTGGGATAGGGCCCACGCCACGAGGTGGCGGGGACCTCCCGACGCTCCAGAGACACTTGGTGCGATGACTGCTGCCTTCCCCTCAGCGGCTATCACCTGCGATGGCCTGCCTGGCATAGATTTGGGCAGGCAGCCCCCTCGGGGCCTTCCCCAAGCCTAAGAGTCCGAATGGGCAAATCAAAGTCAACTAGAACGCCTGTGGGGACCATGGACGCATCCGATGCCCTGACTAAGGAACAGGACATGACTTTCCAGGCACTGCGACAATTGGAAGGCACACTACACAACCACACCTCACAATTTGAAAGGGTACTACAGGCCATACTGGACACCAAGACCACCCTGGAGTCGAAAATTGATGCAGTAACAATAGATGTTATCCTACTCCGAACTGATCATCGTGCTTTGGCCGACCGGGTCACGGATGTGGAAAAGGATGTGGCTGAGCTGAATCCCACTGTAAGAGTTCTCCAGGAGAAGATGCTCCACTTGACAACAGAGGTAGATCGGCTGCGGCGCAAGGCAGAGGATGCGGAGGGGAGATGAAGACAGAACAACATCTGATTGTGGGCTTTCCAGAGAGGACAGAAGGACCCAACACTGAATTGTTCATAGAAAAGTGTCTCACAGACACAGTCCTACGGGACAGAATCCCAACTTTCTTCTCGGTGGAACGCCCGCACAGGGTCCCAGGCAGACCCCCGCCACCGGGACACCACCCTCGCCCTCTGATAGCCAGATTACTTAATTACCGGGACAGAGATCTAGTTCTGCAATTGTTTCGTAATGAAGGCCCTCTGAAGTTTGAAAAGGCATTGATAACAGCCTATCCGTACTTCACTGCTGAAGTTCAGAGGAAGCGTGGCTCCTTCTACCAGATGAAGAAGCTCCCCCGTGAACATAACATTAAATATGCTCGTCCGTTCCCTGCAAAACTTCGTGTACAGGATGGTTCTAAAGCACATATTTTTGGCTCTCCGGAAGAAGCATGGACCTGGCTCCATGCCAAGGGTCTTGCCCAATCCTCACAGCTGGCGGATACAGGGGAGAGATGGTCGTCCCCCAAGGTGAAACGCAAACGCCGGACTCGCTCAGAGGTAAAACGCACCCGACACAGGTAGAAGAGGAGTGTTCTCGTCTGTTAGGAGAGACCACACGGTTTGTGTCTAATCCCTTCTAATCCCTTCTTGACATTGTGTGACCTCATGGACACTGAAGCTGAACAGGAGAATCGCTCTGACTCTGAGGATTCACCCCTGGGCCCGCTACTCAAACCACATTCCGCCGATGACATCTGATCTAAACTATTCATATTCTTATCTAAGGAGACCTAGGTGTGATAATGCCCTCTGTTTTCCCCACGGCTAGGCGTGAAGGCCCCCGCGGGACAGATGAATGGGCGGTAATGGTACTACAACACATTTCCGAGGTCTTTCTGCTGGAGCAGAGGGCCTGAGATGCTATCCGAATGGCTAGGAGCACGGACTCTGCGTTCTGGCCCTCATCCCCCGCACCCTATTCCATATGGACCAGTTCACTTTCATGCCTGCTTGCAGGCTCTGTTCTGTTTTCTCATATATATTATTAATGTTTTATATTGTTGTTTTTCTGTTATTCTCTCATGGGGATCTCCCAATGTTCTTCCATGGGTTTGTTTTGTTATTGACTCACATCATATCCAATACGAGAGGCTTGGGGCGCGCTCTTGACTCTAGGGATTGACTGTGCCTGAGGGGTGGGTGTGACCGAATCCACTGGGATAGTGGTGGGCCAGGCTTATTGAGCTCCTCCAATGTCTTAACTCACCATATAGCCATGACCACACAAACACAAGTACACACTCCACGGTATAACGTGATCACATGGAACGTAAGGGGTATGGCTACACCACGTAGGCGACAGCATGTACACACATATCTGAAACGCCAGCTAGTGCATTTTGCTATGCTACAGGAAACACACTTGTTGGAAGCCACCCTAGAGACACCACACGCAAACTGGAGGGGGCAAATGTTTGGCACTACCTCTTCATCCTTTGCCTCGGGTGTGGCGATCTGGATTGCCCCAGGGGTGCCCTATGTGGTCGCCCACATGCAGATAGACCCCAATGGCCGCTATGTGGTGTCCGAGGGCTGCCTAGATGGTACACCACTGTCCCTCGTGGCACTGTATACACCCAACACCAATCCAAAAATTTCCTGCATACAATGACAGCCGGCTGCTCCGCGATCCGGCTGGGGACAGCATTTGGGGTGTTGATTTTAACTGTGTCTCAGATGTTCATATGGTTATATCCTTCCCCCCACTACCGTCCGACCCAAGCAGACAGATCTTGCATGAACTTGAGGCATGGAAGGTGAAGAACGGCTTGTGTGTCGTCTGGCGATTAGGGCACCTGACGGAACGTGAATACTCCTTCTATTCTCCTGTCCACAACCTACACACCAGGATAGACTTGATCCTTGCTTTGCCAACAGTAGTGCATAGGATACATGCATCTGATTACTTAGCTCGCACTGCATCGGATCACAGCCCACTGCCCACTGCGTGTGATTTTAGGATGGGGCGGCCTGCGTGCACGGATCCCTATGTGGTGCCTGCAGGTGGAGGCACTGTCTGACCCCCTCATCTGTGCTGAGCTTGCCCAGTGCTTATCCACTTATTTCTTACATAATGATAACTTTACAACACATTGCGCGATTGAGTGGGATGCCCACAAGGTGGTGATACGGGGACACTGCATGGCCGCCTCTGTGGGGGTTCGACGTGCACTGGTTAGGGAGCTGGCTGAGCTGGAGTCTAGGCTGAGTGAAGCAGAGATTGCAGTAGCTGGGAACGAGATGTCAATAGATGAGCTAAGTCCCCTGAGAACCAGTCACAGAGGCCGATTCTAGACTGAGCATACACGACCATAGACACTATGGGCCTGATTCTAAGCCAAGCGGGAACCGCCAGAAGACCGTTCCGCGGTCAAAAGACCGCGGCGGTCATTCTGGGTTTCCCACTGGGCTGGCGGGCGACCGCCAAAAGTCCGCCCGCCAGCCCAGTGGGAAACACCCTTCCCACGAGGAAGCCGGCTCCGAATGGAGCCGGCGGAGTGGGAAGGTGCGACGGGTGCAGTGGGGCCCTCTTACGGGGGCCCCTGCAGTGCCCATGCCATGCCATGATGCGACCCGCCAGGAACAGGATGGCGGTATGGGGTGTCAGAATCCCCATGGCGGCGCAGCAAGCTGCGCCGCCATGGTGGATTCCCATGGGCAGCGGAAAGTCGGCGGTACACCGCCGCCTTTCCGCTTCTGGCCGCGGCTGTACCGCCGCAGTCAGAATGCCCGGCGGAGCACCGCCAGGCTGTTGGCGTTGCTACCGCCAACCCCCGCCCTGGTGGTATTTACCGCCAGGGTCAGAATGACCCCCTATATGACACAACAGTACGCAGAAGGAGATAGATCAGGCTGCCTACTGGCCTGGCGTGTGCGACAGATCTCTCATTCCTCTCCCATAGGGGCAATCCGTTTGGACTCAGTGTTGATATTCAGCTCTCAAGTAGCAATAAATGAGGCCTTTTATGCCTACTATCGGTCATTATACGCATCCCCTCCTCCTTCTCCTGTGGAGCCAGTGGTTGGCTTCTTCAGCTCTGCTCCCCGGCGACGCCTGCAACCTGAGCAGGCAGACACGCTAGATGGCCCCATCTGTCTGGAGGAAATGCACCTAGCGGTGTCCCAAATGGCCCGAAACAAAGCACCTGGGTCAAATGCCTCCCGGTGGAGTACTTCGCATCTTAGACGAATCACCTTTTAGAACACTTGCTCCAGGTATTCAATGAAGCGTATGACCGGGTGAAATTGCCGGACTCGATGTGCAAGGCCCTAATAGTGGTGCTCCCAAAACCTGGTCGCCATCCTCTTGACGTTAGATCATATCGCCCTCTCTCTTTGCTGAACTCAGATTGCAAAGTGTTAGGGAAAATTTTAGCCAATAGACTCCTTCCATTTCTACCACAACTGATACAAGAGTAAAAATGACAAAACATTGAAGTAATACTATCATGACATGTGGTGCATTATACCACTTAATTTGCCTTTTCCGGCCACAAAATGTACTTACCTGCCACATAAATTGGCTCTACTACCTTATTCCAATGGCTCTGATTATCAATTTACAGTTGTAAAGGATCAGGAGGCTATGACTGTGTTCTGTATACTTACAGCAACCCCCAAGTCAATAGATAATCCTGTGTATTTTCAATAAAGGTATATGATGTGCAGAGTGGTCGCATTGATGAAATAAATGTGAGGTTATTTCCAACACAATGATGCTATGGGTTTATTCTAGATATAGTAGCAGGTCACTGTGACAAGAATAATGGCAAACTGGTGGCCAGAGTACAAAGTAGTACCTGATATGCTCAATGTGGTTTTGGGTTTGGTATTAGGGTGTTCTTTTGTGAACTGAGGTAACATGGTGCTTGATGGGATTTGCTATATGTATCAGACATTGAAATGGCAACCAAAATACAATGGATCAGTTTCCTGACTCCTATGTGGCTGGGATTCAAAAACAAGGACAGTGTGGTGTATGTCTACATCATGAAATATCCTCTCCTATCAATTTGAACTTAATATTGCAATGAACCAATACAAATATCTATTTTCTATGAGCACAAGCATTCGTCTAAGGTGTCAAACTTTTTGCACTGTTGACTAACCTCGGGAGAATTCTATAGCTCTCTCTAGCGAAGCCTAAGTAGACTGTTCATTTCAATGCAGACAATTCTGATACACCTAGAGAGCTATATAATTCTCATTTAAGGATGATCAAGGTCAGCATATCATATCCACTTTGCTTTCTAGCCATAAATGCAGTCAGATGCACCTTAGTGAAATGAACATAGATGTTTTATTGTTTGTTGCTTCCTGAAAGTGGGACTGGCTCACAAACCATGTGCTCCAAGGTGTGAAGTATGCCTGTGGCAATGAGTGCTTATAACTGTTCCTAAAATATACTTATGGGATAATATACTAAAGGTCCCATCGGTACAGTGCAAAACTTGTGCCTGGAATAAAATGTCACTGGAATTCAATTACTCCATGATCATCAACAATGGAGGAAGTGATCCTGTGTCAGAAATATTAAATTAAAAACGTAAGTCATTTTTTCACTCACCCGAGTTTTATTTTTTAGGTAATAAGTTTCATTACAGTAGGGTAAACAGGATAGTCTCAGTTATATCAATATACTGGTCATCAAGCATGCTTCTCAGATGTATTTCTTTGTGGGCATAAATCGAATTTGCATTGTCTCCTGTTGACATTTTTCACATATAAATGTAGTCATTTTGCTATTCCAACCCTTTCCCTGTTGCTTGATGGGTGCCCTATGAATCTTCAGCAGAAGCTGCTTTATGTCAAGTCTAAGTTGGCCATTACCATCTCAATTGTTTTTCCTTTCATTGATTCCACACATTCTGTGCCTGATTCACAAAGGTAAAGTTGGACTTTTGGTCTAAGTTTAGAGCAAATGTTCAAGTTTACAAAGTATTCTCAAAGGTAAGTTATGAGTAGTATCTTTACACCCAAACTGGGGTCCGAAACTCCGCTCTTGGGATATGGATATGCTTTAGAAACTGATGTAAAAGGAAAATTCATTGCAATTATTACTAGAGTGCCTGATTTTGTTAGGCGGATGATGCCTTCTGTGGAGTCTATAGTCACATGTTGACTCCTCCTCCTGGTAATAGGTGGGTAGATTAAATGAGAAACCAGTAGAGAAGAAACAACATGTCTCTATGAAATTCATTCTGGAGGGAATCCTCAGCCTATGCATTGGAACGGCAATAGGTAATAGTGTGTGAAATTCTAGGTAACCTCTTCAGGTGATGAGAGGAAATGGTTTGCAAAGTAACAAATTCTTTCTTAAGTGCACCTCAGCCACAGCTGTAATCACCCTCCTAGCCTCAGAGCTGATTCACCACTAAAGCTCAACATAGAATCTTTTGAGACAAACATTCTAAGGATGCAGCATCATAGTAACAGCACAACTGAGAGTGGGGATATACCACTAGTAGGGAAGGGGTAACAGGGAATAGACCACTAGGAGGATACCACACACCCCATCCCTTATAAAAAAAAGAACATTTGTACTATATAACAACCACAAGATCATAGGGACATGGGACAGGTGAAGAGAGGGGATACACAGTATGAAATAAATACCCCAATATTTGCACCATGAACAATGTATGACATAATGTTGTTTGTACCGCTTAGTCTTTCATGAAATTAGGAGGATGTGTTTTTCTCCCTCTTGACCTGGTGAAAACACTGACTTTCTCACTGCTGAGCATGGTTGGAACATTATTTCCTTTGGGAGCACCTACTTCGTTCCTTGCTTTACTAATATAATCCGTGTTAGGTATGGTACATTTCACAACTATTCCATATTCCAAATCCTGCCATCTTGTGTTTTCACAGCATTTTTTAATAGCTTCACAATTTTCATTGGTTAAGTGAATTTGGATCATTTCATGTTCCCTGTCGGAGCCTTGACCTTGACCAAGTCATCTTCTTTGAATCCATGGTTTTGGCCCTAGTGTATTCTATTGTACCTATACTCTTATTACCTTCTCTGTGTGTTTTCCGAGTTGTTCACCCACCCTTTGTGCCATTTCATGCACCGCGGTACTAATCTCCAGTTAGGTTTTCTAGCTTTCATCATTTCAAAAGGGGCTTCAATTGTGGTTTGGTGGGGCATTAAATGTTATGCTCCTAAATGTTTCATCATCTCTCCTTTCCAACATAACCCACTGACTTTGGGTAGTTGGATGCTCTCTTTGATGGTTCTGTTGGTTTGTATGGTATAATGCACATAGTTTATGTTTTATACCATTAAAATGAAGGAATTCTTTCATCTCTTGAGAGCAGAATTAGAGTCCATTGTCAGTTAATATAATGTTGGGTAGTCCCTCTTTCAGAAATACTGCTGCTGTTTTAGTGTTGACTTCAGAATCAAACTTTATTTCTGGCCATCTGGAGTAAAGATCAATTATTACTAGTATGTAAGGTAACTGCCTTTCACCAGTCAAAAGGCCCAAAATACCCATTGCTACACCCACCCATGGACCTTCAGGGAAGGGTCTACAATGTGCAGGTGGGGTATGTACTTTCAATACCATTTCACTTGTTGAGCCAGGCAAAGACTCTTGGATTTTCCTCTTTATACATAAGTCTATATTGGGCCACCAATATTCTAGATGCAGTCTTTTATTCATTTTGGTGATGCTGAGAAGTCCTTTGTGTGCCAAATCAATGAGCTTGTTTCCTATAGATTTTGGTGGAATTGATTTAGTGCCCTGAAAGAGACAACAATTAACTATTGACAATTCTCCACAAATCATCCAAAAAGGCTTATGCTGGTTGTCAAGCCCTTCATTGGTTTCTCACATGCTACTTTCAGGAGTGGGTCACATTTCAATTCTGCTTTCCAATGGATTTTTCAATGCCCCCTTGAGTAATGATGCATACCTCTTCTTTGTGTATCTCCAGCTCCGCCTCTTGCTCTTTCCTACCACCATTTTCCTCTTTATTATCTCCTACTAAACAAGAGATGGAGTCTGCACCATTATTTCTCACCCTAGGGACATATTCCACATGGAATGTGGACTCTTGCGGGTCAAATACCTATTGTCTGATCCTGGTGGATATGGAATCTAAACCTTTTTTTAGTAAAAACCTCTTTGTATGCCTTAGGGTCTGTCCTGGTTGCATGATGGGTGCCCTATGATCTGGGTCTGTCCTGTGGATAAATATTGTTCCCCAAGTAAAGTTTTTGAATTTCTTGAGTGTCCAGTACACTGCCAGTACACTGCCAATGCTTCTTTTTTGATCACTAAATAATTTATCTCAGCCTGTGTTAATTATCTTGAGGCGAAGGGAATCATCTCTTCACCCTTTTCACCTTCCCATAATATCACTGTTCCTAGACAGACCTATTGAACTGGTACCTGTAGCTATAATTGTCTTTCTGGTACAAACACTTTTAAATTATATGCTGTAGGTAAGGATGTTTTCACATCTTCAAATTATTTTTGACATTCCTCATCCCACTCAAAATACACCCTATTTTTTAGCAATGAACGAATGTGATATATTCTACTGGCACAATTGTTGATAAAGGTACTGTAAAATTCTAACATTCCTAGAAATGATTTGACTTCATCTTTGTTTATAGGTGTGGCAGGTTTTATTATGAAATCCCTTAGTTCTGATCTGGGTAGAATCCCTTCAGCAGTTACTCTATGCCCTAGATAGTTAATCTCAGAACATCTTAGTTTGCACTTTTCCCTCTTGACTGTGAGTCCTTGTTCGCTAAATCTCTGCAGTATTTTTCTGATTCTTCTTTCAAGTTGTTCCTTAGATTGTCCAAAAACTAAAACATTGTTCTGCTACCAAAAATACATTGGGATCTCTTGTAGCATTCTAGTCACGGTTCTCTAAAAACTGCTGCAGCAAACACTAGTCCGAATGGCATGCATTTAAATGTGTAACCCCCCATAGGTGTAATAACTGATATGAGGTCCTGAGATTTCGGATGTAATCGGACCAAATAGTATGCAAATGTGATGTCAAGAGATCATAGCCCCTGCTACCTTAGTCATCATTTCCGTGATCTTTGGCTTCTACAACCACCTCTTTTTTAGAGCTCTAAACTCTGTACATAACAATATTTTCCCATCTGTCTTATTTGCAACTACCACTGAGGAAAGCCATTCTGTGGCTTCTACTGACTCTATTACATCCAGACTGTAAAGTCTCGCTAATTCATCCCTTACTGCCTCATGCATCGACAATGCTTGACCTCTCACACAGGTCAAGCGTTCTCTTTTCATTTGTTTTGTGATCATAATGTTTTAGACACCCTAGTTGGTTTGTAAATAATTCAGAGAATTCTTTCTCTAGATCGGAAGATTTGTTTTCTGTTTTAGAGATGTTTTGTATCAATATATGTGGCTCAGTATTGGGATTAATATAAATTCCTAGATCTTTTTGTGCTGACCATCTTAAAATGTTGTTGTCTTTGTGTGAAACATACACCTTGCTTACAGTATATCTCAACACTTCCCAAGAAAAAGCCCTTTATCTGTGTAGGTTGACAATCATATCCTCCAGGACATATGTCCATCTTTAAAAGGTTCTTTTTTCTAGGGGTGGGCGGAGCTCATGGAGGTCTACTTCATGGAATTCCGCGGAGTTGGTAAACAACTCCGTAGAATTTTGTGGAGTTCTGCACATGGTGGAGTGCTACTTGATCTGGCATGAATGTGCCCAATCTCAAAAGCACTAAGCAGGGTTGACCCTGCTTAACGCTTCTGAATCAGGTGCATTTAGACCAGGGAGGTGGCAGCGAAAGCTGCTGTTTTCAGGCCTCTAGTGCACCAGTGTGTACATTAAAGAAATAAATGAGGATTTACCTGGGTTCTCCCAGGTGGTCCTCAATGCCAGTGGCCTGGCTTTCTGCCTCCCTCTGCCCTCTGCGCCCGGACTGGCACTGGCGGTCACCGTCAGAGGGAGGTCAGGAATCCGGAGCTGCCGGCGGGCAGCTCCACTGAAGTTGGGTGAGTGAGTGTGCACTGCAGCCCAGTTATGGGCCACACAGTGCAAGTGCAGTCTGTTGATGCTTGCGCTGTGTGGCCCATAACAGGGCTGCAATGCGCATGCAGTGAACTCTGCTCCACTGGTGGGGCTAGCAGAGTCTTTGGTTGGACTCCACGGAGTGCCAAAAACTCCTTTAGCTCTGTCTGCGGAGCATACCACCCACCCTTACTTTTTTCCTTCAATCATTCTCTCAACTGTCTCTTCAGAAATGATGGTCAATCTAGAACAGGAATCAAATGTGGCATCAACTTCTTGTTCCTCGATTCTAATGATATCTTTTATGTTGTTAGAACCACTATCACTCATCTGCAATATGATTTCTTCACAAACCTGTGACACACACTTTCTCTGTGATTTTTTTAGGAAGGGCATTACTTCTATAGCAAATCTGAAAAAGGCCCCTCCTCCCACATTTATTGCACGTTGTTTTTAATGTAGGACAATCTTTACTGTTAGCCACATGTCCAATTTGGGCACATTAATGTCATAGTATTTCTTGAATGTCATATTATTTCTGGCTTCCTCAGTACCCACTGTTGTTCCTTTAACTATCAGTACATCCCCTGTATCTTCCTTAACAACATTTATCTTTCATTTATCTTCTGTATCTTGTTTATGGTCTTTCACACATTGCACCATATGCTCCACTTATTTAGCTAGAACTAAAACTTCACCCAATGGCAGATCATCTTTTAATCACAGTTCTTCACATATTCTTTCAGTTTTGCATGCTAAAAAGAACTGACCTCTTATCCGTTCCTCACAAGTTGCCCCAAACATGCAGGGAGATGCTAATTTTCACAATTCAGACACAAATTCTTAAAATGTCTCTCCTTCCTTTTGACTCCATTTGCCAAAATGGTAAAATTCCATTATGGTACTGAGTTTTGGTAAAAATGTAATATCTAATCTCTTTATGCCTATCTCATAATCATTTAATCCCCTAGAGTCATCCATGCTGAGATTTGGAAGATGTTCTAGTATTTCCTGATCTCCTGTCCCTAGATAATTTTGCAATATTGCTGTTTTCCTTTCTAATCCTATGTTAGGATTTTTTTCACGTATTCGACTTTAGTGGCAGGTCACCCGGGGATGACAAAAAGAAAGACTAGGGAGTTTTATTCTGCATTATCAATCTAGCATAAAGGTGTAAGTGCTCTATTCACCTGCAAAGAATGTAAAAATGTTCAGTTAAAATCCTCTCCTTTATATAAACATTTCAGAGATAAGCATCATTGTTCTATTTACCTGCTAAGAAAACAAATAGGTTAGATGATAATTGTTATCCTAAAATCTAACAGTATCTTTATGCTAAAGAAAGGTACACCTGCAATAATCTGTGTGGTTAAAGGAGCATCACTAAAAACATCAGTAACTATGAAATGTAGGTTAATAATAGTAATGTTCTTCACATTATTCCTTCACTTTTTCTTTTTTTCAGCAGGTGGCATTGTCTGAAGCACATTCACACCTGTTTTCATGATGCCACAGGAGGTTCCCTTCGAACAGTTACTGCTTCAAATACCACTGGCCAAAGAGGAGTCCTCTCCAACATTTTCCTGAATATTCCACCCTTAGTTTTGATGACACAGTGTGACCAAGTAGAAGGTAAGTTCACAGTTATTATAAAAAGGTTCTGAGAGTTAATGTGGCACCGAAGGCACAATACGCTCTAAATATAATGACCCCTGCAGCAAAGCTTTTTCTCACTGTTCCTCCTAAGGAAGACAGCACACGAACTGAGGAAATGTTTCTTCGCACTCTGTTGGATGATCTCCGCACACACACGTTCATGGGCGTAGGAAGTGTGGGGAACGCGGGGGATATATCCCGCCCAGATTTTGGAGTGGGGGGGACACGGGGGACAAGGGTGGGGGGGACGAGGGGACAAAGGATTTCCCCTTCTTTGATCTGATTTGCAGGGCCATGAGCGCGCGAAAGCGCGACCTATACTGACCCTGCACTTGACCTGTGACCTGCTTCCAGCTACCAATCTGATCATGAGGGTGACGTCACAAAGGCCACTCTCCCTCTGCCCTTTTGTTGTGCTGCAAGCACAGGAGGAGTTCTTTCACACCTTACCACCAACAGCCCACAGCTGCCTGGAGTCTGCACTTCTGAAAACAAAGGGAGAGAGGCCCTTATTGATTGCTGTCTGAAATCCGTTCCTGCCGCCCTCTAGCCTGAAGATAGCAGCAAGATTTAAATAAGGTAAGGAGGTTTGGGTAATTAAATAAAGTATTTCCCTTACTTTTTAAATAAAGTGCTGTGTTGCCGAGCATCTCCCTTTTTTATACAGTATTGTTGGTTCACTGTAAGATATGAGCAGGGCAGGTTTTAGCACGCTTGTGTGACAATGTCTGTTAGGGCCCTGTTTCTGTCGCCCTCTGTCTCCCTTTCACCAGCGCCTCCGACTGCCACAGTGCTAATTATTGTCCCCTGAGGTGACTCGGTGCTTGAAAGTGGCTTTGAAAGCACCTGCTGGGCGTTCCTTGCCCCGGACAGTTTTCAGGCAACAATAAAAATCTCAATCCGGTGATTAATGGTCTTCCAGGAGAGAGATTGAAGTTTTGTCTAGTGGAAGTTTTGAGTCATCATAAAATAGTACTAGCGCAAAGAGATGCATACAAACTGCGAGGTATAGATTAGAACGTTATGGTTGTTCCCCATTTTTTCATTAACTTAATGTTGCAAAAGGGGCTAATTTCAGTGAAAATCAGTACTTATTATTAAAGAGAACCCCCAACCATGGCGTTATGTTTTAAATTCTGAGCCTGCGCTTCTCCAGACAGGGTACTCTTAAACTATACCTGCTACCAGTATGGATGGCCTGTGACTCCCACACCTTGTAGTCCTCTGTCTTATGTAACATGTCCTATAGACTGAGTTACACACATATGATGATTGTCTCTGTGTAATGTCTGTGTGATGTAAACTGCTCTGACACCCTACACTGGTATGAGGGATGTATGATGGAACAACACATGTGTACATCACGCATGCCTTAACAACGTGTTCTAAACAACGGCCACGTCTTTATCATGCATGCCTTTACCATGCACACCATTACCATGCAAGCCTTTACAGTGAATTTCGTTGTAAAAGCATGTTTGGTAAAGGAACATGCATGGTAAATTCTTCCCACCTGCCCTCTTACACCTGATACCATACTCCACCCCGCCCAAGCACTTAAAACTCCCCTTTCCCCCCTACCCCGAGCTCTAAAGCCCCCCGCCCTGAGCCCTAAAAGTAACCCTGCCCTGTCCTAAAAACTACCCCGATCCCATCCCCACCCTAAATCCCAAAACCTACCCTGCACTGTCCTAAAAACTACCATGACTCCTCCGCCCCTTCCCTGAACCCTACAACCTACCCTGCCCTGTCCTAAAAACTACCTTACCCCCTGCCCATGCCCTAAACCCTAAAACCTACCCCGCCCTGTCCTAAAAACTACCCAACCTCCCCGTCCTGTACCTTAAAACGAACCCTGCACTGTCCTAAAAACTTCCCTGACCCCACCCCAGCTCTGCCCTGAACCCTAAAACCTACCCTGCACTGTCCTAAAAACTACCAGACGCCCCTGCCCTGAATTCTAAAACCTGCTCTGCCTGTCCTAAAAAAAACTCTGCCTGTCCTAAAAACTACCCCGAACCCCCGACCCCACCCTGAATCCTAAAACCTACTCTACCCTTTCCTAAAAACTACCCTGCCCCTGCCCCCACCCTGAACCTAAAACTTACCCACCCTGTCCTAAAAACTACCTTACCCCCTGCCCTTGCCCTGAACGCTAAAACCTAGCCCGTCCTGTCCTATAAACTACCTGATCTCCCCGTCCTGTACCCTAAAACCTACCCTGCACTGTCGTAAAAACTTCCCTGACCCCACCCCTGCCCTGAACCCTAAAACCTACCCTGCACTGTCCTAAAAACTACCAGACGCCCCTGCCCTGAATTCTAAAACCTGCTCTGCCTGTCCTAAAAAACTCTGCCCGTCCTAAAAAATACCCAAACCCCCAACCCCACCCTGAATCCTAAAACCTACTCTACACTGCCCTAAAAACTACCCTGACCCCCTGCCCTGAACCCTAAAATCTAACCCACCCTGTCCTAAAAACTTCCCGGCGCCTCGTCGTACTCTAAAACCTACCCAGGCCTGTTCTAAAAATTACCTCGCCCCCACCCTGAACTCTAAAACCTTCCTGGCCCTGTCCTAAAAACTACATGACCTCCCCGTCCTGTACCCTAAAACCTACCCTTCATCAAAGGCAAATGCTAGCTGTTGGAAAATGGGTTATTGGTAGGGCAGGTAGGTACCTACACCTAGCAACAAGCCACAAACCTCCACAAAAGTACAGTTAGGTCTCAGTAAATTAATCCCAGCTCTACCCTTGGTAGCTTGGCATCGAGCGTAAAGGCTTAACTTAGGAGACAAAGTGTAAAGCATTCAAATATCACACAACAGTAATTAAATAAAACACAGGAAACAGTTTAAAAATCCAAAACCAATTTATAAAAATAGCTTATATTTTTATCTTTAAAATGACACAAAAACGATTAAAATCGGTTCAGGGGAACCGGAGATATGAATTTTTAAAGTATTATTATTTTCTAGCACTTAGAAACAAAAAGCGCCAATCGGGTCATCTGGTTGCACCAGGACCGGGACAAAGTCAAACTTTCAGGCCGACCGCGATGGAGCCCTGCTCGGCTACAGGTCGCGGGAAGCCTCGGTTAAAAAGTTACCTTCTGACTTAGTCTTTATTTTGAAGTTTTTCTTCACCGGGACGAACCTGCCAGTTGGATCCGACCTCCTGGAGCCCTTGTCCGGATACGCGAAGTCGGTTTCCTCGGTGGTGATTTTTACCTTCGGACTTAGTCGTTTTTTCGAGATGAAAATCCTTCGACCGGGGTAAACCTGGATCTTGATCCGACGTCCGTGGAGCCCTTCTCGGATACGATGGCTGGAAGGTCCCGGTCAACTTTTTACGTTCGGACTTAGTCTCTTTTTTGGATGTTTTTCTTTACCGGGACGAACCACGAAGTCAGGCCGGGTCGCGGTTGAGGCAAGCCGGCTAGAATTTCCGCGTCGGGTCGGTCACTTTATGGAGCTTTTTTCCAAAAATTCTCCAATCTTTTCCAAACTTCTGGGGCTTCACCCAGATGTTCTTTTAAGGTTCTTTTGGGGTCCACAGCTCACCCCAAGGGTCCAGAAGTTCTGTGATGGTCCTTGGGAAGTGCGGACTTCAACTCCCAGAGTGCACCTGGCGCAAACTCCTTTTTGGCCACTGGGCAGTGGTCAGCTGGTCACTTTTTCAGGAGTTGGTGCAGGGGACTCTGGTTAGCAATTTTTCACCTGTAGCAAACAGGGAGTCCCTCCTTGAACCAGTGGAAGCCAGGCAAAGTCCTTCTTGTGGTGAAGCCCAAGTGTGCAGCTGGTGCAGTCTTTCTGAGTGCAGGGTCCAGGTGCAGGCCAGGGATCCAGCAGGGCAGTCCTTCTTCTCCTTGTAGTTCTTTCTTCTTGAAATTTGGTGGGGATCTGAGGCGTGGGTGCAGGTCTGCCAGTTTTATCCTTGCTCCTGGGTGAAAAGCAGGGGGGCCCTGGTCCTCCAATCAGGGACAGGGTCGTCCCCCTGTGATGACCACTTCCTGGGAAGTGTGGCAAAAATCCATCCCAGAAGGCAACAGTCTCTAAAAATCCAAAATGGATGAATCTGATTTTTAGAGGAGAGATCTGGCTGAGCCCACCCACTGGTGTGGCTAAAAATCATAAACACACCCCTCTCCTGCCCTCTCCTAATCTAATCAAGGGGGCACCTAGCTGTCTGGGGTTGCAGGATGTGGGGGTGTTGCTGGGTGCTCCAGATGTCCTTCTCTGCCTTTGAAGACCAGTTTGGCAGCCCTCCCCCTTCCTGCTTCCCCATCTGCTGAGGGGAGATTCTCTCCCTCAAGCACATTCCTTTGTGTGAAGTCAGGCCACTTCACACCTCATTAAAGTAGCCTGGCAGAAGCTGCTGCAGGCTGGCCAATCAGAGCACAGCAGCAAAAACAATGCAGAGCTGAAATTGGCAACTTTTTAGGTAAAGTCTAAACTTTTTACCTGCACTAGTTATATTAAATCCAACAACTGGAAGTTGTGGGATTTATTATAACAATCAATTTGATACCAAATTCTTGGTATGTAACACTTAAGGAGACTTTAAAATTTTAAATAAAGTCTGCCCATTCTAGCCTATGAAGGCCATTTACTTCAATGAGGGAAAAACGAATTTGGCTGTTTTTACCTCACCAGGGCTTATAAATCTATTTTTATAAAGTCCCTGCTTATAGTTACATGGCACCCAGCCCTAGGGGCACATAGGGCACACCTTAGGGGTGACTTATATGTAAAAATAAGGTAGTTTAAGACTTTGGAAGTACCTTTAATTCCAAAGTCGAATTTGCATATAACTTTAATTTAAAAGCAGCCAGCAAGGCAGGCTTGCTTTTAAAATGACACTGGGCACCTCAGCAATGCACCTAGGTGTGCACCACCTATGCTGTGGTCCCTAAACCTACATGCCCTACCATATACTAGGGACTTATAGGTAGGTTAACTTAGCCAATTATAATTAGCCTAATTTGCATATCCATTTTACACAGAGCACAGGCCCTGGGACTGGTTAGCAGTACCCAGGGCACCATCAGAATCAGGAAAACACCAGCATAAAGTGGAAAATGGGGGCAAAAAGTTATGGGGCCTCTGCAATCAGCCCCAGTTTCTCACACAACCCCCCCCCAGCCCACACGCCCAGGAGACTCAGCCCAACCCTGGGAGAGTCTTCCTGGCTTGTTAGGCGAGGAAGACAGTGAAGAAAACTGGCTGTCCCTTTGCAGGGCCTACTCTGCCTTATATCCTCCTGTCAGGGTCACTCCCTCTGGGTAGTGAAGCCATCCCAACAGTAAAAGGACCCAACTCAAACTGAAACTTCCCTCTAGGGGGGTCTTCCTCCTCTCTCTCTGCCAACTTGGGTAGTGAGGTGCCCACCTCCCCTACTCCTAACTTTGCTAGGGCAACACCTAGCTTACCCAAAGAAGTCACCCAACACTTGAGCAACCCCACCATGACCAATAGGGTCAGGGGGCCTACTTTGCTATTGGCCCTGGGGTCTGCCTCCCAGGCCAAGTACAGTGCTGCCAGGAAGGCTAGCACCCAGCAGAGGCTACTGACAGCTGTCAGTACCCAGAACCACACCCTAAGCTCTCCACTGACAGGTGGCTGAGCTGCTTTAGGGGCATCTTTGGGGTCCTGGCACCCCTCTTGCTGTCTAGAGTGGGGGGCTACCACCTCCTGTGGCAGACACCCTCCTTCCACTCTCCCTTCTGTCAGTGCAGGGGCAACACCTTGCATCTGGACAGCTGCCTGACTACTCAGGACTTCCTTGGGGTCAGGTGAGGCCTCACCAGTGCCAACTCTGGGCTCCCCCCCTACTGGGGCAGAAGGCCTTTGGCTCCTTGGAACTCTCTTTAAGAGTGGCCTACCCTTCCTTTTCTTCTTTCCTTTTCTTGGGGACCCCTGTCTCCTAACTGTAGGGACTGACTCCCCAGGACTTTGGGTTGGGGGGGCGCCCTGGGCGACCACCCCATCTGTGACCAGACTCACCTCTGGGAGGTTATTGCCCAGGATACAATCTAGGGGGAGGTCAGCACTGACTACCACCCTAATCCAGTCAAGGATACCCTCCCTCTCTAGGGGCACTATGGCTACAGGTTTGGAGGTGACCTCCCCTGTGGCTATCCTGACTTTCTTTGTCTTTCCTGGGACATACATGTCTGGGGTCACTAACCGGTCACTCACTACAGTGTGACTGGCACAGGTGTCTCTCAGGCCAGTGGTAGGGATCCCATTCACTTGAATGTGGTGGAAGTGCCTACTCCCACCCTCAGGGATCACCAGCTTACCATCTGGTCCTGTCTCCCAGCACAATGCTAGGAGGATTTCATCATCTGAGGAATCCTCCTCTATGGCTACACTGGACAGCCCAGTGCTAACCACCTTCTTTGGACAGGCTGCATCTCCTCTGAAGTGACCTGTCTGCTGACAGTCAAAGCAGGCCCTACTGTCCAAGAGCTTTTTTAACCCGGGGTCTCCCTGTCTCTGCATGTCAGAGTGGGAGTGGGATTTACTCTCCTCCTTCTTAGGGTTCTGGGGTACAGAGGGAGTCTCTGTGGTGGGCTTACCACCTCCCTCCTTAGGTTTTTGGGGACCTGTCCCCCCCTTCTTGGAGTCTCCCCCCTGGGACTTGACAACCACCCTGGTTCTCAACCACTCATCAGCTGCCTCCCCTAGCTCTCTAGGGTTGGTCTGCTTAGAGTCCACTAGATGCTGGCGTAACCTTTCTTGGATACAATTGGTCAAGATGTGCTCTCTCATGATCAGATTGTATAACCCCTCATAAGTATTTACTTTGTTGCCAATAATCCAGCCCTCTAGTGCCTTTAGTGAGGTGTCCACAAAGTCAACCCAAGACTGGGTACTGACCTTCTGGGTGTCCCTGAACTTCATTCTATATTGCTCTGGGGTCAGACCAAACTTCTTGACTAAGCACCTTTTCATACTAGGGTATGAATCTGCCTCCTCCCCCCTTAAGGTCAGAAGCCTATCCCTCCCTGAGTTGGGGACCAACTCCCACAAAAGGGAACCCCAGTATTGAGGCTTAACCCTTCTCATTTGGAGTGCCCTCTCAAAGGCCCCTAGCCACTTATCTATGTCATCCCCCTCTACATAAGCAGGAACCACCCCCTTGGGTAATCTGGGGCAAACTCCCCCACCCATGGACACCTCAGCTTCTTTATCGCTGCTTCCATCTTTTTTTTCTTTGCTTGCCCACTTCTTTTTTTCTAGGGCAAGCTTATCTGCCTCCAAAGCTATGTAGGCTAGCTGGGCTTCCAGCTCTCTCTCCCTGATGGATGGGTTCTCTCCTCCTGAAAGGACCCCCTTCCTACCACTAGCTTTGGGTCTGCCCCTAGTGACTGTATTTACTGAGGACCGTTCCTCCTCTTCCTCACTTGGGGTCTGATGCCTTCCCTCCCCTGAGTGGTTAGAGTTAGCATCTTCCTCTTTTTCTTCCTCCTCTGGAGCTTCCTCTGTCTCTACCTCTTGGGCCTCAGCCCATGCTGTCAGGGATTTAATTAGGATTTCCTTCCTGAGATTAGTGGTTGCAGGCAACCCTCTCTCAACACACAACCCCCTAAGCTGGACTACTGTCAGTGTAGGTAGGCTAGCCAGATCAAGCTCCATGGTTCCCTAGTTTTGTGTCAACAAAAACTTTTTGCAAAAATTGGTAACAGGAATTTAGAAAAATTACAAAAATTCAATAATTGAAATTAATCCAAATTAATTTAAAAAAAAAATTAAAATTAAAAATTAAAAACAATTTTTGCACTAGGACAATTTAAAGGATTTTTAATTTGTTTTATCTAAAACTGTAACGTGATATTGAACACAAGTACAGGATCCCGTCGCTGCTTCCAATTATGTTGGAAAATGGGTTATTGGTAGGGCAGGTAGGTACCTACACCTAGCAACAAGCCACAAACCTCCACAAAAGTACAGTTAGGTCTCAGTAAATTAATCCCAGCTCTACCCTTGGTAGCTTGGCATCGAGCGTAAAGGCTTAACTTAGGAGACAAAGTGTAAAGCATTCAAATATCACACAACAGTAATTAAATAAAACACAGGAAACAGTTTAAAAATCCAAAACCAATTTATAAAAATAGCTTATATTTTTATCTTTAAAATGACACAAAAACGATTAAAATCGGTTCAGGGGAACCGGAGATATGAATTTTTAAAGTATTATTATTTTCTAGCACTTAGAAACAAAAAGCGCCAATCGGGTCATCTGGTTGCACCAGGACCGGGACAAAGTCAAACTTTCAGGCCGACCGCGATGGAGCCCTGCTCGACTACAGGTCGCGGGAAGCCTCGGTTAAAAAGTTACCTTCTGACTTAGTCTTTATTTTGAAGTTTTTCTTCACCGGGACGAACCTGCCAGTTGGATCCAACCTCCTGGAGCCCTTGTCCGGATACGCGAAGTCGGTTTCCTCGGTGGTGATTTTTACCTTCGGACTTAGTCGTTTTTTCGAGATGAAAATCCTTCGACCGGGGTAAACCTGGATCTTGATCCGACGTCCGTGGAGCCCTTCTCGGATACGATGGCTGGAAGGTCCCGGTCAACTTTTTACGTTCGGACTTAGTCTCTTTTTTGGATGTTTTTCTTTACCGGGACGAACCACGAAGTCAGGCCGGGTCGCGGTTGAGGCAAGCCGGTTAGAATTTCCGCGTCGGGTCGGTCACTTTATGGAGCTTTTTTCCAAAAATTCTCCAATCTTTTCCAAACTTCTGGGGCTTCACCCAGATGTTCTTTTAAGGTTCTTTTGGGGTCCACAGCTCACCCCAAGGGTCCAGAAGTTCTGTGATGGTCCTTGGGAAGTGCGGACTTCAACTCCCAGAGTGCACCTGGCGCAAACTCCTTTTTGGCCACTGGGCAGTGGTCAGCTGGTCACTTTTTCAGGAGTTGGTGCAGGGGACTCTGGTTAGCAATTTTTCACCTGTAGCAAACAGGGAGTCCCTCCTTGAACCAGTGGAAGCCAGGCAAAGTCCTTCTTGTGGTGAAGCCCAAGTGTGCAGCTGGTGCAGTCTTTCTGAGTGCAGGGTCCAGGTGCAGGCCAGGGATCCAGCAGGGCAGTCCTTCTTCTCCTTGTAGTTCTTTCTTCTTGAAATTTGGTGGGGATCTGAGGCGTGGGTGCAGGTCTGCCAGTTTTATCCTTGCTCCTGGGTGAAAAGCAGGGGGGCCCTGGTCCTCCAATCAGGGACAGGGTCGTCCCCCTGTGATGACCACTTCCTGGGAAGTGTGGCAAAAATCCATCCCAGAAGGCAACAGTCTCTAAAAATCCAAAATGGATGAATCTGATTTTTAGAGGAGAGATCTGGCTGAGCCCACCCACTGGTGTGGCTAAAAATCATAAACACACCCCTCTCCTGCCCTCTCCTAATCTAATCAAGGGGGCACCTAGCTGTCTGGGGTTGCAGGATGTGGGGGTGTTGCTGGGTGCTCCAGATGTCCTTCTCTGCCTTTGAAGACCAGTTTGGCAGCCCTCCCCCTTCCTGCTTCCCCATCTGCTGAGGGGAGATTCTCTCCCCCAAGCACATTCCTTTGTGTGAAGTCAGGCCACTTCACACCTCATTAAAGTAGCCTGGCAGAAGCTGCTGCAGGCTGGCCAATCAGAGCACAGCAGCAAAAACAATGCAGAGCTGAAATTGGCAACTTTTTAGGTAAAGTCTAAACTTTTTACCTGCACTAGTTATATTAAATCCAACAACTGGAAGTTGTGGGATTTATTATAACAATCAATTTGATACCAAATTCTTGGTATGTAACACTTAAGGAGACTTTAAAATTTTAAATAAAGTCTGCCCATTCTAGCCTATGAAGGCCATTTACTTCAATGAGGGAAAAACGAATTTGGCTGTTTTTACCTCACCAGGGCTTATAAATCTATTTTTATAAAGTCCCTGCTTATAGTTACATGGCACCCAGCCCTAGGGGCACATAGGGCACACCTTAGGGGTGACTTATATGTAAAAATAAGGTAGTTTAAGACTTTGGAAGTACCTTTAATTCCAAAGTCGAATTTGCATATAACTTTAATTTAAAAGCAGCCAGCAAGGCAGGCTTGCTTTTAAAATGACACTGGGCACCTCAGCAATCCACCTAGGTGTGCACCACCTATGCTGTGGTCCCTAAACCTACATGCCCTACCATATACTAGGGACTTATAGGTAGGTTAACTTAGCCAATTATAATTAGCCTAATTTGCATATCCATTTTACACAGAGCACAGGCCCTGGGACTGGTTAGCAGTACCCAGGGCACCATCAGAGTCAGGAAAACACCAGCATAAAGTGGAAAATGGGGGCAAAAAGTTATGGGGCCTCTGCAATCAGCCCCAGTTTCTCACACTAGCTTTGTGCCCACTGTGCATGTGCTAGTGGTTGGCCCTAGGGACCAGATGCCAGTGACCATTTGCAACTCCTGCGATCCTGGATGTTGCCACCGATCCCTGCCAGCACACTTTGGAGGGTTCTGTGACCTTGGTGTCCTGCTCAGGCAAGAAAGGTAAGCTGAATTGCCCCACCAATCATGATCTCACCCCAGGGGTGTGGAATTAAATAAAATATCTACTTGTCCATGGGACAGGTTGCTTCTTAAATCTACTTGCCCTGTAAAAAAATCTACTTGTCCCTTTGGTGCCATGTAGTCTGCAAACCTACTAACTTGCTTGTTTTTAAGTATTTTCACCAGCTCTTCTCTAATCTTTTCCCATAATGAGAAAAGTTGGAAATTTACTCCTGACAATGGCAATAGTAGAAATTCTTCCAGGTTTGGGAAAAAATAGATAGAGGGAAAGTGAACTTGTAAATGCTCAATAGATTTTCACATGAGCAAATCTACACATGTATATTTGCTCGTGCTGAAATACAGTTCACAAATATTTTCTAGGAGTACGATTTCCTGGTCTACTTCTGTCAGCTCTTGTGAATTCATGAAAGCCACAAATTTAAAGACGTATACCATGGGTGCACTTTTCAGACTATAAATAATTGGTGACAGTGTGTGCTTTTTGAGACCAAAACCTTTTTTCTTTCTGTTTGCCACTGTTTTTACTATGGTGAGGGCCTAGCAGCTCCTACAACAATAAAGTGTTACAAAAGGTATGTCAAAAAAAGCCATGCATTGACAAAACCAAAAGACTCACAAAAAGTGTCAGATCGGTTGGCTTTGCCAGTGCTTGTTGATTTTCATGCTTCCCAAAATGTTGTTGAAAATTGTTACACTCATTTTCTATTAGGAATATATTTTTTTAAATACTAGCATGCATCAACACATTTTACTCAGTGACGCTTCAAAGAAATAACACCTAAAATTTCATTGTAGCGAAGCGTTTTTTTCCCTACTTGCATTTTTTCCGAACATTTTATTTTGAAAGCAAAAAATCATCACTCTTGCTTACAAACTTCTGCCAACATTTTGCATATAATCACAGAGCATTCTGGGAGCATTATACTTAGCCTCATATTATTAAGCTTTTCAAACATGTGTGTATACACTCATGTTTTTTACTGGAACCACTGTCATTAGTGCAACGTGACCTTTAAAAGTTAATTTACAGCACTCAACCTTATAATGAAGGCTTTTCATTAATGAACCATAAATACAAGTGTGAACAGCATTAACGTATGGATACAAATATTACATCCACTGCAGACAATTCCCATCTTTGTAAACTGGCAGTAAAAGCATTTGTGCTGCAAGGGTTTGGGCCTACTTGTCCCAAGGACAAAATATGAAAACTTGATGCCCTTGACCCCAAACAGTATGTCCTCAGCACTGGGTGATAGGAATTCCACATCCCTGCACCCCATCTTAAAATACATAAAAATATGACACAAAGCATACTTTCAAAATCTCATCTGCAGTCACCTCAGTGACTTTGAAGGAGATAATGACTGGCCCCAATGGTGAGTTCCTGGCCTGTATCCACCCCTCTGGTTATGTGGCCATGAGGTAGGTCCCTCTATATGGGAGAGCTCCCCCTGCAGCCCTTTTAGGTGCAAACTTTGTGCAGGGGGCCTGCCTGCCTGCTAGGATACTTACCTTGGGTGCCCCCTCCACCACTCAGGCTCCCACCACCCAAGGGCGAATGCTAGCTTTGTGCCCACTGCGCATGCGCCTGTGGTTGGCCTTCTTTTCTGAAAAGTGCCACAATTTAATATCTGAGCAGGACCGTCTTTGTGCCTCCCTTGAGTAACCAGTGCCTCTTCCAACTCCAAGTCCACAGACTCAGCTCTGGCTCACCTGAGCTATTACCTGGTGGTAAGTCTCCAGAGTCCCTGAGCAGAAGGAAACACAGCACCGCACGCCACCAGAATGCAGCATTCAGCCAGACCAACAACCTACAGTCAGTGAGTGTATCAAGATAATTGCAAAAAGGGCCACTGCTACTACTACCGCTTCCAATAAGTAAGTGCACTATTGAGTTGTCTAGTGTAAAACATGAATAATTTGTGCCCAACCTGTTTGGATACTTTTTTAGTCAAATTATGATAATGCGCTTCCTTTTTCAGCATCTCAACATTTGTGCATTTTCTCTTTGTATGCTGTGTACAGAACAATTCTGTAGCACTATACTTGTATTACTGTGATCAAAATCAAACGCCTTACAATGTCATATGATGTTCCCCAATAGATTCCTTTTTGCCACAAGTACAAAAATACTTCACTTTTGGAGACCTGCTTGATCGCATTATCTGTCATCTTCAGCTTAAGGAACTTTTTCAGCTAAGTTCCCTGCCACTGTTAAGTATATGCTGGAGTGTTATATGAATTGCTGAAACATTCTAGTCAGGTAAATTGCCAAGTAGAGTTGCTGTGGAAACCTAATGGTGTTTTAAAGCAGCTGGATAGACCTTCTAGGAAGCCTTTGCACATGCTAGCATCACTTCCCCTCACTGTTGCACAACACTGGGAGAGGATCCTTATGCTGGAGGCAGGATTTGCTTCTAACACTTCCTATGTTAATTACATATGCGGATACACACAAAAGTCTGTTTGCAACTTTTAAACTGCAGTTAATTAATCTGTATGTTCCAAAATTGCAACTGCTACAAACTTATCTTTTCTGTTTTTTTCCTAGAATGGATATCCGGAAATTCTTTGTAAAGAAACAGCCAAGTGAAGTGACCCTATTTTCAGACAACTCAGAAACTAATACAATTCATTGCAATGATATGCCGGATCTGCAGTCTGCAATTCAATATGGAGTTAGGGTGGCTGATTTCGAAATATCAAGTGATTACGCCCCAGTCCCAGGAACATTTTGTGAAGCTGTCACTTCCTCAGATGAATCAAGCAACAGTTCTTCTGCAACAGCAACCAGTCTTCAGGATAATGAGGAAACACTTGGAAGCACAGTGACACCAAACCAACCGTCTGAGAGCACCATGCCTGTTCAAATCATTGAAACACAGTCACAGACTAAGAAAAAACTTATTCTGCATTTTCAGGGAAGGTGATTCCAGGATTTTCCCTGGCTACATTACAGCAACAGAGTGGCATGAGTACTGTGCTTTCACTGTGCAAAAGCTAAGTTGCTGAAATTAACAGAGCTTTCCAAGAACGCAGAGGAAGCATTCTGCAGCACTGGTTATACCAACTGGAAGAAATCCATAGAAAGGTTCAAAAGCACCAGAGCAGTTATGCTCATTCTTATGCACTGAACCAATTAGCACATTATAGAGGGTGCCAACCAATCAATCAACAGTTATCACAGCAAATCCAACAACAACAAAACGAAGCCTGGCTTTGTCTTAACAAAATCATTCATACTATTGCTTTTCTGGTGAAGCAAGGCCTTTCACTTCGAGGTCATGATGACAGCAATGGGAATTTCCATCAGTTTCTTAGTGCACGAGCAGAGGATGTACCTTCTTTGAAACAGTGGATTACAGCAAATCGAGCAGAATATCTCAGCCCAGACATCCAAAACGAAGTCCTTCAGTTATTATCCCATGCAGTTTTGCACCAGATTCGTAAGAATATTGGTGACAATCCATATGCAGTAATTGTTGATGGCACACAGGATATATCTGGTCAGGAACAAGAAAGCTTTTGTATCCGTTACACTGACCAAGATCTGTACCCTCATGAGCATTTTATTGGACTGTATCAGGCTGATAATACCACTGGTACTGCAATTGCTACAATTGTTAAAGATGTTTTATGCCGCCATGGTCTTTCTCTGTCAAAGTTGAGAGCACAAACATATGATGGTGCAGCAAATATGGCAGGGAAATACCATGGTGCACAAGCATTAATACGCCAAGAACAACCTCTTGCTCTTTATGTTCACTGTGGAGCACATTGTACAAATCTGGTTATGCAGGCTGCAGCACATAAATGTTCCATAATGGAAGATGCACTGCTTTATGTCCAAGAACTTGGAAATCTGTTTGGGCAATCTTTGACATGTCGTACAATATTTTCAGATCTCATCCAGCACAGCATTGAAGGCCCTACAAATGTGTTAAAAATAAAGCCACTGTGTCCAACACGTTGGACGGTCCGTGTAAAAGCTGTACAAAAAGTAATGGATAATTATGAACCTATTCTGGAAACCCTAGAACAATTATCAACATCCAAGTCCAGTGGTGATGTGTCTGCTCGTGCTCATGGTTTGCTTGCACACTTTCAGAGAGGAACAACTGTCCTAGGTCTTCAGATTGCTCTCCAAATACTGCAGCTTCTGGAATGTTTGAATATTGCCATGCAAGGCCGCCAGCAAACTATATCTGGGCTACTGGCTGCTGTGAATGTAGCAAAAACTGCCATACTGAAGCTTCGGAATGATGAGTCATTCAACAGTCTGATCCATTCCACTAACCACATGACTTCTACGTATCATCTTAATGCCATTGAAGTGCCACGACTGCGGCGAATCCATAAAAGAATAGATGATGGAGCAGCAGAAAGTTTTCATCCAGCAACCGTGGGGGACTACTATCGACCTCAGTACTTTGAACTTTTGGATACAGTTTCTGTTCATCTCACTCAGCGTTTTGACCAGGAAGGCATGCAAATATATGAAAAACTTGAACAGGTGCTTTTAACAGGCAGTGGTATGGACTCTATTTCTCAGTACAAAGAAATTGACCCTTTGCTGCTCAAAGCTCAATTAACTATATTATCAAGTATGTTCAAGTACTCTTCAGTCCCAGACCTGGCAGACATACTCCGAAAAATGCTTCCAAGAGAGAGAGCTTTCTTTTCACAGGTTGAGAAGCTACTGCAGATTCTTTTAATTATTCCAGTATCTTCTTGTGAGGCTGAGAGAAGCTTCAGTGGGCTCCTCCGCCTGAAAACTTGGCTAAGATCAACTATGTCCCAGAAAAGACTGAATCATGTTGCCATATGCAATATACATAAAGAGATGATGGACTCAATTGACCTACAGACAACAGCAAAACAATTTGTCCTCCGCAGTGAACGGCGCAAGAAATTATTTGGCTTTTCAAATTCAAGTTCAGAATTTTATTATAGATACCTACAGCAAGAAATAATCATTTCTAATTAGGCCAAATGCATGTTGAGGTTTAGGAATCTCACCAAGAACATTTAGTTTATTCGTCCTTTTTTTGTCCCACCTTTGTTTGCTTGGTGCATGAAGATGCGAGATTTATAAACATTTTTGTGTGCATTTGGTCCAATTACTTTGTGAATGTAAATAACAATAAAGCATACTTGCAAACTGTGACTACAAGCATGCCTTTCTCAATATTTCACTTAAAAACTATGCGATTGTATTTGTTTACCCGGGTGATCTCACACAATGGGCGATTTGTATAGGGTCACTTAAAAGTCCTCAAGGTTGTCCCTGTCCCCTCCAGAAATTTACTGTCTCCTACGCCCCTGCACACATTGCATGCTAAATATAGTGGTCACTGCTGTAACGTACTTTCCCAATGTTCCTCCGAAGAGACAATGCAAGTACTGGGGAAATACGTCTCCTCATGCCATCAGACGATCGGCGAACATACAGTTGAGTGTTCACTGCTCTCCTTGCAGGCCTGAGAGGTGCTCAGTCCATATAGAGTAAAACACTTCCTCAAAATCTTTCAGTGACGTGTTGGTCACGCTGTCATTATTCTCCTTGCGAGCTGGTGAGGCACTCAGGGTACAACGTGTAAAATGCTTTGTCAAGACCCCTCATAAGAGTGATAGTATGGGGCTGACAGAATAATCCTTTCAGTGGCGCTGTTCGCTGACAGGTGCTCAAGAAGCGTAAACGCACAATGCCCTCACTGAAAGGATGACATATGGGCAGTGATTAATTGGTAAATATAAAGGTGCCGGTGGACAAAGCCCTCTTCTTAACACGCAGCTGCTGCAATTAAATGTGGGAATCCTGAAGCCATCTCGGACCTCTTCAACCCATTTAAAGTCGCTCCCTGCCCCTTCAGCTCACACCTGCAGCTTTCTGCTTTCTCTCATTGTGACGCTTTTTCGTTTTTTTTCTTCCTCCGTCTTTCCCAAACGTGTCTTTTGCTCGCAGCAAATGCTTGAGACAGAAGACTAGGCGCCGGCCCTCAAAAATAAGTGCTGGTGCTCAGCACCGGAAACAACAAGCACAAATTAATCACTGCATATGGGCCAAAACACAATGGGGCATATTTATACTCTGTTTGCGCCAGAATTGCGTCGTTTTTTTTTACGCAAATCCAACGCAAAGCTAACTCCATATTTATACTTTGGCGTTAGACCCGCCTAGCGCCAAAGATCTTGGAGTTTGCGTCATTTTTTTGTGTGGACACCTATCTTGCGTTAATGATATGCAAGGTAGGCGTTCCCGTCTAAAAAATGACTCCAAGGCATGTGTGCCTTATTTAAACTCCCGTGCAAAAATGACGCACGAGAGTGGGCGGGTCAAAAAAAATGACGTCCAGCCGCTTTTGCGTAATTTTTTAACGCCTGGTCAGGGCTGGCGTTAAGGGACGTGTGGGCTCGGAAGGAGCCCAGAGGTGCCCTCCCATGCCCCCAGGGACACCCCCTGCCACCCTTGCCCACCCCAGGAGGACGCCCAAGGATGGAGGGACCCATCCCAGGGACTTAAGGTAAGTTCAGGTAAGTATTTTTTTATTTATTTTTTTGTGGCATAGGGGGCCTGATTTGTGCCCCCCTACATGCCACTATGACCAATGACATAAGTCCCCTGGGCATGGCCATTGGGCAAGGGGGCATGACTCCTGTCTGTGCTAAGACAGGAGTCATTTCAATGGGGGTTGGGAGTAAAAAAAAATGGCGCAAATAGGGTTGAGGCTAATATTTTGCCTCAGACCTGACTTGCCCCATTTTTTGACGCCCAAGCTCCATTTTCCCCTACGCCGGCGCTGCCTGGTGTGGGTCATGAAGCACCACTGAACAGGGCTAACGTCATTCCATAAATAAGGCGCCCGCATGGCGCTTTGAAATGGCGTTAGCAGGCGTTAACATTTTTGACGCACAACTGCGTTGGCGCAGTTGTGCGTCAAAAAGTATAAATATGGCCCGATGTGCTCCTTGTTCTCCACAGCTGCCTGCACCCTGTGCACAGTGATAATTCTCATTATCTCAGTGATATGAAAGTCGCATTGCTATTTTTGCAATGTGAGGGACTCTGACACAATTAGTACTTATAGTTCTTGGTGAGAGACTGACACCTGCAGGGAGCATAACAATAGCAAATTGAAGATAAACTTGGTTTATACTTATTAATCCTTTTGTTGTATCCTACTTGCTTTAATATATTTTCAGTTTCATTAACATACCAGAACAATATTAGAGAAATACCCCTGCAGCTCAGTGCATTTAGAGGGTTGTTCTTCTTCAAGGGCCTTATGTAAACATGCAACTCTATGAGGAAGAAAACTAAAATTATGCATATCAGTATGCAGTATCTCCAATGTCATCGTCAGTACAGCTTCAGTTATGAGAGTGCACAACACCAATAGCTAGCACATTCATAGAGAAACAGATTTAACTTCAAAGAATGCCAGGCTACACTGTAGTCTACACTGTATTATTTAATAGGAATTTATATTGAATTCATATTATACAGTAGTCTATGCATCATTGTATTAGATACAAGTGATTATTTATGTATCACATTCTAGATTGCTATAATCTACATATTGAGATTAAAAGATTCTCCATCCTTTGTTTTATTGCAAGGAAATGCGCAGCTCAATCCTGTGAGAATTGGGTTATTGGTTGACTGGGTTGTGAGCACTGGTCAAGCAAGAGATACAATCCCCTGCAGCGAGAATCATGAAAAGTAACTAAGTTATTCTGTTCTCAAACCTAGGTAGCTTGGCACAAAAGCTGTCAGGAGTAACTTTAAGGGAATGTGTAAAGTATTTATTCGGCACACAAACAGCAATAAAGTAAAAACACAACACATGAAAGATCCCACACCAATGTAGAAAAATTGAGTACATTTTAATAACGTATCAAAATGGCAAAGATCCAATTAATAGAACCTCAGTTATGAATTAATAAAGTTTTTAGTAAAACATAGTGCCAAAAATTTCAAAGCGCCAACTCCAGATATCTAAAGGTGTGAGACCGGGTGAAAGTCTAAATACATGGCTGACCATGATGGAGCACGGTCGGATACAAGATTGGGCCCAGTCAGTGCTTACCTTTGGACTTAGTAGAATTTTCAAGAAAAATCTTCTAAGAAGGTAAAGTTCAGTAGGGCAAGGCTGCAGGTGGAGGGAGTGTTGTCATAGGGGAGCAGCAGGACGAAGTGGTGGTGAAGATTTGTATGCTCAGACTTAGGGCCTAATTAAAATCTTGGCAGCTAGAAATACTCCATCACAAACATGACAGATATCCTGTCCACTGTATTACTATCCCCTTGCATTCTATGGGGATCGTAATACGTCAGACTGTATATCCGTAATGTTTGTGACAGGGTATTTCACCTGTCTAGATCTAAATCAGGTCCCTAGTCAGTTTTAGGAGAGTTCTGTTGGAGTCAAAATGTCCAATGGGATGAGGCAGCAGGCTGTAGCTGAAGACGGTTCCAGGAGGTCGGATACCCCTTTGCTGAAGGGCCCCTGAACAGGATTTTCTGCTGCGGAAAAGAATGTAGAAGGAGCAGAAGCAAATTAGACCAACTAGAATTGCACCTTAGGCAGATGGACGAGCAGGTCAGTCGTGGTCTTCCCTCAGTTTCCAGAGCATGTTTTAACCCAATTGTTTTTAAAATTCTACGTTTTTGATTTTGCCTATTTGGGCACCTTTGGCACCACAACGAAGGATCCACAACTAGTGGGACACCACTTAAGGGTTCAGGAGTCACTCAGGCAGGGTCCAGTTGTGGGTTCAAGATGGTTGGAAACTTTTATATTCCTCTGACTCGGAATAGGAAGTTAGCAAACTAGCCCTTGGAGTCACTCTGGTAGTCCTGGGATCAGGTGAAGATGCAGGGCTAAAACAGCAGGAATAGCCTCTGAGAGTTCAAAGCAGTTCCAGGTGAGGCAAAGCATTCTTATGGAGCACAAAGCAAGTCACAGCAGCAGGCAGTCATCTGAGAGTCCTCCTTCTGGTCCAGTAAGTAAACTGAAGCAGGGATCTGAGGGGCCTATTTTTATACCTGGTACCTTTAAAGCTGGGAGAATTTTACAGAGTTTTCTCTTTGAAGTGCTTTGAATTTCTTGAATCCACTGCCCTGGGTCCAATCTGTCTACAGAGACAATGTGGAGGTAGCAAGTCCTTTGTATGTTTTGTATTCAGTTGCATTCATTCTGCCAGCAGATGGCCCATTCAGGCACAAATAATCCATCTATTGTATGACAGTCTGGGATAAAGTCACAGAGTCTAACTCTCAGTTAGACTAAGCCATGTCACCAAGGGAAAACTGCAGCCACCAAATGCCTAAGGGAAGAAAAGTGCCAAATGTCTAAAAAGTGGCATTTTCACAATTGAAGTTTAAAGTCTGACTTTACTATTAAAGAGGATTTTTAATTACAATTTCATAGATACCAAACATGGAATGTGTATCTGTCCTTAATCAAAGGTTATCCATTATTAAATGTAATAAGGGCAACTCGCAGCATGCAAACTGATCCCAGTATCATGCTCATGGGGCTCACCAACGGCTAGGAGTGGGTGTAGTCGCAATCCAGACTTTGGTGCTCACCGGTTGGAGCTGTCATTTCTGTCTAATTGATTAGGCTCAGCAGCAGATGCTGAAACATTCCTGCAAGAATGACAGACAAGGGCTGTTGCTTCAGTGCTTTATATAGATGATTAATAAGCAAATTACATGGAACATTCCACAAAAACATTTAGTAGCAAATTATACAGATCATCAGTAAAGGAATTTCGGCAATAACACAGATATAGGGACTTTCTGGGTGGCCATTTGGGATCTAGGTACTGAGGGACCTGGTCTGCTAGACTCATCCCTTGAATTTTCGTCACAGTTCGGTCTGCATTGTAAGGGCACGCCAGCTTCCAATGCCCCACCCTGTTACAGATGTGACATTAGGTAACTTTCTTTAAGGCACTTATAATGGTCCCTGCCACATTACCTCAACCTCTGCCCACTCCTTGGACATTACAACTGTAGATCAGAGAGACTCCTTGAATTATTGTTCCAAAACTGGGTTTAACTCTGTTCCTTGGAATGGAACTTTAAGTCCCTTAGCCCCTTCATTCTTTGCCAACTGTGTTTTGACTATTATGTACTTCTCTTTAACTCCATTCCACTTTACCTCTAATGTGTCACTGAAGTATTTTGCATACTATAAAATCTCATCAACACGCTTGCTCTGCCAACAAAGGGCACCCGGATTTATTTGATTGCTAATCTCTGGCCTCAGTCCATAAACAAAGGATGCAAGAAAATCTCACATATTATCTCCTAGCTGGTCATTCACCCCACTATGCATCAATTCGTCAAAGTAAGTGTGTACTGACTTATTAGGTTCTTGAGAGGTTCTGAAAATCTTCTGCCCATTCATCTTCTTTTAGGGAACCTTCATCTTTATGTGTTTTATTACCTCGTCATGGGTAATCAGGGTCTCGTCCCTGCCACCCTAGGCAAATTCTGGGAATCCAATCAACTGTTCTTTTCACTCAGCCCACAGATCCTTTGGGACTGCCACCTTGAATAATACATCCAAATCTTACCACAAAACTTTGGAGGGGGTCACAATCTTTTCCTTCTGAGTATATCACCTGTCAGAATTTTTTCGAAGTTTTAGACGTGTCTTCATGAAAGTAAAGAGGTCTTATTGCAACCATAGGACATATACATAGGTGGTCATTCTGACCTCGGCGGTAAAAGGCGCCTACCGCCGGTCAGAAATCCTCCATAATTCCGCCGCGGTCGCGGTAACCCGCCACGGTCATTCTGACCCGCAGCAGCCAAACCTCCGAAAATCCGACAGCCACAACAGACCGCCAGACCAGCGGTCGGCGGAAAAGTGGAGGTGACCAAACCTCCACCGTCACGCCAACAGAAATACGCCCATGCCATTACGACCCACGAATCCACGCGGCGGTCTTTCAAACGCGGTTTTCCATTGGCGGTACACACCGCCGCGGTCAGAATACACACAAACGAACAAAACTCAGCCACATTGGCCGATTTGAATTCCACACACCTGACACACATACACACACCACTCCCACACACACAATACAATATAAAACACACACCCACATCACCCACAAACCCCTACGACAAAAAATTCAGAAAGAAGCACTGAGAGACACAGCAGCGATCACAGAATACCATCACACAGAGGCACACTACACCATCACCCACACAATATCCACACACAAAACAACACACACCACCACACTCAACACACTTAACTACACATACTCCACCCCACACATCATACACACCACTCCATGGCACCCCAAAGACAGCCCCGCTTCTCAGACGAAGAACTCAGGGTCATGGTGGAGGAAATCGTTCGGGTAGAGCCCCAGCTCTTCGGCACACAGGTCCAATACACCAGCATTGCCCGGAGGACGGAGCTATGGCAGAGGATTGTCGACAGGGTCAACGCTGTGGGACAGCACCCCAGAAATCGGGAAGACATCAGGAAGCGATGGAACGACCTACGGGGGAAGGTGCGTTCCATGGTATCCAGGCACAACATCGCCGTGCAGAAGACTGGCGGAGGACCCCCACCTCAACCCCCACAATTTACAACATGGGAGGAGGAAGTCTTGAACATCCTCCATCCTGACGGCCTCGCAGGAGTCGGCGGAGGAATGGACACTGGTAAGTTGAAGCTTCACTACTGCTTCCCCCCCACCTGCATGCCAAATCATACCCCAACCCTCACCCCCACCCTCGAACCCCACCCTCACCCCCACCCCCATCCTCACCCCCACCCTCACCCTCACCCCCACCACCATCCTCACCCCCACCACCATCCTCACCCCCACCACCATCCTCACCCCCACCCCCAGCACACCTATTCCCTGCCAATGTCTCACCATCACAACCCACACATCCCAAAACCTAGGCCTGCATGCGTCCACTAAGCATGGACACCCATCACCAAAGCATGCCCAATGCATATACACATCCCCCCCACAAGCCACCCTCACCAAAGCCCCCACACACGAATGCCAGCACTTGGGGACACGGGAACCCACAGATACACCCATATGCCACACATTGAAACTATAACCATACCTCTATACCCCTGCAGGACCCGACCGTCAACACACAGCCACGGAGGGCCCAGAATTCTCCACACCCCCCACCCAAGAGGCCGTCAGCGATGACAGCAGCTCTGTCGACCTGGACACCGATGACCAGCCCGGACCATCGGGGACCTCTAGACAGTCGGTTCCCCTCACACAGGCACAGGCCACTACAGACCCAAACCCCTCTGGGAACACCAGCACAGCTCCCACCCAGCGGGCCCATGCCTCTGTCTCCAGGGCGCGTCAATCTGCGGTGTGTCTACCACTACAGGGCACCCAGGATAACCCACCACCCCAACAACAACAGGGACCTGGGGGCAGTGGTAGTGGGCACACCGGCCAGGGGGCAGAGGCCCAGGGAAACAGGGCAACTCGGAGGGCAGCTGTGCGACAGGGGGGGGGGCGGGCCCAGGGAACCCACTCTCCACGAGGCCCTCACCACCATCATGGGAGCATACAACCGCTCCCAGGAGACGATGGCGACGGTACTGGCACGGTTCCAGGAGATCCAGGTACTGCAGGAGGAACACTATCGGGGGTACAGGGAGGACATCAGAGCCCTCACCTCCACCCTGGTTACCATGGTAGGGCTGCTGCAGGACCTCATCAACACCAGGACGGACACTCAACAACAACAAAGGGCCCCTGCCACTAGCCTGGACCAAGAACAGCCAACCACCTCCGCCGGCGCTAGTGGACAGGAGGCCCCCGCACAACAGCAGCCCACCAGACCCCCACCTCCTGCAGGAGAAGAACCACCCCGCAAGAGGGCCCTGAGATCTCGCAAGAAGACAGAGTAGGATGTCAAGACCCCCGCCAGCAAAGGATACCACCTGATGTCATCCCACTGTCCCACATTGTCACCCTGTCCATCCTTGAACTGCCCATGCTCCATCCCTCCACAGGCCTCTGGACAATGCACCTGTGTGACTGTTACTCTGGACTCTGCCATGGACATTCCTTCACCATAGCCCCCACCCACTTGAAACCACCCATCCCATTTTGAGCACTGAAATAAACACCTATTTTGCACAAAACTATCTGGAGTCTGGCTGTGATTTCCAAATATTGTAATTGACATGACAGTGCAAATATGTCCTTGTACATAGTGAAGTCAACAAACAGCTGCCACAAAGCTGTAGTCCATGGGGAAACGAAGCACAGGACTCGTAGTGGGGACCCCAGATCTGAAATAGGGAGGGAAAAGCCACAACTCAGTCATCATACACTGGGGCAAATAGACAGGCAGCAGAGATGCAGGAGAGTAGTTCACATTTACTAAATTATGTTTGAATTGTTACCTGTGTCCTATTGGAAGTACTGTTCAATGATTCTGTCCCTGTTGTCTGTTTCAGCCCCGTCGTCTTCCTCCTCGTCACTCTCCACAGGTTCCACAGCTGCCACAACACCACCGTCTCGACCATCCTCCTGCAGGAAAGGCACCTGGCGGCGCAAAGCCAGGTTGTGAAGCATGCAGCAGGCCACGATGATGTGACACACCTTCTTAGGTGAGTACATTAGGGATCCACCTGTCATATGCAGGCACCGAAACCTGGCCTTTAGGAGGCCAAAGGTGCGTTCGATCACCCTCCTAGTACGCCCATGGGCCTCATTGTACCGTTCCTCTGCCCTGGTCCGGGGATTCCTTACTGGGGTCAGTAGCCACGACAGGTTGGGGTACCCAGAGTCCCCCAATAGCCATACACGGTGTCTCTCTAGCTGTTCCATCACGTAAGGGATGCTGCTATTCCTCAGGATGTAGGCGTCATGCACTGACCCAGGGAATTTGGCATTTACATGCGAGATGTACTGGTCAGTCAAACACACCACCTGGATGTTCATGGAATGGTAACTTTTTCTGTTCCTGTACACCTGCTCCCTGTCTCTTGGGGGAACCAAAGCCACATGGGTCCCATCAATGGCACCAATGACGTTGGGAATATGTCCAAGGGCGTAGAAATCACCCTTCACTGTAGCCAATTCGCCCACCTCAGGGAAAATGATGTAGCTCCTCACGTATTTCATCAGAGCAGACAACACTCTGGATAACACCTTCGAAAACATGGGCTGAGACATCCCAGAAGCAATTCCCACTGTTGTCTGAAATGACCCACTTGCCAGGAAATGGAGTACTGACAGGACCTGCACCAGAGGGGGAATCCCTGTGGGTTGGCGGATGGGGGACATCAGGTCGGGCTCCAGCTGGGCACACAGTTCATGTATAGTGGCACGGTCAAGCCGGTAGGTCAGGATAATGTGGCGTTCTTCCATTGTCGACAGGTCCACCAGCGGTCGGTACACGCGAGGATTCATCCGTCTCTTCGCCAAACCCAGCGGACGGTGCCTAGGAAGGACAACATGGAGCACAGAGTCAAGCAACCCACAGGTACGTACTCACAGCTTGCACAGTAAACGATTCTCCATGCAGTGAATGGCGTGTCTGAGTGGCAATGCAAGGCCTAGGCCTGTGTGACGCAGTTGAAATTGAGCCATGTGGACCCTCGAAATGGCGGCTGCCTGACCTGTGAAGTGTGACAATGGGATGTGAGGTCAATGCGCTGGCGTGGCATACCGCGGCGGTCGGCGGTCGAAGACCGCGGCGCGAAGCCGCATTGGTTAACATTGAAGCCTATGGGTTTCAGGAGCCAATGGCGAAGGGCGCCGGCGGTGGCGGTACGCACCGCCGCGGTACGCACCGCCGCGGACATGACCGCCATTTCCTATCTACTTATCCACTTGCGACTTGAACTTTCACAGGAGAGGACCTATACTGCAAGTGTTGCTGTGACCTCGGTCTGGAAGGGACAATGGCTGCTGCGACTGGGGAAAGGGCCCCTGCCTTCACTGGAGAGGAGTTGGAGAAACTTGTGGATGGGGTCCTCCCCCAGTATGCGCTACTCTACGGTGCTCCAGACCAACAAGTGAGTTTAATTCAATATGGATTTGGGGCCACTGGCTGGCTTGGGGGCCTGGCGGGGGGCCTGGCGGGGATGGGGGGCATGTTGGGGCTGGCGGAGGGCCTGGCGGGGGGCCTGGCGGGGATGGGGGGCATGTTGGGGCTGGCGGGGGGCCTGGCGGGGGGCCTGGCGGGGATGGGGGGCATGTTGGGGCTGGCGGGGGCCTGGCGGGGGCATGGCGGGGATGGGGGGCATGTTGGGCCTGGCGGGGGGCCTGGCGGGGATGGGGGGCGTTGGGCCACTGGCAACGAAAATGCAGACAAACTTGAACGTGGTATTTCTCCCTCCCTGTACGTGTCACATAGGTCCGCGCCCATGAGAAGATCGGGATTTGGCGTGCCATCGCCAAGGAAGTCCGGACCCTGGGGGTCCACCATCGACGGGGCACCCACTGCCGCAAGAGGTGGGAGGACATCCGCCGCGGGACCAAGAAGACCGCCGAGTCTCTGCTGGGGATGGCCTCCCAACGTAGGCGGGGTGCCTGCCGTCAACTGACCCCCCTGATGTTCCGGATCCTGGCGGTGGCCTACCCTGATTTGGATGGGCGCGTGAGGGCAGCACAGCAGACACAAGGGGGTGAGTACAAGCATCATCTACTCTGTTGTCGCGCAGTGGAGGTGTCTGGGTGGGGGAGGAGGGCTGTGGGTCCCCCTAGGCCAGGGCGATATCTGTAGGCTGGGCACCCCCGTAAGCCCCTGTGTCCCCAGCCACCACCCTCAGTAGTGTGTCAGTACAGCCATCCCTGGGCCGTGTCATCCATGGGTGCAGTTGTCAACTCTAGGCGTGTAGGGCATGTTCCACGGAATGCGTAGCGGACCCCAAGTGCGCAACTTAGTGCAGGGGGCATCTGTGTCTGTCATGTCCGCTAACTGTACCGGTGATCCATGTACTCAAAATCTCTTTATTTCTCTCTCCCCCCCCCCTTTTTGTTTGTCTTTCTGTGCTTGTGTGCATCAGCATCATCAGGCGGAGGAGAAGTGGCATCGGGGCAGGAGGGAGCTGCATCTCACATGGCCCAGGAGGGCCATGCCACAGAGTCTGACTGGACCAGTGAGACGGAGAGCGAAGGGAGCTCCACAACGGGGATGACTGGATCCTGCAGCGACACGGACACGTCCTCAGAAGGGAGCTCCCTTGCGGGGGTGGCACCATCCGTGCCCCCCGCCATTACAGGTACAGCCGCCACCCAGCGCACCATCTCCGCCCTCCCAGCAGCCCCTCAGCGTTCGCCCCGTGCCCGCTCTGCCAGGAAGCCGGGCATCTCCTTCGCCCCAGGCACCTCAGGCCCTGCCCCTGTTACCCCCGCTGCCCTCAGTGAGGAGGTCATTGACCTCCTCCGAACGCTCATTGTTGGGCAGACTACCCTTTTGAATGCCATCCAGGGGGTGGAGAGGGAGGTTCATCGCAGCAATGCGTACCTGGAGGGCATTCATTCGGGTCAGGCTGCCCATCAGCGATCGTTCCAGGCTCTGGCCTCAGCACTGACGGCAGCCATTGTCCCTGTCTCCTGCCTCCCTCTACTAACTCCCTCCTCCCAGTCTCCTGTTCCTCTGCCTGTCCCACCCACACCATCAGACCAGCCTGCACACACCTCAACACCCAAGAGCAGCTCATCCAAACATAAGCACCACAGATCACGCAGACATTCACACAAGCAACATTCCGATGCAGACATGCCAACAGTCACTACCACCTCTGTGACCCCCACCTCCTCGTCTCCCTCCTCCCTCCCTGTGACGTCTACACTCACACCTTCATTCACCTCACCATCAGCCAGTGTTTCCATCACCAGCATACCCTCCACTCCAGTCCGCACACGTGCAGTCACCACCCCCACTGCCATTTACATGTCCCCTGTGTCCTCTCCCACTGTGTCTGTCACCCCCTCTTCCACACCACACAAACGCAGCCACCCACCCACCCAACAGCCATCCACCTCACGACAGCCTCCCGCTCCTGCACCTGCACCCAAAGACAGCAAACTTGTCTCGCCTACAACCACATCCTCTCCCTCCACTCCCATACCCGCTGTACCTACCACTCTCCATTGTCCCAAGAAAATCTATCTCTCTACTGCTACCTTCTTTCCTGACCCTGAGCCCCCCCCTCCTTCTCGTCGGGGTAAAAAGAGCACCTCAGCCACCACCAGCCCTGCAGCCCCCTTGACAAGGGTGCAGGGGTATTGGAGCCCACCAGCCCGCAGGTCTGGATCTTCGCCCAGCAGCAAGGGGACAGCCAGCCCACCCCCTGGGAAGAGGAGCAGAAGGCGGAAGGGCCGCCGCCGGAGCCCGGATTCGATATCCCCCCAGGACACTGGCCAGCCACCGTCAACAGCCACAACTCCAAAGGGAGGAAAGGGCCACAGACTCCCGACTAAGGAGGGCAAGGGCAGCAAGGCGGAGAAGTCAGGCAGCAGGCCTGCTGCCCATGGAGGAACCGTCACAGCTGCCCAGGAGGAGCCCGCAACCCCCATAGCCGCTGCCTCGGGAGGAACCGGCACAGCTGCCCCGGGAGAGCCCACCACCCCCATAGCCGCTGCCCAGGGAGGACCCAGCCCAGCTGGCCAGGAGGGCCCCACCACCCACAGCCCAGGTGGGCATTGAAGGAGCACCATCCCCGCTGCCCAGGAGGGCACCACCAGGCAATGAGCAGTTGGCCATAGAATGGCCGCCGTCTCCAGCACCGCTCCGCTGGGGACCGCCGTCTCAAGGACCGCTGAACTGGGCCCTTCAAGGCAGGAACCGCTGAACTGGGCCCTTCAAGGCAGGAACCGCTGAACTGGGCCCTTCAAGGCAGGAACCGCTGAACTGGGCCCTTCAAGGCAGGAACCGCTGAACTGGGCCCTTCAAGGCAAGAACCGCTGAACTGGGCCCCGCCGTCTCCAGCACCGCTCCGCTGGGGACCGCCGTCTCAAGAACCGCTGAACTGGGCCCTTCAAGGCAGGAACCGCTGAACTGGGCCCTTCAAGGCAGGAACCGCTGAACTGGGCCCCGCCGTCTCCAGCACCGCTCCGCTGGGGACCGCCGTCTCAAGAACCGCTGAACTGGGCCCTTCAAGGCAGGAACCGCTGAACTGGGCCCCGCCGTCTCCAGCACCGCTCCGCTGGGGACCGCCGTCTCAAGAACCGCTGAACTGGGCCCTTCAAGGCAGGAACCGCTGAACTGGGCCCCGCCGTCTCCAGCACCGCTCCGCTGGGGACCGCCGTCTCAAGAACCGCTGAACTGGGCCCTTCAAGGCAAGAACCGCTAAACTGGGCCCCGCCGTCTCCAGCACCGCTCCGCTGGGGACCGCCGTCTCAAGAACCGCTGAACTGGGCCCTTCAAGGCAGGAACCGCTGAACTGGGCCCCGCCGTCTCCAGCACCGCTCCGCTGGGGACCGCCGTCTCAAGAACCGCTGAACTGGGCCCTTCAAGGCAGGAACCGCTGAACTGGGCCCTTCAAGGCAGGAACCGCTGAACTGGGCCCCGCCGTCTCCAGCACCGCTCCGCTGGGGACCGCCGTCTCAAGAACCGCTGAACTGGGCCCTTCAAGGCAGGAACCGCTGAACTGGGCCCCGCCGTCTCCAGCACCGCTCCGCTGGGGACCGCCGTCTCAAGAACCGCTGAACTGGGCCCTTCAAGGCAGGAACCGCTGAACTGGGCCCTTCAAGGCAGGAACCGCTGAACTGGGCCCCGCCGTCTCCAGCACCGCTCCGCTGGGGACCGCCGTCTCAAGAACCGCTGAACTGGGCCCTTCCAGGCAGGAACCGCTGGCCCTTTGGCAGACGTGGCAGGGCAGGATCTGTCTCGGGCAGGGCTGCAGGATGTCCTCTGGCCAACATGCCTCCTCCAGTGGCAGTGGAGTCTGTTATGGACTGTTTGGACTGTGGCTTTGCTCTCCCCAGGATGGCCCAGTGGGCAGGCCACCCACTGTATGGACTGTTTGGACTGTGGCTTTGCTCTCCCCAGGATGGCCCAGTGGGCAGGCCACCCACTGTATGGACTGTTTGGACTGTGGCTTTGCTCTCCCCAGGATGGCCCAGTGGTCATGGAGTCCCCTCGTGGATCTGGCGTTGTGTACTCAAGTGGCTGAGGTGCCCCCCCTTCCCTTCCCCCTGAGGTGCCTGTCCTTTTTTCTTTCTGATGCCCCTGCAGTGTTCTCTCCGTGGAGTTCTTGTCGTGGGACTGGGCCTTGCCCCTTTGCTCAGGACCCCTGTGGTCCACGGACAGTGGTTGGACTACATTTAGTAGCTGTATATATTTTGTACATAGTTTATTTATTTATTTGGATTGCTGCTGTCCATTTTTCAATATATCTGCCCGTTTGAGATCTCTTCTTTTGGTCTTTGCATTATTTCGGAAGGGGGGGGTTTGTGGGTTGTGACAGTGATCTGTGGGAATGCATTGATGTGTGTGTTGTAGTGGGTGTGGGTGGGTGGGTGTGTGCCGGTAATCTTTTCCCTCCCCTGTGTCGTAGGTGCAGTACTCACCGATGTCTTCCGCGCCGCCGGGCGTGCTCCTGGTACAGGAGCAGGTATAGGAGTGCGGGGATGACCTGCAACTCGGGTTCCATACTGCCGGGATCTCGCGTGGTGTATGTGGAGGTGAGCGTTTTCCCGTTCGTAGTCTGTTTCCGCCGTGTTTTTATCGGCGGTGCTCCCGCCCCGGAAAAGGTGGCGGATTGGTGGGTCGTGATAGGGTGGGAGGTACATTGTCTGCCGCCTGGCTGTTGGCGGGGACCGCCGCGCTGTTTGTTTGTTCCGCCGTGGCGGGCGGAGTGTTAATGCGGCGGGCTGTGTTGGCGGTTCCCGCCAGGGTCAGAATTGCATATTTCGGACCGCCGGCCTGTTGGCGGGTTGGCCGCCGCTTTATCACCGACCGCCAGGGTCAGAATGAGGGCCATAGTGTCCTCCCTGTACTTTTCTCAAGGGGTATTCCTTTCCCTCATTTTTCTGTTCCACCTTGACCTTCTCTTTCTTAGACCACAGCTCTCTGAACTTCTCAGTATAGCTCCCTTCCCGAATGTTTTCAATCAATGTCTTCACATATATTCGTAACCCACTAAATTTTAGCGTTCTTAGCTTTTTCTCACCCATTGCCATACTAGCATTATTTCACAACTTTTTTTCACTGAGTTATATTGATTCTACATTCATCCACCACCTTTTTCCATCCTTGCGTGCACTTCTCTTGCCTCTCTTGCTGCTTCCTTGCTCATGTAAAGCAATTCATTCTCCGCGTAGTGTCCTAAGTGACCCATTCCTACATTTCCCCCTAAAGATTGCCTTAAATTCTGTTTTCAGCTGGCCAAGGATGATTCAATGTGAGGGTTGCCCTTCACTTGGTGAGTTCCCTCCACACAAGGGCTACTAATGGCGCCCCTCCAGGCTTTGGTGCTGAGTCCTGAGGTAAATTTGGGATTGTTTGACTTGGGGTGGCCTTAACAAGTGCCTAAGCCAAGAAAGTGGTTGTGGCACTTAATGAAGCCAGAGTGCTTGCTACTACTGGTGCAGGGGTGTGAGCAAAGGATAGAGCAGCAGTTTCTATACAACTTGGCTGCGTGTGGACTTCCGTGGCGAAATCTGCAACCATTCCCATGGCTACCTGAGCAGTAGCCCTTGGTGCAGCTTATGCTGCATTATATGGGGTGGTCTTATGCTAAGTAGCTCTTCTATGAAGGCATTTTCCTCCTCACTGTTTGTTACTACCTTCCTCCTTGGTTTTCGTTCTCTTTGTTTTCTAATCAAGGGACAAGCCCCAACAGTTTCGATGAACTTCTCTCTCTCTACTTTCTCTGCCTCTCCTCATCCTACCAGTTTCCCCGTGCACAAGCCCTACTCCTGATTTTTAACTCTAGTTTCTTTATTTTCTTTTTGCTTGCCACTTGTCCCCAAAGATTCAACACTTTAAATTTAAATGGTGTGGGTGTGTACTGTGGTTTTCAATTTTAAAGTGTACATTCATCTCCTCAAATTCTTGATTTGAGTGATGTGGAAAGTTCCACTCAATGGAAATTAAAGTTCCCTATCTTTGGACATATAATTGTGCCATTGGTTGAGCCACATGTACGTGTGCAACCCTTTCCTTGCTGCCAATTTCTACCTGGAGTGCTGTCAGGAGGAAACCTTTCCACCTCATTTATGTCATTCTTCTTCTTTGACAAAGGATTTCCCATTCCCCTTTATAGCAATATCTCAGTTACCCCCTTGCAATCTTTTGCTTATTTCTCACAGTCAAGCTTGCAATCTATTCACTAATACCAGCACATCTCTATTAACCCCTTCGCTGCCAGGCCTTTTCCCCCTCCTGTGCCGAGCCTTTTTTTGGCTATTTGGAGCAGTTCGCGCTTAGGCCCTCATAACTTTTTGTTCACATAAGCTACCCACGCCAAATTTGCGTCCTTTTTTTCCAACATCCTAGGGATTCTAGAGGTACCCAGACTTTGTGGGTTCCCCAGAAGGAGGCCAAGAAATTAGCCAAAAAACAGTGAAAATTTCGTTTTTTTAAAAAAAATTGGAAAAATGGGCTGCAGAAGAAGGCTTGTGGTTTTTTCCCTGAAAAGGGCATCAACAAAGGGTTTGCAGTGATAAAATCACCAGCTTCCCAGCTTTCAGGAACAGGCAGACTTGAATCAGAAAACCCAATTTTTCAACAAAATTTTGGCATTTTACTGGGACATACCCCATTTTTACGATTTTTTGTGCTTTCAGCCTCCTTCCAGTCAGTGACAGAAATGGGCATGAAACCAACGCTGGATCCCAGAAACCGCAACATTTTTGAAAAGTAGACAAAAATCTGAATTCAGGAAGGGGTCATTTGTGTAGATCCTACAAGGGTTTCCTACAGAAAATAACAACTGAAAAAGAAAAATATTGAAATTGAGGTGAAAAAAACATCAATTTTTCTCTACGTTTTACTCTGTAACTTTTTCCAGCAATGTCAGATTTTCGAAAGCAATATACCGTTACGTCTGCTGGACTCTTCTGGTTGCGGGGATATATAGGGCTTATAGGTTCATCAAGAACTCTAGGTACCCAGAGCCAATAAATGACCTGCACCCTGCAGTGGGTTTTCAATCTATGCCGGGTATACAGCAATTCATTTGCTGAAATATAAAGAGTAAAAAATAGCTATCAAGAAAACCTTTGTATTTCCAAAATGGGCACAAGATAAGGTGTTGAGAAGCAGTGGTTATTTGCACATCTCTGAATTCCGGGGTGCCCATACTAGCATGTGAATTACAGGGCATTTCTGAAATAGACGTCTTTTTTACACACTGTCTTACATTTGGAAGGAAAAAATGTAGAGAAAGACAAGGGGCAATAACACTTGCTTTGCTATTCTATGTTCCCCCAAGTCTCCCGATAAAAATGATACCTCACTTGTGTGGGTAGGCCTAGCGCCCGCGACAGGATATGCCCCAAAACACAACGTGGACACATCACAGAAAACAGGTGTTTTTTGCAAAGTGCCTACCTGTAGATTTTGGCCTGTAGCTCAGCCGCCACCCAGGGAAACCTACCAAACCTGTGCATTTCTGAAAACTAGAGACCTAGGGGAATCCAAGATGGGGTGACTTGTGTGGCTCGGACCAGGTTCTGTTACCCAGAATCCTTTGCAAACCTCAAAATGTGGCTAAAAAAACACATGTTCCTCACATTTCTGTGGCAGAAAGTTCTGGAATCTGAGAGGAGCCACGAATTTCCTTCCACCCAGCGTTCCCCCACATCTCCCGATAAAAATGATACCTCACTTGTGTGGGTAGGCCTAGCGCCCGCGACAGTAGATGCCCCAAATCGCAACGTGGACACAGCCAAATTGGTGAAGGAAAACAGAGGTGTTTTTTGCAAAGTGCCTACCTGTAGATTTTAGCCTGTAGCTCAGCCGCCACCTAGGGAAACCTACCAAACCTGTGCATTTCTGAAAACTAGAGACCGAGGGGAATCTAAGATGGGGTGACTTGTGTGGCTCGGACCAGGTTCTGTTACCCAGAATCCTTTGCAAACCTCAAAATTTGGCTAAAAAAACACATGTTCCTCACATTTCTGTGGCAGAAAGTTCTGGAATCTGAGAGGAGCCACGAATTTCCTTCCACCCAGCGTTCCTCCACGTCTCCCGATAAAAATGATACCTCACTTGTGTGGGTAGGCCTAGTGCCCGCGACAGGAAACGCCCCAAAGCGCAACGTGGACACAGCCAAATTGGAGAAGGAAAACAGAGGTGTTTTTTGCAAAGTGCCTACCTGTAGATTTTGGCCTGTAGCTCAGCCGCCACCTAGGGAAACCTACCAAACCTGTGCATTTCTGAAAACTAGAGACCTAGGGGAATCCAAGATGGGGTGACTTGTGTGGCTCGGACCAGGTTCTGTTACCCAGAATCCTTTGCAAACCTCAAAATTTGGCTAAAAATACACATGTTCCTCACATTTCTGTGGCAGAAAGTTCTGGAATCTGAGAGGAGCCACGAATTTCCTTCCACCCAGCGTTCCCCCACGTCTCCCGATAAAAATGATACCTCACTTGTGTGGGTAGGCCTAGCGCCCGCGACAGGAAACACCCCAAAGCGCAACGTGGACACAGCCAAATTGGTGAAGGAAAACAGAGGTGTTTTTTGCAAAGTGCCTACCTGTAGATTTTGGCCTGTAGCTCAGCCGCCACCTAGGGAAACCTACCACACCTGTGCATTTCTGAAAACTAGAGACCTAGGGGAATCCAAGATGGGGTGACTTGTGTGGCTCGGACCAGGTTCTGTTACCCAGAATCCTTTGCAAACCTCAAAATTTGGCTAAAAATACACATGTTCCTCACATTTCTGTGGCAGAAAGTTCTGGAATCTGAGAGGAGCCACGAATTTCCTTCCACCCAGCGTTCCCCCACGTCTCCCGATAAAAATGATACCTCACTTGTGTGGGTAGGCCTAGCGCCCGCGACAGGAAACGCCCCAAAGCGCAACGTGGACACAGCCAAATTGGTGAAGGAAAACAGAGGTGTTTTTTGCAAAGTGCCTACCTGTAGATTTTGGCCTGTAGCTCAGCCGTCACCTAGGGAAACCTACCACACCTGTGCATTTCTGAAAACTAGAGACCTAGGGGAATCCAAGATGGGGTGACTTGTGTGGCTCGGACCAGGTTCTGTTACCCAGAATCCTTTGCAAACCTCAAAATTTGGCTAAAAATACACATGTTCCTCACATTTCTGTGGCAGAAAGTTCTGGAATCTGAGAGGAGCCACGAATTTAATTCCACCCAGCGTTCCCCCACGTCTCCCGATAAAAATGATACCTCACTTGTGTGGGTAGGCCTAGCGCCCGCGACAGGAAACGCCCCAAAGCGCAACATGGACACAGCCAAATAGGTGAAGGAAAACAGAGGTGTTTTTTGCAAAGTGCCTACCTGTAGATTTTGGCCTGTAGCTCAGCCGCCACCTAGGGAAACCTACCAAACCTGTGCATTTCTGAAAACTAGAGACCTAGGGGAATCCAAGATGGGGTGACTTGTGTGGCTCGGACCAGGTTCTGTTACCCAGAATCCTTTGCAAACCTCAAAATTTGGCTAAAAATACACATGTTCCTCACATTTCTGTGGCAGAAAGTTCTGGAATCTGAGAGGAGCCACGAATTTAATTCCACCCAGCGTTCCCCCACGTCTCCCGATAAAAATGATACCTCACTTGTGTGGGTAGGCCTAGCGCCCGCGAAAGGAAACGTCCCAAAGCGCAACGTGGACACAGCCAAATAGGTGAAGGAAAACAGAGGTGTTTTTTGCAAAGTGCCTACCTGTAGATTTTGGCCTGTAGCTCAGCCGCCACCTAGGGAAACCTACCAAACCTGTGCATTTCTGAAAACTAGAGACCTAGGGGAATCCAAGATGGGGTGACTTGTGTGGCTCGGACCAGGTTCTGTTACCCAGAATCCTTTGCAAACCTCAAAATTTGGCTAAAAATACACATGTTCCTCACATTTCTGTGGCAGAAAGTTCTGGAATCTGAGAGGAGCCACGAATTTCCTTCCACCCAGCGTTCCCCCACGTCTCCCGATAAAAATGATACCTCACTTGTGTGGGTAGGCCTAGCGCCCGCGACAGGAAACGCCCCAAAGCGCAACGTGGACACAGCCAAATTGGTGAAGGAAAACAGAGGTGTTTTTTGCAAAGTGCCTACCTGTAGATTTTGGCCTGTAGCTCAGCCGCCACCTAGGGAAACCTTCCAAACCTGTGCATTTCTGAAAACTAGAGACCTAGGGGAATCCAAGATGGGGTGACTTGTGTGGCTCAGACCAGGTTCTGTTACCCAGAATCCTTTGCAAACCTCAAAATTTGGCTAAAAATACACATGTTCCACACATTTCTGTGGCAGAAAGTTCTGGAATCTGAGAGGAGCCACGAATTTCCTTCCACCCAGCGTTCCCCCACGTCTCCCGATAAAAATGATACCTCACTTGTGTGGGTAGGCCAAGCGCTCGCGACAGGAAACGCCCCAAAGCGCAACGTGGACACAGCCAAATTGGTGAAGGAAAACAGAGGTGTTTATTGCAAAGTGCCTACCTGTAGATTTTGGCCTGTAGCTCAGCCGCCACCTAGGGAAACCTACCAAACCTGTGCATTTATGAAAACAAGAGACCTAGGGGAATCCAAGATGGGGTGACTTGTGTGGCTCGGACCAGGTTCTGTTACCCAGAATCCTTTGCAAACCTCAAAATTTGGCTAAAAAAACACATGTTCCTCACATTTCTGTGGCAGAAAGTTCTGGAATCTGAGAGGAGCCACAAATTTCCTTCCACCCAGCGTTCCCCCACATCTCCCGATAAAAATGATACCTCACTTGTGTGGGTAGGCCTAGCGCCCGCGACAGGAAATGCCCCAAAGCGCAACGTGGACACAGACAAATTGGTGAAGGAAAACAGATGTGTTTTTTGCAAAGTGCCTACCTGTAGATTTTGGCCTGTAGCACAGCCGCCACCTAGGGAAACCTACCAAACCTGTGCATTTCTGAAAACTAGAGACCTAGCGGAATCCAAGATGGGGTGACTTGTGTGGCTCGGACCAGGTTCTGTTTCCCAGAATCCTTTGCAAACCTCCAAATGTGGCTAAAAAAACACATGTTCCTCACATTTCTGTGGCAGAGAGTTCTGGAATCTGAGAGGAGCCACGAATTTCCTTCCACCCAGCGTTCCCCCACGTCTCTCGATAAAAATGATACCTCACTTGTGTGGGTAGGCCTAGCGCCCGCGACAGGAAACGCCCCAAAACGCAACGTGGACACAGCCAAATTGGTGAAGGAAAACAGAGGTGTTTTTTGCAAAGTGCCTACCTGTAGATTTTGGCCTGTAGCTCAGCCGCCACCTAGGGAAACCTACCAAACCTGTGCATTTCTGAAAACTAGAGACCTAGGGGAATCCAAGATGGGGTGACTTGTGTGGCTCGGACCAGGTTCTGTTACCCAGAATCCTTTGCAAACCTCAAAATTTGGATAAAAATACACATGTTCCTCAGATTTCTGTGGCAGAAAGTTCTGGAATCTGAGAGGAGCCACGAATTTCCTTCCACCCAGCGTTCCCCCACGTCTCCCGATAAAAATGATACCTCACTTGTGTGGGTAGGCCTAGCGCCCGCGACAGGAAACGCCCCAAAGCGCAACGTGGACACAGCCAAATTGGTGAAGGAAAACAGAGGTGTTTTTTGCAAAGTGCCTACCTGTAGATTTTGGCCTGTAGCTCAGCCGCCACCTAGGGAAACCTACCAAACCTGTGCATTTCTGAAAACTAGAGACCTAGGGGAATCCAAGATGGGGTGACTTGTGTGGCTCGGACCAGGTTCTGTTACCCAGAATCCTTTGCAAACCTCAAAATGTGGCTAAAAAAACACATGTTCCTCACATTTCTGTGGCAGAAAGTTCTGGAATCTGAGAGGAGCCACGAATTTCCTTCCACCCAGCGTTCCCCCACATCTCCCGATAAAAATGATACCTCACTTGTGTGGGTAGGCCTAGCGCCCGCGACAGTAGATGCCCCAAATCGCAACGTGGACACAGCCAAATTGGTGAAGGAAAACAGAGGTGTTTTTTGCAAAGTGCCTACCTGTAGATTTTAGCCTGTAGCTCAGCCGCCACCTAGGGAAACCTACCAAACCTGTGCATTTCTGAAAACTAGAGACCGAGGGGAATCTAAGATGGGGTGACTTGTGTGGCTCGGACCAGGTTCTGTTACCCAGAATCCTTTGCAAACCTCAAAATTTGGCTAAAAAAACACATGTTCCTCACATTTCTGTGGCAGAAAGTTCTGGAATCTGAGAGGAGCCACGAATTTCCTTCCACCCAGCGTTCCTCCACGTCTCCCGATAAAAATGATACCTCACTTGTGTGGGTAGGCCTAGTGCCCGCGACAGGAAACGCCCCAAAGCGCAACGTGGACACAGCCAAATTGGTGAAGGAAAACAGAGGTGTTTTTTGCAAAGTGCCTACCTGTAGATTTTGGCCTGTAGCTCAGCCGCCACCTAGGGAAACCTACCAAACCTGTGCATTTCTGAAAACTAGAGACCTAGGGGAATCCAAGATGGGGTGACTTGTGTGGCTCGGACCAGGTTCTGTTACCCACAATCCTTTGCAAACCTCAAAATTTGGCTAAAAATACACATGTTCCTCACATTTCTGTGGCAGAAAGTTCTGGAATCTGAGAGGAGCCACGAATTTCCTTCCACCCAGCGTTCCCCCACGTCTCCCGATAAAAATGATACCTCACTTGTGTGGGTAGGCCTAGCGCCCGCGACAGGAAACACCCCAAAGCGCAACGTGGACACAGCCAAATTGGTGAAGGAAAACAGAGGTGTTTTTTGCAAAGTGCCTACCTGTAGATTTTGGCCTGTAGCTCAGCCGCCACCTAGGGAAACCTACCAAACCTGTGCATTTCTGAAAACTAGAGACCTAGGGGAATCCAAGATGGGGTGACTTGTGTGGCTCGGACCAGGTTCTGTTACCCAGAATCCTTTGCAAACCTCAAAATTTGGCTAAAAATACACATGTTCCTCACATTTCTGTGACAGCAAGTTCTGGAATCTGAGAGGAGCCACGAATTTCCTTCCACCCTGCGTTCCCCCACGTCTCTCGATAAAAATGATACCTCACTTGTGTGGGTAGGCCTAGCGTCCGCGACAGGAAACGCCCCAAAGCGCAACGTGGACACAGCCAAATTGGTGAAGGAAAACAGAGGTGTTTTTTGCAAAGTGCCTACCTGTAGATTTTGGCCTGTAGCTCAGCCGCCACCTAGGGAAACCTACCACACCTGTGCATTTCTGAAAACTAGAGACCTAGGGGAATCCAAGATGGGGTGACTTGTGTGGCTCGGACCAGGTTCTGTTACCCAGAATCCTTTGCAAACCTCAAAATTTGGCTAAAAATACACATGTTCCTCACATTTCTGTGGCAGAAAGTTCTGGAATCTGAGAGGAGCCACGAATTTCCTTCCACCCAGCGTTCCCCCACGTCTCCCGATAAAAATGATACCTCACTTGTGTGGGTAGGCCTAGCGCCCGCGACAGGAAACGCCCCAAAGCGCAACGTGGACACAGCCAAATTGGTGAAGGAAAACAGAGGGGTTTTTTGCAAAGTGCCTACCTGTAGATTTTGGCCTGTAGCTCAGCCGTCACCTAGGGAAACCTACCACACCTGTGCATTTCTGAAAACTAGAGACCTAGGGGAATCCAAGATGGGGTGACTTGTGTGGCTCGGACCAGGTTCTGTTACCCAGAATCCTTTGCAAACCTCAAAATTTGGCTAAAAATACACATGTTCCTCACATTTCTGTGGCAGAAAGTTCTGGAATCTGAGAGGAGCCACGAATTTAATTCCACCCAGCGTTCCCCCACGTCTCCCGATAAAAATGATACCTCACTTGTGTGGGTAGGCCTAGCGCCCGCGACAGGAAACGCCCCAAAGCGCAACGTGGACACAGCCAAATAGGTGAAGGAAAACAGAGGTGTTTTTTGCAAAGTGCCTACCTGTAGATTTTGGCCTGTAGCTCAGCCGCCACCTAGGGAAACCTACCAAACCTGTGCATTTCTGAAAATTAGAGACCTAGGGGAATCCAAGATGGGGTGACTTGTGTGGCTCGGACCAGGTTCTGTTACCCAGAATCCTTTGCAAACCTCAAAATTTGGCTAAAAATACACATGTTCCTCACATTTCTGTGGCAGAAAGTTCTGGAATCTGAGAGGAGCCACGAATTTAATTCCACCCAGCGTTCCCCCACGTCTCCCGATAAAAATGATACCTCACTTGTGTGGGTAGGCCTAGCGCCCGCGACAGGAAACGCCCCAAAGCGCAACGTGGACACAGCCAAATAGGTGAAGGAAAACAGAGGTGTTTTTTGCAAAGTGCCTACCTGTAGATTTTGGCCTGTAGCTCAGCCGCCACCTAGGGAAACCTACCAAACCTGTGCATTTCTGAAAACTAGAGACCTAGGGGAATCCAAGATGGGGTGACTTGTGTGGCTCGGACCAGGTTCTGTTACCCAGAATCCTTTGCAAACCTCAAAATTTGGCTAAAAATACACATGTTCCTCACATTTCTGTGGCAGAAAGTTCTGGAATCTGAGAGGAGCCACGAATTTCCTTCCACCCAGCGTTCCCCCACGTCTCCCGATAAAAATGATACCTCACTTGTGTGGGTAGGCCTAGCGCCCGCGACAGGAAACGCCCCAAAGCGCAACGTGGACACAGCCAAATTGGTGAAGGAAAACAGAGGTGTTTTTTGCAAAGTGCCTACCTGTAGATTTTGGCCTGTAGCTCAGCCGCCACCTAGGGAAACCTACCAAACCTGTGCATTTCTGAAAACTAGAGACCTAGGGGAATCCAAGATGGGGTGACTTGTGTGGCTCAGACCAGGTTCTGTTACCCAGAATCCTTTGCAAACCTCAAAATTTGGCTAAAAATACACATGTTCCTCACATTTCTGTGGCAGAAAGTTCTGGAATCTGAGAGGAGCCACGAATTTCCTTCCACCCAGCGTTCCCCCACGTCTCCCGATAAAAATGATACCTCACTTGTGTGGGTAGGCCAAGCGCCCGCGACAGGAAACGCCCCAAAGCGCAACGTGGACACAGCCAAATTGGTGAAGGAAAACAGAGGTGTTTATTGCAAAGTGCCTACCTGTAGATTTTGGCCTGTAGCTCAGCCGCCACCTAGGGAAACCTACCAAACCTGTGCATTTCTGAAAACTAGAGACCTAGCGGAATCCAAGATGGGGTGACTTGTGTGGCTCGGACCAGGTTCTGTTACCCAGAATCCTTTGCAAACCTCAAAATTTGGCTAAAAAAACACATGTTCCTCACATTTCTGTGGCAGAAAGTTCTGGAATCTGAGAGGAGCCACGAATTTCCTTCCACCCAGCGTTCCTCCACGTCTCCCGATAAAAATGATACCTCACTTGTGTGGGTAGGCCTAGTGCCCGCGACAGGAAACGCCCCAAAGCGCAACGTGGACACAGCCAAATTGGTGAAGGAAAACAGAGGTGTTTTTTGCAAAGTGCCTACCTGTAGATTTTGGCCTGTAGCTCAGCCGCCACCTAGGGAAACCTACCAAACCTGTGCATTTCTGAAAACTAGAGACCTAGGGGAATCCAAGATGGGGTGACTTGTGTGGCTCGGACCAGGTTCTGTTACCCAGAATCCTTTGCAAACCTCAAAATTTGGCTAAAAATACACATGTTCCTCACATTTCTGTGGCAGAAAGTTCTGGAATCTGAGAGGAGCCATGAATTTCCTTCCACCCAGCGTTCCCCCACGTCTCCCGATAAAAATGATACCTCACTTGTGTGGGTAGGCCTAGCGCCCGCGACAGGAAACACCCCAAAGCGCAACGTGGACACAGCCAAATTGGTGAAGGAAAACAGAGGTGTTTTTTGCAAAGTGCCTACCTGTAGATTTTGGCCTGTAGCTCAGCCGCCACCTAGGGAAACCTACCAAACCTGTGCATTTCTGAAAACTAGAGACCTAGGGGAATCCAAGATGGGGTGACTTGTGTGGCTCGGACCAGGTTCTGTTACCCAGAATCCTTTGCAAACCTCAAAATTTGGCTAAAAATACACATGTTCCTCACATTTCTGTGACAGAAAGTTCTGGAATCTGAGAGGAGCCACGAATTTCCTTCCACCCAGCGTTCCCCCACGTCTCCCAATAAAAATGATACCTCACTTGTGTGGGTAGGCCTAGCGTCCGCGACAGGAAACGCCCCAAAGCGCAACGTGGACACAGCCAAATTGGTGAAGGAAAACAGAGGTGTTTTTTGCAAAGTGCCTACCTGTAGATTTTGGCCTGTAGCTCAGCCGCCACCTAGGGAAACCTACCACACCTGTGCATTTCTGAAAACTAGAGACCTAGGGGAATCCAAGATGGGGTGACTTGTGTGGCTCGGACCAGGTTCTGTTACCCAGAATCCTTTGCAAACCTCAAAAATTTGGCTAAAAATACACATGTTCCTCACATTTCTGTGGCAGAAAGTTCTGGAATCTGAGAGGAGCCACGAATTTCCTTCCACCCAGCGTTCCCCCACGTCTCCCGATAAAAATGATACCTCACTTGTGTGGGTAGGCCTAGCGCCCGCGACAGGAAACGCCCCAAAGCGCAACGTGGACACAGCCAAATTGGTGAAGGAAAACAGAGGTGTTTTTTGCAAAGTGCCTACCTGTAGATTTTGGCCTGTAGCTCAGCCGTCACCTAGGGAAACCTACCACACCTGTGCATTTCTGAAAACTAGAGACCTAGGGGAATCCAAGATGGGGTGACTTGTGTGGCTCGGACCAGGTTCTGTTACCCAGAATCCTTTGCAAACCTCAAAATTTGGCTAAAAATACACATGTTCCTCACATTTCTGTGGCAGAAAGTTCTGGAATCTGAGAGGAGCCACGAATTTAATTCCACCCAGCGTTCCCCCACGTCTCCCGATAAAAATGATACCTCACTTGTGTGGGTAGGCCTAGCGCCCGCGACAGGAAACGCCCCAAAGCGCAACGTGGACACAGCCAAATAGGTGAAGGAAAACAGAGGTGTTTTTTGCAAAGTGCCTACCTGTAGATTTTGGCCTGTAGCTCAGCCGCCACCTAGGGAAACCTACCAAACCTGTGCATTTCTGAAAACTAGAGATCTAGGGGAATCCAAGATGGGGTGACTTGTGTGGCTCGGACCAGGTTCTGTTACCCAGAATCCTTTGCAAACCTCAAAATTTGGCTAAAAATACACATGTTCCTCACATTTCTGTGGCAGAAAGTTCTGGAATCTGAGAGGAGCCACGAATTTAATTCCACCCAGCGTTCCCCCACGTCTCCCGATAAAAATGATACCTCACTTGTGTGGGTAGGCCTAGCGCCCGCGACAGGAAACGCCCCAAAGCGCAACGTGGACACAGCCAAATAGGTGAAGGAAAACAGAGGTGTTTTTTGCAAAGTGCCTACCTGTAGATTTTGGCCTGTAGCTCAGCCGCCACCTAGGGAAACCTACCAAACCTGTGCATTTCTGAAAACTAGAGACCTAGGGGAATCCAAGATGGGGTGACTTGTGTGGCTCGGACCAGGTTCTGTTACCCAGAATCCTTTGCAAACCTCAAAATTTGGCTAAAAATACACATGTTCCTCACATTTCTGTGGCAGAAAGTTCTGGAATCTGAGAGGAGCCACGAATTTCCTTCCACCCAGCGTTCCCCCACGTCTCCCGATAAAAATGATACCTCACTTGTGTGGGTAGGCCTAGCGCCCGCGACAGGAAACGCCCCAAAGCGCAACGTGGACACAGCCAAATTGGTGAAGGAAAACAGAGGTGTTTTTTGCAAAGTGCCTACCTGTAGATTTTGGCCTGTAGCTCAGCCGCCACCTAGGGAAACCTACCAAACCTGTGCATTTCTGAAAACTAGAGACCTAGGGGAATCCAAGATGGGGTGACTTGTGTGGCTCAGACCAGGTTCTGTTACCCAGAATCCTTTGCAAACCTCAAAATTTGGCTAAAAATACACATGTTCCTCACATTTCTGTGGCAGAAAGTTCTGGAATCTGAGAGGAGCCACGAATTTCCTTCCACCCAGCGTTCCCCCACGTCTCCCGATAAAAATGATACCTCACTTGTGTGGGTAGGCCAAGCGCCCGCGACAGGAAACGCCCCAAAGCGCAACGTGGACACAGCCAAATTGGTGAAGGAAAACAGAGGTGTTTATTGCAAAGTGCCTACCTGTAGATTTTGGCCTGTAGCTCAGCCGCCACCTAGGGAAACCTACCAAACCTGTGCATTTATGAAAACAAGAGACCTAGGGGAATCCAAGATGGGGTGACTTGTGTGGCTCGGACCAGGTTCTGTTACCCAGAATCCTTTGCAAACCTCAAAATTTGGCTAAAAAAACACATGTTCCTCACATTTCTGTGGCAGAAAGTTCTGGAATCTGAGAGGAGCCACAAATTTCCTTCCACCCAGCGTTCCCCCACATCTCCCGATACAAATGATACCTCACTTGTGTGGGTAGGCCTAGCGCCCGCGACAGGAAATGCCCCAAAGCGCAACGTGGACACAGCCAAATTGGTGAAGGAAAACAGATGTGTTTTTTGCAAAGTGCCTACCTGTAGATTTTGGCCTGTAGCACAGCCGCCACCTAGGGAAACCTACCAAACCTGTGCATTTCTGAAAACTAGAGACCTAGCGGAATCCAAGATGGGGTGACTTGTTTGGCTCGGACCAGGTTCTGTTTCCCAGAATCCTTTGCAAACCTCCAAATGTGGCTAAAAAAACACATGTTCCTCACATTTCTGTGGCAGAGAGTTCTGGAATCTGAGAGGAGCCACGAATTTCCTTCCACCCAGCGTTCCCCCACGTCTCCCGATAAAAATGATACCTCACTTGTGTGGGTAGGCCTAGCGCCCGCGACAGGAAACGCCCCAAAGCGCAACGTGGACACAGCCAAATTGGTGAAGGAAAACAGAGGTGTTTTTTGCAAAGTGCCTACCTGTAGATTTTGGCCTGTAGCTCAGCCGCCACCTAGGGAAACCTACCAAACCTGTGCATTTCTGAAAACTAGAGACCTAGGGGAATCCAAGATGGGGTGACTTGTGTGGCTCGGACCAGGTTCTGTTACCCAGAATCCTTTGCAAACCTCAAAATTTGGCTAAAAATACACATGTTCCTCACATTTCTGTGGCAGAAAGTTCTGGAATCTGAGAGGAGCCACGAATTTCCTTCCACCCAGCGTTCCCCCACGTCTCCCGATAAAAATGATACCTCACTTGTGTGGGTAGGCCTAGCGCCCGCGACAGGAAACGCCCCAAAGCGCAACGTGGACACAGCCAAATTGGTGAAGGAAAACAGAGGTGTTTTTTGCAAAGTGCCTACCTGTAGATTTTGGCCTGTAGCTCAGCCGCCACCTAGGGAAACCTAGCAAACCTGTGCATTTCTGAAAACTAGAGACCTAGGGGAATCCAAGATGGGGTGACTTGTGTGGCTCGGACCAGGTTCTGTTACCCAGAATCCTTTGCAAACCTCAAAATTTGGCTAAAAAAACACATGTTCCTCACATTTCTGTGGCAGAAAGTTCTGGAATCTGAGAGGAGCCACGAATTTCCTTCCACCCAGCGTTCCCCCACGTGTCCCGATAAAAATGATACCTCACTTGTGGGGGTAGGCCTAGTGCCCGCGTCAGGAAACGCCCCAAAGCGCAACGTGGACACAGCCAAATTGGTGAAGGAAAACAGAGGTGTTTTTTGCAAAGTGCCTACCTGTAGATTTTGGCCTGTAGCTCAGCCACCACCTAGGGAAACCTACCAAACCTGTGCATTTCTGAAAACTAGAGACCTAGGGGAATCCAAGATGGGGTGACTTGTGTGGCTCGGACCAGGTTCTGTTACCCAGAATACTTTGCAAACCTCAAAATTTGGCTAAAAATACACATGTTCCTCACATTTCTGTGGCAGAAAGTTCTGGAATCTGAGAGGAGCCACGAATTTCCTTCCACCCAGCGTTCCCTCACGTCTCCCGATAAAAATGATACCTCACTTGTGTGGGTAGGCATAGCGCCCGCAACAGGAAACGCCCCAAAGCGCAACATGGACACAGCCAAATTGGTGAAGGAAAACAGAGGTGTTTTTTGCAAAGTGCCTACCTGTAGATTTTGGCCTGTAGCTCAGCCGCCACCTAGGGAAACCTACCAAACCTGTGCATTTCTGAAAACTAGAGACCTAGGGGAATCCAAGATGGTGTGACTTGTGTGGCTCGGACCAGGTTCTGTTACCCAGAATCCTTTGCAAACCTCAAAATGTGGCTAAAAACACACATGTTCCTCACATTTCTGTGGCAGAAAGTTCTGGAATCTGAGAGGAGCCACGAATTTCCTTTCACCCAGCGTTCCCCCACGTCTCCCGATAAAAATGATACCTCACTTGTGTGGGTAGGCCTAGCGCCCGCAACAGGAAACGCCCCAAAGCGCAACGTGGACACAGCCAAATTGGTGAAGGAAAACAGAGGTGTTTTTTGCAAAGTGCCTACCTGTAGATTTTGGCCTGTAGCTCAGCCGCCACCTAGGGAAACCTACCAAACCTGTGCATTTATAAAAACAAGAGACCTAGGGGAATCCAAGATGGGGTGACTTGTGTGGCTCGAACCAGGTTCTGTTACCCAGAATCCTTTGCAAACCTCCAAATGTGGCTAAAAAAACACATGTTCCTCACATTTCTGTGGCAGAAAGTTCTGGAATCTGAGAGGAGCCACGAATTTCCTTCCACCCAGCGTTCCCCCACGTCTCCCGATAAAAATGATACCTCACTTGTGTGGGTAGGCCTAGCGCCCGCGATAGGAAACGCCCCAAAGCGCAACGTGGACACAGCCAAATTGGTGAAGGAAAACAGAGGTGTTTTTTGCAAAGTGCCTACCTGTAGATTTTGGCCTGTAGCTCAGCCGCCACCTAGGGAAACCTACCAAACCTGTGCATTTCTGAAAACTAGAGACCTAGGGGAATCCAAGATGGGGTGACTTGTGTGGCTCGGACCAGGTTCTGTTACCCAGAATCCTTTGCAAACCTCAAAATTTGGCTAAAAAAACACATGTTCCTCACATTTCTGTGGCAGAAAGTTCTGGAATCTGAGAGGAGCCACGAATTTCCTTCCACCGAGCGTTCCCCCACGTCTCCCGATAAAAATGATACCTCACTTGTGTGGGTAGGCCTAGTGCCCGCGACAGGAAACGCCCCAAAGCGCAACGTGGACACAGCCAAATTGGTGAAGGAAAACAGAGGTGTTTTTTGCAAAGTGCCTACCTGTAGATTTTGGCCTGTAGCTCAGCCACCACCCAGGGAAACCTACCAAACCTGTGCATTTCTGAAAACTAGAGACCTAGGGGAATCCAAGATGGGGTGACTTGTGTGGCTCGGACCAGGTTCTGTTACCCAGAATCCTTTGCAAACCTCAAAATTTTGCTAAATATACACATGTTCCTCACATTTCTGTGGCAGAAAGTTCTGGAATCTGAGAGGAGCCACGAATTTCCTTCCACCCAGCGTTCCCTCACGTCTCCCGATAAAAATGATACCTCACTTGTGTGGGTAGGCCTAGCGCCCGCAACAGGAAACGCCCCAAAGCGCAACGTGGACACAGCCAAATTGGTGAAGGAAAACAGAGGTGTTTTTTGCAAAGTGCCTACCTGTAGATTTTGGCCTGTAGCTCAGCCGCCACCTAGGGAAACCTACCAAACCTGTGCATTTCTGAAAACTAGAGACCTAGGGAAATCCAAGATGGGGTGACTTGTGTGGCTCGGACCAGGTTCTGTTACCCAGAATCCTTTGCAAACCTCAAAATTTGGCTAAAAATACATTTGTTCCTCACATTTCTGTGGCAGAAAGTTCTGGAATCTGAGAGGAGCCACGAATTTCCTTCCACCCAGCGTTCCCCCACGTCTCCCGATAAAAATGATACCTCACTTGTGTGGGTAGGCCTAGCGCCCGCGACAGGAAACGCCCCAAAGCGCAACGTGGACACAGCCAAATTGGTGAAGGAAAACAGAGGTGTTTTTTGCAAAGTGCCTACCTGTAGATTTTGGCCTGTAGCTCAGCCGCCACCTAGGGAAACCTACCACACCTGTGCATTTCTGAAAACTAGAGACCTAGGGGAATCCAAGATGGGGTGACTTGTGTGGCTCGGACCAGGTTCTGTTACCCAGAATCCTTTGCAAACCTCAAAATTTGGCTAAAAATACACATGTTCCTCACATTTCTGTGGCAGAAAGTTCTGGAATCTGAGAGGAGCCACGAATTTCCTTCCACCCAGCGTTCCCCCACGTCTCCCGATAAAAATGATACCTCACTTGTGTGGGTAGGCCTAGCGCCCGCGACAGGAAACGCCCCAAAGCGCAACGTGGACACAGCCAAATTGGTGAAGGAAAACAGAGGTGTTTTTTGCAAAGTGCCTACCTGTAGATTTTGGCCTGTAGCTCAGCCGCCACCTAGGGAAACCTACCACACCTGTGCATTTCTGAAAACTACAGACCTAGGGGAATCCAAGATGGGGTGACTTGTGTGGCTCGGACCAGGTTCTGTTACCCAGAATCCTTTGCAAACCTCAAAATTTGGCTAAAAATACACATGTTCCTCACATTTCTGTGGCAGAAAGTTCTGGAATCTGAGAGGAGCCACGAATTTCCTTCCACCCAGCGTTCCCCCACGTCTCCCGATAAAAATGATACCTCACTTGTGTGGGTAGGCCTAGCGCCCGCGACAGGAAACGCCCCAAAGCGCAACTTGGAAACAGCCAAATTGGTGAAGGAAAACAGTGGTGTTTTTTGCAAAGTGCCTACCTGTAGATTTTGGCCTGTAGCTCAGCCGCCACATAGGGAAACCTACCAAACCTGTGCATTTCTGAAAACTAGAGACCGAGGGGAATCCACGATGGGGTGACTTGTGTGGCTCGGACCAGGTTCTGTTACCCAGAATCCTTTGCAAACCTCAAAATTTGGCTAAAAATACACATGTTCCTCACATTTCTGTGGCAGAAAGTTCTGGAATCTGAGAGGAGCCACGAATTTCCTTCCACCCAGCGTTCCCCCACGTCTCCCGATAAAAATGATACCTCACTTGTGTGGGTAGGCCTAGCGCCCGCGACAGGAAACGCCCCAAAGCGCAACGTGGACACAGCCAAATTGGTGAAGGAAAACAGAGGTGTTTTTTGCAAAGTGCCTACCTGTAGATTTTGGCCTGTAGCTCAGCCGTCACCTAGGGAAACCTACCACACCTGTGCATTTCTGAAAACTAGAGACCTAGGGGAATCCAAGATGGGGTGACTTGTGTGGCTCGGACCAGGTTCTGTTACCCAGAATCCTTTGCAAACCTCAAAATTTGGCTAAAAATACACATGTTCCTCACATTTCTGTGGCAGAAAGTTCTGGAATCTGAGAGGAGCCACGAATTTAATTCCACCCAGCGTTCCCCCACGTCTCCCGATAAAAATGATACCTCACTTGTGTGGGTAGGCCTAGCGCCCGCGACAGGAAACGCCCCAAAGCGCAACATGGACACAGCCAAATAGGTGAAGGAAAACAGAGGTGTTTTTTGCAAAGTGCCTACCTGTAGATTTTGGCCTGTAGCTCAGCCGCCACCTAGGGAAACCTACCAAACCTGTGCATTTCTGAAAACTAGAGACCTAGGGGAATCCAAGATGGGGTGACTTGTGTGGCTCGGACCAGGTTCTGTTACCCAGAATCCTTTGCAAACCTCAAAATTTGGCTAAAAATACACATGTTCCTCACATTTCTGTGGCAGAAAGTTCTGGAATCTGAGAGGAGCCACGAATTTAATTCCACCCAGCGTTCCCCCACGTCTCCCGATAAAAATGATACCTCACTTGTGTGGGTAGGCCTAGCGCCCGCGAAAGGAAACGTCCCAAAGCGCAACGTGGACACAGCCAAATAGGTGAAGGAAAACAGAGGTGTTTTTTGCAAAGTGCCTACCTGTAGATTTTGGCCTGTAGCTCAGCCGCCACCTAGGGAAACCTACCAAACCTGTGCATTTCTGAAAACTAGAGACCTAGGGGAATCCAAGATGGGGTGACTTGTGTGGCTCGGACCAGGTTCTGTTACCCAGAATCCTTTGCAAACCTCAAAATTTGGCTAAAAATACACATGTTCCTCACATTTCTGTGGCAGAAAGTTCTGGAATCTGAGAGGAGCCACGAATTTCCTTCCACCCAGCGTTCCCCCACGTCTCCCGATAAAAATGATACCTCACTTGTGTGGGTAGGCCTAGCGCCCGCGACAGGAAACGCCCCAAAGCGCAACGTGGACACAGCCAAATTGGTGAAGGAAAACAGAGGTGTTTTTTGCAAAGTGCCTACCTGTAGATTTTGGCCTGTAGCTCAGCCGCCACCTAGGGAAACCTTCCAAACCTGTGCATTTCTGAAAACTAGAGACCTAGGGGAATCCAAGATGGGGTGACTTGTGTGGCTCAGACCAGGTTCTGTTACCCAGAATCCTTTGCAAACCTCAAAATTTGGCTAAAAATACACATGTTCCACACATTTCTGTGGCAGAAAGTTCTGGAATCTGAGAGGAGCCACGAATTTCCTTCCACCCAGCGTTCCCCCACGTCTCCCGATAAAAATGATACCTCACTTGTGTGGGTAGGCCAAGCGCCCGCGACAGGAAACGCCCCAAAGCGCAACGTGGACACAGCCAAATTGGTGAAGGAAAACAGAGGTGTTTATTGCAAAGTGCCTACCTGTAGATTTTGGCCTGTAGCTCAGCCGCCACCTAGGGAAACCTACCAAACCTGTGCATTTATGAAAACAAGAGACCTAGGGTAATCCAAGATGGGGTGACTTGTGTGGCTCGGACCAGGTTCTGTTACCCAGAATCCTTTGCAAACCTCAAAATTTGGCTAAAAAAACACATGTTCCTCACATTTCTGTGGCAGAAAGTTCTGGAATCTGAGAGGAGCCACAAATTTCCTTCCACCCAGCGTTCCCCCACATCTCCCGATAAAAATGATACCTCACTTGTGTGGGTAGGCCTAGCGCCCGCGACAGGAAATGCCCCAAAGCGCAACGTGGACACAGACAAATTGGTGAAGGAAAACAGATGTGTTTTTTGCAAAGTGCCTACCTGTAGATTTTGGCCTGTAGCACAGCCGCCACCTAGGGAAACCTACCAAACCTGTGCATTTCTGAAAACTAGAGACCTAGCGGAATCCAAGATGGGGTGACTTGTGTGGCTCGGACCAGGTTCTGTTTCCCAGAATCCTTTGCAAACCTCCAAATGTGGCTAAAAAAACACATGTTCCTCACATTTCTGTGGCAGAGAGTTCTGGAATCTGAGAGGAGCCACGAATTTCCTTCCACCCAGCGTTCCCCCACGTCTCTCGATAAAAATGATACCTCACTTGTGTGGGTAGGCCTAGCGCCCGCGACAGGAAACGCCCCAAAACGCAACGTGGACACAGCCAAATTGGTGAAGGAAAACAGAGGTGTTTTTTGCAAAGTGCCTACCTGTAGATTTTGGCCTGTAGCTCAGCCGCCACCTAGGGAAACCTACCAAACCTGTGCATTTCTGAAAACTAGAGACCTAGGGGAATCCAAGATGGGGTGACTTGTGTGGCTCGGACCAGGTTCTGTTACCCAGAATCCTTTGCAAACCTCAAAATTTGGATAAAAATACACATGTTCCTCAGATTTCTGTGGCAGAAAGTTCTGGAATCTGAGAGGAGCCACGAATTTCCTTCCACCCAGCGTTCCCCCACGTCTCCCGATAAAAATGATACCTCACTTGTGTGGGTAGGCCTAGCGCCCGCGACAGGAAACGCCCCAAAGCGCAACGTGGACACAGCCAAATTGGTGAAGGAAAACAGAGGTGTTTTTTGCAAAGTGCCTACCTGTAGATTTTGGCCTGTAGCTCAGCCGCCACCTAGGGAAACCTACCAAACCTGTGCATTTCTGAAAACTAGAGACCTAGGGGAATCCAAGATGGGGTGACTTGTGTGGCTCGGACCAGGTTCTGTTACCCAGAATCCTTTGCAAACCTCAAAATGTGGCTAAAAAAACACATGTTCCTCACATTTCTGTGGCAGAAAGTTCTGGAATCTGAGAGGAGCCACGAATTTCCTTCCACCCAGCGTTCCCCCACATCTCCCGATAAAAATGATACCTCACTTGTGTGGGTAGGCCTAGCGCCCGCGACAGTAGATGCCCCAAATCGCAACGTGGACACAGCCAAATTGGTGAAGGAAAACAGAGGTGTTTTTTGCAAAGTGCCTACCTGTAGATTTTAGCCTGTAGCTCAGCCGCCACCTAGGGAAACCTACCAAACCTGTGCATTTCTGAAAACTAGAGACCGAGGGGAATCTAAGATGGGGTGACTTGTGTGGCTCGGACCAGGTTCTGTTACCCAGAATCCTTTGCAAACCTCAAAATTTGGCTAAAAAAACACATGTTCCTCACATTTCTGTGGCAGAAAGTTCTGGAATCTGAGAGGAGCCACGAATTTCCTTCCACCCAGCGTTCCTCCACGTCTCCCGATAAAAATGATACCTCACTTGTGTGGGTAGGCCTAGTGCCCGCGACAGGAAACGCCCCAAAGCGCAACGTGGACACAGCCAAATTGGTGAAGGAAAACAGAGGTGTTTTTTGCAAAGTGCCTACCTGTAGATTTTGGCCTGTAGCTCAGCCGCCACCTAGGGAAACCTACCAAACCTGTGCATTTCTGAAAACTAGAGACCTAGGGGAATCCAAGATGGGGTGACTTGTGTGGCTCGGACCAGGTTCTGTTACCCACAATCCTTTGCAAACCTCAAAATTTGGCTAAAAATACACATGTTCCTCACATTTCTGTGGCAGAAAGTTCTGGAATCTGAGAGGAGCCACGAATTTCCTTCCACCCAGCGTTCCCCCACGTCTCCCGATAAAAATGATACCTCACTTGTGTGGGTAGGCCTAGCGCCCGCGACAGGAAACACCCCAAAGCGCAACGTGGACACAGCCAAATTGGTGAAGGAAAACAGAGGTGTTTTTTGCAAAGTGCCTACCTGTAGATTTTGGCCTGTAGCTCAGCCGCCACCTAGGGAAACCTACCAAACCTGTGCATTTCTGAAAACTAGAGACCTAGGGGAATCCAAGATGGGGTGACTTGTGTGGCTCGGACCAGGTTCTGTTACCCAGAATCCTTTGCAAACCTCAAAATTTGGCTAAAAATACACATGTTCCTCACATTTCTGTGACAGCAAGTTCTGGAATCTGAGAGGAGCCACGAATTTCCTTCCACCCTGCGTTCCCCCACGTCTCTCGATAAAAATGATACCTCACTTGTGTGGGTAGGCCTAGCGTCCGCGACAGGAAACGCCCCAAAGCGCAACGTGGACACAGCCAAATTGGTGAAGGAAAACAGAGGTGTTTTTTGCAAAGTGCCTACCTGTAGATTTTGGCCTGTAGCTCAGCCGCCACCTAGGGAAACCTACCACACCTGTGCATTTCTGAAAACTAGAGACCTAGGGGAATCCAAGATGGGGTGACTTGTGTGGCTCGGACCAGGTTCTGTTACCCAGAATCCTTTGCAAACCTCAAAATTTGGCTAAAAATACACATGTTCCTCACATTTCTGTGGCAGAAAGTTCTGGAATCTGAGAGGAGCCACGAATTTCCTTCCACCCAGCGTTCCCCCACGTCTCCCGATAAAAATGATACCTCACTTGTGTGGGTAGGCCTAGCGCCCGCGACAGGAAACGCCCCAAAGCGCAACGTGGACACAGCCAAATTGGTGAAGGAAAACAGAGGGGTTTTTTGCAAAGTGCCTACCTGTAGATTTTGGCCTGTAGCTCAGCCGTCACCTAGGGAAACCTACCACACCTGTGCATTTCTGAAAACTAGAGACCTAGGGGAATCCAAGATGGGGTGACTTGTGTGGCTCGGACCAGGTTCTGTTACCCAGAATCCTTTGCAAACCTCAAAATTTGGCTAAAAATACACATGTTCCTCACATTTCTGTGGCAGAAAGTTCTGGAATCTGAGAGGAGCCACGAATTTAATTCCACCCAGCGTTCCCCCACGTCTCCCGATAAAAATGATACCTCACTTGTGTGGGTAGGCCTAGCGCCCGCGACAGGAAACGCCCCAAAGCGCAACGTGGACACAGCCAAATAGGTGAAGGAAAACAGAGGTGTTTTTTGCAAAGTGCCTACCTGTAGATTTTGGCCTGTAGCTCAGCCGCCACCTAGGGAAACCTACCAAACCTGTGCATTTCTGAAAACTAGAGACCTAGGGGAATCCAAGATGGGGTGACTTGTGTGGCTCGGACCAGGTTCTGTTACCCAGAATCCTTTGCAAACCTCAAAATTTGGCTAAAAATACACATGTTCCTCACATTTCTGTGGCAGAAAGTTCTGGAATCTGAGAGGAGCCACGAATTTCCTTCCACCCAGCGTTCCCCCACGTCTCCCGATAAAAATGATACCTCACTTGTGTGGGTAGGCCTAGCGCCCGCGACAGGAAACGCCCCAAAGCGCAACGTGGACACAGCCAAATTGGTGAAGGAAAACAGAGGTGTTTTTTGCAAAGTGCCTACCTGTAGATTTTGGCCTGTAGCTCAGCCGCCACCTAGGGAAACCTACCAAACCTGTGCATTTCTGAAAACTAGAGACCTAGGGGAATCCAAGATGGGGTGACTTGTGTGGCTCAGACCAGGTTCTGTTACCCAGAATCCTTTGCAAACCTCAAAATTTGGCTAAAAATACACATGTTCCTCACATTTCTGTGGCAGAAAGTTCTGGAATCTGAGAGGAGCCACGAATTTCCTTCCACCCAGCGTTCCCCCACGTCTCCCGATAAAAATGATACCTCACTTGTGTGGGTAGGCCAAGCGCCCGCGACAGGAAACGCCCCAAAGCGCAACGTGGACACAGCCAAATTGGTGAAGGAAAACAGAGGTGTTTATTGCAAAGTGCCTACCTGTAGATTTTGGCCTGTAGCACAGCCGCCACCTAGGGAAACCTACCAAACCTGTGCATTTCTGAAAACTAGAGACCTAGCGGAATCCAAGATGGGGTGACTTGTGTGGCTCGGACCAGGTTCTGTTACCCAGAATCCTTTGCAAACCTCAAAATTTGGCTAAAAAAACACATGTTCCTCACATTTCTGTGGCAGAAAGTTCTGGAATCTGAGAGGAGCCACGAATTTCCTTCCACCCAGCGTTCCTCCACGTCTCCCGATAAAAATGATACCTCACTTGTGTGGGTAGGTCTAGTGCCCGCGACAGGAAACGCCCCAAAGCGCAACGTGGACACAGCCAAATTGGTGAAGGAAAACAGAGGTGTTTTTTGCAAAGTGCCTACCTGTAGATTTTGGCCTGTAGCTCAGCCGCCACCTAGGGAAACCTACCAAACCTGTGCATTTCTGAAAACTAGAGACCTAGGGGAATCCAAGATGGGGTGACTTGTGTGGCTCGGACCAGGTTCTGTTACCCAGAATCCTTTGCAAACCTCAAAATTTGGCTAAAAATACACATGTTCCTCACATTTCTGTGGCAGAAAGTTCTGGAATCTGAGAGGAGCCATGAATTTCCTTCCACCCAGCGTTCCCCCACGTCTCCCGATAAAAATGATACCTCACTTGTGTGGGTAGGCCTAGCGCCCGCGACAGGAAACACCCCAAAGCGCAACGTGGACACAGCCAAATTGGTGAAGGAAAACAGAGGTGTTTTTTGCAAAGTGCCTACCTGTAGATTTTGGCCTGTAGCTCAGCCGCCACCTAGGGAAACCTACCAAACCTGTGCATTTCTGAAAACTAGAGACCTAGGGGAATCCAAGATGGGGTGACTTGTGTGGCTCGGACCAGGTTCTGTTACCCAGAATCCTTTGCAAACCTCAAAATTTGGCTAAAAATACACATGTTCCTCACATTTCTGTGACAGAAAGTTCTGGAATCTGAGAGGAGCCACGAATTTCCTTCCACCCAGCGTTCCCCCACGTCTCCCGATAAAAATGATACCTCACTTGTGTGGGTAGGCCTAGCGTCCGCGACAGGAAACGCCCCAAAGCGCAACGTGGACACAGCCAAATTGGTGAAGGAAAACAGAGGTGTTTTTTGCAAAGTGCCTACCTGTAGATTTTGGCCTGTAGCTCAGCCGCCACCTAGGGAAACCTACCACACCTGTGCATTTCTGAAAACTAGAGACCTAGGGGAATCCAAGATGGGGTGACTTGTGTGGCTCGGACCAGGTTCTGTTACCCAGAATCCTTTGCAAACCTCAAAAATTTGGCTAAAAATACACATGTTCCTCACATTTCTGTGGCAGAAAGTTCTGGAATCTGAGAGGAGCCACGAATTTCCTTCCACCCAGCGTTCCCCCACGTCTCCCGATAAAAATGATACCTCACTTGTGTGGGTAGGCCTAGCGCCCGCGACAGGAAACGCCCCAAAGCGCAACGTGGACACAGCCAAATTGGTGAAGGAAAACAGAGGTGTTTTTTGCAAAGTGCCTACCTGTAGATTTTGGCCTGTAGCTCAGCCGTCACCTAGGGAAACCTACCACACCTGTGCATTTCTGAAAACTAGAGACCTAGGGGAATCCAAGATGGGGTGACTTGTGTGGCTCGGACCAGGTTCTGTTACCCAGAATCCTTTGCAAACCTCAAAATTTGGCTAAAAATACACATGTTCCTCACATTTCTGTGGCAGAAAGTTCTGGAATCTGAGAGGAGCCACGAATTTAATTCCACCCAGCGTTCCCCCACGTCTCCCGATAAAAATGATACCTCACTTGTGTGGGTAGGCCTAGCGCCCGCGACAGGAAACGCCCCAAAGCGCAACGTGGACACAGCCAAATAGGTGAAGGAAAACAGAGGTGTTTTTTGCAAAGTGCCTACCTGTAGATTTTGGCCTGTAGCTCAGCCGCCACCTAGGGAAACCTACCAAACCTGTGCATTTCTGAAAACTAGAGATCTAGGGGAATCCAAGATGGGGTGACTTGTGTGGCTCGGACCAGGTTCTGTTACCCAGAATCCTTTGCAAACCTCAAAATTTGGCTAAAAATACACATGTTCCTCACATTTCTGTGGCAGAAAGTTCTGGAATCTGAGAGGAGCCACGAATTTCCTTCCACCCAGCGTTCCCCCACGTCTCCCGATAAAAATGATACCTCACTTGTGTGGGTAGGCCAAGCGCCCGCGACAGGAAACGCCCCAAAGCGCAACGTGGACACAGCCAAATTGGTGAAGGAAAACAGAGGTGTTTATTGCAAAGTGCCTACCTGTAGATTTTGGCCTGTAGCTCAGCCGCCACCTAGGGAAACCTACCAAACCTGTGCATTTATGAAAACAAGAGACCTAGGGGAATCCAAGATGGGGTGACTTGTGTGGCTCGGACCAGGTTCTGTTACCCAGAATCCTTTGCAAACCTCAAAATTTGGCTAAAAAAACACATGTTCCTCACATTTCTGTGGCAGAAAGTTCTGGAATCTGAGAGGAGCCACAAATTTCCTTCCACCCAGCGTTCCCCCACATCTCCCGATACAAATGATACCTCACTTGTGTGGGTAGGCCTAGCGCCCGCGACAGGAAATGCCCCAAAGCGCAACGTGGACACAGCCAAATTGGTGAAGGAAAACAGATGTGTTTTTTGCAAAGTTCCTACCTGTAGATTTTGGCCTGTAGCACAGCCGCCACCTAGGGAAACCTACCAAACCTGTGCATTTCTGAAAACTAGAGACCTAGCGGAATCCAAGATGGGGTGACTTGTTTGGCTCGGACCAGGTTCTGTTTCCCAGAATCCTTTGCAAACCTCCAAATGTGGCTAAAAAAACACATGTTCCTCACATTTCTGTGGCAGAGAGTTCTGGAATCTGAGAGGAGCCACGAATTTCCTTCCACCCAGCGTTCCCCCACGTCTCCCGATAAAAATGATACCTCACTTGTGTGGGTAGGCCTAGCGCCCGCGACAGGAAACGCCCCAAAGCGCAACGTGGACACAGCCAAATTGGTGAAGGAAAACAGAGGTGTTTTTTGCAAAGTGCCTACCTGTAGATTTTGGCCTGTAGCTCAGCCGCCACCTAGGGAAACCTACCAAACCTGTGCATTTCTGAAAACTAGAGACCTAGGGGAATCCAAGATGGGGTGACTTGTGTGGCTCGGACCAGGTTCTGTTACCCAGAATCCTTTGCAAACCTCAAAATTTGGCTAAAAATACACATGTTCCTCACATTTCTGTGGCAGAAAGTTCTGGAATCTGAGAGGAGCCACGAATTTCCTTCCACCCAGCGTTCCCCCACGTCTCCCGATAAAAATGATACCTCACTTGTGTGGGTAGGCCTAGCGCCCGCGACAGGAAACGCCCCAAAGCGCAACGTGGACACAGCCAAATTGGTGAAGGAAAACAGAGGTGTTTTTTGCAAAGTGCCTACCTGTAGATTTTGGCCTGTAGCTCAGCCGCCACCTAGGGAAACCTACCAAACCTGTGCATTTCTGAAAACTAGAGACCTAGGGGAATCCAAGATGGGGTGACTTGTGTGGCTCGGACCAGGTTCTGTTACCCAGAATCCTTTGCAAACCTCAAAATTTGGCTAAAAAAACACATGTTCCTCACATTTCTGTGGCAGAAAGTTCTGGAATCTGAGAGGAGCCACGAATTTCCTTCCACCCAGCGTTCCCCCACGTCTCCCGATAAAAATGATACCTCACTTGTGGGGGTAGGCCTAGTGCCCGCGTCAGGAAACGCCCCAAAGCGCAACGTGGACACAGCCAAATTGGTGAAGGAAAACAGAGGTGTTTTTTGCAAAGTGCCTACCTGTAGATTTTGGCCTGTAGCTCAGCCACCACCTAGGGAAACCTACCAAACCTGTGCATTTCTGAAAACTAGAGACCTAGGGGAATCCAAGATGGGGTGACTTGTGTGGCTCGGACCAGGTTCTGTTACCCAGAATACTTTGCAAACCTCAAAATTTGGCTAAAAATACACATGTTCCTCACATTTCTGTGGCAGAAAGTTCTGGAATCTGAGAGGAGCCACGAATTTCCTTCCACCCAGCGTTCCCTCACGTCTCCCGATAAAAATGATACCTCACTTGTGTGGGTAGGCATAGCGCCCGCAACAGGAAACGCCCCAAAGCGCAACATGGACACAGCCAAATTGGTGAAGGAAAACAGAGGTGTTTTTTGCAAAGTGCCTACCTGTAGATTTTGGCCTGTAGCTCAGCCGCCACCTAGGGAAACCTACCAAACCTGTGCATTTCTGAAAACTAGAGACCTAGGGGAATCCAAGATGGTGTGACTTGTGTGGCTCGGACCAGGTTCTGTTACCCAGAATCCTTTGCAAACCTCAAAATGTGGCTAAAAACACACATGTTCCTCACATTTCTGTGGCAGAAAGTTCTGGAATCTGAGAGGAGCCACGAATTTCCTTTCACCCAGCGTTCCCCCACGTCTCCCGATAAAAATGATACCTCACTTGTGTGGGTAGGCCTAGCGCCCGCAACAGGAAACGCCCCAAAGCGCAACGTGGACACAGCCAAATTGGTGAAGGAAAACAGAGGTGTTTTTTGCAAAGTGCCTACCTGTAGATTTTGGCCTGTAGCTCAGCCGCCACCTAGGGAAACCTACCAAACCTGTGCATTTATAAAAACAAGAGACCTAGGGGAATCCAAGATGGGGTGACTTGTGTGGCTCGAACCAGGTTCTGTTACCCAGAATCCTTTGCAAACCTCCAAATGTGGCTAAAAAAACACATGTTCCTCACATTTCTGTGGCAGAAAGTTCTGGAATCTGAGAGGAGCCACGAATTTCCTTCCACCCAGCGTTCCCCCACGTCTCCCGATAAAAATGATACCTCACTTGTGTGGGTAGGCCTAGCGCCCGCGATAGGAAACGCCCCAAAGCGCAACGTGGACACAGCCAAATTGGTGAAGGAAAACAGAGGTGTTTTTTGCAAAGTGCCTACCTGTAGATTTTGGCCTGTAGCTCAGCCGCCACCTAGGGAAACCTACCAAACCTGTGCATTTCTGAAAACTAGAGACCTAGGGGAATCCAAGATGGGGTGACTTGTGTGGCTCGGACCAGGTTCTGTTACCCAGAATCCTTTGCAAACCTCAAAATTTGGCTAAAAAAACACATGTTCCTCACATTTCTGTGGCAGAAAGTTCTGGAATCTGAGAGGAGCCACGAATTTCCTTCCACCGAGCGTTCCCCCACGTCTCCCGATAAAAATGATACCTCACTTGTGTGGGTAGGCCTAGTGCCCGCGACAGGAAACGCCCCAAAGCGCAACGTGGACACAGCCAAATTGGTGAAGGAAAACAGAGGTGTTTTTTGCAAAGTGCCTACCTGTAGATTTTGGCCTGTAGCTCAGCCACCACCCAGGGAAACCTACCAAACCTGTGCATTTCTGAAAACTAGAGACCTAGGGGAATCCAAGATGGGGTGACTTGTGTGGCTCGGACCAGGTTCTGTTACCCAGAATCCTTTGCAAACCTCAAAATTTTGCTAAATATACACATGTTCCTCACATTTCTGTGGCAGAAAGTTCTGGAATCTGAGAGGAGCCACGAATTTCCTTCCACCCAGCGTTCCCTCACGTCTCCCGATAAAAATGATACCTCACTTGTGTGGGTAGGCCTAGCGCCCGCAACAGGAAACGCCCCAAAGCGCAACGTGGACACAGCCAAATTGGTGAAGGAAAACAGAGGTGTTTTTTGCAAAGTGCCTACCTGTAGATTTTGGCCTGTAGCTCAGCCGCCACCTAGGGAAACCTACCAAACCTGTGCATTTCTGAAAACTAGAGACCTAGGGAAATCCAAGATGGGGTGACTTGTGTGGCTCGGACCAGGTTCTGTTACCCAGAATCCTTTGCAAACCTCAAAATTTGGCTAAAAATACACTTGTTCCTCACATTTCTGTGGCAGAAAGTTCTGGAATCTGAGAGGAGCCACGAATTTCCTTCCACCCAGCGTTCCCCCACGTCTCCCGATAAAAATGATACCTCACTTGTGTGGGTAGGCCTAGCGCCCGCGACAGGAAACGCCCCAAAGCGCAACGTGGACTCAGCCAAATTGGTGAAGGAAAACAGAGGTGTTTTTTGCAAAGTGCCTACCTGTAGATTTTGGCCTGTAGCTCAGCCGCCACCTAGGGAAACCTACCACACCTGTGCATTTCTGAAAACTAGAGACCTAGGGGAATCCAAGATGGGGTGACTTGTGTGGCTCGGACCAGGTTCTGTTACCCAGAATCCTTTGCAAACCTCAAAATTTGGCTAAAAATACACATGTTCCTCACATTTCTGTGGCAGAAAGTTCTGGAATCTGAGAGGAGCCACGAATTTCCTTCCACCCAGCGTTCCCCCACGTCTCCCGATAAAAATGATACCTCACTTGTGTGGGTAGGCCTAGCGCCCGCGACAGGAAACGCCCCAAAGCGCAACGTGGACACAGCCAAATTGGTGAAGGAAAACAGAGGTGTTTTTTGCAAAGTGCCTACCTGTAGATTTTGGCCTGTAGCTCAGCCGCCACCTAGGGAAACCTACCACACCTGTGCATTTCTGAAAACTACAGACCTAGGGGAATCCAAGATGGGGTGACTTGTGTGGCTCGGACCAGGTTCTGTTACCCAGAATCCTTTGCAAACCTCAAAATTTGGCTAAAAATACACATGTTCCTCACATTTCTGTGGCAGAAAGTTCTGGAATCTGAGAGGAGCCACGAATTTCCTTCCACCCAGCGTTCCCCCACGTCTCCCGATAAAAATGATACCTCACTTGTGTGGGTAGGCCTAGCGCCCGCGACAGGAAACGCCCCAAAGCGCAACTTGGAAACAGCCAAATTGGTGAAGGAAAACAGTGGTGTTTTTTGCAAAGTGCCTACCTGTAGATTTTGGCCTGTAGCTCAGCCGCCACATAGGGAAACCTACCAAACCTGTGCATTTCTGAAAACTAGAGACCGAGGGGAATCCACGATGGGGTGACTTGTGTGGCTCGGACCAGGTTCTGTTACCCAGAATCCTTTGCAAACCTCAAAATTTGGCTAAAAATACACATGTTCCTCTCATTTCTGTGGCAGAAAGTTCTGGAATCTGAGAGGAGCCACGAATTTCCTTCCACCCAGCGTTCCCCCACGTCTCCCGATAAAAATGATACCTCACTTGTGTGGGTAGGCCTAGCGCCCGCGATAGGAAACGCCCCAAAGCGCAACGTGGACACAGCCAAATTGGTGAAGGAAAACAGAGGTGTTTTTTGCAAAGTGCCTACCGGTAGATTTTGGCCTGTAGCTCAGCCACCACCTAGGGAAACCTACCACACCTGTGCATTTCTGAAAACTAGAGACCTAGGGGAATCCAAGATGGGGTGACTTGTGTGGCTCGGACCAGGTTCTGTTACCCAGAATCCTTTGCAAACCTCAAAATGTGGCTAAAAATACACATGTTCCTCACATTTCTGTGGCAGAAAGTTCTGGAATCTGAGAGGAGCCACGAATTTCCTTCCACCCAGCGTTCCCCCACGTCTCCCGATAAAAATGATACCTCACTTGTGTGGGTAGGCCTAGCGCCCGCGACAGGAAACGCCCCAAAGCGCAACGTGGACACAGCCAAATTGGTGAAGGAAAACAGAGGTGTTTTTTGCAAAGTGCCTACCTGTAGATTTTGGCCTGTAGCTCAGCCGCCACCTAGGGAAACCTACCACACCTGTGCATTTCTGAAAACTACAGACCTAGGGGAATCCAAGATGGGGTGACTTGTGTGGCTCGGACCAGGTTCTGTTACCCAGAATCCTTTGCAAACCTCAAAATTTGGCTAAAAATACACATGTTCCTCACATTTCTGTGGCAGAAAGTTCTGGAATCTGAGAGGAGCCACGAATTTCCTTCCACCCAGCGTTCCCCCACGTCTCCCGATAAAAAATGATACCTCACTTGTGTGGATAGGCCTAGCGCCCGCGACAGGAAACGCCCCAAAGCGCAACGTGGACACAGCCAAATTGGTGAAGGAAAACAGAGGTGTTTTTTGCAAAGTGCCTACCTGTAGATTTTGGCCTGTAGCTCAGCCGCCACCTAGGGAAACCTACCAAACCTGTGCATTTCTGAAAACTAGAGACCTAGGGGAATCCAAGATGGGGTGACTTGTGTGGCTCGGACCAGGTTCTGTTACCCAGAATCCTTTGCAAACCTCAAAATTTGGCTAAAAATACACATGTTCCTCACATTTCTGTGGCAGAAAGTTCTGGAATCTGAGAGGAGCCACGAATTTCCTTCCACCCAGCGTTCCCCCACGTCTCCCGATAAAAATGATACCTCACTTGTGTGGGTAGGCCTAGCGCCCGCGACAGGAATCGCCCCAAAGCGCAACGTGGACTCAGCCAAATTGGTGAAGGAAAACAGAGGTGTTTTTTGCAAAGTGCCTACCTGTAGATTTTGGCCTGTAGCTCAGCCGCCACCTAGGGAAACCTACCAAACCTGTGCATTTATAAAAACAAGAGACCTAGGGGAATCCAAGATGGGGTGACTTGTGTGGCTCGGACCAGGTTCTGTTACCCAGAATCCTTTGCAAACCTCAAAATTTGGCTAAAAAAACACATGTTCCTCACATTTCTGTGGCAGAAAGTTCTGGAATCTGAGAGGAGCCACGAATTTCCTTCCACCCAGCGTTCCCCCACGTCTCCCGATAAAAATGATACCTCACTTGTGTGGGTAGGCCTAGCGCCCGCGACAGGAAATGCCCCAAAGCGCAACGTGGACACAGCCAAATTGGTGAAGGAAAACAGATGTGTTTTTTGCAAAGTGCCTACCTGTAGATTTTGGCCTGTAGCACAGCCGCCACCTAGGGAAACCTACCAAACCTGTGCATTTCTGAAAACTAGAGACCTAGGGGAATCCAAGATGGGGTGACTTGTGTGGCTCGGACCAGGTTCTGTTACCCAGAATCCTTTGCAAACCTCCAAATTTGGCTAAAAAAACACATGTTCCTCACATTTCTGTGGCAGAAAGTTCTGGAATCTGAGAGGAGCCACGAATTTCCTTCTACCCAGCGTTCCCCCACGTCTCCCGATAAAAATGATACCTCACTTGTGTGGGTAGGCCGTAGCGCCCGCGATAGGAAACGCCCCAAAGCGCAACGTGGACACAGCCAAATTGGTGAAGGAAAACAGAGGTGTTTTTTGCAAAGTGCCTACCTGTAGATTTTGGCCTGTAGCTCAGCCGCCACCTAGGGAAACCTACCAAACCTGTGCATTTCTGAAAACTAGAGACCTAGGGGAATCCAAGATGGGGTGACTTGTGTGGCTCGGACCAGGTTCTGTTACCCAGAATCCTTTGCAAACCTCAAAATTTGGCTAAAAAAACACATGTTCCTCACATTTCTGTGGCAGAAAGTTCTGGAATCTGAGAGGAGCCACGAATTTCCTTCCACCCAGCGTTCCCCCACGTCTCCCGATAAAAATGATACCTCACTTGTGTGGGTAGGCCTAGTGCCCGCGACAGGAAACGCCCCAAAGCACAACGTGGACACAGCCAAATTGGTGAAGGAAAACAGAGGTGTTTTTTGCAAAGTGCCTACCTGTAGATTTTGGCCTGTAGCTCAGCCACCACCCAGGGAAACCTACCAAACCTGTGCATTTCTAAAAACTAGAGACCTAGGGGAATCCAAGATGGGGTGACTTGTGTGGCTCGGACCAGGTTCTGTTACCCAGAATCCTTTGCAAACCTCAAAATTTGGCTAAAAATACACATGTTCCTCACATTTCTGTGGCAGAAAGTTCTGGAATCTGAGAGGAGCCACGAATTTCCTTCCACCCAGCGTTCCCTCACGTCTCCCGATAAAAATGATACCTCACTTGTGTGGGTAGGCCTAGCGCCCGCGACAGGAAATGCCCCAAAGTGCAACGTGGACACAGCCAAATTGGTGAAGGAAAACAGATGTGTTTTTTGCAAAGTGCCTACCTGTAGATTTTGGCCTGTAGCACAGCCGCCACCTAGGGAAACCTACCAAACCTGTGCATTTCTGAAAACTAGAGACCTAGGGGAATCCAAGATGGGGTGACTTGTGTGGCTCGGACCAGGTTCTGTTACCCAGAATCCTTTGCAAACCTCAAAATTTGGCTAAAAAAACACATGTTCCTCACATTTCTGTGGCAGAAAGTTCTGGAATCTGAGAGGAGCCACGAATTTCCTTCCACCCAGCGTTCCCCCACGTCTCCCGATAAAAATGATACCTCACTTGTGTGGGTAGGCCTAGTGCTCGCGTCAGGAAACGCCCCAAAGCGCAACGTGGACACAGCCAAATTGGTGAAGGAAAACAGAGGTGTTTTTTGCAAAGTGCCTACCTGTAGATTTTGGCCTGTAGCTCAGCCACCACCTAGGGAAACCTACCAAACCTGTGCATTTCTGAAAACTAGAGACCTAGGGGAATCCAAGATGGGGTGACTTGTGTGGCTCGGACCAGGTTCTGTTACCCAGAATACTTTGCAAACCTCAAAATGTGGCTAAAAATACACATGTTCCTCACATTTCTGTGGCAGAAAGTTCTGGAATCTGAGAGGAGCCACGAATTTCCTTCCACCCAGCGTTCCCTCACGTCTCCCGATAAAAATGATACCTCACTTGTGTGGGTAGGCATAGCGCCCGCAACAGGAAACGCCCCAAAGCGCAACATGGACACAGCCAAGTTGGTGAAGGAAAACAGATGTGTTTTTTGCAAAGTGCCTACCTGTAGATTTTGGCCTGTAGCACAGCCGCCACCTAGGGAAACCTACCAAACCTGTGCATTTCTGAAAACTAGAGACCTAGGGGAATCCAAGATGGGGTGACTTGTGTGGCTCGGACCAGGTTCTGTTACCCAGAATCCTTTGCAAACCTCCAAATTTGGCTAAAAAAACACATGTTCCTCACATTTCTGTGGCAGAAAGTTCTGGAATCTGAGAGGAGCAACGAATTTCCTTCCACCCAGCGTTTCCCCACGTCTCCCGATAAAAATGATACCTCACTTGTGTGGGTAGGCCGTAGCGCCCGCGATAGGAAACGCCCCAAAGCGCAACGTGGACACAGCCAAATTGGTGAAGGAAAACAGAGGTGTTTTTTGCAAAGTGCCTACCTGTAGATTTTGGCCTGTAGCTCAGCCACCACCCAGGGAAACCTACCAAACCTGTGCATTTCTAAAAACTAGAGACCTAGGGGAATCCAAGATGGGGTGACTTGTGTGGCTCGGACCAGGTTCTGTTACCCAGAATCCTTTGCAAACCTCAAAATTTGGCTAAAAATACACATGTTCCTCACATTTCTGTGGCAGAAAGTTCTGGAATCTGAGAGGAGCCACGAATTTCCTTCCACCCAGCGTTCCCTCACGTCTCCCGATAAAAATGATACCTCACTTGTGTGGGTAGGCATAGCGCCCGCAACAGGAAACGCCCCAAAGCGCAACATGGACGCAGCCAAATTGGTGAAGGAAAACAGAGGTGTTTTTTGCAAAGTGCCTACCTGTAGATTTTGGCCTGTAGCTCAGCCGCCACCTAGGGAAACCTACCAAACCTGTGCATTTCTGAAAACTAGAGACCTAGGGGAATCCAAGATGGGGTGACTTGTGTGGCTCGGACCAGGTTCTGTTACCCAGAATCCTTTGCAAACCTCAAAATTTGGCTAAAAACACACATGTTCCTCACATTTCTGTGGCAGAAAGTTCTGGAATCTGAGAGGAGCCACGAATTTCCTTTCACCCAGCGTTTCCCCATGTCTCCCGATAAAAATGATACCTCACTTGTGTGGGTAGGCGTAGCGCCCGCGACAGGAAACGCCCCAAAGCGCAACGTGGACACAGCCAAATTGGTGAAGGAAAACAGAGGTGTTTTTTGCAAAGTGCCTACCTGTAGATTTTGGCCTGTAGCTCAGCCGCCACCTAGGGAAACCTACCAAACCTGTGCATTTCTGAAAACTAGAGACCTAGGGGAATCCAAGATGGGGTGACTTGTGTGGCTCGGACCAGGTTCTGTTACCCAGAATCCTTTGCAAACCTCAAAATTTGGCTAAAAATACACATGTTCCTCACATTTCTGTGGCAGAAAGTTCTGGAATCTGAGAGGAGCCACGAATTTCCTTCCACCCAGCGTTCCCCCACGTCTCCTGATAAAAATGATACCTCACTTGTGTGGGTAGGCCTAGCGCCCGCGACAGGAAACGCCCGAAAGCGCAACGTGGACACAGCCAAATTGGTGAAGGAAAACAGAGGTGTTTTTTGCAAAGTGCCTACCTGTAGATTTTGGCCTGTAGCTCAGCCGCCACCTAGGGAAACCTACCAAACCTGTGCATTTCTGAAAACTAGAGACCTAGGGAAATCCAAGATGGGGTGACTTGTGTGGCTCGGACCAGGTTCTGTTACCCAGAATCCTTTGCAAACCTCAAAATTTGGCTAAAAATACACATGTTCCTCACATTTCTGTGGCAGAAAGTTCTGGAATCTGAGAGGAGCCACGAATTTCCTTCCACCCAGCGTTCCCCCACGTCTCCCGATAAAAATGATACCTCACTTGTGTGGGTAGGCCTAGCGCCCGCGACAGGAAACGCCCCAAAGCGCAACGTGGACACAGCCAAATTGGTGAAGGAAAACAGAGGTGTTTTTTGCAAAGTGCCTACCTGTAGATTTTGGCCTGTAGCTCAGCCGCCACCTAGGGAAACCTACCAAACCTGTGCATTTATAAAAACAAGAGACCTAGGGGAATCCAAGATGGGGTGACTTGTGTGGCTCGGACCAGGTTCTGTTACCCAGAATCCTTTGCAAACCTCAAAATTTGGCTAAAAAAACACATATTCCTCACATTTCTGTGGCAGAAAGTTCTGGAATCTGAGAGGAGCCACGAATTTCCTTCCACCCAGCGTTCCCCCACGTCTCCCGATAAAAATGATACCTCACTTGTGTGGGTAGGCCTAGCGCCCGCGACAGGAAATGCCCCAAAGCGCAACGTGGACACAGCCAAATTGGTGAAGGAAAACAGATGTGTTTTTTGCAAAGTGCCTACCTGTAGATTTTGGCCTGTAGCACAGCCGCCACCTAGGGAAACCTACCAAACCTGTACATTTCTGAAAACTAGAGACCTAGGGGAATCCAAGATGGGGTGACTTGTGTGGCTCGGACCAGGTTCTGTTACCCAGAATCCTTTGCAAACCTCCAAATGTGGCTAAAAAAACACATGTTCCTCACATTTCTGTGGCAGAAAGTTCTGGAATCTGAGAGGAGCCACGAATTTCCTTCCACCCAGCGTTCCCCCGCGTCTCCCGATAAAAATGATACCTCACTTGTGTGGGTAGGCCTAGCGCCCGCGATAGGAAACGCCCCAAAGCGCAACGTGGACACAGCCAAATTGGTGAAGGAAAACAGAGGTGTTTTTTGCAAAGTGCCTACCTGTAGATTTTGGCCTGTAGCTCAGCCGCCACCTAGGGAAACCTACCAAACCTGTGCATTTCTGAAAACTAGAGACCTAGGGGAATCCAAGATGGGGTGACTTGTGTGGCTCGGACCAGGTTCTGTTACCCAGAATATTTTGCAAACCTCAAAATTTGGCTAAAAAAACACATGTTCCTCACATTTCTGTGGCAGAAAGTTCTGGAATCTGAGAGGAGCCACGAATTTCCTTCCACCCAGCGTTCCCCCACGTCTCCCGATAAAAATGATACCTCACTTGTGTGGGTAGGCCTAGTGCCCGCGACAGGAAACGCCCCAAAGCGCAACGTGGACACAGCCAAATTGGTGAAGGAAAACAGAGGTGTTTTTTGCAAAGTGCCTACCTGTAGATTTTGGCCTGTAGCTCAGCCACCACCCAGGGAAACCTACCAAACCTGTGCATTTCTGAAAACTAGAGACCTAGGGGAATCCAAGATGGGGTGACTTGTGTGGCTCGGACCAGGTTCTGTTACCCAGAATACTTTGCAAACCTCAAAATTTGGCTAAAAATACACATGTTCCTCACATTTCTGTGGCAGAAAGTTCTGGAATCTGAGAGGAGCCACGAATTTCCTTCCACCCAGCGTTCCCTCACGTCTCCCGATAAAAATGATACCTCACTTGTGTGGGTAGGCATAGCGCCCGCAACAGGAAACGCCCCAAAGCGCAACATGGACACAGCCAAATTGGTGAAGGAAAACAGAGGTGTTTTTTGCAAAGTGCCTACCTGTAGATTTTGGCCTGTAGCTCAGCCGCCACCTAGGGAAACCTACCAAACCTGTGCATTTCTGAAAACTAGAGACCTAGGGGAATCCAAGATGGTGTGACTTGTGTGGCTCGGACCAGGTTCTGTTACCCAGAATCCTTTGCAAACCTCAAAATGTGGCTAAAAACACACATGTTCCTCACATTTCTGTGGCAGAAAGTTCTGGAATCTGAGAGGAGCCACGAATTTCCTTTCACCCAGCGTTCCCCCACGTCTCCCGATAAAAATGATACCTCACTTGTGTGGGTAGGCCTAGCGCCCGCAACAGGAAACGCCCCAAAGCGCAACGTGGACACAGCCAAATTGGTGAAGGAAAACAGAGGTGTTTTTTGCAAAGTGCCTACCTGTAGATTTTGGCCTGTAGCTCAGCCGCCACCTAGGGAAACCTACCAAACCTGTGCATTTATAAAAACAAGAGACCTAGGGGAATCCAAGATGGGGTGACTTGTGTGGCTCGAACCAGGTTCTGTTACCCAGAATCCTTTGCAAACCTCCAAATGTGGCTAAAAAAACACATGTTCCTCACATTTCTGTGGCAGAAAGTTCTGGAATCTGAGAGGAGCCACGAATTTCCTTCCACCCAGCGTTCCCCCACGTCTCCCGATAAAAATGATACCTCACTTGTGTGGGTAGGCCTAGCGCCCGCGATAGGAAACGCCCCAAAGCGCAACGTGGACACAGCCAAATTGGTGAAGGAAAACAGAGGTGTTTTTTGCAAAGTGCCTACCTGTAGATTTTGGCCTGTAGCTCAGCCGCCACCTAGGGAAACCTACCAAACCTGTGCATTTCTGAAAACTAGAGACCTAGGGGAATCCAAGATGGGGTGACTTGTGTGGCTCGGACCAGGTTCTGTTACCCAGAATCCTTTGCAAACCTCAAAATTTGGCTAAAAAAACACATGTTCCTCACATTTCTGTGGCAGAAAGTTCTGGAATCTGAGAGGAGCCACGAATTTCCTTCCACCGAGCGTTCCCCCACGTCTCCCGATAAAAATGATACCTCACTTGTGTGGGTAGGCCTAGTGCCCGCGACAGGAAACGCCCCAAAGCGCAACGTGGACACAGCCAAATTGGTGAAGGAAAACAGAGGTGTTTTTTGCAAAGTGCCTACCTGTAGATTTTGGCCTGTAGCTCAGCCACCACCCAGGGAAACCTACCAAACCTGTGCATTTCTGAAAACTAGAGACCTAGGGGAATCCAAGATGGGGTGACTTGTGTGGCTCGGACCAGGTTCTGTTACCCAGAATCCTTTGCAAACCTCAAAATTTTGCTAAATATACACATGTTCCTCACATTTCTGTGGCAGAAAGTTCTGGAATCTGAGAGGAGCCACGAATTTCCTTCCACCCAGCGTTCCCTCACGTCTCCCGATAAAAATGATACCTCACTTGTGTGGGTAGGCCTAGCGCCCGCAACAGGAAACGCCCCAAAGCGCAACGTGGACACAGCCAAATTGGTGAAGGAAAACAGAGGTGTTTTTTGCAAAGTGCCTACCTGTAGATTTTGGCCTGTAGCTCAGCCGCCACCTAGGGAAACCTACCAAACCTGTGCATTTCTGAAAACTAGAGACCTAGGGAAATCCAAGATGGGGTGACTTGTGTGGCTCGGACCAGGTTCTGTTACCCAGAATCCTTTGCAAACCTCAAAATTTGGCTAAAAATACACTTGTTCCTCACATTTCTGTGGCAGAAAGTTCTGGAATCTGAGAGGAGCCACGAATTTCCTTCCACCCAGCGTTCCCCCACGTCTCCCGATAAAAATGATACCTCACTTGTGTGGGTAGGCCTAGCGCCCGCGACAGGAAACGCCCCAAAGCGCAACGTGGACACAGCCAAATTGGTGAAGGAAAACAGAGGTGTTTTTTGCAAAGTGCCTACCTGTAGATTTTGGCCTGTAGCTCAGCCGCCACCTAGGGAAACCTACCACACCTGTGCATTTCTGAAAACTAGAGACCTAGGGGAATCCAAGATGGGGTGACTTGTGTGGCTCGGACCAGGTTCTGTTACCCAGAATCCTTTGCAAACCTCAAAATTTGGCTAAAAATACACATGTTCCTCACATTTCTGTGGCAGAAAGTTCTGGAATCTGAGAGGAGCCACGAATTTCCTTCCACCCAGCGTTCCCCCACGTCTCCCGATAAAAATGATACCTCACTTGTGTGGGTAGGCCTAGCGCCCGCGACAGGAAACGCCCCAAAGCGCAACGTGGACACAGCCAAATTGGTGAAGGAAAACAGAGGTGTTTTTTGCAAAGTGCCTACCTGTAGATTTTGGCCTGTAGCTCAGCCGCCACCTAGGGAAACCTACCACACCTGTGCATTTCTGAAAACTACAGACCTAGGGGAATCCAAGATGGGGTGACTTGTGTGGCTCGGACCAGGTTCTGTTACCCAGAATCCTTTGCAAACCTCAAAATTTGGCTAAAAATACACATGTTCCTCACATTTCTGTGGCAGAAAGTTCTGGAATCTGAGAGGAGCCACGAATTTCCTTCCACCCAGCGTTCCCCCACGTCTCCCGATAAAAATGATACCTCACTTGTGTGGGTAGGCCTAGCGCCCGCGACAGGAAACGCCCCAAAGCGCAACTTGGAAACAGCCAAATTGGTGAAGGAAAACAGTGGTGTTTTTTGCAAAGTGCCTACCTGTAGATTTTGGCCTGTAGCTCAGCCGCCACATAGGGAAACCTACCAAACCTGTGCATTTCTGAAAACTAGAGACCGAGGGGAATCCACGATGGGGTGACTTGTGTGGCTCGGACCAGGTTCTGTTACCCAGAATCCTTTGCAAACCTCAAAATTTGGCTAAAAATACACATGTTCCTCACATTTCTGTGGCAGAAAGTTCTGGAATCTGAGAGGAGCCACGAATTTCCTTCCACCCAGCGTTCCCCCACGTCTCCCGATAAAAATGATACCTCACTTGTGTGGGTAGGCCTAGCGCCCGCGATAGGAAACGCCCCAAAGCGCAACGTGGACACAGCCAAATTGGTGAAGGAAAACAGAGGTGTTTTTTGCAAAGTGCCTACCGGTAGATTTTGGCCTGTAGCTCAGCCACCACCTAGGGAAACCTACCACACCTGTGCATTTCTGAAAACTAGAGACCTAGGGGAATCCAAGATGGGGTGACTTGTGTGGCTCGGACCAGGTTCTGTTACCCAGAATCCTTTGCAAACCTCAAAATGTGGCTAAAAATACACATGTTCCTCACATTTCTGTGGCAGAAAGTTCTGGAATCTGAGAGGAGCCACGAATTTCCTTCCACCCAGCGTTCCCCCACGTCTCCCGATAAAAATGATACCTCACTTGTGTGGGTAGGCCTAGCGCCCGCGACAGGAAACGCCCCAAAGCGCAACGTGGACACAGCCAAATTGGTGAAGGAAAACAGAGGTGTTTTTTGCAAAGTGCCTACCTGTAGATTTTGGCCTGTAGCTCAGCCGCCACCTAGGGAAACCTACCACACCTGTGCATTTCTGAAAACTACAGACCTAGGGGAATCCAAGATGGGGTGACTTGTGTGGCTCGGACCAGGTTCTGTTACCCAGAATCCTTTGCAAACCTCAAAATTTGGCTAAAAATACACATGTTCCTCACATTTCTGTGGCAGAAAGTTCTGGAATCTGAGAGGAGCCACGAATTTCCTTCCACCCAGCGTTCCCCCACGTCTCCCGATAAAAAATGATACCTCACTTGTGTGGATAGGCCTAGCGCCCGCGACAGGAAACGCCCCAAAGCGCAACGTGGACACAGCCAAATTGGTGAAGGAAAACAGAGGTGTTTTTTGCAAAGTGCCTACCTGTAGATTTTGGCCTGTAGCTCAGCCGCCACCTAGGGAAACCTACCAAACCTGTGCATTTCTGAAAACTAGAGACCTAGGGGAATCCAAGATGGGGTGACTTGTGTGGCTCGGACCAGGTTCTGTTACCCAGAATCCTTTGCAAACCTCAAAATTTGGCTAAAAATACACATGTTCCTCACATTTCTGTGGCAGAAAGTTCTGGAATCTGAGAGGAGCCACGAATTTCCTTCCACCCAGCGTTCCCCCACGTCTCCCGATAAAAATGATACCTCACTTGTGTGGGTAGGCCTAGCGCCCGCGACAGGAAACGCCCCAAAGCGCAACGTGGACTCAGCCAAATTGGTGAAGGAAAACAGAGGTGTTTTTTGCAAAGTGCCTACCTGTAGATTTTGGCCTGTAGCTCAGCCGCCACCTAGGGAAACCTACCAAACCTGTGCATTTATAAAAACAAGAGACCTAGGGGAATCCAAGATGGGGTGACTTGTGTGGCTCGGACCAGGTTCTGTTACCCAGAATCCTTTGCAAACCTCAAAATTTGGCTAAAAAAACACATGTTCCTCACATTTCTGTGGCAGAAAGTTCTGGAATCTGAGAGGAGCCACGAATTTCCTTCCACCCAGCGTTCCCCCACGTCTCCCGATAAAAATGATACCTCACTTGTGTGGGTAGGCCTAGCGCCCGCGACAGGAAATGCCCCAAAGCGCAACGTGGACACAGCCAAATTGGTGAAGGAAAACAAATGTGTTTTTTGCAAAGTGCCTACCTGTAGATTTTGGCCTGTAGCACAGCCGCCACCTAGGGAAACCTACCAAACCTGTGCATTTCTGAAAACTAGAGACCTAGGGGAATCCAAGATGGGGTGACTTGTGTGGCTCGGACCAGGTTCTGTTACCCAGAATCCTTTGCAAACCTCCAAATTTGGCTAAAAAAACACATGTTCCTCACATTTCTGTGGCAGAAAGTTCTGGAATCTGAGAGGAGCCACGAATTTCCTTCTACCCAGCGTTCCCCCACGTCTCCCGATAAAAATGATACCTCACTTGTGTGGGTAGGCCGTAGCGCCCGCGATAGGAAACGCCCCAAAGCGCAACGTGGACACAGCCAAATTGGTGAAGGAAAACAGAGGTGTTTTTTGCAAAGTGCCTACCTGTAGATTTTGGCCTGTAGCTCAGCCGCCACCTAGGGAAACCTACCAAACCTGTGCATTTCTGAAAACTAGAGACCTAGGGGAATCCAAGATGGGGTGACTTGTGTGGCTCGGACCAGGTTCTGTTACCCAGAATCCTTTGCAAACCTCAAAATTTGGCTAAAAAAACACATGTTCCTCACATTTCTGTGGCAGAAAGTTCTGGAATCTGAGAGGAGCCACGAATTTCCTTCCACCCAGCGTTCCCCCACGTCTCCCGATAAAAATGATACCTCACTTGTGTGGGTAGGCCTAGTGCCCGCGACAGGAAACGCCCCAAAGCACAACGTGGACACAGCCAAATTGGTGAAGGAAAACAGAGGTGTTTTTTGCAAAGTGCCTACCTGTAGATTTTGGCCTGTAGCTCAGCCACCACCCAGGGAAACCTACCAAACCTGTGCATTTCTAAAAACTAGAGACCTAGGGGAATCCAAGATGGGGTGACTTGTGTGGCTCGGACCAGGTTCTGTTACCCAGAATCCTTTGCAAACCTCAAAATTTGGCTAAAAATACACATGTTCCTCACATTTCTGTGGCAGAAAGTTCTGGAATCTGAGAGGAGCCACGAATTTCCTTCCACCCAGCGTTCCCTCACGTCTCCCGATAAAAATGATACCTCACTTGTGTGGGTAGGCCTAGCGCCCGCGACAGGAAATGCCCCAAAGTGCAACGTGGACACAGCCAAATTGGTGAAGGAAAACAGATGTGTTTTTTGCAAAGTGCCTACCTGTAGATTTTGGCCTGTAGCACAGCCGCCACCTAGGGAAACCTACCAAACCTGTGCATTTCTGAAAACTAGAGACCTAGGGGAATCCAAGATGGGGTGACTTGTGTGGCTCGGACCAGGTTCTGTTACCCAGAATCCTTTGCAAACCTCAAAATTTGGCTAAAAAAACACATGTTCCTCACATTTCTGTGGCAGAAAGTTCTGGAATCTGAGAGGAGCCACGAATTTCCTTCCACCCAGCGTTCCCCCACGTGTCCCGATAAAAATGATACCTCACTTGTGTGGGTAGGCCTAGTGCTCGCGTCAGGAAACGCCCCAAAGCGCAACGTGGACACAGCCAAATTGGTGAAGGAAAACAGAGGTGTTTTTTGCAAAGTGCCTACCTGTAGATTTTGGCCTGTAGCTCAGCCACCACCTAGGGAAACCTACCAAACCTGTGCATTTCTGAAAACTAGAGACCTAGGGGAATCCAAGATGGGGTGACTTGTGTGGCTCGGACCAGGTTCTGTTACCCAGAATACTTTGCAAACCTCAAAATGTGGCTAAAAATACACATGTTCCTCACATTTCTGTGGCAGAAAGTTCTGGAATCTGAGAGGAGCCACGAATTTCCTTCCACCCAGCGTTCCCTCACGTCTCCCGATAAAAATGATACCTCACTTGTGTGGGTAGGCATAGCGCCCGCAACAGGAAACGCCCCAAAGCGCAACATGGACACAGCCAAATTGGTGAAGGAAAACAGATGTGTTTTTTGCAAAGTGCCTACCTGTAGATTTTGGCCTGTAGCACAGCCGCCACCTAGGGAAACCTACCAAACCTGTGCATTTCTGAAAACTAGAGACCTAGGGAAATCCAAGATGGGGTGACTTGTGTGGCTCGGACCAGGTTCTGTTACCCAGAATCCTTTGCAAACCTCCAAATTTGGCTAAAAAAACACATGTTCCTCACATTTCTGTGGCAGAAAGTTCTGGAATCTGAGAGGAGCCACGAATTTCCTTCCACCCAGCGTTTCCCCACGTCTCCCGATAAAAATGATACCTCACTTGTGTGGGTAGGCCGTAGCGCCCGCGATAGGAAACGCCCCAAAGCGCAACGTGGACACAGCCAAATTGGTGAAGGAAAACAGAGGTGTTTTTTGCAAAGTGCCTACCTGTAGATTTTGGCCTGTAGCTCAGCCACCACCCAGGGAAACCTACCAAACCTGTGCATTTCTAAAAACTAGAGACCTAGGGGAATCCAAGATGGGGTGACTTGTGTGGCTCGGACCAGGTTCTGTTACCCAGAATCCTTTGCAAACCTCAAAATTTGGCTAAAAATACACATGTTCCTCACATTTCTGTGGCAGAAAGTTCTGGAATCTGAGAGGAGCCACGAATTTCCTTCCACCCAGCGTTCCCTCACGTCTCCCGATAAAAATGATACCTCACTTGTGTGGGTAGGCATAGCGCCCGCAACAGGAAACGCCCCAAAGCGCAACATGGACACAGCCAAATTGGTGAAGGAAAACAGAGGTGTTTTTTGCAAAGTGCCTACCTGTAGATTTTGGCCTGTAGCTCAGCCGCCACCTAGGGAAACCTACCAAACCTGTGCATTTCTGAAAACTAGAGACCTAGGGGAATCCAAGATGGTGTGACTTGTGTGGCTCGGACCAGGTTCTGTTACCCAGAATCCTTTGCAAACCTCAAAATTTGGCTAAAAACACACATGTTCCTCACATTTCTGTGGCAGAAAGTTCTGGAATCTGAGAGGAGCCACGAATTTCCTTTCACCCAGCGTTTCCCCATGTCTCCCGATAAAAATGATACCTCACTTGTGTGGGTAGGCGTAGCGCCCGCGACAGGAAACGCCCCAAAGCGCAACGTGGACACAGCCAAATTGGTGAAGGAAAACAGAGGTGTTTTTTGCAAAGTGCCTACCTGTAGATTTTGGCCTGTAGCTCAGCCGCCACCTAGGGAAACCTACCAAACCTGTGCATTTCTGAAAACTAGAGACCTAGGGGAATCCAAGATGGGGTGACTTGTGTGGCTCGGACCAGGTTCTGTTACCCAGAATCCTTTGCAAACCTCAAAATTTGGCTAAAAATACACATGTTCCTCACATTTCTGTGGCAGAAAGTTCTGGAATCTGAGAGGAGCCACGAATTTCCTTCCACCCAGCGTTCCCCCACGTCTCCTGATAAAAATGATACCTCACTTGTGTGGGTAGGCCTAGCGCCCGCGACAGGAAACGCCCGAAAGCGCAACGTGGACACAGCCAAATTGGTGAAGGAAAACAGAGGTGTTTTTTGCAAAGTGCCTACCTGTAGATTTTGGCCTGTAGCTCAGCCGCCACCTAGGGAAACCTACCAAACCTGTGCATTTCTGAAAACTAGAGACCTAGGGAAATCCAAGATGGGGTGACTTGTGTGGCTCGGACCAGGTTCTGTTACCCAGAATCCTTTGCAAACCTCAAAATTTGGCTAAAAATACACATGTTCCTCACATTTCTGTGGCAGAAAGTTCTGGAATCTGAGAGGAGCCACGAATTTCCTTCCACCCAGCGTTCCCCCACGTCTCCCGATAAAAATGATACCTCACTTGTGTGGGTAGGCCTAGCGCCCGCGACAGGAAACGCCCCAAAGCGCAACGTGGACACAGCCAAATTGGTGAAGGAAAACAGAGGTGTTTTTTGCAAAGTGCCTACCTGTAGATTTTGGCCTGTAGCTCAGCCGCCACCTAGGGAAACCTACCAAACCTGTGCATTTATAAAAACAAGAGACCTAGGGGAATCCAAGATGGGGTGACTTGTGTGGCTCGGACCAGGTTCTGTTACCCAGAATCCTTTGCAAACCTCAAAATTTGGCTAAAAAAACACATATTCCTCACATTTCTGTGGCAGAAAGTTCTGGAATCTGAGAGGAGCCACGAATTTCCTTCCACCCAGCGTTCCCCCACGTCTCCCGATAAAAATGATACCTCACTTGTGTGGGTAGGCCTAGCGCCCGCGACAGGAAATGCCCCAAAGCGCAACGTGGACACAGCCAAATTGGTGAAGGAAAACAGATGTGTTTTTTGCAAAGTGCCTACCTGTAGATTTTGGCCTGTAGCACAGCCGCCACCTAGGGAAACCTACCAAACCTGTACATTTCTGAAAACTAGAGACCTAGGGGAATCCAAGATGGGGTGACTTGTGTGGCTCGGACCAGGTTCTGTTACCCAGAATCCTTTGCAAACCTCCAAATGTGGCTAAAAAAACACATGTTCCTCACATTTCTGTGGCAGAAAGTTCTGGAATCTGAGAGGAGCCACGAATTTCCTTCCACCCAGCGTTCCCCCGCGTCTCCCGATAAAAATGATACCTCACTTGTGTGGGTAGGCCTAGCGCCCGCGATAGGAAACGCCCCAAAGCGCAACGTGGACACAGCCAAATTGGTGAAGGAAAACAGAGGTGTTTTTTGCAAAGTGCCTACCTGTAGATTTTGGCCTGTAGCTCAGCCGCCACCTAGGGAAACCTACCAAACCTGTGCATTTCTGAAAACTAGAGACCTAGGGGAATCCAAGATGGGGTGACTTGTGTGGCTCGGACCAGGTTCTGTTACCCAGAATATTTTGCAAACCTCAAAATTTGGCTAAAAAAACACATGTTCCTCACATTTCTGTGGCAGAAAGTTCTGGAATCTGAGAGGAGCCACGAATTTCCTTCCACCCAGCGTTCCCCCACGTCTCCCGATAAAAATGATACCTCACTTGTGTGGGTAGGCCTAGTGCCCGCGACAGGAAACGCCCCAAAGCGCAACGTGGACACAGCCAAATTGGTGAAGGAAAACAGAGGTGTTTTTTGCAAAGTGCCTACCTGTAGATTTTGGCCTGTAGCTCAGCCACCACCCAGGGAAACCTACCAAACCTGTGCATTTCTGAAAACTAGAGACCTAGGGGAATCCAAGATGGGGTGACTTGTGTGGCTCGGACCAGGTTCTGTTACCCAGAATCCTTTGCAAACCTCAAAATTTGGCTAAAAAAACACATGTTCCTCACATTTCTGTGGCAGAAAGTTCTGGAATCTGAGAGGAGCCACGAATTTCCTTCCACCCAGCGTTCCCCCACGTCTCCCGATAAAAATGATACCTCACTTGTGTGGGTAGGCCTAGCGCCCGCGACACGAAACGCCCCAAAGCGCAACGTGGACACAGCCAAATTGGTGAAGGAAAACAGAGGTGTTTTTTGCAAAGTGCCTACCTGTAGATTTTGGCCTGTAGCTCAGCCGCCACCTAGGGAAACCTACCACACCTGTGCATTTCTGAAAACTAGAGACCTAGGGGAATCCAAGATGGGGTGACTTGTGTGGCTCGGACCAGGTTCTGTTACCCAGAATCCTTTGCAAACCTCAAAATTTGGCTAAAAATACACATGTTCCTCACATTTCTGTGGCAGAAAGTTCTGGAATCTGAGAGGAGCCACGAATTTCCTTCCACCCAGCGTTCCTCCACGTCTCTCGTTAAAAATGATACCTCACTTGTGTGGGTAGGTCTAGCGCCTGCGACAGGAAACGCCCCAAAGCGCAACGTGGACACAGCCAAATTGGTGAAGGAAAACAGAGGTGTTTTTTGCAAAGTGCCTACCTGTAGATTTTGGCCTGTAGCTCAGCCGCCACCTAGGGAAACCTACCAAACCTGTGCATTTCTGAAAACTACAGACCTAGGGGAATCCAAGATGGGGTGACTTGTGTGGCTCGGACCAGGTTCTGTTACCCAGAATCCTTTGCAAACCTCAAAATTTGGCTAAAAATACACATGTTCCTCACATTTCTGTGGCAGAAAGTTCTGGAATCTGAGAGGAGCCACGAATTTCCTTCCACCCAGCGTTCCCCCACGTCTCCCGATAAAAATGATACCTCACTTGTGTGGGTAGGCCTAGCGCCCGCGACAGGAAACGCGCCAAAGCGCAACGTGGAAACAGCCAAATTGGTGAAGGAAAACAGTGGTGTTTTTTGCAAAGTGCCTACCTGTAGATTTTGGCCTGTAGCTCAGCCGCCACGTAGGGAAACCTACCAAACCTGTGCATTTCTGAAAACTAGAGACCGAGGGGAATCCAAGATGGGGTGACTTGTGTGGCTCGGACCAGGTTCTGTTACCCAGAATCCTTTGCAAACCTCAAAATTTGGCTAAAAATACACATGTTCCTCACATTTCTGTGGCAGAAAGTTCTGGAATCTGAGAGGAGCCACGAATTTCCTTCCACCCAGCGTTCCCCCACGTCTCCCGATAAAAATGATACCTCACTTGTGTGGGTAGGCCTAGCGCCCGCGATAGGAAACGCCCCAAAGCGCAACGTGGACACAGCCAAATTGGTGAAGGAAAACAGAGGTGTTTTTTGCAAAGTGCCTACCGGTAGATTTTGGCCTGTAGCTCAGCCGCCACCTAGGGAAACCTACCACACCTGTGCATTTCTGAAAACTAGAGACCTAGGGGAATCCAAGATGGGGTGACTTGTGTGGCTCGGACCAGGTTCTGTTACCCAGAATCCTTTGCAAACCTCAAAATTTGGCTAAAAATACACATGTTCCTCACATTTCTGTGGCAGAAAGTTCTGGAATCTGAGAGGAGCCACGAATTTCCTTCCACCCAGCGATCCCCCACGTCTCCCGATAAAAATGATACCTCACTTGTGTGGGTAGGCCTAGCGCCCGCGACAGGAAACGCCCCAAAGCGCAACGTGGACACAGCCAAATTGGTGAAGGAAAACAGAGGTGTTTTTTGCAAAGTGCCTACCTGTAGATTTTGGCCTGTAGCTCAGCCGCCACCTAGGGAAACCTACCAAACCTGTGCATTTCTGAAAACTACAGACCTAGGGGAATCCAAGATGGGGTGACTTGTGTGGCTCGGACCAGGTTCTGTTACCCAGAATCCTTTGCAAACCTCAAAATTTGGCTAAAAATACACATGTTCCTCACATTTCTGTGGCAGAAAGTTCTGGAATCTGAGAGGAGCCATGAATTTCCTTCCACCCAGCGTTCCCCCACGTCTCCCGATAAAAATGATACCTCACTTGTGTGGGTAGGCCTAGCGCCCGCGACAGGAAACGCCCCAAAGCGCAACGTGGAAACAGCCAAATTGGTGAAGGAAAACAGTGGTGTTCTTTGCAAAGTGCCTACCTGTAGATTTTGGCCTGTAGCTCAGCCGCCACGTAGGGAAACCTACCAAACCTGTGCATTTCTGAAAACTAGAGACCGAGGGGAATCCAAGATGGGGTGACTTGTGTGGCTCGGACCAGGTTCTGTTACCCAGAATCCTTTGCAAACCTCAAAATTTGGCTAAAAATACACATGTTCCTCACATTTCTGTGGCAGAAAGTTCTGGAATCTGAGAGGAGCCACGAATTTCCTTCCACCCAGCGTTCCCCCACGTCTCCCGATAAAAATGATACCTCACTTGTGTGGGTAGGCCTAGCGCCTGCGACAGGAAACGCCCCAAAGCGCAACGTGGAAACAGCCAAATTGGTGAAGGAAAACAGTGGTGTTTTTTGCAAAGTGCCTACCTGTAGATTTTGGCCTGTAGCTCAGCCGCCACGTAGGGAAACCTACCAAACCTGTGCATTTCTGAAAACTAGAGACCGAGGGGAATCCAAGATGGGGTGACTTGTGTGGCTCGGACCAGGTTCTGTTACCCAGAATCCTTTGCAAACCTCAAAATTTGGCTAAAAATACACATGTTCCTCACATTTCTGTGGCAGAAAGTTCTGGAATCTGAGAGGAGCCACGAATTTCCTTCCACCCAGCGTTCCCCCACGTCTCCCGATAAAAATGATAACTCACTTGTGTAGGTAGGCCTAGCGCCCGCGACAGGAAACGCCCCAAAGCGCAACGTGGACACAGCCAAATTGGTGAAGGAAAACAGAGGTGTTTTTTGCAAAGTGCCTACCTGTAGATTTTGGCCTGTAGCTCAGCCGCCACCTAGGGAAACCTACCAAACCTGTGCATTTCTGAAAACTAGAGACCTAGGGGAATCCAAGATGGGGTGACTTGTGTGGCTCGGACCAGGTTCTGTTACCCAGAATCCTTTGCAAACCTCAAAATTTGGCTAAAAATACACATGTTCCTCACATTTCTGTGGCAGAAAGTTCTGGAATCTGAGAGGAGCCACGAATTTCCTTCCACCCAGCGTTCCCCCACGTCTCCCGATAAAAATGATACCTCACTTGTGTGGGTAGGCCTAGCGCCCGCGACAGGAAACGCCCCAAAGCGCAACGTGGACACAGCCAAATTGGTGAAGGAAAACAGAGGTGTTTTTTGCAAAGTGCCTACCTGTAGATTTTGGCCTGTAGCTCAGCCGCCACCTAGGGAAACTTACCAAACCTGTGCATTTATAAAAACAAGAGACCTAGGGGAATCCAAGATGGGGTGACTTGTGTGGCTCGGACCAGGTTCTGTTACCCAGAATCCTTTGCAAACCTCAAAATTTGGCTAAAAAAACACATGTTCCTCACATTTCTGTGGCAGAAAGTTCTGGAATCTGAGAGGAGCCACGAATTTCCTTCCACCCAGCGTTCCCCCACGTCTCCCGATAAAAATGATACCTCACTTGTGTGGGTAGGCCTAGCGCCCGCGATAGGAAACGCCCCAAAGCGCAACGTGGACACAGCCAAATTGGTGAAGGAAAACAGAGGTGTTTTTTGCAAAGTGCCTACCTGTAGATTTTGGCCTGTAGCTCAGCCGCCACCTAGGGAAACCTACCAAACCTGTGCATTTCTGAAAACTAGAGACCTAGGGGAATCCAAGATGGGGTGACTTGTGTGGCTCGGACCAGGTTCTGTTACCCAGAATCCTTTGCAAACCTCAAAATTTGGCTAAAAAAACACATGTTCCTCACATTTCTGTGGCAGAAAGTTCTGGAATCTGAGAGGAGCCAAGAATTTCCTTCCACCCAGCGTTCCCTCACGTCTCCCGATAAAAATGATACCTCACTTGTGTGGGTAGGCCTAGCGCCCGCAACAGGACACGCCCCAAAGCGCAACGTGGACACAGCCAAATTGGTGAAGGAAAACAGAGGTGTTTTTTGCAAAGTACCTACCTGTAGATTTTGGCCTGTAGCTCAGCCGTCACCTAGGGAAACCTACCAAACCTGTGCATTTCTGAAAACTAGAGACCTAGGGGAATCCAAGATGGGGTGACTTGTGTGGCTCGGACCAGGTTCTGTTACCCAGAATCCTTTGCAAACCTCAAAATTTGGCTAAAAATACACATGTTCCTCACATTTCTGTGGCAGAAAGTTCTGGAATCTGAGAGGAGCCACGAATTTCCTTCCACCCAGCGTTCCCCCACGTCTCCCGATAAAAATGATACCTCACTTGTGTGGGTAGGCCTAGCGCCCGCGACAGGAAACGCCCCAAAGCGCAACGTGGACACAGCCAAATTGGTGAAGGAAAACAGAGGTGTTTTTTGCAAAGTGCCTACCTGTAGATTTTGGCCTGTAGCTCAGCCGCCACCTAGGGAAACCTACCACACCTGTGCATTTCTGAAAACTAGAGATCTAGGGGAATCCAAGATGGGGTGACTTGTGTGGCTCGGACCAGGTTCTGTTACCCAGAATCCTTTGCAAACCTCAAAATGTGGCTAAAAATACACATGTTCCTCACATTTCTGTGGCAGAAAGTTCTGGAATCTGAGAGGAGCCGCGAATTTCCTTCCACCCAGCGTTCCCCCACGTCTCCCGATAAAAATGATACCTCACTTGTGTGGGTAGTCCTAGCGCCCGCGACAGGAAACGCCCCAAAGCGCAACGTGGACACAGCCAAATTGGTGAAGGAAAACAGAGGTGTTTTTTGCAAAGTGCCTACCTGTAGATTTTGGCCTGTAGCTCAGCCGCCACCTAGGGAAACCTACCAAACCTGTGCATTTCTGAAAACTAGAGACCTAGGGGAATCCAAGATGGGGTGACTTGTGTGGCTCGGACCAGGTTCTGTTACCCAGAATCCTTTGCAAACCTCAAAATTTGGCTAAAAATACACATGTTCCTCACATTTCTGTGGCAGAAAGTTCTAGAATCTGAGAGGAGCCACGAATTTCCTTCCACCCAGCGTTCCCCCACGTCTCCCGATAAAAATGATACCTCACTTGTGTGGGTAGGCTTGGCGCCCGCGACAGGAAACGCCCCAAAGCGCAACGTGGTCACAGCCAAATTGGTGAAGGAAAACAGAGGTGTTTTTTGCAAAGTGCCTACCTGTAGATTTTGGCCCGTAGCTCAGCCGCCACCTAGGGAAACCTACCAAACCTGTGCATTTCTGAAAACTAGAGACCTAGGGGAATCCAAGATGGGGCGACTTGTGTGGCTCGGACCAGGTTCTGTTACCCAGAATCCTTTGCAAACCTCAAAATTTGGCTAAAAATACACATGTTCCTCACATTTCTGTGGCAGAAAGTTCTGGAATCTGAGAGGAGCCACGAATTTCCTTCCACCCAGCGTTCCCCCACATCTCCCGATAAAAATTATACCTCACTTGTGTTGGTAGGCCTAGCGCCCGCGACAGGAAACGCCCCAAAGCGCAACGTGGACACAGCCAAATTGGTGAAGGAAAACAGAGGTGTTTATTGCAAAGTGCCTACCTGTAGATTTTGGCCTGTAGCTCAGCCGCCACCTAGGGAAACCTACCAAACCTGTGCAATTATGAAAACAAGAGACCTAGGGGAATCCAAGATGGGGTGACTTGTGTGGCTCGGACCAGGTTCTGTTACCCAGAATCCTTTGCAAACCTCAAAATTTGGCTAAAAAAACACATGTTCCTCACATTTCTGTGGCAGAAAGTTCTGGAATCTGAGAGGAGCCACGAATTTCCTTCCACCCAGCGTTCCCCCACGTCTCCCGATAAAAATGATACCTCACTTGTGTGGGTAGGCCTAGCGCCCGCGACAGGAAATGCCCCAAAGCGCAACGTGGACACAGCCAAATTGGTGAAGGAAAACAGATGTGTTTTTTGCAAAGTGCCTACCTGTAGATTTTGGACTGTAGCACAGCCGCCACCTAGGGAAACCTACCAAACCTGTGCATTTCTGAAAACTAGAGACCTAGGGGAATCCAAGATGGGGTGACTTGTGTGGCTCGGACCAGGTTCTGTTTCCCAGAATCCTTTGCAAACCTCCAAATGTGGCTAAAAAAACACATGTTCCTCACATTTCTGTGGCAGAAAGTTCTGGAATCTGAGAGGAGCCACGAATTTCCTTCCACCCAGCGTTCCCCCACGTCTCCCGATAAAAATGATACCTCACTTGTGTGGGTAGGACTAGCGCCCGCGACAGGAAACGCCCCAAAGCGCAACGTGGACACAGCCAAATTGGTGAAGGAAAACAGAGGTGTTTTTTGCAAAGTGACTACCTGTAGATTTTGGCCTGTAGCTCAGCCGCCACCTAGGGAAACCTACCAAACCTGTGCATTTCTGAAAACTACAGACCTAGGGGAATCCAAGATGGGGTGACTTGTGTGGCTCGGACCAGGTTCTGTTACCCAGAATACTTTGCAAACCTCAAAATTTGGCTAAAAATACACATGTTCCTCACATTTCTGTGGCAGAAAGTTCTGGAATCTGAAAGGAGCCACGAATTTCCTTTCACCCAGCGTTCCCCCACGTCTCCCGATAAAAATGATACCTCACTTGTGTGGGTAGGCCTAGCGCCCGCGACAGGAAACGCCCCAAAGCGCAACGTGGACACAGCCAAATTGGTGAAGGAAAACAGAGGTGTTTTTTGCAAAGTGCCTACCTGTAGATTTTGGCCTGTAGCTCAGCCGCCACCTAGGGAAACCTACCAAACCTGTGCATTTATAAAAACAAGAGACCTAGGGGAATCCAAGATGGGGTGACTTGTGTGGCTCGGACCAGGTTCTGTTACCCAGAATCCTTTGCAAACCTCAAAATTTGGCTAAAAAAACACATGTTCCTCACATTTCTGTGGCAGAAAGTTCTGGAATCTGAGAGGAGCCACGAATTTCCTTCCACCCAGCGTTCCCCCACGTCTCCCGATAAAAATTATACCTCACTTGTGTGGGTAGGCCTAGCGCCCGCGACAGGAAATGCCCCAAAGCGCAACGTGGACACAGCCAAATTGGTGAAGGAAAACATATGTGTTTTTTGCAAAGTGCCTACCTGTAGATTTTGGCCTGTAGCACAGCCGCCAATAAGGGAAACCTACCAAACCTGTGCATTTCTGAAAACTAGAGACCTAGGGGAATCCAAGATGGGGTGACTTGTGTGGCTCGGACCAGCTTCTGTTACCCAGAATCCTTTGCAAACCTCCAAATGTGTCTAAAAAAACACATGTTCCTCACATTTCTGTGGCAGAAAGTTCTGGAATCTGAGAGGAGCCACGAATTTCCTTCCACCCAGCGTTCCCCCACGTCTCCCGATAAAAATGATACCTCACTTGTGTGGGTAGGCCTAGCGCCCGCGATAGGAAACGCCCCAAAGCGCAACGTGGACACAGCCAAATTGGTGAAGGAAAACAGAGGTGTTTTTTGCAAAGTGCCTACCTGTAGATTTTGGCCTGTAGCTCAGCCGCCACCTAGGGAAACCTACCAAACCTGTGCATTTCTGAAAACTAGAGACCTAGGGGAATCCAATATGGGGTGACTTGTGTGGCTCGGACCAGGTTCTGTTACCCAGAATCCTTTGCAAACCTCAAAATTTGGCTAAAAAAACACATGTTCCTCACATTTCTGTGGCAGAAAGTTCTGGAATCTGAGAGGAGCCACGAATTTCCTTCCACCCAGCGTTCCCCCACGTCTCCCGATAAAAATGATACCTCACTTGTGTGGGTAGGCCTAGCGCCCGCGACAGGAAACGCCCCAAAGCGCAACGTGGACACAGCCAAATTGGTGAAGGAAAACAGAGGTGTTTTTTGCAAAGTGCCTACCTGTAGATTTTGGCCTGTAGCTCAGCCGCCACGTAGGGAAACCTACCAAACCTGTGCATTTCTGAAAACTAGAGACCGAGGGGAATCCAAGATGGGGTGACTTGTGTGGCTCGGACCAGGTTCTGTTACCCAGAATCCTTTGCAAACCTCAAAATTTGGCTAAAAATACACATGTTCCTCACATTTCTGTGGCAGAAAGTTCTGGAATCTGAGAGGAGCCACGAATTTCCTTCCACCCAGCGTTCCCCCACGTCTCCCGATAAAAATGATACCTCACTTGTGTGGGTAGGCCTAGCGCCCGCGATAGGAAACGCCCCAAAGCGCAACGTGGACACAGCCAAATTGGTGAAGGAAAACAGAGGTGTTTTTTGCAAAGTGCCTACCGGTAGATTTTGGCCTGTAGCTCAGCCGCCACCTAGGGAAACCTACCACACCTGTGCATTTCTGAAAACTAGAGACCTAGGGGAATCCAAGATGGGGTGACTTGTGTGGCTCGGACCAGGTTCTGTTACCCAGAATCCTTTGCAAACCTCAAAATGTGGCTAAAAATACACATGTTCCTCACATTTCTGTGGCAGAAAGTTCTGGAATCTGAGAGGAGCCACGAATTTCCTTCCACCCAGCGTTCCCCCACGTCTCCCGATAAAAATGATACCTCACTTGTGTGGGTAGGCCTAGCGCCCGCGACAGGAAACGCCCCAAAGCGCAACGTGGACACAGCCAAATTGGTGAAGGAAAACAGAGGTGTTTTTTGCAAAGTGCCTACCTGTAGATTTTGGCCTGTAGCTCAGCCGCCACCTAGGGAAACCTACCAAACCTGTGCATTTCTGAAAACTACAGACCTAGGGGAATCCAAGATGGGGTGACTTGTGTGGCTCGGACCAGGTTCTGTTACCCAGAATCCTTTGCAAACCTCAAAATTTGGCTAAAAATACACATGTTCCTCACATTTCTGTGGCAGAAAGTTCTGGAATCTGAGAGGAGCCATGAATTTCCTTCCACCCAGCGTTCCCCCACGTCTCCCGATAAAAATGATACCTCACTTGTGTGGGTAGGCCTAGCGCCCGCGACAGGAAACGCCCCAAAGCGCAACGTGGAAACAGCCAAATTGGTGAAGGAAAACAGTGGTGTTCTTTGCAAAGTGCCTACCTGTAGATTTTGGCCTGTAGCTCAGCCGCCACGTAGGGAAACCTACCAAACCTGTGCATTTCTGAAAACTAGAGACCGAGGGGAATCCAAGATGGGGTGACTTGTGTGGCTCGGACCAGGTTCTGTTACCCAGAATCCTTTGCAAACCTCAAAATTTGGCTAAAAATACACATGTTCCTCACATTTCTGTGGCAGAAAGTTCTGGAATCTGAGAGGAGCCACGAATTTCCTTCCACCCAGCGTTCCCCCACGTCTCCCGATAAAAATGATACCTCACTTGTGTGGGTAGGCCTAGCGCCTGCGACAGGAAACGCCCCAAAGCGCAACGTGGAAACAGCCAAATTGGTGAAGGAAAACAGTGGTGTTTTTTGCAAAGTGCCTACCTGTAGATTTTGGCCTGTAGCTCAGCCGCCACGTAGGGAAACCTACCAAACCTGTGCATTTCTGAAAACTAGAGACCGAGGGGAATCCAAGATGGGGTGACTTGTGTGGCTCGGACCAGATTCTGTTACCCAGAATCCTTTGCAAACCTCAAAATTTGGCTAAAAATACACATGTTCCTCACATTTCTGTGGCAGAAAGTTCTGGAATCTGAGAGGAGCCACGAATTTCCTTCCACCCAGCGTTCCCCCACGTCTCCCGATAAAAATGATACCTCACTTGTGTGGGTAGGCCTAGCGCCCGCGACAGGAAACGCCCCAAAGCGCAACGTGGACACAGCCAAATTGGTGAAGGAAAACAGAGGTGTTTTTTGCAAAGTGCCTACCTGTAGATTTTGGCCTGTAGCTCAGCCGCCACCTAGGGAAACCTACCAAACCTGTGCATTTCTGAAAACTAGAGACCTAGGGGAATCCAAGATGGGGTGACTTGTGTGGCTCGGACCAGGTTCTGTTACCCAGAATCCTTTGCAAACCTCAAAATTTGGCTAAAAATACACATGTTCCTCACATTTCTGTGGCATAAAGTTCTGGAATCTGAGAGGAGCCACGAATTTCCTTCCACCCAGCGTTCCCCCACGTCTCCCGATAAAAATGATACCTCACTTGTGTGGGTAGGCCTAGCGCCCGCGACAGGAAACGCCCCAAAGCGCAACGTGGACACAGCCAAATTGGTGAAGGAAAACAGAGGTGTTTTTTGCAAAGTGCCTACCTGTAGATTTTGGCCTGTAGCTCAGCCGCCACCTAGGGAAACTTACCAAACCTGTGCATTTATAAAAACAAGAGACGTAGGGGAATCCAAGATGGGGTGACTTGTGTGGCTCGGACCAGGTTCTGTTACCCAGAATCCTTTGCAAACCTCAAAATTTGGCTAAAAAAACACATGTTCCTCACATTTCTGTGGCAGAAAGTTCTGGAATCTGAGAGGAGCCACGAATTTCCTTCCACCCAGCGTTCCCCCACGTCTTCCGATAAAAATGATACCTCACTTGTGTGGGTAGGCCTAGCGCCCGCGACAGGAAATGCCCCAAAGCGCAACGTGGACACAGCCAAATTGGTGAAGGAAAACAGATGTGTTTTTTGCAAAGTGCCTACCTGTAGATTTTGGCCTGTAGCACAGCCGCCACCTAGGGAAACCTACCAAACCTGTGCATTTCTGAAAACTAGAGACCTAGGGGAATCCAAGATGGGGTGACTTGTGTGGCTCGGACCAGGTTCTGTTACCCAGAATCCTTTGCAAACCTCCAAATGTGGCTAAAAAAACACATGTTCCTCACATTTCTGTGGCAGAAAGTACTGGAATCTGAGAGGAGCCACGAATTTGCTTCCACCCAGCGTTCCCCCACGTCTCCCGATAAAAATGATACCTCACTTGTGTGGGTAGGCCTAGCGCCCGCGATAGGAAACGCCCCAAAGCGCAACGTGGACACAGCCAAATTGGTGAAGGAAAACAGAGGTGTTTTTTGCAAAGTGCCTACCTGTAGATTTTGGCCTGTAGCTCAGCCACCACCTAGGGAAACCTACCAAACCTGTGCATTTCTGAAAACTAGAGACCTAGGGGAATCCAAGATGGGGTGACTTGTGTGGCTCGGACCAGGTTCTGTTACCCAGAATCCTTTGCAAACCTCAAAATTTGGCTTAAAAAACACATGTTCCTCACATTTCTGTGGCAGAAAGTTCTGGAATCTGAGAGGAGCCACGAATTTCCTTCCACCCAGCGTTCCCCCACGTCTCCCGATAAAAATGATACCTCACTTGTGTGGGTAGGCCTAGTGCCCGCGACAGGAAACGCCCCAAAGCACAACGTGGACACAGCCAAATTGGTGAAGGAAAACAGAGGTGTTTTTTGCAAAGTGCCTACCTGTAGATTTTGGCCTGTAGCTCAGCCACCACCCAGGGAAACCTACCAAACCTGTGCATTTCTGAAAACTAGAGACCTAGGGGAATCCAAGATGGGGTGACTTGTGTGGCTCGGACCAGGTTCTGTTACCCAGAATCCTTTGCAAACCTCAAAATTTGGCTAAAAATACACGTGTTCCTCACATTTCTGTGGCAGAAAGTTCTGGAATCTGAGAGGAGCCAAGAATTTCCTTCCACCCAGCGTTCCCTCACGTCTCCCGATAAAAATGATACCTCACTTGTGTGGGTAGGCCTAGCGCCCGCAACAGGACACGCCCCAAAGCGCAACGTGGACACAGCCAAATTGGTGAAGGAAAACAGAGGTGTTTTTTGCAAAGTACCTACCTGTAGATTTTGGCCTGTAGCTCAGCCGCCACCTAGGGAAACCTACCAAACCTGTGCATTTCTGAAAACTAGAGACCTAGGGGAATCCAAGATGGGGTGACTTGTGTGGCTCGGACCAGGTTCTGTTACCCAGAATCCTTTGCAAACCTCAAAATTTGGCTAAAAATACACATGTTCCTCACATTTCTGTGGCAGAAAGTTCTGGAATCTGAGAGGAGCCACGAATTTCCTTCCACCCAGCGTTCCCCCACGTCTCCCGATAAAAATGATACCTCACTTGTGTGGGTAGGCCTAGCGCCCGCGACAGGAAACGCCCCAAAGCGCAACGTGGACACAGCCAAATTGGTGAAGGAAAACAGAGGTGTTTTTTGCAAAGTGCCTACCTGTAGATTTTGGCCTGTAGCTCAGCCGCCACCTAGGGAAACCTACCACAACTGTGCATTTCTGAAAACTAGAGATCTAGGGGAATCCAAGATGGGGTGACTTGTGTGGCTCGGACCAGGTTCTGTTACCCAGAATCCTTTGCAAACCTCAAAATTTGGCTAAAAATACACATGTTCCTCACATTTCTGTGGCAGAAAGTTCTGGAATCTGAGAGGAGCCACGAATTTCCTTCCACCCAGCGTTCCCCCACGTCTCCCGATAAAAATGATACCTCACTTGTGTGGGTAGGCCTAGCGCCCGCGACAGGAAACGCCCCAAAGCGCAACGTGGACACAGCCAAATTGGTGAAGGAAAACAGAGGTGTTTTTTGCAAAGTGCCTACCTGTAGATTTTGGCCTGTAGCTCAGCCGCCACCTAGGGAAACCTACCAAACCTGTGCATTTCTGAAAACTAGAGACCTAGGGGAATCCAAGATGGGGTGACTTGTGTGGCTCGGACCAGGTTCTGTTACCCAGAATCCTTTGCAAACCTCAAAATTTGGCTAAAAATACACATGTTCCTCACATTTCTGTGGCAGAAAGTTCTGGAATCTGAGAGGAGCCACGAATTTCCTTCCACCCAGCGTTCCCCCACGTCTCCCGATAAAAATGATACCTCACTTGTGTGGGTAGGCCTAGCGCCCGCGACAGGAAACGCCCCAAAGCGCAACGTGGTCACAGCCAAATTGGTGAAGGAAAACAGAGGTGTTTTTTGCAAAGTGCCTACCTGTAGATTTTGGCCTGTAGCTCAGCCGCCACCTAGGGAAACCTACCAAACCTGTGCATTTCTGAAAACTAGAGACCTAGGGGAATCCAAGATGGGGCGACTTGTGTGGCTCGGACCAGGTTCTGTTACCCAGAATCCTTTTCAAACCTCAAAATTTGGCTAAAAATACACATGTTCCTCACATTTCTGTGGCAGAAAGTTCTGGAATCTGAGAGGAGCCACGAATTTCCTTCCACCCAGCGTTCCCCCACATCTCCCGATAAAAATGATACCTCACTTGTGTGGGTAGGCCTAGCGCCCGCGACAGGAAACGCCCCAAAGCGCAATGTGGACACAGCCAAATTGGTGAAGGAAAACAGAGGTGTTTATTGCAAAGTGCCTACCTGTAGATTTTGGCCTGTAGCTCAGCCGCCACCTAGGGAAGCCTACCAAACCTGTGCATTTATGAAAACAAGAGACCTAGGGGAATCCAAGATGGGGTGACTTGTGTGGCTCGGACCAGGTTCTGTTACCCAGAATCCTTTGCAAACCTCAAAATTTGGCTAAAAAAACACATGTTCCTCACATTTCTGTGGCAGAAAGTTCTGGAATCTGAGAGGAGCCACGAATTTCCTTCCACCCAGCGTTCCCCCACGTCTCCCGATAAAAATGATACCTCACTTGTGTGGGTAGGCCTAGCGCCCGCGACAGGAAATGCCCCAAAGCGCAACGTGGACACAGCCAAATTGGTGAAGGAAAACAGATGTGTTTTTTGCAAAGTGCCTACCTGTAGATTTTGGCCTGTAGCACAGCCGCCACCTAGGGAAACCTACCAAACCTGTGCATTTCTGAAAACTAGAGACCTAGGGGAATCCAAGATGGGGTGACTTGTGTGGCTCGGACCAGGTTCTGTTTCCCAGAATCCTTTGCAAACCTCCAAATGTGGCTAAAAAAACACATGTTCCTCACATTTCTGTGGCAGAAAGTTCTGGAATCTGAGAGGAGCCACGAATTTCCTTCCACCCAGCGTTCCCCCACGTCTCCCGATAAAAATGATACCTCACTTGTGTGGGTAGGACTAGCGCCCGCGACAGGAAACGCCCCAAAGCGCAACGTGGACACAGCCAAATTGGTGAAGGAAAACAGAGGTGTTTTTTGCAAAGTGACTACCTGTAGATTTTGGCCTGTAGCTCAGCCGCCACCTAGGGAAACCTACCAAACCTGTGCATTTCTGAAAACTAGAGACCTAGGGGAATCCAAGATGGGGTGACTTGTGTGGCTCGGACCAGGTTCTGTTACCCAGAATACTTTGCAAACCTCAAAATTTGGCTAAAAATACACATGTTCCTCACATTTCTGTGGCAGAAAGTTCTGGAATCTGAAAGGAGCCACGAATTTCCTTTCACCCAGCGTTCCCCCACGTCTCCCGATAAAAATGATACCTCACTTGTGTGGGTAGGCCTAGCGCCCGCGACAGGAAACGCCCCAAAGCGCAACGTGGACACAGCCAAATTGGTGAAGGAAAACAGAGGTGTTTTTTGCAAAGTGCCTACCTGTAGATTTTGGCCTGTAGCTCAGCCGCCACCTAGGGAAACCTACCAAACCTGTGCATTTATAAAAACAAGAGACCTAGGGGAATCAAAGATGGGGTGACTTGTGTGGCTCGGACCAGGTTCTGTTACCCAGAATCCTTTGCAAACCTCAAAATTTGGCTAAAAAAACACATGTTCCTCACATTTCTGTGGCAGAAAGTTCTGGAATCTGAGAGGAGCCACGAATTTCCTTCCACCCAGCGTTCCCCCACGTCTCCCGATAAAAATGATACCTCACTTGTGTGGGTAGGCCTAGCGCCCGCGACAGGAAATGCCCCAAAGCGCAACGTGGACACAGCCAAATTGGTGAAGGAAAACATATGTGTTTTTTGCAAAGTGCCTACCTGTAGATTTTGGCCTGTAGCACAGCCGCCACCTAGGGAAACCTACCAAACTTGTGCATTTCTGAAAACTAGAGACCTAGGGGAATCCAAGATGGGGTGACTTGTGTGGCTCGGACCAGGTTCTGTTACCCAGAATCCTTTGCAAACCTCCAAATGTGGCTAAAAAAACACATGTTCCTCACATTTCTGTGGCAGAAAGTTCTGGAATCTGAGAGGAGCCACGAATTTCCTTCCACCCAGCGTTCCCCCACGTCTCCCGATAAAAATGATACCTCACTTGTGTGGGTAGGCCTAGCGCCCGCGACAGGAAACGCCCCAAAGCGCAACGTGGACACAGCCAAATTGGTGAAGGAAAACAGAGGTGTTTTTTGCAAAGTGACTACCTGTAGATTTTGGCCTGTAGCTCAGCCGCCACCTAGGGAAACCTACCAAACCTGTGCATTTCTGAAAACTAGAGACCTAGGGGAATCCAAGATGGGGTGACTTGTGTGGCTCGGACCAGGTTCTGTTACCCAGAATACTTTGCAAACCTCAAAATTTGGCTAAAAATACACATGTTCCTCACATTTCTGTGGCAGAAAGTTCTGGAATCTGAAAGGAGCCACGAATTTCCTTTCACCCAGCGTTCCCCCACGTCTCCCGATAAAAATGATACCTCACTTGTGTGGGTAGGCCTAGCGCCCGCGACAGGAAACGCCCCAAAGCGCAACGTGGACACAGCCAAATTGGTGAAGGAAAACAGAGGTGTTTTTTGCAAAGTGCCTACCTGTAGATTTTGGCCTGTAGCTCAGCCGCCACCTAGGGAAACCTACCAAACCTGTGCATTTATAAAAACAAGAGACCTAGGGGAATCAAAGATGGGGTGACTTGTGTGGCTCGGACCAGGTTCTGTTACCCAGAATCCTTTGCAAACCTCAAAATTTGGCTAAAAAAACACATGTTCCTCACATTTCTGTGGCAGAAAGTTCTGGAATCTGAGAGGAGCCACGAATTTCCTTCCACCCAGCGTTCCCCCACGTCTCCCGATAAAAATGATACCTCACTTGTGTGGGTAGGCCTAGCGCCCGCGACAGGAAATGCCCCAAAGCGCAACGTGGACACAGCCAAATTGGTGAAGGAAAACATATGTGTTTTTTGCAAAGTGCCTACCTGTAGATTTTGGCCTGTAGCACAGCCGCCACCTAGGGAAACCTACCAAACTTGTGCATTTCTGAAAACTAGAGACCTAGGGGAATCCAAGATGGGGTGACTTGTGTGGCTCGGACCAGGTTCTGTTACCCAGAATCCTTTGCAAACCTCCAAATGTGGCTAAAAAAACACATGTTCCTCACATTTCTGTGGCAGAAAGTTCTGGAATCTGAGAGGAGCCACGAATTTCCTTCCACCCAGCGTTCCCCCACGTCTCCCGATAAAAATGATACCTCACTTGTGTGGGTAGGCCTAGCGCCCGCGACAGGAAACGCCCCAAAGCGCAACGTGGACACAGCCAAATTGGTGAAGGAAAACAGAGGTGTTTTTTGCAAAGTGACTACCTGTAGATTTTGGCCTGTAGCTCAGCCGCCACCTAGGGAAACCTACCAAACCTGTGCATTTCTGAAAACTAGAGACCTAGGGGAATCCAAGATGGGGTGACTTGTGTGGCTCGGACCAGGTTCTGTTACTCAGAATACTTTGCAAACCTCAAAATTTGGCTAAAAATACACATGTTCCTCACATTTCTGTGGCAGAAAGTTCTGGAATCTGAAAGGAGCCACGAATTTCCTTTCACCCAGCGTTCCCCCATGTCTCCCGATAAAAATGATACCTCACTTGTGTGGGTAGGCCTAGCGCCCGCGACAGGAAACGCCCCAAAGCGCAACGTGGACACAGCCAAATTGGTGAAGGAAAACAGAGGTGTTTTTTGCAAAGTGCCTACCTGTAGATTTTGGCCTGTAGCTCAGCCGCCACCTAGGGAAACCTACCAAACCTGTGCATTTATAAAAACAAGAGACCTAGGGGAATCCAAGATGGGGTGACTTGTGTGGCTCGGACCAGGTTCTGTTACCCAGAATCCTTTGCAAACCTCAAAATTTGGCTAAAAAAACACATGTTCCTCACATTTCTGTGGCAGAAAGTTCTGGAATCTGAGAGGAGCCACGAATTTCCTTCCACCCAGCGTTCCCCCACGTCTCCCGATAAAAATGATACCTCACTTGTGTGGGTAGGCCTAGCGCCCGCGACAGGAAATGCCCCAAAGCGCAACGTGGACACAGCCAAATTGGTGAAGGAAAACATATGTGTTTTTTGCAAAGTGCCTACCTGTAGATTTTGGCCTGTAGCACAGCCGCCACCTAGGGAAACCTACCAAACCTGTGCATTTCTGAAAACTAGAGACCTAGGGGAATCCAAGATGGGGTGACTTGTGTGGCTCGGACCAGGTTCTGTTACCCAGAATCCTTTGCAAACCTCCAAATGTGGCTAAAAAAACACATGTTCCTCACATTTCTGTGGCAGAAAGTTCTGGAATCTGAGAGGAGCCACGAATTTCCTTCCACCCAGCGTTCCCCCACGTCTCCCGATAAAAATGATAACTCACTTGTGTGGGTAGGCCTAGCGCCCGCAATAGGAAACGACCCAAAGCGCAACGTGGACACAGCCAAATTGGTGAAGGAAAACAGAGGTGTTTTTTGCAAAGTGCCTACCTGTAGATTTTGGCCTGTAGCTCAGCCGCCACCTAGGGAAACCTACCAAACCTGTGCATTTCTGAAAACTAGAGACCTAGGGGAATCCAATATGGGGTGACTTGTGTGGCTCGGACCAGGTTCTGTTACCCAGAATCCTTTGCAAACCTCAAAATTTGGCTAAAAAAACACATGTTCCTCACATTTCTGTGGCAGAAAGTTCTGGAATCTGAGAGGAGCCACGAATTTCCTTCCACCCAGCGTTCCCCCACGTCTCCCGATAAAAATGATACCTCACTTGTGTGGGTAGGCCTAGCGCCCGCGACAGGAAACGCCCCAAAGCGCAACGTGGACACAGCCAAATTGGTGAAGGAAAACAGAGGTGTTTTTTGCAAAGTGCCTACCTGTAGATTTTGGCCTGTAGCTCAGCCGCCACCTAGGGAAACCTACCACACCTGTGCATTTCTGAAAACTAGAGACCTAGGGGAATCCAAGATGGGGTGACTTGTGTGGCTCGGACCAGGTTCTGTTACCCAGAATCCTTTGCAAACCTCAAAATTTGGCTAAAAATACACATGTTCCTCACATTTCTGTGGCAGAAAGTTCTGGAATCTGAGAGGAGCCACGAATTTCCTTCCACCCAGCGTTCCTCCACGTCTCGATAAAAATGATACCTCACTTGTGTGGGTAGGCCTAGCGCCCGCGACAGGAAACGCCCCAAAGCGCAACGGGGACACAGCCAAATTGGTGAAGGAAAACAGAGGTGTTTTTTGCAAAGTGCCTACCTGTAGATTTTGGCCTGTAGCTCAGCCGCCACCTAGGGAAACCTACCAAACCTGTGCATTTCTGAAAACTACAGACCTAGGGGAATCCAAGATGGGGTGACTTGTGTGGCTCGGACCAGGTTCTGTTACCCAGAATCCTTTGCAAACCTCAAAATTTGGCTAAAAATACACATGTTCCTCACATTTCTGTGGCAGAAAGTTCTGGAATCTGAGAGGAGCCACGAATTTCCTTCCACCCAGCGTTCCCCCACGTCTCCCAATAAAAATGATACCTCACTTGTGTGGGTAGGCCTAGCGCCCGCGACAGGAAACGCGCCAAAGCGCAACGTGGAAACAGCCAAATTGGTGAAGGAAAACAGTGGTGTTTTTTGCAAAGTGCCTACCTGTAGATTTTGGCCTGTAGCTCAGCCGCCACGTAGGGAAACCTACCAAACCTGTGCATTTCTGAAAACTAGAGACCGAGGGGAATCCAAGATGGGGTGACTTGTGTGGCTCGGACCAGGTTCTGTTACCCAGAATCCTTTGCAAACCTCAAAATTTGGCAAAAAATACACATGTTCCTCACATTTCTGTGGCAGAAAGTTCTGGAATCTGAGAGGAGCCACGAATTTCCTTCCACCCAGCGTTCCCCCACGTCTCCCGATAAAAATGATACCTCACTTGTGTGGGTAGGCCTAGCGCCCGCGATAGGAAACGCCCCAAAGCGCAACGTGGACACAGCCAAATTGGTGAAGGAAAACAGAGGTGTTTTTTGCAAAGTGCCTACCGGTAGATTTTGGCCTGTAGCTCAGCCGCCACCTAGGGAAACCTACCACACCTGTGCATTTCTGAAAACTAGAGACCTAGGGGAATCCAAGATGGGGTGACTTGTGTGGCTCGGACCAGGTTCTGTTACCCAGAATCCTTTGCAAACCTCAAAATGTGGCTAAAAATACACATGTTCCTCACATTTCTGTGGCAGAAAGTTCTGGAATCTGAGAGGAGCCACGAATTTCCTTCCACCCAGCGTTCCCCCACGTCTCCCGATAAAAATGATACCTCACTTGTGTGGGTAGGCCTAGCGCCCGCGACAGGAAACGCCCCAAAGCGCAACGTGGACACAGCCAAATTGGTGAAGGAAAACAGAGGTGTTTTTTGCAAAGTGCCTACCTGTAGATTTTGGCCTGTAGCTCAGCCGCCACCTAGGGAAACCTACCAAACCTGTGCATTTCTGAAAACTACAGACCTAGGGGAATCCAAGATGGGGTGACATGTGTGGCTCGGACCAGGTTCTGTTACCCAGAATCCTTTGCAAACCTCAAAATTTGGCTAAAAATACACATGTTCCTCACATTTCTGTGGCAGAAAGTTCTGGAATCTGAGAGGAGCCATGAATTTCCTTCCACCCAGCGTTCCCCCACGTCTCCCGATAAAAATGATACCTCACTTGTGTGGGTAGGCCTAGCGCCCGCGACAGGAAACGCCCCAAAGCGCAACGTGGAAACAGCCAAATTGGTGAAGGAAAACAGTGGTGTTCTTTGCAAAGTGCCTACCTGTAGATTTTGGCCTGTAGCTCAGCCGCCACGTAGGGAAACCTACCAAACCTGTGCATTTCTGAAAACTAGAGACCGAGGGGAATCCAAGATGGGGTGACTTGTGTGGCTCGGACCAGGTTCTGTTACCCAGAATCCTTTGCAAACCTCAAAATTTGGCTAAAAATACACATGTTCCTCACATTTCTGTGGCAGAAAGTTCTGGAATCTGAGAGGAGCCACGAATTTCCTTCCACCCAGCGTTCCCCCACGTCTCCCGATAAAAATGATACCTCACTTGTGTGGGTAGGCCTAGCGCCTGCGACAGGAAACGCCCCAAAGCGCAACGTGGAAACAGCCAAATTGGTGAAGGAAAACAGTGGTGTTTTTTGCAAAGTGCCTACCTGTAGATTTTGGCCTGTAGCTCAGCCGCCACGTAGGGAAACCTACCAAACCTGTGCATTTCTGAAAACTAGAGACCGAGGGGAATCCAAGATGGGGTGACTTGTGTGGCTCGGACCAGGTTCTGTTACCCAGAATCCTTTGCAAACCACAAAATTTGGCTAAAAATACACATGTTCCTCACATTTCTGTGGCAGAAAGTTCTGGAATCTGAGAGGAGCCACGAATTTCCTTCCACCCAGCGTTCCCCCACGTCTCCCGATAAAAATGATACCTCACTTGTGTGGGTAGGCCTAGCGCCCGCGACAGGAAACGCCCCAAAGCGCAACGTGGACACAGCCAAATTGGTGAAGGAAAACAGAGGTGTTTTTTGCAAAGTGACTACCTGTAGATTTTGGCCTGTAGCTCAGCCGCCACCTAGGGAAACCTACCAAACCTGTGCATTTCTGAAAACTAGAGACCTAGGGGAATCCAAGATGGGGTGACTTGTGTGGCTCGGACCAGGTTCTGTTACCCAGAATACTTTGCAAACCTCAAAATTTGGCTAAAAATACACATGTTCCTCACATTTCTGTGGCAGAAAGTTCTGGAATCTGAAAGGAGCCACGAATTTCCTTTCACCCAGCGTTCCCCCATGTCTCCCGATAAAAATGATACCTCACTTGTGTGGGTAGGCCTAGCGCCCGCGACAGGAAGCGCCCCAAAGCGCAACGTGGACACAGCCAAATTGGTGAAGGAAAACAGAGGTGTTTTTTGCAAAGTGCCTACCTGTAGATTTTGGCCTGTAGCTCAGCCGCCACCTAGGGAAACCTACCAAACCTGTGCATTTATAAAAACAAGAGACCTAGGGGAATCCAAGATGGGGTGACTTGTGTGGCTCGGACCAGGTTCTGTTACCCAGAATCCTTTGCAAACCTCAAAATTTGGCTAAAAAAACACATGTTCCTCACATTTCTGTGGCAGAAAGTTCTGGAATCTGAGAGGAGCCACGAATTTCCTTCCACCCAGCGTTCCCCCACGTCTCCCGATAAAAATGATACCTCACTTGTGTGGGTAGGCCTAGCGCCCGCGACAGGAAATGCCCCAAAGCGCAACGTGGACACAGCCAAATTGGTGAAGGAAAACATATGTGTTTTTTGCAAAGTGCCTACCTGTAGATTTTGGCCTGTAGCACAGCCGCCACCTAGGGAAACCTACCAAACCTGTGCATTTCTGAAAACTAGAGACCTAGGGGAATCCAAGATGGGGTGACTTGTGTGGCTCGGACCAGGTTCTGTTACCCAGAATCCTTTGCAAACCTCAAAATTTGGCTAAAAAAACACATGTTCCTCACATTTCTGTGGCAGAAAGTTCTGGAATCTGAGAGGAGCCACGAATTTCCTTCCACGCAGCGTTCCCCCACGTCTCCCGATAAAAATGATACCTCACTTGTGTGGGTAGGCCTAGCGCCCGCGACAGGAAATGCCCCAAAGCGCAACGTGGACACAGCCAAATTGGTGAAGGAAAACATATGTGTTTTTTGCAAAGTGCCTACCTGTAGATTTTGGCCTGTAGCACAGCCGCCACCTAGGGAAACCTACCAAACCTGTGCATTTCTGAAAACTAGAGACCTAGGGGAATCCAAGATGGGGTGACTTGTGTGGCTCGGACCAGGTTCTGTTACCCAGAATCCTTTGCAAACCTCCAAATGTGGCTAAAAAAACACATGTTCCTCACATTTCTGTGGCAGAAAGTTCTGGAATCTGAGAGGAGCCACGAATTTCCTTCCACCCAGCGTTCCCCCACGTCTCCCGATAAAAATGATACCTCACTTGTGTGGGTAGGCCTAGCGCCCGCGACAGGAAACGCCCCAAAGCGCAACGTGGACACAGCCAAATTGGTGAAGGAAAACAGAGGTGTTTTTTGCAAAGTGACTACCTGTAGATTTTGGCCTGTAGCTCAGCCGCCACCAAGGGAAACCTACCAAACCTGTGCATTTCTGAAAACTAGAGACCTAGGGGAATCCAAGATGGGGTGACTTGTGTGGCTCGGACCAGGTTCTGTTACCCAGAATACTTTGCAAACCTCAAAATTTGGCTAAAAATACACATGTTCCTCACATTTCTGTGGCAGAAAGTTCTGGAATCTGAAAGGAGCCACGAATTTCCTTTCACCCAGCGTTCCCCCATGTCTCCCGATAAAAATGATACCTCACTTGTGTGGGTAGGCCTAGCGCCCGCGACAGGAAACGCCCCAAAGCGCAACGTGGACACAGCCAAATTGGTGAAGGAAAACAGAGGTGTTTTTTGCAAAGTGCCTACCTGTAGATTTTGGCCTGTAGCTCAGCCGCCACCTAGGGAAACCTACCAAACCTGTGCATTTATAAAAACAAGAGACCTAGGGGAATCCAAGATGGGGTGACTTGTGTGGCTCGGACCAGGTTCTGTTACCCAGAATCCTTTGCAAACCTCAAAATTTGGCTAAAAAAACACATGTTCCTCACATTTCTGTGGCAGAAAGTTCTGGAATCTGAGAGGAGCCACGAATTTCCTTCCACCCAGCGTTCCCCCACGTCTCCCGATAAAAATGATACCTCACTTGTGTGGGTAGGCCTAGCGCCCGCGACAGGAAATGCCCCAAAGCGCAACGTGGACACAGCCAAATTGGTGAAGGAAAACATATGTGTTTTTTGCAAAGTGCCTACCTGTAGATTTTGGCCTGTAGCACAGCCGCCACCTAGGGAAACCTACCAAACCTGTGCATTTCTGAAAACTAGAGACCTAGGGGAATCCAAGATGGGGTGACTTGTGTGGCTCGGACCAGGTTCTGTTACCCAGAATCCTTTGCAAACCTCCAAATGTGGCTAAAAAAACACATGTTCCTCACATTTCTGTGGCAGAAAGTTCTGGAATCTGAGAGGAGCCACGAATTTCCTTCCACCCAGCGTTCCCCCACGTCTCCCGATAAAAATGATACCTCACTTGTGTGGGTAGGCCTAGCGCCCGCGATAGGAAACGACCCAAAGCGCAACGTGGACACAGCCAAATTGGTGAAGGAAAACAGAGGTGTTTTTTGCAAAGTGCCTACCGGTAGATTTTGGCCTGTAGCTCAGCCGCCACCTAGGGAAACCTACCAAACCTGTGCATTTCTGAAAACTAGAGACCTAGGGGAATCCAATATGGGGTGACTTGTGTGGCTCGGACCAGGTTCTGTTACCCAGAATCCTTTGCAAACCTCAAAATTTGGCTAAAAAAACACATGTTCCTCACATTTCTGTGGCAGAAAGTTCTGGAATCTGAGAGGAGCCACGAATTTCCTTCCACCCAGCGTTCCCCCACGTCTCCCGATAAAAATGATACCTCACTTGTGTGGGTAGGCCTAGCGCCCGCGACAGGAAACGCCCCAAAGCGTTACGTGGACACAGCCAAATTGGTGAAGGAAAACAGAGGTGTTTTTTGCAAAGTGCCTACCTGTAGATTTTGGCCTGTAGCTCAGCCGCCACCTAGGGAAACCTACCACACCTGTGCATTTCTGAAAACTAGAGACCTAGGGGAATCCAAGATGGGGTGACTTGTGTGGCTCGGACCAGGTTCTGTTACCCAGAATCCTTTGCAAACCTCAAAATTTGGCTAAAAATACACATGTTCCTCACATTTCTGTGGCAGAAAGTTCTGGAATCTGAGAGGAGCCACGAATTTCCTTCCACCCAGCGTTCCTCCACGTCTCTCGATAAAAATGATACCTCACTTGTGTGGGTAGGCCTAGCGCCCGCGACAGGAAACGCCCCAAAGCGCAACGGGGACACAGCCAAATTGGTGAAGGAAAACAGAGGTGTTTTTTGCAAAGTGCCTACCTGTAGATTTTGGCCTGTAGCTCAGCCGCCACCTAGGGAAACCTACCAAACCTGTGCATTTCTGAAAACTACAGACCTAGGGGAATCCAAGATGGGGTGACTTGTGTGGCTCGGACCAGGTTCTGTTACCCAGAATCCTTTGCAAACCTCAAAATTTGGCTAAAAATACACATGTTCCTCACATTTCTGTGGCAGAAAGTTCTGGAATCTGAGAGGAGCCACGAATTTCCTTCCACCCAGCGTTCCCCCACGTCTCCCAATAAAAATGATACCTCACTTGTGTGGGTAGGCCTAGCGCCCGCGACAGGAAACGCGCCAAAGCGCAACGTGGAAACAGCCAAATTGGTGAAGGAAAACAGTGGTGTTTTTTGCAAAGTGCCTACCTGTAGATTTTGGCCTGTAGCTCAGCCGCCACGTAGGGAAACCTACCAAACCTGTGCATTTCTGAAAACTAGAGACCGAGGGGAATCCAAGATGGGGTGACTTGTGTGGCTCGGACCAGGTTCTGTTACCCAGAATCCTTTGCAAACCTCAAAATTTGGCTAAAAATACACATGTTCCTCACATTTCTGTGGCAGAAAGTTCTGGAATCTGAGAGGAGCCACGAATTTCCTTCCACCCAGCGTTCCCCCACGTCTCCCGATAAAAATGATACCTCACTTGTGTGGGTAGGCCTAGCGCCCGCGATAGGAAACGCCCCAAAGCGCAACGTGGACACAGCCAAATTGGTGAAGGAAAACAGAGGTGTTTTTTGCAAAGTGCCTACCGGTAGATTTTGGCCTGTAGCTCAGCCGCCACCTAGGGAAACCTACCACACCTGTGCATTTCTGAAAACTAGAGACCTAGGGGAATCCAAGATGGGGTGACTTGTGTGGCTCGGACCAGGTTCTGTTACCAAGAATCCTTTGCAAACCTCAAAATGTGGCTAAAAATACACATGTTCCTCACATTTCTGTGGCAGAAAGTTCTGGAATCTGAGAGGAGCCACGAATTTCCTTCCACCCAGCGTTCCCCCACGTCTCCCGATAAAAATGATACCTCACTTGTGTGGGTAGGCCTAGCGCCCGCGACAGGAAACGCCCCAAAGCGCAACGTGGACACAGCCAAATTGGTGAAGGAAAACAGAGGTGTTTTTTGCAAAGTGCCTACCTGTAGATTTTGGCCTGTAGCTCAGCCGCCACCTAGGGAAACCTACCAAACCTGTGCATTTCTGAAAACTACAGACCTAGGGGAATCCAAGATGGGGTGACTTGTGTGGCTCGGACCAGGTTCTGTTACCCAGAATCCTTTGCAAACCTCAAAATTTGGCTAAAAATACACATGTTCCTCACATTTCTGTGGCAGAAAGTTCTGGAATCTGAGAGGAGCCATGAATTTCCTTCCACCCAGCGTTCCCCCACGTCTCCCGATAAAAATGATACCTCACTTGTGTGGGTAGGCCTAGCGCCCGCGACAGGAAACGCCCCAAAGCGCAACGTGGAAACAGCCAAATTGGTGAAGGAAAACAGTGGTGTTCTTTGCAAAGTGCCTACCTGTAGATTTTGGCCTGTAGCTCAGCCGCCACGTAGGGAAACCTACCAAACCTGTGCATTTCTGAAAACTAGAGACCGAGGGGAATCCAAGATGGGGTGACTTGTGTGGCTCGGACCAGGTTCTGTTACCCAGAATCCTTTGCAAACCTCAAAATTTGGCTAAAAATACACATGTTCCTCACATTTCTGTGGCAGAAAGTTCTGGAATCTGAGAGGAGCCACGAATTTCCTTCCACCCAGCGTTCCCCCACGTCTCCCGATAAAAATGATACCTCACTTGTGTGGGTAGGGCCTAGCGCCTGCGACAGGAAACGCCCCAAAGCGCAACGTGGAAACAGCCAAATTGGTGAAGGAAAACAGTGGTGTTTTTTGCAAAGTGCCTACCTGTAGATTTTGGCCTGTAGCTCAGCCGCCACGTAGGGAAACCTACCAAACCTGTGCATTTCTGAAAACTAGAGACCGAGGGGAATCCAAGATGGGGTGACTTGTGTGGCTCGGACCAGGTTCTGTTACCCAGAATCCTTTGCAAACCTCAAAATTTGGCTAAAAATACACATGTTCCTCACATTTCTGTGGCAGAAAGTTCTGGAATCTGAGAGGAGCCACGAATTTCCTTCCACCCAGCGTTCCCCCACGTCTCCCGATAAAATGATACCTCACTTGTGTGGGTAGGCCTAGCGCCCGCGACAGGAAACGCCCCCAAAGCGCAACGTGGACACAGCCAAATTGGTGAAGGAAAACAGAGGTGTTTTTTGCAAAGTGACTACCTGTAGATTTTGGCCTGTAGCTCAGCCGCCACCTAGGGAAACCTACCAAACCTGTGCATTTCTGAAAACTAGAGACCTAGGGGAATCCAAGATGGGGTGACTTGTGTGGCTCGGACCAGGTTCTGTTACCCAGAATACTTTGCAAACCTCAAAATTTGGCTAAAAATACACATGTTCCTCACATTTCTGTGGCAGAAAGTTCTGGAATCTGAAAGGAGCCACGAATTTCCTTTCACCCAGCGTTCCCCCATGTCTCCCGATAAAAATGATACCTCACTTGTGTGGGTAGGCCTAGCGCCCGCGACAGGAAGCGCCCCAAAGCGCAACGTGGACACAGCCAAATTGGTGAAGGAAAACAGAGGTGTTTTTTGCAAAGTGCCTACCTGTAGATTTTGGCCTGTAGCTCAGCCGCCACCTAGGGAAACCTACCAAACCTGTGCATTTATAAAAACAAGAGACCTAGGGGAATCCAAGATGGGGTGACTTGTGTGGCTCGGACCAGGTTCTGTTACCCAGAATCCTTTGCAAACCTCAAAATTTGGCTAAAAAAAACACATGTTCCTCACATTTCTGTGGCAGAAAGTTCTGGAATCTGAGAGGAGCCACGAATTTCCTTCCACCCCAGCGTTCCCCCACGTCTCCCGATAAAAATGATACCTCACTTGTGTGGGTAGGCCTAGCGCCCGCGACAGGAAATGCCCCAAAGCGCAACGTGGACACAGCCAAATTGGTGAAGGAAAACATATGTGTTTTTTGCAAAGTGCCTACCTGTAGATTTTAGCCTGTAGCACAGCCGGCACCTAGGGAAACCTACCAAACCTGTGCATTTCTGAAAACTAGAGACCTAGGGGAATCCAAGATGGGGTGACTTGTGTGGCTCGGACCAGGTTCTGTTACCCAGAATCCTTTGCAAACCTCCAAATGTGGCTAAAAAAAACACATGTTCCTCACATTTCTGTGGCAGAAAGTTCTGGAATCTGAGAGGAGCCACGAATTTCCTTCCACCCAGCGTTCCCCCACGTCTCCCGATAAAAATGATACCTCACTTGTGTGGGTAGGCCTAGCGCCCGCGACAGGAAACGCCCCAAAGCGCAACGTGGACACAGCCAAATTGGTGAAGGAAAACAGAGGTGTTTTTTGCAAAGTGCCTACCTGTAGATTTTGGCCTGTAGCTCAGCCGCCACCTAGGGAAACCTACCACACCTGTGCATTTCTGAAAACTAGAGACCTAGGGGAATCCAAGATGGGGTGACTTGTGTGGCTCGGACCAGGTTCTGTTACCCAGAATCCTTTGCAAACCTCAAAATTTGGCTAAAAATACAAATGTTCCTCACATTTCTGTGGCAGAAAGTTCTGGAATCTGAGAGGAGCCACGAATTTCCTTCCACCCAGCGTTCCTCCACGTCTCTCGATAAAAATGATACCTCACTTGTGTGGGTAGGCCTAGCGCCCGCGACAGGAAACGCCCCAAAGCGCAACGGGGACACAGCCAAATTGGTGAAGGAAAACAGAGGTGTTTTTTGCAAAGTGCCTACCTGTAGATTTTGGCCTGTAGCTCAGCCGCCACCTAGGGAAACCTACCAAACCTGTGCATTTCTGAAAACTACAGACCTAGGGGAATCCAAGATGGGGTGACTTGTGTGGCTCGGACCAGGTTCTGTTACCCAGAATCCTTTGCAAACCTCAAAATTTGGCTAAAAATACACATGTTCCTCACATTTCTGTGGCAGAAAGTTCTGGAATCTGAGAGGAGCCACGAATTTCCTTCCACCCAGCGTTCCCCCACGTCTCCCGATAAAAATGATACCTCACTTGTGTGGGTAGGCCTAGCGCCCGCGACAGGAAACGCGCCAAAGCGCAACGTGGAAACAGCCAAATTGGTGAAGGAAAACAGTGGTGTTTTTTGCAAAGTGCCCACCTGTAGATTTTGGCCTGTAGCTCAGCCGCCACGTAGGGAAACCTACCAAACCTGTGCATTTCTGAAAACTAGAGACCGAGGGGAATCCAAGATGGGGTGACCTGTGTGGCTCGGACCAGGTTCTGTTACCCAGAATCCTTTGCAAACCTCAAAATTTGGCTAAAAATACACATGTTCCTCACATTTCTGTGGCAGAAAGTTCTGGAATCTGAGAGGAGCCACGAATTTTCCTTCCACCCAGCGTTCCCCCACGTCTCCCGATAAAACTGATACCTCACTTGTGTGGGTAGGCCTAGCGCCCGCGATAGGAAACGCCCCAAAGCGCAACGTGGACACAGCCAAATTGGTGAAGGAAAACAGAGGTGTTTTTTGCAAAGTGCCTACCGGTAGATTTTGGCCTGTAGCTCAGCCGCCACCTAGGGAAACCTACCACACCTGTGCATTTCTGAAAACTAGAGACCTAGGAGAATCCAAGATGGGGTGACTTGTGTGGCTCGGACCAGGTTCTGTTACCCAGAATCCTTTGCAAACCTCAAAATGTGGCTAAAAATACACATGTTCCTCACATTTCTGTGGCAGAAAGTTCTGGAATCTGAGAGGAGCCACGAATTTCCTTCCACCCAGCGTTCCCCCACGTCTCCCGATAAAATGATACCTCACTTGTGTGGGTAGGCCTAGCGCCCGCGACAGGAAACGCCCCAAAGCGCAACGTGGAAACAGCCAAATTGGTGAAGGAAAACAGTGGTGTTCTTTGCAAAGTGCCTACCTGTAGATTTTGGCCTGTAGCTCAGCCGCCACGTAGGGAAACCTACCAAACCTGTGCATTTCTGAAAACTAGAGACCGAGGGGAATCCAAGATGGGGTGACTTGTGTGGCTCGGACCAGGTTCTGTTACCCAGAATCCTTTGCAAACCTCAAAATGTGGCTAAAAATACACATGTTCCTCACATTCTGTGGCAGAAAGTTCTGGAATCTGAGAGGAGCCACGAATTTCCTTCCACCCAGCGTTCCCCCACGTCTCCCGATAAAAATGATACCTCACTTGTGTGGGTAGGCCTAGCGCCCGCGACAGGAAACACCCCAAAGCGCAACGTGGACACAGCCAAATTGGTGAAGGAAAACAGAGGTGTTTTTTGCAAAGTGCCTACCTGTAGATTTTGGCCTGTAGCTCAGCCGCCACCTAGGGAAACCTACCAAACCTGTGCATTTCTGAAAACTACAGACCTAGGGGAATCCAAGATGGGGTGACTTGTGTGGCTCGGACCAGGTTCTGTTACCCAGAATCCTTTGCAAACCTCAAAATTTGGCTAAAAATACACATGTTCCTCACATTTCTGTGGCAGAAAGTTCTGGAATCTGAGAGGAGCCATGAATTTCCTTCCACCCAGCGTTCCCCCACGTCTCCCGATAAAAATGATACCTCACTTGTGTGGGTAGGCCTAGCGCCCGCGACAGGAAACGCCCCAAAGCGCAACGTGGAAACAGCCAAATTGGTGAAGGAAAACAGTGGTGTTCTTTGCAAAGTGCCTACCTGTAGATTTTGGCCTGTAGCTCAGCCGCCACGTAGGGAAACCTACCAAACCTGTGCATTTCTGAAAACTAGAGACCGAGGGGAATCCAAGATGGGGTGACTTGTGTGGCTCGGACCAGGTTCTGTTACCCAGAATCCTTTGCAAACCTCAAAATTTGGCTAAAAATACACATGTTCCTCACATTTCTGTGGCAGAAAGTTCTGGAATCTGAGAGGAGCCACGAATTTCCTTCCACCCAGCGTTCCCCCCACGTCTCCCGAAAAAAATGATACCTCACTTGTGTGGGTAGGCCTAGCGCCTGCGACAGGAAACGCCCCAAAGCGCAACGTGGAAACAGCCAAATTGGTGAAGGAAAACAGTGGTGTTTTTTGCAAAGTGCCTACCTGTAGATTTTGGCCTGTAGCTCAGCCGCCACATAGGGAAACCTACCAAACCTGTGCATTTCTGAAAACTAGAGACCGAGGGGAATCCAAGATGGGGTGACTTGTGTGGCTCGGACCAGGTTCTGTTACCCAGAATCCTTTGCAAACCTCAAAATTTGGCTAAAAATACACATGTTCCTCACATTTCTGTGGCAGAAAGTTCTGGAATCTGAGAGGAGCCACGAATTTCCTTCCACCCAGCGTTCCCCCACGTCTCCCGATAAAAATGATACCTCACTTGTGTGGGTAGGCCTAGCGCCCGCGACAGGAAACGCCCCAAAGCGCAACGTGGACACAGCCAAATTGGTGAAGGAAAACAGAGGTGTTTTTTGCAAAGTGCCTACCTGTAGATTTTGGCCTGTAGCTCAGCCGCCACCTAGGGAAACCTACCAAACCTGTGCATTTCTGAAAACTAGAGACCTAGGGGGAATCCAAGATGGGGTGACTTGTGTGGCTCGGACCAGGTTCTGTTACCCAGAATCCTTTGCAAACCTCAAAATTTGGCTAAAAATACACATGTTCCTCACATTTCTGTGGCAGAAAGTTCTGGAATCTGAGAGGAGCCACGAATTTCCTTCCACCCAGCGTTCCCCCACGTCTCCCGATAAAAATGATACCTCACTTGTGTGGGTAGGCCTAGCGCCCGCGACAGGAAACGCCCCAAAGCGCAACGTGGACACAGCCAAATTGGTGAAGGAAAACAGAGGTGTTTTTTGCAAAGTGCCTACCTGTAGATTTTGGCCTGTAGCTCAGCCGCCACCTAAGGAAACTTACCAAACCTGTGCATTTATAAAAACAAGAGACCTAGGGGAATCCAAGATGGGGTGACTTGTGTGGCTCGGACCAGGTTCTGTTACCCAGAATCCTTTGCAAACCTCCAAATTTGGCTAAAAAAACACATGTTCCTCACATTTCTGTGGCAGAAAGTTCTGGAATCTGAGAGGAGCCACGAATTTCCTTCCACCCAGCGTTCCCCCACGTCTCCCGATAAAAATGATACCTCACTTGTGTGGGTAGGCCTAGTGCCCGCGACAGGAAACGCCCCAAAGCACAACGTGGACACAGCCAAATTGGTGAAGGAAAACAGAGGTGTTTTTTGCAAAGTGCCTACCTGTAGATTTTGGCCTGTAGCTCAGCCACCACCCAGGGAAACCTACCAAACCTGTGCATTTCTGAAAACTAGAGACCTAGGGGAATCCAAGATGGGGTGACTTGTGTGGCTCGGACCAGGTTCTGTTACCCAGAATCCTTTGCAAACCTCAAAATTTGGCTAAAAATACACGTGTTCCTCACATTTCTGTGGCAGAAAGTTCTGGAATCTGAGAGGAGCCAAGAATTTCCTTCCACCCAGCGTTCCCTCACGTCTCCCGATAAAAATGATACCTCACTTGTGTGGGTAGGCCTAGCGCCCGCAACAGGACACGCCCCAAAGCGCAACGTGGACACAGCCAAATTGGTGAAGGAAAACAGAGGTGTTTTTTGCAAAGTACCTACCTGTAGATTTTGGCCTGTAGCTCAGCCGCCACCTAGGGAAACCTACCAAACCTGTGCATTTCTGAAAACTAGAGACCTAGGGGAATCCAAGATGGGGTGACTTGTGTGGCTCGGACCAGGTTCTGTTACCCAGAATCCTTTGCAAACCTCAAAATTTGGCTAAAAATACACATGTTCCTCACATTTCTGTGGCAGAAAGTTCTGGAATCTGAGAGGAGCCACGAATTTCCTTCCACCCAGCGTTCCCCCACGTCTCCCGATAAAAATGATACCTCACTTGTGTGGTAGGCCTAGCGCCCGCGACAGGAAACGCCCCAAAGCGCAACGTGGACACAGCCAAATTGGTGAAGGAAAACAGAGGTGTTTTTTGCAAAGTGCCTACCTGTAGATTTTGGCCTGTAGCTCAGCCGCCACCTAGGGAAACCTACCACACCTGTGCATTTCTGAAAACTAGAGATCTAGGGGAATCCAAGATGGGGTGACTTGTGTGGCTCGGACCAGGTTCTGTTACCCAGAATCCTTTGCAAACCTCAAAATTTGGCTAAAAATACACATGTTCCTCACATTTCTGTGGCAGAAAGTTCTGGAATCTGAGAGGAGCCACGAATTTCCTTCCACCCAGCGTTCCCCCACGTCTCCCGATAAAAATGATACCTCACTTGTGTGGGTAGGCCTAGCGCCCGCGACAGGAAACGCCCCAAAGCGCAACGTGGACACAGCCAAATTGGTGAAGGAAAACCGAGGTGTTTTTTGCAAAGTGCCTACCTGTAGATTTTGGCCTGTAGCTCAGCCGCCACCTAGGGAAACCTACCAAACCTGTGCATTTCTGAAAACTAGAGACCTAGGGGAATCCAAGATGGGGTGACTTGTGTGGCTCGGACCAGGTTCTGTTACCCAGAATCCTTTGCAAACCTCAAAATTTGGCTAAAAATACACATGTTCCTCACATTTCTGTGGCAGAAAGTTCTGGAATCTGAGAGGAGCCACGAATTTCCTTCCACCCAGCGTTCCCCCACGTCTCCCGATAAAAATGATACCTCACTTGTGTGGGTAGGCCTAGCGCCCGCGACAGGAAACGCCCCAAAGCGCAACGTGGTCACAGCCAAATTGGTGAAGGAAAACAGAGGTGTTTTTTGCAAAGTGCCTACCTGTAGATTTTGGCCTGTAGCTCAGCCGCCACCTAGGGAAACCTACCAAACCTGTGCATTTCTGAAAACTAGAGACCTAGGGGAATCCAAGATGGGGCGACTTGTGTGGCTCGGACCAGGTTCTGTTACCCAGAATCCTTTGCAAACCTCAAAATTTGGCTAAAAATACACATGTTCCTCACATTTCTGTGGCAGAAAGTTCTGGAATCTGAGAGGAGCCACGAATTTCCTTCCACCCAGCGTTCCCCCACATCTCCCGATAAAAATGATACCTCACTTGTGTGGGTAGGCCTAGCGCCCGCGACAGGAAACGCCCCAAAGCGCAATGTGGACACAGCCAAATTGGTGAAGGAAAACAGAGGTGTTTTTTGCAAAGTGCCTACCTGTAGATTTTGGCCTGTAGCTCAGCCGCCACCTAGGGAAACCTACCAAACCTGTGCATTTATAAAAACAAGAGACCTAGGGGAATCCAAGATGGGGTGACTTGTGTGGCTCGGACCAGGTTCTGTTACCCAGAATCCTTTGCAAACCTCAAAATTTGGCTAAAAAAACACATGTTCCTCACATTTCTGTGGCAGAAAGTTCTGGAATCTGAGAGGAGCCACGAATTTCCTTCCACCCAGCGTTCCCCCACGTCTCCCGATAAAAATGATACCTCACTTGTGTGGGTAGGCCTAGCGCCCGCGACAGGAAATGCCCCAAAGCGCAACGTGGACACAGCCAAATTGGTGAAGGAAAACATATGTGTTTTTTGCAAAGTGCCTACCTGTAGATTTTGGCCTGTAGCACAGCCGCCCACCTAGGGAAACCTACCAAACCTGTGCATTTCTGAAAACTAGAGACCTAGGGAATCCAAGATGGGGTGACTTGTGTGGCTCGGACCAGGTTCTGTTACCCAGAATCCTTTGCAAACCTCCAAATGTGGCTAAAAAAAACACATGTTCCTCACATTTCTGTGGCAGAAAGTTCTGGAATCTGAGAGGAGCCACGAATTTCCTTCCACCCAGCGTTCCCCCACGTCTCCCGATAAAAATGATACCTCACTTGTGTGGGTAGGCCTAGCGCCCGCGATAGGAAACGCCCCAAAGCGCAACGTGGACACAGCCAAATTGGTGAAGGAAAACAGAGGTGTTTTTTGCAAAGTGCCTACCTGTAGATTTTGGCCTGTAGCTCAGCCGCCACCTAGGGAAACCTACCAAACCTGTGCATTTCTGAAAACTAGAGACCTAGGGGAATCCAATATGGGGTGACTTGTGTGGCTCGGACAGGTTCTGTTACCCAGAATCCTTTGCAAACCTCAAAATTTGGCTAAAAATACACATGTTCCTCACATTTCTGTGGCAGAAAGTTCTGGAATCTGAGAGGAGCCACGAATTTCCTTCCACCCAGCGTTCCCTCACGTCTCCCGATAAAAATGATACCTCACTTGTGTGGGTAGGCCTAGCGCCCGCAACAGGAAACGCCCCAAAGCGCAACGTGGACACAGCCAAATTGGTGAAGGAAAACAGAGGTGTTTTTTGCAAAGTGCCTACCTGTAGATTTTGGCCTGTAGCTCAGCCGCCACCTAGGGAAACCTACCAAACCTGTGCATTTCTGAAAACTAGAGACCTAGGGGGAATCCAAGATGGGGTGACTTGTGTGGCTCGGACCAGGTTCTGTTACCCAGAATCCTTTGCAAACCTCAAAATTTGGCTAAAAATACACATGTTCCTCACATTTCTGTGGCAGAAAGTTCTGGAATCTGAGAGGAGCCACGAATTTCCTTCCACCCAGCGTTCCCCCACGTCTCCCGATAAAAATGATACCTCACTTGTGTGGGTAGGCCTAGCGCCCGCGACAGGAAACGCCCCAAAGCGCAACGTGGACACAGCCAAATTGGTGAAGGAAAACAGAGGTGTTTTTTGCAAAGTGCCTACCTGTAGATTTTGGCCTGTAGCTCAGCCGCCACCTAGGGAAACCTACCACACCTGTGCATTTCTGAAAACTAGAGACCTAGGGGAATCCAAGATGGGGTGACTTGTGTGGCTCGGACCAGGTTCTGTTACCCAGAATACTTTGCAACCCTCAAAATTTGGCTAAAAATGCACATGTTCCTCACATTTCTGTGGCAGAAAGTTCTGGAATCTGAGAGGAGCCACGAATTTCCGTCCACCCAGCGTTCCCCCACGTCTCTCGATAAAAATGATACCTCACTTGTGTGGGTAGGCCTAGCGCCCGCGACAGGAAACGCCCCAAAGCGCAACGTGGACACAGCCAAATTGGTGAAGGAAAACAGAGGTGTTTTTTGCAAAGTGCCTACCTGTAGATTTTGGCCTGTAGCTCAGCCACCACCTAGGGAAACCTGCCACACCTGTGCATTTCTGAAAACTACAGACCTAGGGGAATCCAAGATGGGGTGACTTGTGTGGCTCGGACAAGGTTCTGTTACCCAGAATCCTTTGCAAACCTCAAAATTTGGCTAAAAATACACATGTTCCTCACATTTCTGTGGCAGAAAGTTCTGGAATCTGAGAGGAGCCACGAATTTCCTTCCACCCAGCGTTCCCCCACGTCTCTCGATAAAAATGATACCTCACTTGTGTGGGTAGGCCTAGCGCCCGCGACAGGAAACGCCCCAAAGCGCAACGTGGAAACAGCCATATTGGTGAAGGAAAACAGTGGTGTTTTTTGCAAAGTGCCTACCTGTAGATTTTGGCCTGTAGCTCAGCCGCCACGTAGGGAAACCTACCAAACCTGTGCATTTTCTGAAAACTAGAGACCTAGGGGAATCCAAGATGGGGTGACTTGTGTGGGTCGGACCAGGTTCTGTTACCCAGAATCCTTTGCAAACCTCAAAATTTGGCTAAAAATACACATGTTCCTCACATTTCTGTGGTAGAAAGTTCTGGAATCTGAGAGGAGCCACGAATTTCCTTCCACCCAGCGTTCCCCCACGTCTCCCGATAAAAATTATACCTCACTTGTGTGGGTAGGCCTAGCGCCCGCGACAGGAAACGCCCCAAAGCGCAACGTGGACACAGCCAAATTGGTGAAGGAAGACAGAGGTGTTTTTTGCAAAGTGCCTACCTGTAGATTTTGGCCTGTAGCTCAGCCGCCACCTAGGGAAACCTACCACACCTGTGCATTTCTGAAAACTAGAGACCTAGGGGAATCCAAGATGGGGTGACTTGTGTGGCTCGGACCAGGTTCTGTTACCCAGAATCCTTTGCAAACCTCAAAATTTGGCTAAAAATACACATGTTCCTCACATTTCTGTGGCAGAAAGTTCTGGAATCTGAGAGGAGCCACGAATTTCCTTCCACCCAGCGTTCCCCCACGTCTCTCGATAAAAAATGATACCTCACTTGTGTGGGTAGGCCTAGCGCCCGCGACAGGAAACGCCCCAAAGCGCAACGTGGACACAGCCAAATTGGTGAAGGAAAACAGAGGTGTTTTTTGCAAAGTGCCTACCTGTAGATTTTGGCCTGTAGCTCAGCCACCACCTAGGGAAACCTACCACACCTGTGCATTTCTGAAAACTACAGACCTAGGGGAATCCAAGATGGGGTGACTTGTGTGGCTCGGACCAGGTTCTGTTACCCAGAATCCTTTGCAAACCTCAAAATTTGGCTAAAAATACACATGTTCCTCACATTTCTGTTGCAGAAAGTTCTGGAATCTGAGAGGAGCCACGAATTTCCTTCCACCCAGCGTTCCCCCACGTCTCTCGATAAAAATGATACCTCACTTGTGTGGGTAGGCCTAGCGCCCGCGACAGGAAACGCCCCAAAGCGCAACGTGGACACAGCCAAATTGGTGAAGGAAAACAGAGGTGTTTTTTGCAAAGTGCCTACCTGTAGATTTTGGCCTGTAGCTCAGCCGCCACCTAGGGAAACCTACCAAACCTGTGCATTTCTGAAAACTACAGACCTAGGGGAATCCAAGATGGGGTGACTTGTGTGGCTCGGACCAGGTTCTGTTACCCAGAATCCTTTGCAAACCTCAAAATTTGGCTAAAAATACACATGTTCCTCACATTTCTGTGGCAGAAAGTTCTGGAATCTGAGAGGAGCCACGAATTTCCTTCCACCCAGCGTTCCCCCACGTCTCCCGATAAAAATGATACCTCACTTGTGTGGGTAGGCCTAGCGCCCGCAACAGGAAACGCCCCCAAAGCGCAACGTGGAAACAGCCAAATTGGTGAAGGAAAACAGTGGTGTTTTTTTGCAAAGTGCCTACCTGTAGATTTTGGCCTGTAGCTCAGCCGCCACGTAGGGAAACCTACCAAACCTGTGCATTTCTGAAAACTAGAGACCTAGGGGAATCCAAGATGGGGTGACTTGTGTGGCTCGGACCAGGTTCTCTTACCCAGAATCCTTTGCAAACCTCAAAATATGGCTAAAAATACACATGTTCCTCACATTTCTGTGGCAGAAAGTTCTGGAATCTGAGAGGAGCCACGAATTTCCTTCCACCCAGCGTTCCCCCACGTCTCTCGATAAAAATGATACCTCACTTGTGTGGGTAGGCCTAGCGCCCGCGACAGGAAACGCCCCAAAGCGAAACGTGGACACAGCCAAATTGGTGAAGGAAAACAGAGGTGTTTTTTGCAAAGTGCCTACCTGTAGATTTTGGCCTGTAGCTCAGCCGCCACCTAGGGAAACCTACCAAACCTGTGCATTTCTGAAAACTAGAGACCTAGGGGAATCCAAGATGGGGTGACTTGTGTGGCTCGGACCAGGTTCTGTTACCCAGAATCCTTTGCAAACCTCAAAATTTGGCTAAAAATACACATGTTCCTCACATTTCTGTGGCAGAAAGTTCTGGAATCTGAGAGGAGCCACGAATTTCCTTCCACCTAGCGTTCCCCCACGTCTCCCGATAAAAATGATACCTCACTTGTGTGGGTAGGCCTAGCGCCCGCGACAGGAAACGCCCCAAAGCGCAACGTGGACACAGCCAAATTGGTGAAGGAAAACAGAGGTGTTTTTTGCAAAGTGCCTACCTGTAGATTTTGGCCTGTAGCTCAGCCGCCACCTAGGGAAACCTACCACACCTGTGCATTTCTGAAAACTAGAGACCTAGGGGGAATCCAAGATGGGGTGACTTGTGTGGCTCGGACCAGGTTCTGTTACCCAGAATACTTTGCAACCCTCAAAATTTGGCTAAAAAATACACATGTTCCTCACATTTCTGTGGCAGAAAGTTCTGGAATCTGAGAGGAGCCACGAATTTCCGTCCACCCAGCGTTCCCCCACGTCTCTCGATAAAAATGATACCTCACTTGTGTGGGTAGGCCTAGCGCCCGCGACAGGAAACGCCCCAAAGCGCAACGTGGACACAGCCAAATTGGTGAAGGATGAAGGAAAACAGAGGTGTTTTTTTGCAAAGTGCCTACCTGTAGATTTTGGCCTGTAGCTCAGCCACCACCTAGGGAAACCTGCCACACCTGTGCATTTCTGAAAACTACAGACCTAGGGGAATCCAAGATGGGGTGACTTGTGTGGCTCGGACAAGGTTCTGTTACCCAGAATCCTTTGCAAACCTCAAAATTTGGCTAAAAATACACATGTTCCTCACATTTCTGTGGCAGAAAGTTCTGGAATCTGAGAGGAGCCACGAATTTCCTTCCACCCAGCGTTCCCCCACGTCTCTCGATAAAAATGATACCTCACTTGTGTGGGTAGGCCTAGCGCCCGCGACAGGAAACGCCCCAAAGCGCATCGTGGACACAGCCAAATTGGTGAAGGAAAACAGAGGTGTTTTTTGCAAAGTGCCTACCTGTAGATTTTGGCCTGTAGCTCAGCCGCCACCTAGGGAAACCTACCAAACCTGTGAATTTCTGAAAACTAGAGACCTAGGGGAATCCAAGATGGGGTGACTTGTGTGGCTCGGACCAGGTTCTGTTACCCAGAATCCTTTGCAAACCTCAAAATTTGGGCTAAAAATACACATGTTCCTCACATTTCTGTGGCAGAAAGTTCTGGAATCTGAGAGGAGCCACGAATTTCCTTCCACCCAGCGTTCCCCCACGTCTCCCGATAAAAATGATACCTCACTTGTGTGGGTAGGCCTAGCGCCCGCGACAGGAAACGCCCCAAAGCGCAACGTGGAAACAGCCAAATTGGTGAAGGAAAACAGTGGTGTTTTTTGCAAAGTGCCTACCTGTAGATTTTGGCCTGTAGCTCAGCCGCCACGTAGGGGAAACCTACCAAACCTGTGCATTTCTGAAAACTAGAGACCTAGGGGAATCCAAGATGGGGTGACTTGTGTGGGTCGGACCAGGTTCTGTTACCCAGAATCCTTTGCAAACCTCAAAATTTGGCTAAAAATACACATGTTCCTCACATTTCTGTGGTAGAAAGTTCTGGAATCTGAGAGGAGCCACGAATTTCCTTCCACCCAGCGTTCCCCCACGTCTCCCGATAAAAATTATACCTCACTTGTGTGGGTAGGCCTAGCGCCCGCGACAGGAAACGCCCCAAAGCGCAACGTGGACACAGCCAAATTGGTGAAGGAAAACAGAGGTGTTTTTTGCAAAGTGCCTACCTGTAGATTTTGGCCTGTAGCTCAGCCGCCACCTAGGGAAACCTACCACACCTGTGCATTTCTGAAAACTAGAGACCTAGGGGAATCCAAGATGGGGTGACTTGTGTGGCTCGGACCAGGTTCTGTTACCCAGAATCCTTTGCAAACCTCAAAATTTGGCTAAAAATACACATGTTCCTCACATTTCTGTGGCAGAAAGTTCTGGAATCTGAGAGGAGCCACGAATTTCCTTCCACCCAGCGTTCCCCCACGTCTCTCGATAAAAATGATTCCTCACTTGTGTGGGTAGGCCTAGCGCCCGCGACAGGAAACGCCCCAAAGCGCAACGTGGACACAGCCAAATTGGTGAAGGAAAACAGAGGTGTTTTTTGCAAAGTGCCTACCTGTAGATTTTGGCCTGTAGCTCAGCCACCACCTAGGGAAACCTACCACACCTGTGCATTTCTGAAAACTACAGACCTAGGGGAATCCAAGATGGGGTGACTTGTGTGGCTCGGACCAGGTTCTGTTACCCAGAATCCTTTGCAAACCTCAAAATTTGGCTAAAAATACACATGTTCCTCACATTTCTGTTGCAGAAAGTTCTGGAATCTGAGAGGAGCCACGAATTTCCTTCCACCCAGCGTTCCCCCACGTCTCTCGATAAAAATGATACCTCACTTGTGTGGGTAGGCCTAGCGCCCGCGACAGGAAACGCCCCAAAGCGCAACGTGGACACAGCCAAATTGGTGAAGGAAAACAGAGGTGTTTTTTTGCAAAGTGCCTACCTGTAGATTTTGGCCTGTAGCTCAGCCGCCACCTAGGGAAACCTACCAAACCTGTGCATTTCTGAAAACTACAGACCTAGGGGAATCCAAGATGGGGTGACTTGTGTGGCTCGGACCAGGTTCTGTTACCCAGAATCCTTTGCAAACCTCAAAATTTGGCTAAAAATACACATGTTCCTCACATTTCTGTGGCAGAAAGTTCTGGAATCTGAGAGGAGCCACGAATTTCCTTCCACCCAGCGTTCCCCCACGTCTCCCGATAAAAATGATACCTCACTTGTGTGGGTAGGCCTAGCGCCCGCAACAGGAAACGCCCCAAAGCGCAACGTGGAAACAGCCAAATTGGTGAAGGAAAACAGTGGTGTTTTTTGCAAAGTGCCTACCTGTAGATTTTGGCCTGTAGCTCAGCCGCCACGTAGGGAAACCTACCAAACCTGTGCATTTCTGAAAACTAGAGACCTAGGGGAATCCAAGATGGGGTGACTTGTGTGGCTCGGACCAGGTTCTCTTACCCAGAATCCTTTGCAAACCTCAAAATATGGCTAAAAATACACATGTTCCTCACATTTCTGTGGTAGAAAGTTCTGGAATCTGAGAGGAGCCACGAATTTCCTTCCACCCAGCGTTCCCCCACGTCTCTCGATAAAAATGATACCTCACTTGTGTGGGTAGGCCTAGCGCCCGCGACAGGAAACGCCCCAAAGCGAAACGTGGACACAGCCAAATTGGTGAAGGAAAACAGAGGTGTTTTTTGCAAAGTGCCTACCTGTAGATTTTGGCCTGTAGCTCAGCCGCCACCAAGGGAAACCTACCAAACCTGTGCATTTCTGAAAACTAGAGACCTAGGGGAATCCAAGATGGGGTGACTTGTGTGGCTCGGACCAGGTTCTGTTACCCAGAATACTTTGCAAACCTCAAAATTTGGCTAAAAATACACATGTTCCTCACATTTCTGTGGCAGAAAGTTCTGGAATCTGAGAGGAGCCACGAATTTCCTTTCACCCAGCGTTCCCCCACGTCTCCCGATAAAAATGATACCTCACTTGTGTGGGTAGGCCAAGCGCCCGCGACAGGAAACGCCCCAAAGCGCAACGTGGACACAGCCAAATTGGTGAAGGAAAACAGAGGTGTTTTTTGCAAAGTGCCTACCTGTAGATTTTGGCCTGTAGCTCAGCCGCCACCTAGGGAAACCTACCAAACCTGTGCATTTCTGAAAACTAGAGACCTAGGGGAATCCAAGATGGGGTGTCTTGTGTGGCTCGGACCAGGTTCTGTTACCCAGAATCCTTTGCAAACCTCAAAATTTGGCTAAAAATACACATGTTCCTCACATTTCTGTGGCAGAAAGTTCTGGAATCTGAGAGGAGCCACGAATTTCCTTCCACCCAGCGCTCCCCCACGTCTCCCGATAAAAATGATACCTCACTTGTGTGGGTAGGCCTAGCGCCCGCGACAGGAAACGCCCCAAAGCGCAACGTGGACACAGCCAAATTGGTGAAGGAAAACAGAGGTGTTTTTTGCAAAGTGCCTACCTGTAGATTTTGGCCTGTAGCTCAGCCGCCACCTAGGGAAACCTACCAAACCTGTGCATTTATAAAAACAAGAGACCTAGGGGAATCCAAGATGGGGTGACTTGTGTGGCTCGGACCAGGTTCTGTTACCCAGAATCCATTGCAAACCTCAAAATTTGGCTAAAACAACACATGTTCCTCACATTTCTGTGGCAGAAAGTTCTGGAATCTGAGAGGAGCCACGAATTTCCTTCCACCCAGCGTTCCCCCACGTCTCTCGATAAAAATGATACCTCACTTGTGTGGGTAGGCCTAGCGCCCGCGACAGGAAACGCCCCAAAGCGCAACGTGGACACAGCCAAATTGGTGAAGGAAAACAGAGGTGTTTTTTGCAAAGTGCCTACCTGTAGATTTTGGCCTGTAGCTCAGCCACCACCTAGGGAAACCTACCACACCTGTGCATTTCTGAAAACTACAGACCTAGGGGAATCCAAGATGGGGTGACTTGTGTGGCTCGGACCAGGTTCTGTTACCCAGAATCCTTTGCAAACCTCAAAATTTGGCTAAAAATACACATGTTCCTCACATTTCTGTTGCAGAAAGTTCTGGAATCTGAGAGGAGCCACGAATTTCCTTCCACCCAGCGTTCCCCCACGTCTCTCGATAAAAATGATACCTCACTTGTGTGGGTAGGCCTAGCGCCCGCGACAGGAAACGCCCCAAAGCGCAACGTGGACACAGCCAAATTGGTGAAGGAAAACAGAGGTGTTTTTTGCAAAGTGCCTACCTGTAGATTTTGGCCTGTAGCTCAGCCGCCACCTAGGGAAACCTACCAAACCTGTGCATTTCTGAAAACTACAGACCTAGGGGAATCCAAGATGGGGTGACTTGTGTGGCTCGGACCAGGTTCTGTTACCCAGAATCCTTTGCAAACCTCAAAATTTGGCTAAAAATACACATGTTCCTCACATTTCTGTGGCAGAAAGTTCTGGAATCTGAGAGGAGCCACGAATTTCCTTCCACCCAGCGTTCCCCACGTCTCCCGATAAAAATGATACCTCACTTGTGTGGGTAGGCCTAGCGCCCGCAACAGGAAACGCCCCAAAGCGCAACGTGGAAACAGCCAAATTGGTGAAGGAAAACAGTGGTGTTTTTTGCAAAGTGCCTACCTGTAGATTTTGGCCTGTAGCTCAGCCGCCACGTAGGGAAACCTACCAAACCTGTGCATTTCTGAAAACTAGAGACCTAGGGGAATCCAAGATGGGGTGGACTTGTGTGGCTCGGACCAGGTTCTCTTACCCAGAATCCTTTGCAAACCTCAAAATATGGCTAAAAATACACATGTTCCTCACATTTCTGTGGCAGAAAGTTCTGGAATCTGAGAGGAGCCACGAATTTCCTTCCACCCAGCGTTCCCCCACGTCTCTCGATAAAAATGATACCTCACTTGTGTGGGTAGGCCTAGCGCCCGCGACAGGAAACGCCCCAAAGCGAAACGTGGACACAGCCAAATTGGTGAAGGAAAACAGAGGTGTTTTTTTGCAAAGTGCCTACCTGTAGATTTTGGCCTGTAGCTCAGCCGCCACCTAGGGAAACCTACCAAACCTGTGCATTTCTGAAAACTAGAGACCTAGGGGAATCCAAGATGGGGTGACTTGTGTGGCTCGGACCAGGTTCTGTTACCCAGAATCCTTTGCAAACCTCAAAAATTTGGCTAAAAATACACATGTTCCTCACATTTCTGTGGCAGAAAGTTCTGGAATCTGAGAGGAGCCACGAATTTCCTTCCACCTAGCGTTCCCCCACGTCTCCCGATAAAAATGATACCTCACTTGTGTGGGTAGGCCTAGCGCCCGCGACAGGAAACGCCCCAAAGCGCAACGTGGACACAGCCAAATTGGTGAAGGAAAACAGAGGTGTTTTTTGCAAAGTGCCTACCTGTAGATTTTGGCCTGTAGCTCAGCCGCCACCTAGGGAAACCTACCACACCTGTGCATTTCTGAAAACTAGAGACCTAGGGGAATCCAAGATGGGGTGACTTGTGTGGCTCGGACCAGGTTCTGTTACCCAGAATACTTTGCAACCCTCAAAATTTGGCTAAAAATACACATGTTCCTCACATTTCTGTGGCGTTCTGGAATCTGAGAGGAGCCACGAATTTCCGTCCACCCAGCGTTCCCCCACGTCTCTCGATAAAAATGATACCTCACTTGTGTGGGTAGGCCTAGCGCCCGCGACAGGAAACGCCCCAAAGCGCAACGTGGACACAGCCAAATTGGTGAAGGAAAACAGAGGTGTTTTTTGCAAAGTGCCTACCTGTAGATTTTGGCCTGTAGCTCAGCCACCACCTAGGGAAACCTGCCACACCTGTGCATTTCTGAAAACTACAGACCTAGGGGAATCCAAGATGGGGTGACTTGTGTGGCTCGGACAAGGTTCTGTTACCCAGAATCCTTTGCAAACCTCAAAATTTGGCTAAAAATACACATGTTCCCTCACATTTCTGTGGCAGAAAGTTCTGGAATCTGAGAGGAGCCACGAATTTCCTTCCACCCAGCGTTCCCCCACGTCTCTCGATAAAAATGATACCTCACTTGTGTGGGTAGGCCTAGCGCCCGCGACAGGAAACGCCCCAAAGCGCATCGTGGACACAGCCAAATTGGTGAAGGAAAACAGAGGTGTTTTTTTGCAAAGTGCCTACCTGTAGATTTTGGCCTGTAGCTCAGCCGCCACCTAGGGAAACCTACCAAACCTGTGAATTTCTGAAAACTAGAGACCTAGGGGAATCCAAGATGGGGTGACTTGTGTGGCTCGGACCAGGTTCTGTTACCCAGAATCCTTTGCAAACCTCAAAATTTGGCTAAAAATACACATGTTCCTCACATTTCTGTGGCAGAAAGTTATGGAATCTGAGAGGAGCCACGAATTTCCTTCCACCCTGCGTTCCCCCACGTCTCCCGATAAAAATGATACCTCACTTGTGTGGGTAGGCCTAGCGGCCCGCGACAGGAAACGCCCCAAAGCGCAACGTGGAAACAGCCAAATTGGTGAAGGAAAACAGTGGTGTTTTTTGCAAAGTGCCTACCTGTAGATTTTGGCCTGTAGCTCAGCCGCCACGTAGGGAAACCTACCAAACCTGTGCATTTCTGAAAACTAGAGACCTAGGGGAATCCAAGATGGGGTGACTTGTGTGGGTCGGACCAGGTTCTGTTACCCAGAATCCTTTGCAAACCTCAAAATTTGGCTAAAAATACACATGTTCCTCACATTTCTGTGGTAGAAAGTTCTGGAATCTGAGAGGAGCCACGAATTTCCTTCCACCCAGCGTTCCCCCACGTCTCCCGATAAAAATTATACCTCACTTGTGTGGGTAGGCCTAGCGCCCGCGACAGGAAACGCCCCAAAGCGCAACGTGGACACAGCCAAATTGGTGAAGGAAAACAGAGGTGTTTTTTGCAAAGTGCCCTACCTGTAGATTTTGGCCTGTAGCTCAGCCGCCACCTAGGGAAACCTACCACACCTGTGCATTTCTGAAAACTAGAGACCTAGGGGAATCCAAGATGGGGTGACTTGTGTGGCTCGGACCAGGTTCTGTTACCCAGAATCCTTTGCAAACCTCAAAATTTGGCTAAAAATACACATGTTCCTCACATTTCTGTGGCAGGAAAGTTCTGGAATCTGAGAGGAGCCACGAATTTCCTTCCACCCAGCGTTCCCCCACGTCTCTCGATAAAAATGATTCCTCACTTGTGTGGGTAGGCCTAGCGCCCGCGACAGGAAACGCCCCAAAGCGCAACGTGGACACAGCCAAATTGGTGAAGGAAAACAGAGGTGTTTTTTGCAAAGTGCCTACCTGTAGATTTTGGCCTGTAGCTCAGCCACCACCTAGGGAAACCTACCACACCTGTGCATTTCTGAAAACTACAGACCTAGGGAATCCAAGATGGGGTGACTTGTGTGGCTCGGACCAGGTTCTGTTACCCAGAATCCTTTGCAAACCTCAAAATTTGGCTAAAAATACACATGTTCCTCACATTTCTGTTGCAGAAAGTTCTGGAATCTGAGAGGAGCCACGAATTTCCTTCCACCCAGCGTTCCCCCACGTCTCTCGATAAAAATGATACCTCACTTGTGTGGGTAGGCCTAGCGCCCGCGACAGGAAACGCCCCAAAGTGCAACGTGGACACAGCCAAATTGGTGAAGGAAAACAGAGGTGTTTTTTGCAAAGTGCCTACCTGTAGATTTTGGCCTGTAGCTCAGCCGCCACCTAGGGAAACCTACCAAACCTGTGCATTTCTGAAAACTACAGACCTAGGGGAATCCAAGATGGGGTGACTTGTGTGGCTCGGACCAGGTTCTGTTACCCAGAATCCTTTGCAAACCTCAAAATTTGGCTAAAAATACACATGTTCCTCACATTTCTGTGGCAGAAAGTTCTGGAATCTGAGAGGAGCCACGAATTTCCTTCCACCCAGCGTTCCCCCACGTCTCCCGATAAAAATGATACCTCACTTGTGTGGGTAGGCCTAGCGCCCGCAACAGGAAACGCCCCAAAGCGCAACGTGGAAACAGCCAAATTGGTGAAGGAAAACAGTGGTGTTTTTTGCAAAGTGCCTACCTGTAGATTTTGGCCTGTAGCTCAGCCGCCACGTAGGGAAACCTACCGAAACCTGTGCATTTCTGAAAACTAGAGACCTAGGGGAATCCAAGATGGGGTGACTTGTGTGGCTCGGACCAGGTTCTCTTACCCAGAATCCTTTGCAAACCTCAAAATATGGCTAAAAATACACATGTTCCTCACATTTCTGTGGTAGAAAGTTCTGGAATCTGAGAGGAGCCACGAATTTCCTTCCACCCAGCGTTCCCCCACGTCTCTCGATAAAAATGATACCTCACTTGTGTGGGCAGGCCTAGCGCCCGCGACAGGAAACGCCCCAAAGCGAAACGTGGACACAGCCAAATTGGTGAAGGAAAACAGAGGTGTTTTTTGCAAAGTGCCTACCTGTAGATTTTGGCCTGTAGCTCAGCCGCCACCTAGGGAAACCTACCAAACCTGTGCATTTCTGAAAACTAGAGACCTAGGGGAATCCAAGATGGGGTGACTTGTGTGGCTCGGACCAGGTTCTGTTACCCAGAATACTTTGCAAACCTCAAAATTTGGCTAAAAATACACATGTTCCTCACATTTCTGTGGCAGAAAGTTCTGGAATCTGAGAGGAGCCACGAATTTCCTTTCACCCAGCGTTCCCCCACGTCTCCCGATAAAAATGATACCTCACTTGTGTGGGTAGGCCAAGCGCCCGCGACAGGAAACGCCCCAAAGCGCAACGTGGACACAGCCAAATTGGTGAAGGAAAACAGAGGTGTTTTTTGCAAAGTGCCTACCTGTAGATTTTGGCCTGTAGCTCAGCCGCCACCTAGGGAAACCTACCAAACCTGTGCATTTCTGAAAACTAGAGACCTAGGGGAATCCAAGATGGGGTGTCTTGTGTGGCTCGGACCAGGTTCTGTTACCCAGAATCCTTTGCAAACCTCAAAATTTGGCTAAAAATACACATGTTCCTCACATTTCTGTGGCAGAAAGTTCTGGAATCTGAGAGGAGCCACGAATTTCCTTCCACCCAGCGCTCCCCCACGTCTCCCGATAAAAATGATACCTCACTTGTGTGGGTAGGCCTAGCGCCCGCGACAGGAAACGCCCCCAAAGCGCAACGTGGACACAGCCAAATTGGTGAAGGAAAACAGAGGTGTTTTTTGCAAAGTGCCTACCTGTAGATTTTGGCCTGTAGCTCAGCCGCCACCTAGGGAAACCTACCAAACCTGTGCATTTATAAAAACAAGAGACCTAGGGGAATCCAAGATGGGGTGACTTGTGTGGCTCGGACCAGGTTCTGTTACCCAGAATCCATTGCAAACCTCAAAATTTGGCTAAAAAAACACATGTTCCTCACATTTCTGTGGCAGAAAGTTCTGGAATCTGAGAGGAGCCACGAATTTCCTTCCACCCAGCGTTCCCCCACGTCTCCCGATAAAAATTATACCTTACTTGTGTGGGTAGGCCTAGCGCCCGCGACAGGAAATGCCCCAAAGCGCAACGTGGACACAGCCAAATTGGTGAAGGAAAACATATGTGTTTTTTGCAAAGTGCCTACCTGTAGATTTTGGCCTGCAGCACAGCCGCCACCTAGGGAAACCTACCAAACCTGTGCATTTCTGAAAACTAGAGACCTAGGGGAATCCAAGATGGGGTGACTTGTGTGGCTCGGACCAGGTTCTGTTACCCAGAATCCTTTGCAAACCTCCAAATGTGGCTAAAAAAACACATGTTCCTCACATTTCTGTGGCAGAAAGTTCTGGAATCTGAGAGGAGCCACGAATTTCCTTCCACCCAGCGTTCCCCCACGTCTCCCGATAAAAATGATACCTCACTTGTGTGGGTAGGCCTAGGGCCCGCGATAGGAAACGCCCCAAAGCGCAACGTGGACACAGCCAAATTGGTGAAGGAAAACAGAGGTGTTTTTTTGCAAAGTGCCTACCTGTAGATTTTGGCCTGTGGCTCAGCCGCCACCTAGGGAAACCTACCAAACCTGTGCATTTCTGAAAACTAGAGACCTAGGGGAATCCAAGATGGGGTGACTTGTGTGGCTCGGACCAGGTTCTGTTACCCAGAATCCTTTGCAAACCTCAAAATTTGGCTAAAAATACACATGTTCCTCACATTTCTGTGGCAGAAAGTTCTGGAATCTGAGAGGAGCCACGAATTTCCTTCCACCCAGCGTTCCCTCACGTCTCCCGATAAAAATGATACCTCACTTGTGTGGGTAGGCCTAGCGCCCGCAACAGGAAACGCCCCAAAGCGCAACGTGGACACAGCCAAATTGGTGAAGGAAAACAGAGGTGTTTTTTGCAAAGTGCCTACCTGTAGATTTTGGCCTGTAGCTCAGCCGCCACCTAGGGAAACCTACCAAACCTGTGCATTTCTGAAAACTAGAGACCTAGGGGAATCCAAGATGGGGTGACTTGTGTGGCTCGGACCAGGTTCTGTTACCCAGAATCCTTTGCAAACCTCAAAATTGGCTAAAAATACACATGTTCCTCACATTTCTGTGACAGAAAGTTCTGGAATCTGAGAGGAGCCACGAATTTCCTTCCACCCAGCGTTCCCCCACGTCTCCCGATAAAAATGACACCTCACTTGTGTTGGTAGGCCTAGCGCCCGCGACAGGAAACGCCCCCAAAGCGCAACGTGGACACAGCCAAATTGGTGAAGGAAAACAGAGGTGTTTTTTGCAAAGTGCCTACCTGTAGATTTTGGCCTGTAGCTCAGCCGCCACCTAGGGAAACCTACCACACCTGTGCATTTCTGAAAACTAGAGACCTAGGGGAATCCAAGATGGGGTGACTTGTGTGGCTCGGACCAGGTTCTGTTACCCAGAATCCTTTGCAACCCTCAAAATTTGGCTAAAAAATACACATGTTCCTCACATTTCTGTGGCAGAAAGTTCTGGAATCTGAGAGGAGCCACGAATTTCCTTCCACCCAGCGTTCCCCCACGTCTCTCGATAAAAATGATACCTCACTTGTGTGGGTAGGCCTAGCGCCCGCGACAGGAAACGCCCCAAAGCGCAACGTGGACACAGCCAAATTGGTGAAGGAAAACAGAGGTGTTTTTTGCAAAGTGCCTACCTGTAGATTTTGGCCTGTAGCTCAGCCACCACCTAGGGAAACCTACCACACCTGTGCATTTCTGAAAACTACAGACCTAGGGGAATCCAAGATGGGGTGACTTGTGTGGCTCGGACAAGGTTCTGTTACCCAGAATCCTTTGCAAACCTCAAAATTTGGCTAAAAATACACATGTTCCTCACATTTCTGTGGCAGAAAGTTCTGGAATCTGAGAGGAGCCACGAATTTCCTTCCACCCAGCGTTCCCCCCACGTCTCTCGATAAAAATGATACCTCACTTGTGTGGGTAGGCCTAGCGCCCGCGACAGGAAACGCCCCAAAGCGCAACGTGGACACAGCCAAATTGGTGAAGGAAAACAGAGGTGTTTTTTGCAAAGTGCCTACCTGTAGATTTTGGCCTGTAGCTCAGCCGCCACCTAGGGAAACCTACCAAACCTGTGCATTTCTGAAAACTACAGACCTAGGGGAATCCAAGATGGGGTGACTTGTGTGGCTCGGACCAGGTTCTGTTACCCAGAATCCTTTGCAAACCTCAAAATTTGGCTAAAAATACACATGTTCCTCACATTTCTGTGGCAGAAAGTTCTGGAATCTGAGAGGAGCCACGAATTTCCTTCCACCCAGCGTTCCCCCACGGTCTCCCGATAAAAATGATACCTCACTTGTGTGGGTAGGCCTAGCGCCCGCGACAGGAAACGCCCCAAAGCGAAACGTGGACACAGCCAAATTGGTGAAGGAAAACAGAGGTGTTTTTTGCAAAGTGCCTACCTGTAGATTTTGGCCTGTAGCTCAGCCGCCACCTAGGGAAACCTACCAAACCTGTGCATTTCTGAAAACTAGAGACCTAGGGGAATCCAAGATGGGGTGACTTGTGTGGCTCGGACCAGGTTCTGTTACACAGAATCCTTTGCAAACCTCAAAATTTGGCTAAAAATACACATGTTCCTCACATTTCTGTGGCAGAAAGTTCTGGAATCTGAGAGGAGCCACGAATTTCCTTCCACCTAGCGTTCCCCCACGTCTCCCGATAAAAATGATACCTCACTTGTGTGGGTAGGCCTAGCGCCCGCGACAGGAAACGCCCCAAAGCGCAACGTGGACACAGCCAAATTGGTGAAGGAAAACAGAGGTGTTTTTTTGCAAAGTGCCTACCTGTAGATTTTGGCCTGTAGCTCAGCCGCCACCTAGGGAAACCTACCACACCTGTGCATTTCTGAAAACTAGAGACCTAGGGGAATCCAAGATGGGGTGACTTGTGTGGCTCGGACCAGGTTCTGTTACCCAGAATACTTTGCAACCCTCAAAATTTGGCTAAAAATACACATGTTCCTCACATTTCTGTGGCAGAAAGTTCTGGAATCTGAGAGGAGCCACGAATTTCCGTCCACCCAGCGTTCCCCCACGTCTCTCGATAAAAATGATACCTCACTTGTGTGGGTAGGCCTAGCGCCCGCGACAGGAAACGCCCCAAAGCGCAACGTGGACACAGCCAAATTGGGTGAAGGAAAACAGAGGTGTTTTTTGCAAAGTGCCTACCTGTAGATTTTGGCCTGTAGCTCAGCCACCACCTAGGGAAACCTGCCACACCTGTGCATTTCTGAAAACTACAGACCTAGGGGAATCCAAGATGGGGTGACTTGTGTGGCTCAGACAAGGTTCTGTTACCCAGAATCCTTTGCAAACCTCAAAATTTGGCTAAAAATACACATGTTCCTCACATTTCTGTGGCAGAAAGTTCTGGAATCTGAGAGGAGCCACGAATTTCCTTCCACCCAGCGTTCCCCCACGTCTCTCGATAAAAATGATACCTCACTTGTGTGGGTAGGCCTAGCGCCCGCGACAGGAAACGCCCCAAAGCGCATCGTGGACACAGCCAAATTGGTGAAGGAAAACAGAGGTGTTTTTTGCAAAGTGCCTACCTGTAGATTTTGGCCTGTAGCTCAGCCGCCACCTAGGGAAACCTACCAAACCTGTGAATTTCTGAAAACTAGAGACCTAGGGGAATCCAAGATGATGGGGTGACTTGTGTGGCTCGGACCAGGTTCTGTTACCCAGAATCCTTTGCAAACCTCAAAATTTGGCTAAAAATACACATGTTCCTCACATTTCTGTGGCAGAAAGTTCTGGAATCTGAGAGGAGCCACGAATTTCCTTCCACCCAGCGTTCCCCCACGTCTCCCGATAAAAATGATACCTCACTTGTGTGGGTAGGCCTAGCGCCCGCGACAGGAAACGCCCCAAAGCGCAACGTGGAAACAGCCAAATTGGTGAAGGAAAACAGTGGTGTTTTTTGCAAAGTGCCTACCTGTAGATTTTGGCCTGTAGCTCAGCCGCCACGTAGGGAAACCTACCAAACCTGTGCATTTCTGAAAACTAGAGACCTAGGGGAATCCAAGATGGGGTGACTTGTGTGGGTCGGACCAGGTTCTGTTACCCAGAATCCTTTGCAAACCTCAAAATTTGGCTAAAAATACACATGTTCCTCACATTTCTGTGGTAGAAAGTTCTGGAATCTGAGAGGAGCCACGAATTTCCTTCCACCCAGCGTTCCCCCACGTCTCCCGATAAAAATTATACCTCACTTGTGTGGGTAGGCCTAGCGCCCGCGACAGGAAACGCCCCAAAGCGCAACGTGGACACAGCCAAATTGGTGAAGGAAAACAGAGGTGTTTTTTGCAAAGTGCCTACCTGTAGATTTTGGCCTGTAGCTCAGCCGCCACCTAGGGAAACCTACCACACCTGTGCATTTCTGAAAACTAGAGACCTAGGGGAATCCAAGATGGGGTGACTTGTGTGGCTCGGACCAGGTTCTGTTACCCAGAATCCTTTGCAAACCTCAAAATTTGGCTAAAAATACACATGTTCCTCACATTTCTGTGGCAGAAAGTTCTGGAATCTGAGAGGAGCCACGAATTTCCTTCCACCCAGCGTTCCCCCACGTCTCTCGATAAAAATGATACCTCACTTGTGTGGGTAGGCCTAGCGCCCGCGACAGGAAACGCCCCAAAGCGCAACGTGGACACAGCCAAATTGGTGAAGGAAAACAGAGGTGTTTTTTGCAAAGTGCCTACCTGTAGATTTTGGCCTGTAGCTCAGCCCACCACCTAGGGAAACCTACCACACCTGTGCATTTCTGAAAACTACAGACCTAGGGGAATCCAAGATGGGGTGACTTGTGTGGCTCGGACCAGGTTCTGTTACCCAGAATCCTTTGCAAACCTCAAAATTTGGCTAAAAATACACATGTTCCTCACATTTCTGTTGCAGAAAGTTCTGGAATCTGAGAGGAGCCACGAATTTCCTTCCACCCAGCGTTCCCCCACGTCTCTCGATAAAAATGATACCTCACTTGTGTGGGTAGGCCTAGCGCCCGCGACAGGAAACGCCCCAAAGCGCAACGTGGACACAGCCAAATTGGTGAAGGAAAACAGAGGTGTTTTTTGCAAAGTGCCTACCTGTAGATTTTGGCCTGTAGCTCAGCCGCCACCTAGGGAAACCTACCAAACCTGTGCATTTCTGAAAACTACAGACCTAGGGGAATCCAAGATGGGGTGACTTGTGTGGCTCGGACCAGGTTCTGTTACCCAGAATCCTTTGCAAACCTCAAAATTTGGCTAAAAATACACATGTTCCTCACATTTCTGTGGCAGAAAGTTCTGGAATCTGAGAGGAGCCACGAATTTCCTTCCACCCAGCGTTCCCCCACGTCTCCCGATAAAAATGATACCTCACTTGTGTGGGTAGGCCTAGCGCCCGCAACAGGAAACGCCCCAAAGCGCAACGTGGAAACAGCCAAATTGGTGAAGGAAAACAGTGGTGTTTTTTGCAAAGTGCCTACCTGTAGATTTTGGCCTGTAGCTCAGCCGCCACGTAGGGAAACCTACCAAACCTGTGCATTTCTGAAAACTAGAGACCTAGGGGAATCCAAGATGGGGTGACTTGTGTGGCTCGGACCAGGTTCTCTTACCCAGAATCCTTTGCAAACCTCAAAATATGGCTAAAAATACACATGTTCCTCACATTTCTGTGGTAGAAAGTTCTGGAATCTGAGAGGAGCCACGAATTTCCTTCCACCCAGCGTTCCCCCACGTCTCTCGATAAAAATGATACCTCACTTGTGTGGGTAGGCCTAGCGCCCGCGACAGGAAACGCCCCAAAGCGAAACGTGGACACAGCCAAATTGGTGAAGGAAAACAGAGGTGTTTTTTGCAAAGTGCCTACCTGTAGATTTTGGCCTGTAGCTCAGCCGCCACCTAGGGAAACCTACCAAACCTGTGCATTTCTGAAAACTAGAGACCTAGGGGAATCCAAGATGGGGTGACTTGTGTGGCTCGGACCAGGTTCTGTTACCCAGAATACTTTGCAAACCTCAAAATTTGGCTAAAAATACACATGTTCCTCACATTTCTGTGGCAGAAAGTTCTGGAATCTGAGAGGAGCCACGAATTTCCTTTCACCCAGCGTTCCCCCACGTCTCCCGATAAAAATGATACCTCACTTGTGTGGGTAGGCCAAGCGCCCGCGACAGGAAACGCCCCAAAGCGCAACGTGGACACAGCCAAATTGGTGAAGGAAAACAGAGGTGTTTTTTGCAAAGTGCCTACCTGTAGATTTTGGCCTGTAGCTCAGCCGCCACCTAGGGAAACCTACCAAACCTGTGCATTTCTGAAAACTAGAGACCTAGGGGAATCCAAGATGGGGTGTCTTGTGTGGCTCGGACCAGGTTCTGTTACCCAGAATCCTTTGCAAACCTCAAAATTTGGCTAAAAATACACATGTTCCTCACATTTCTGTGGCAGAAAGTTCTGGAATCTGAGAGGAGCCACGAATTTCCTTCCACCCAGCGCTCCCCCACGTCTCCCGATAAAAATGATACCTCACTTGTGTGGGTAGGCCTAGCGCCCGCGACAGGAAACGCCCCAAAGCGCAACGTGGACACAGCCAAATTGGTGAAGGAAAACAGAGGTGTTTTTTGCAAAGTGCCTACCTGTAGATTTTGGCCTGTAGCTCAGCCGCCACCTAGGGAAACCTACCAAACCTGTGCATTTATAAAACAAGAGACCTAGGGGAATCCAAGATGGGGTGACTTGTGTGGCTCGGACCAGGTTCTGTTACCCAGAATCCATTGCAAACCTCAAAATTTGGCTAAAAAAACACATGTTCCTCACATTTCTGTGGCAGAAAGTTCTGGAATCTGAGAGGAGCCACGAATTTCCTTCCACCCAGCGTTCCCCCACGTCTCCCGATAAAAATTATACCTTACTTGTGTGGGTAGGCCTAGCGCCCGCGACAGGAAATGCCCCAAAGCGCAACGTGGACACAGCCAAATTGGTGAAGGAAAACATATGTGTTTTTTGCAAAGTGCCTACCTGTAGATTTTGGCCTGCAGCACAGCCGCCACCTAGGGAAACCTACCAAACCTGTGCATTTCTGAAAACTAGAGACCTAGGGGAATCCAAGATGGGGTGACTTGTGTGGCTCGGACCAGGTTCTGTTACCCAGAATCCTTTGCAAACCTCCAAATGTGGCTAAAAAAACACATGTTCCTCACATTTCTGTGGCAGAAAGTTCTGGAATCTGAGAGGAGCCACGAATTTCCTTCCACCCAGCGTTCCCCCACGTCTCCCGATAAAAATGATACCTCACTTGTGTGGGTAGGCCTAGGGCCCGCGATAGGAAACGCCCCAAAGCGCAACGTGGACACAGCCAAATTGGTGAAGGAAAACAGAGGTGTTTTTTGCAAAGTGCCTACCTGTAGATTTTGGCCTGTGGCTCAGCCGCCACCTAGGGAAACCTACCAAACCTGTGCATTTCTGAAAACTAGAGACCTAGGGGAATCCAAGATGGGGTGACTTGTGTGGCTCGGACCAGGTTCTGTTACCCAGAATCCTTTGCAAACCTCAAAATTTGGCTAAAAATACACATGTTCCTCACATTTCTGTGGCAGAAAGTTCTGGAATCTGAGAGGAGCCACGAATTTCCTTCCACCCAGCGTTCCCTCACGTCTCCCGATAAAAATGATACCTCACTTGTGTGGGTAGGCCTAGCGCCCGCAACAGGAAACGCCCCACGCAACGTGGACACAGCCAAATTGGTGAAGGAAAACAGAGGTGTTTTTTGCAAAGTGCCTACCTGTAGATTTTGGCCTGTAGCTCAGCCCGCCACCTAGGGAAACCTACCAAACCTGTGCATTTCTGAAAACTAAAGACCTAGGGGAATCCAAGATGGGGTGACTTGTGTGGCTCGGACCAGGTTCTGTTACCCAGAATCCTTTGCAAACCTCAAAATTTGGCTAAAAATACACATGTTCCTCACATTTCTGTGACAGAAAGTTCTGGAATCTGAGAGGAGCCACGAATTTCCTTCCACCCAGCGTTCCCCCACGTCTCCCGATAAAAATGACACCTCACTTGTGTTGGTAGGCCTAGCGCCCCGCGACAGGAAACGCCCCAAAGCGCAACGTGGACACAGCCAAATTGGTGAAGGAAAACAGAGGTGTTTTTTGCAAAGTGCCTACCTGTAGATTTTGGCCTGTAGCTCAGCCGCCACCTAGGGAAACCTACCACACCTGTGCATTTCTGAAAACTAGAGACCTAGGGGAATCCAAGATGGGGTGACTTGTGTGGCTCGGACCAGGTTCTGTTACCCAGAATCCTTTGCAACCCTCAAAATTTGGCTAAAAATACACATGTTCCTCACATTTCTGTGGCAGAAAGTTCTGGAATCTGAGAGGAGCCACGAATTTCCTTCCACCCAGCGTTCCCCCACGTCTCTCGATAAAAATGATACCTCACTTGTGTGGGTAGGCCTAGCGCCCGCGACAGGAAACGCCCCAAAGCGCAACGTGGACACAGCCAAATTGGTGAAGGAAAACAGAGGTGTTTTTTGCAAAGTGCCTACCTGTAGATTTTGGCCTGTAGCTCAGCCACCACCTAGGGAAACCTACCACACCTGTGCATTTCTGAAAACTACAGACCTAGGGGAATCCAAGATGGGGTGACTTGTGTGGCTCGGACAAGGTTCTGTTACCCAGAATCCTTTGCAAACCTCAAAATTTGGCTAAAAATACACATGTTCCTCACATTTCTGTGGCAGAAAGTTCTGGAATCTGAGAGGAGCCACGAATTTCCTTCCACCCAGCGTTCCCCCACGTCTCTCGATAAAAATGATACCTCACTTGTGTGGGTAGGCCTAGCGCCCGCGACAGGAAACGCCCCAAAGCGCAACGTGGACACAGCCAAATTGGTGAAGGAAAACAGAGGTGTTTTTTGCAAAGTGCCTACCTGTAGATTTTGGCCTGTAGCTCAGCCGCCACCTAGGGAAACCTACCAAACCTGTGCATTTCTGAAAACTACAGACCTAGGGGAATCCAAGATGGGGTGACTTGTGTGGCTCGGACCAGGTTCTGTTACCCAGAATCCTTTGCAAACCTCAAAATTTGGCTAAAAATACACATGTTCCTCACATTTCTGTGGCAGAAAGTTCTGGAATCTGAGAGGAGCCACGAATTTCCTTCCACCCAGCGTTCCCCCACGTCTCCGATAAAAATGATACCTCACTTGTGTGGGTAGGCCTAGCGCCCGCGACAGGAAACGCCCCAAAGCGCAACGTGGACACAGCCAAATTGGTGAAGGAAAACAGAGGTGTTTTTTGCAAAGTGCCTACCTGTAGATTTTGGCCTGTAGCTCAGCCGCCACCTAGGGAAACCTACCACACCTGTGCATTTCTGAAAACTAGAGACCTAGGGGAATCCAAGATGGGGTGACTTGTGTGGCTCGGACCAGGTTCTGTTACCCAGAATCCTTTGCAAACCTCAAAATTTGGCTAAAAATACACATGTTCCTCACATTTCTGTGGCAGAAAGTTCTGGAATCTGAGAGGAGCCACGAATTTCCTTCCACCCAGCGTTCCTCCACGTCTCTCGATAAAAATGATACCTCACTTGTGTGGGTAGGCCTAGCGCCCGCGACAGGAAACGCCCCAAAGCGCAACGGGGACACAGCCAAATTGGTGAAGAAAACAGAGGTGTTTTTTGCAAAGTGCCTACCTGTAGATTTTGGCCTGTAGCTCAGCCGCCACCTAGGGAAACCTACCAAACCTGTGCATTTCTGAAAACTACAGACCTAGGGGAATCCAAGATGGGGTGACTTGTGTGGCTCGGACCAGGTTCTGTTACCCAGAATCCTTTGCAAACCTCAAAATTTGGCTAAAAATACACATGTTCCTCACATTTCTGTGGCAGAAAGTTCTGGAATCTGAGAGGAGCCACGAATTTCCTTCCACCCAGCGTTCCCCCACGTCTCCCGATAAAAATGATACCTCACTTGTGTGGGTAGGCCTAGCGCCCGCGACAGGAAACGCGCCAAAGCGCAACGTGGAAACAGCCAAATTGGTGAAGGAAAACAGTGGTGTTTTTTGCAAAGTGCCTACCTGTAGATTTTGGCCTGTAGCTCAGCCGCCACGTAGGGAAACCTACCAAACCTGTGCATTTCTGAAAACTAGAGACCGAGGGGAATCCAAGATGGGGTGACTTGTGTGGCTCGGACCAGGTTCTGTTACCCAGAATCCTTTGCAAACCTCAAAATTTGGCTAAAAATACACATGTTCCTCACATTTCTGTGGCAGAAAGTTCTGGAATCTGAGAGGAGCCACGAATTTCCTTCCACCCAGCGTTCCCCCACGTCTCCCAATAAAAATGATACCTCACTTGTGTGGGTAGGCCTAGCGCCCGCGATAGGAAACGCCCCAAAGCGCAACGTGGACACAGCCAAATTGGTGAAGGAAAACAGAGGTGTTTTTTGCAAAGTGCCTACCGGTAGATTTTGGCCTGTAGCTCAGCCGCCACCTAGGGAAACCTACCACACCTGTGCATTTCTGAAAACTAGAGACCTAGGGGAATCCAAGATGGGGTGACTTGTGTGGCTCGGACCAGGTTCTGTTACCCAGAATCCTTTGCAAACCTCAAAATGTGGCTAAAAATACACATGTTCCTCACATTTCTGTGGCAGAAAGTTCTGGAATCTGAGAGGAGCCACGAATTTCCTTCCACCCAGCGTTCCCCCACGTCTCCCGATAAAAATGATACCTCACTTGTGTGGGTAGGCCTAGCGCCCGCGACAGGAAACGCCCCAAAGCGCAACGTGGACACAGCCAAATTGGTGAAGGAAAACAGAGGTGTTTTTTGCAAAGTGCCTACCTGTAGATTTTGGCCTGTAGCTCAGCCGCCACCTAGGGAAACCTACCAAACCTGTGCATTTCTGAAAACTACAGACCTAGGGGAATCCAAGATGGGGTGACTTGTGTGGCTCGGACCAGGTTCTGTTACCCAGAATCCTTTGCAAACCTCAAAATTTGGCTAAAAATACACATGTTCCTCACATTTCTGTGGCAGAAAGTTCTGGAATCTGAGAGGAGCCATGAATTTCCTTCCACCCAGCGTTCCCCCACGTCTCCCGATAAAAATGATACCTCACTTGTGTGGGTAGGCCTAGCGCCCGCGACAGGAAACGCCCCAAAGCGCAACGTGGAAACAGCCAAATTGGTGAAGGAAAACAGTGGTGTTCTTTGCAAAGTGCCTACCTGTAGATTTTGGCCTGTAGCTCAGCCGCCACGTAGGGAAACCTACCAAACCTGTGCATTTCTGAAAACTAGAGACCGAGGGGAATCCAAGATGGGGTGACTTGTGTGGCTCGGACCAGGTTCTGTTACCCAGAATCCTTTGCAAACCTCAAAATTTGGCTAAAAATACACATGTTCCTCACATTTCTGTGGCAGAAAGTTCTGGAATCTGAGAGGAGCCACGAATTTCCTTCCACCCAGCGTTCCCCCATGTCTTCCGATAAAAATGATACCTCACTTGTGTGGGTAGGCCTAGCGCCCGCGACAGGAAATGCCCCAAAGCGCAACGTGGACACAGCCAAATTGGTGAAGGAAAACAGATGTGTTTTTTGCAAAGTGCCTACCTGTAGATTTTGGCCTGTAGCACAGCCGCCACCTAGGGAAACCTACCAAACCTGTGCATTTCTGAAAACTAGAGACCTAGGGGAATCCAAGATGTGGTGACTTGTGTGGCTCGGACCAGGTTCTGTTACCCAGAATCCTTTGCAAACCTCCAAATTTGGCTAAAAAAACACATGTTCCTCACATTTCTGTGGCAGAAAGTTCTGGAATCTGAGAGGAGCCACGAATTTCCTTCCACCCAGCGTTCCCCCACGTCTCCCGATAAAAATGATACCTCACTTGTGTGGGTAGGCCTAGCGCCCGCGATAGGAAACGCCCCAAAGCGCAACGTGGACACAGCCAAATTGGTGAAGGAAAACAGAGGTGTTTTTTGCAAAGTGCCTACCTGTAGATTTTGGCCTGTAGCTCAGCCGCCACCTAGGGAAACCTACCAAACCTGTGCATTTCTGAAAACTAGAGACCTAGGGGAATCCAAGATGGGGTGACTTGTGTGGCTCGGACCAGGTTCTGTTACCCAGAATCCTTTGCAAACCTCAAAATTTGGCTAAAAAAACACATGTTCCTCACATTTCTGTGGCAGAAAGTTCTGGAATCTGAGAGGAGCCACGAATTTCCTTCCACCCAGCGTTCCCCCACGTCTCCCGATAAAAATGATACCTCACTTGTGTGGGTAGGCCTAGTGCCCGCGACAGGAAACGCCCCAAAGCACAACGTGGACACAGCCAAATTGGTGAAGGAAAACAGAGGTGTTTTTTGCAAAGTGCCTACCTGTAGATTTTGGCCTGTAGCTCAGCCACCACCCAGGGAAACCTACCAAACCTGTGCATTTCTGAAAACTAGAGACCTAGGGGAATCCAAGATGGGGTGACTTGTGTGGCTCGGACCAGGTTCTGTTACCCAGAATCCTTTGCAAACCTCAAAATTTGGCTAAAAATACACGTGTTCCTCACATTTCTGTGGCAGAAAGTTCTGGAATCTGAGAGGAGCCAAGAATTTCCTTCCACCCAGTGTTCCCTCACGTCTCCCGATAAAAATGATACCTCACTTGTGTGGGTAGGCCTAGCGCCCGCAACAGGGACACGCCCCAAAGCGCAACGTGGACACAGCCAAATTGGTGAAGGAAAACAGAGGTGTTTTTTGCAAAGTACCTACCTGTAGATTTTGGCCTGTAGCTCAGCCGCCACCTAGGGAAACCTACCAAACCTGTGCATTTCTGAAAACTAGAGACCTAGGGGAATCCAAGATGGGGTGACTTGTGTGGCTCGGACCAGGTTCTGTTACCCAGAATCCTTTGCAAACCTCAAAATTTGGCTAAAAATACACATGTTCCTCACATTTCTGTGGCAGAAAGTTCTGGAATCTGAGAGGAGCCACGAATTTCCTTCCACCCAGCGTTCCCCCACGTCTCCCGATAAAAATGATACCTCACTTGTGTGGGTAGGCCTAGTGCCCGCGACAGGAAACGCCCCAAAGCACAACGTGGACACAGCCAAATTGGTGAAGGAAAACAGAGGTGTTTTTTGCAAAGTGCCTACCTGTAGATTTTGGCCTGTAGCTCAGCCACCACCCAGGGAAACCTACCAAACCTGTGCATTTCTGAAAACTAGAGACCTAGGGGAATCCAAGATGGGGTGACTTGTGTGGCTCGGACCAGGTTCTGTTACCCAGAATCCTTTGCAAACCTCAAAATTTGGCTAAAAATACACGTGTTCCTCACATTTCTGTGGCAGAAAGTTCTGGAATCTGAGAGGAGCCAAGAATTTCCTTCCACCAGTGTTCCCTCACGTCTCCCGATAAAAATGATACCTCACTTGTGTGGGTAGGCCTAGCGCCCGCAACAGGACACGCCCCAAAGCGCAACGTGGACACAGCCAAATTGGTGAAGGAAAACAGAGGTGTTTTTTGCAAAGTACCTACCTGTAGATTTTGGCCTGTAGCTCAGCCGCCACCTAGGGAAACCTACCAAACCTGTGCATTTCAGAAAACTAGAGACCTAGGGGAATCCAAGATGGGGTGACTTGTGTGGCTCGGACCAGGTTCTGTTACCCAGAATCCTTTGCAAACCTCAAAATTTGGCTAAAAATACACATGTTCCTCACATTTCTGTGGCAGAAAGTTCTGGAATCTGAGAGGAGCCACGAATTTCCTTCCACCCAGCGTTCCCCCACGTCTCCCGATAAAAATGATACCTCACTTGTGTGGTAGGCCTAGCGCCCGCGACAGGAAACGCCCCAAAGCGCAACGTGGACACAGCCAAATTGGTGAAGGAAAACAGAGGTGTTTTTTGCAAAGTGCCTACCTGTAGATTTTGGCCTGTAGCTCAGCCGCCACCTAGGGAAACCTACCACACCTGTGCATTTCTGAAAACTAGAGATCTAGGGGAATCCAAGATGGGGTGACTTGTGTGGCTCGGACCAGGTTCTGTTACCCAGAATCCTTTGCAAACCTCAAAATTTGGCTAAAAATACACATGTTCCTCACATTTCTGTGGCAGAAAGTTCTGGAATCTGAGAGGAGCCACGAATTTCCTTCCACCCAGCGTTCCCCCACGTCTCCCGATAAAAATGATACCTCACTTGTGTGGGTAGGCCTAGCGCCCGCGACAGGAAACGCCCCAAAGCGCAACGTGGACACAGCCAAATTGGTGAAGGAAAACAGAGGTGTTTTTTGCAAAGTGCCTACCTGTAGATTTTGGCCTGTAGCTCAGCCGCCACCTAGGGAAACCTACCAAACCTGTGCATTTCTGAAAACTAGAGACCTAGGGGAATCCAAGATGGGGTGACTTGTGTGGCTCGGACCAGGTTCTGTTACCCAGAATCCTTTGCAAACCTCAAAATTTGGCTAAAAATACACATGTTCCTCACATTTCTGTGGCAGAAAGTTCTGGAATCTGAGAGGAGCCACGAATTTCCTTCCACCCAGCGTTCCCCCACGTCTCCCGATAAAAATGATACCTCACTTGTGTGGGTAGGCCTAGCGCCCGCGACAGGAAACGCCCCAAAGCGCAACGTGGTCACAGCCAAATTGGTGAAGGAAAACAGAGGTGTTTTTTGCAAAGTGCCTACCTGTAGATTTTGGCCTGTAGCTCAGCCGCCACCTAGGGAAACCTACCAAACCTGTGCATTTCTGAAAACTAGAGACCTAGGGGAATCCAAGATGGGGCGACTTGTGTGGCTCGGACCAGGTTCTGTTACCCAGAATCCTTTGCAAACCTCAAAATTTGGCTAAAAATACACATGTTCCTCACATTTCTGTGGCAGAAAGTTCTGGAATCTGAGAGGAGCCACGAATTTCCTTCCACCCAGCGTTCCCCCACATCTCCCGATAAAAATGATACCTCACTTGTGTGGGTAGGCCTAGCGCCCGCGACAGGAAATGCCCCAAAGCGCAACGTGGACACAGCCAAATTGGTGAAGGAAAACATATGTGTTTTTTGCAAAGTGCCTACCTGTAGATTTTGGCCTGTAGCACAGCCGCCACCTAGGGAAACCTACCAAACCTGTGCATTTATAAAAACAAGAGACCAGGGGAATCCAAGATGGGGTGACTTGTGTGGCTCGGACCAGGTTCTGTTACCCAGAATCCTTTGCAAACCTCAAAATTTGGCTAAAAAAACACATGTTCCTCACATTTCTGTGGCAGAAAGTTCTGGAATCTGAGAGGAGCCACGAATTTCCTTCCACCCAGCGTTCCCCCACGTCTCCCGATAAAAATGATACCTCACTTGTGTGGGTAGGCCTAGCGCCCGCGACAGGAAATGCCCCAAAGCGCAACGTGGACACAGCCAAATTGGTGAAGGAAAACATATGTGTTTTTTGCAAAGTGCCTACCTGTAGATTTTGGCCTGTAGCACAGCCGCCACCTAGGGAAACATACCAAACCTGTGCATTTCTGAAAACTAGAGACCTAGGGGAATCCAAGATGGGGTGACTTGTGTGGCTCGGACCAGGTTCTGTTACCCAGAATCCTTTGCAAACCTCCAAATGTGGCTAAAAAAACACATGTTCCTCACATTTCTGTGGCAGAAAGTTCTGGAATCTGAGAGGAGCCACGAATTTCCTTCCACCCAGCGTTCCCCCACGTCTCCCGATAAAAATGATACCTCACTTGTGTGGGTAGGCCTAGCGCCCGCGATAGGAAAAGCCCCAAAGCGCAACGTGGACACAGCCAAATTGGTGAAGGAAAACAGAGGTGTTTTTTGCAAAGTGCCTACCTGTAGATTTTGGCCTGTAGCTCAGCCGCCACCTAGGGAAACCTACCAAACCTGTGCATTTCTGAAAACTAGAGACCTAGGGGAATCCAATATGGGGAGACTTGTGTGGCTCGGACCAGGTTCTGTTACCCAGAATCCTTTGCAAACCTCAAAATTTGGCTAAAAATACACATGTTCCTCACATTTCTGTGGCAGAAAGTTCTGGAATCTGAGAGGAGCCACGAATTTCCTTCCACCCAGCGTTCCCTCACGTCTCCCGATAAAAATGATACCTCACTTGTGTGGGTAGGCCTAGCGCCCGCAACAGGAAACGCCCCAAAGCGCAACGTGGAAACAGCCAAATTGGTGAAGGAAAACAGAGGTGTTTTTTGCAAAGTGCCTACCTGTAGATTTTGGCCTGTAGCTCAGCCGCCACCTAGGGAAACCTACCAAACCTGTGCATTTCTGAAAACTAGAGACCTAGGGGAATCCAAGATGGGGTGACTTGTGTGGCTCGGACCAGGTTCTGTTACCCAGAATCCTTTGCAAACCTCAAAATTTGGCTAAAAATACACATGTTCCTCACATTTCTGTGGCAGAAAGTTCTGGAATCTGAGAGGAGCCACGAATTTCCTTCCACCCAGCGTTCCCCCACGTCTCCCGATAAAAATGATACCTCACTTGTGTGGGTAGGCCTAGCGCCCGCGACAGGAAACGCCCCAAAGCGCAACGTGGACACAGCCAAATTGGTGAAGGAAAACAGAGGTGTTTTTTGCAAAGTGCCTACCTGTAGATTTTGGCCTGTAGCTCAGCCGCCACCTAGGGAAACCTACCACACCTGTGCATTTCTGAAAACTAGAGACCTAGGGGAATCCAAGATGGGGTGACTTGTGTGGCTCGGACCAGGTTCTGTTACCCAGAATACTTTGCAACCCTCAAAATTTGGCTAAAAATACACATGTTCCTCACATTTCTGTGGCAGAAAGTTCTGGAATCTGAGAGGAGCCACGAATTTCCGTCCACCCAGCGTTCCCCCACGTCTCTCGATAAAAATGATACCTCACTTGTGTGGGTAGGCCTAGCGCCCGCGACAGGAAACGCCCCAAAGCGCAACGTGGACACAGCCAAATTGGTGAAGGAAAACAGAGGTGTTTTTTGCAAAGTGCCTACCTGTAGATTTTGGCCTGTAGCTCAGCCACCACCTAGGGAAACCTGCCACACCTGTGCATTTCTGAAAACTACAGACCTAGGGGAATCCAAGATTGGGTGACTTGTGTGGCTCGGACAAGGTTCTGTTACCCAGAATCCTTTGCAAACCTCAAAATTTGGCTAAAAATACACATGTTCCTCACATTTCTGTGGCAGAAAGTTCTGGAATCTGAGAGGAGCCACGAATTTCCTTCCACTCAGCGTTCCCCCACGTCTCTCGATAAAAATGATACCTCACTTGTGTGGGTAGGCCTAGCGCCCGCGACAGGAAACGCCCCAAAGCGCAACGTGGACACAGCCAAATTGGTGAAGGAAAACAGAGGTGTTTTTTGCAAAGTGCCTACCTGTAGATTTTGGCCTGTAGCTCAGCCGCCACCTAGGGAAACCTACCAAACCTGTGAATTTCTGAAAACTAGAGACCTAGGGGAATCCAAGATGGGGTGACTTGTGTAGCTCGGACCAGGTTCTGTTACCCAGAATCCTTTGCAAACCTCAAAATTTGGCTAAAAATACACATGTTCCTCACATTTCTGTGGCAGAAAGTTCTGGAATCTGAGAGGAGCCACGAATTTCCTTCCACCCAGCGTTCCCCCACGTCTCCCGATAAAAATGATACCTCACTTGTGTGGGTAGGCCTAGCGCCCGCGACAGGAAACGCCCCAAAGCGCAACGTGGAAACAGCCAAATTGGTGAAGGAAAACAGTGGTGTTTTTTGCAAAGTGCCTACCTGTAGATTTTGGCCTGTAGCTCAGCCGCCACGTAGGGAAACCTACCAAACCTGTGCATTTCTGAAAACTAGAGACCGAGGGGAATCCAAGATGGGGTGACTTGTGTGGCTCGGACCAGGTTCTGTTACCCAGAATCCTTTGCAAACCTCAAAATTTGGCTAAAAATACACATGTTCCTCACATTTCTGTGGTAGAAAGTTCTGGAATCTGAGAGGAGCCACGAATTTCCTTCCACCCAGCGTTCCCCCACGTCTCCCGATAAAAATTATACCTCACTTGTGTGGGTAGGCCTAGCGCCCGCGACAGGAAACGCCCCAAAGCGCAACGTGGACACAGCCAAATTGGTGAAGGAAAACAGAGGTGTTTTTTGCAAAGTGCCTACCTGTAGATTTTGGCCTGTAGCTCAGCCGCCACCTAGGGAAACCTACCACACCTGTGCATTTCTGAAAACTAGAGACCTAGGGGAATCCAAGATGGGGTGACTTGTGTGGCTCGGACCAGGTTCTGTTACCCAGAATCCTTTGCAAACCTCAAAATTTGGCTAAAAATACACATGTTCCTCACATTTCTGTGGCAGAAAGTTCTGGAATCTGAGAGGAGCCACGAATTTCCTTCCACCCAGCGTTCCCCCACGTCTCTCGATAAAAATGATACCTCACTTGTGTGGGTAGGCCTAGCGCCCGCGACAGGAAACGCCCCAAAGCGCAACGTGGACACAGCCAAATTGGTGAAGGAAAACAGAGGTGTTTTTTGCAAAGTGCCTACCTGTAGATTTTGGCCTGTAGCTCAGCCACCACCTAGGGAAACCTACCACACCTGTGCATTTCTGAAAACTACAGACCTAGGGGAATCCAAGATGGGGTGACTTGTGTGGCTCGGACCAGGTTCTGTTACCCAGAATCCTTTGCAAACCTCAAAATTTGGCTAAAAATACACATGTTCCTCACATTTCTGTTGCAGAAAGTTCTGGAATCTGAGAGGAGCCACGAATTTCCTTCCACCCAGCGTTCCCCCACGTCTCTCGATAAAAATGATACCTCACTTGTGTGGGTAGGCCTAGCGCCCGCGACAGGAAACGCCCCAAAGCGCAACGTGGACACAGCCAAATTGGTGAAGGAAAACAGAGGTGTTTTTTGCAAAGTGCCTACCTGTAGATTTTGGCCTGTAGCTCAGCCGCCACCTAGGGAAACCTACCAAACCTGTGCATTTCTGAAAACTACAGACCTAGGGGAATCCAAGATGGGGTGACTTGTGTGGCTCGGACCAGGTTCTGTTACCCAGAATCCTTTGCAAACCTCAAAATTTGGCTAAAAATACACATGTTCCTCACATTTCTGTGGCAGAAAGTTCTGGAATCTGAGAGGAGCCACGAATTTCCTTCCACCCAGCGTTCCCCCACTTCTCCCGATAAAAATGATACCTCACTTGTGTGGGTAGGCCTAGCGCCCGCAACAGGAAACGCCCCAAAGCGCAACGTGGAAACAGCCAAATTGGTGAAGGAAAACAGTGGTGTTTTTTGCAAAGTGCCTACCTGTAGATTTTGGCCTGTAGCTCAGCCGCCACGTAGGGAAACCTACCAAACCTGTGCATTTCTGAAAACTAGAGACCGAGGGGAATCCAAGATGGGGTGACTTGTGTGGCTCGGACCAGGTTCTGTTACCCAGAATCCTTTGCAAACCTCAAAATTTGGCTAAAAATACACATGTTCCTCACATTTCTGTGGTAGAAAGTTCTGGAATCTGAGAGGAGCCACGAATTTCCTTCCACCCAGCGTTCCCCCACGTCTCCCGATAAAAATTATACCTCACTTGTGTGGGTAGGCCTAGCGCCCGCGACAGGAAACGCCCCAAAGCGCAACGTGGACACAGCCAAATTGGTGAAGGAAAACAGAGGTGTTTTTTGCAAAGTGCCTACCTGTAGATTTTGGCCTGTAGCTCAGCCGCCACCTAGGGAAACCTACCACACCTGTGCATTTCTGAAAACTAGAGACCTAGGGGAATCCAAGATGGGGTGACTTGTGTGGCTCGGACCAGGTTCTGTTACCCAGAATCCTTTGCAAACCTCAAAATTTGGCTAAAAATACACATGTTCCTCACATTTCTGTGGCAGAAAGTTCTGGAATCTGAGAGGAGCCACGAATTTCCTTCCACCCAGCGTTCCCCCACGTCTCTCGATAAAAATGATACCTCACTTGTGTGGGTAGGCCTAGCGCCCGCGACAGGAAACGCCCCAAAGCGCAACGTGGACACAGCCAAATTGGTGAAGGAAAACAGAGGTGTTTTTTGCAAAGTGCCTACCTGTAGATTTTGGCCTGTAGCTCAGCCGCCACCTAGGGAAACCTACCAAACCTGTGCATTTCTGAAAACTACAGACCTAGGGGAATCCAAGATGGGGTGACTTGTGTGGCTCGGACCAGGTTCTGTTACCCAGAATCCTTTGCAAACCTCAAAATTTGGCTAAAAATACACATGTTCCTCACATTTCTGTGGCAGAAAGTTCTGGAATCTGAGAGGAGCCACGAATTTCCTTCCACCCAGCGTTCCCCCACTTCTCCCGATAAAAATGATACCTCACTTGTGTGGGTAGGCCTAGCGCCCGCAACAGGAAACGCCCCAAAGCGCAACGTGGACACAGCCAAATTGGTGAAGGAAAACAGAGGTGTTTTTTGCAAAGTGCCTACCTGTAGATTTTGGCCTGTAGCTCAGCCGCCACCTAGGGAAACCTACCAAACCTGTGCATTTCTGAAAACTACAGACCTAGGGGAATCCAAGATGGGGTGACTTGTGTGGCTCGGACCAGGTTCTGTTACCCAGAATCCTTTGCAAACCTCAAAATTTGGCTAAAAATACACATGTTCCTCACATTTCTGTGGCAGAAAGTTCTGGAATCTGAGAGGAGCCACGAATTTCCTTCCACCCAGCGTTCCCCCACTTCTCCCGATAAAAATGATACCTCACTTGTGTGGGTAGGCCTAGCGCCCGCAACAGGAAACGCCCCAAAGCGCAACGTGGAAACAGCCAAATTGGTGAAGGAAAACAGTGGTGTTTTTTGCAAAGTGCCTACCTTTTAATTTTTGGCCTGTAGCTCAGCCGCCACGTAGGGAAACCTACCAAACCTGTGCATTTCTGAAAACTAGAGACCTAGGGGAATCCAAGATGGGGTGACTTGTGTGGCTCGGACCAGGTTCTCTTACCCAGAATCCTTTGCAAACCTCAAAATATGGCTAAAAATACACATGTTCCTCACATTTCTGTGGCAGAAAGTTCTGGAATCTGAGAGGAGCCACGAATTTCCTTCCACCCAGCGTTCCCCCACGTCTCTCGATAAAAATGATACCTCACTTGTGTGGGTAGGCCTAGCGCCCGCGACAGGAAACGCCCCAAAGCGAAACGTGGACACAGCCAAATTGGTGAAGGAAAACAGAGGTGTTTTTTGCAAAGTGCCTACCTGTAGATTTTGGCCTGTAGCTCAGCCGCCACCTAGGGAAACCTACCAAACCTGTGCATTTCTGAAAACTAGAGACCTAGGGGAATCCAAGATGGGGTGACTTGTGTGGCTCGGACCAGGTTCTGTTACCCAGAATACTTTGCAAACCTCAAAATTTGGCTAAAAATACACATGTTCCTCACATTTCTGTGGCAGAAAGTTCTGGAATCTGAGAGGAGCCACGAATTTCCTTTCACCCAGCGTTCCCCCACGTCTCCCGATAAAAATGATACCTCACTTGTGTGGGTAGGCCTAGCGCCCGCGACAGGAAACGCCCCAAAGCGCAACGTGGACACAGCCAAATTGGTGAAGGAAAACAGAGGTGTTTTTTGCAAAGTGCCTACCTGTAGATTTTGGCCTGTAGCTCAGCCGCCACCTAGGGAAACCTACCAAACCTGTGCATTTCTGAAAACTAGAGACCTAGGGGAATCCAAGATGGGGTGTCTTGTGTGGCTCGGACCAGGTTCTGTTACCCAGAATCCTTTGCAAACCTCAAAATTTGGCTAAAAATACACATGTTCCTCACATTTCTGTGGCAGAAAGTTCTGGAATCTGAGAGGAGCCACGAATTTCCTTCCACCCAGCGTTCCCCCATGTCTCCCGATAAAAATGATACCTCACTTGTGTGGGTAGGCCTAGCGCCCGCGACAGGAAACGCCCCAAAGCGCAACGTGGACACTGCCAAATTGGTGAAGGAAAACAGAGGTGTTTTTTGCAAAGTGCCTACCTGTAGATTTTGGCCTGTAGCTCAGCCGCCACCTAGGGAAACCTACCAAACCTGTGCATTTATAAAAACAAGAGACCTAGGGGAATCCAAGATGGGGTGACTTGTGTGGCTCGGACCAGGTTCTGTTACCCAGAATCCATTGCAAACCTCAAAATTTGGCTAAAAAAACACATGTTCCTCACATTTCTGTGGCAGAAAGTTCTGGAATCTGAGAGGAGCCACGAATTTCCTTCCACCCAGCGTTCCCCCACGTCTCCCGATAAAAATGATACCTTACTTGTGTGGGTAGGCCTAGCGCCCGCGACAGGAAATGCCCCAAAGCGCAACGTGGACACAGCCAAATTGGTGAAGGAAAACATATGTGTTTTTTGCAAAGTGCCTACCTGTAGATTTTGGCCTGTAGCACAGCCGCCACCTAGGGAAACCTACCAAACCTGTGCATTTCTGAAAACTAGAGACCTAGGGGAATCCAAGATGGGGTGACTTGTGTGGCTCGGACCAGGTTCTGTTACCCAGAATCCTTTGCAAACCTCCAAATGTGGCTAAAAAAACACATGTTCCTCACATTTCTGTGGCAGAAAGTTCTGGAATCTGAGAGGAGCCACGAATTTCCTTCCACCCAGCGTTCCCCCACGTCTCCCGATAAAAATGATACCTCACTTGTGTGGGTAGGCCTAGCGCCCGCGATAGGAAACGCCCCAAAGCGCAACGTGGACACAGCCAAATTGGTGAAGGAAAACAGAGGTGTTTTTTGCAAAGTGCCTACCTGTAGATTTTGGCCTGTGGCTCAGCCGCCACCTAGGGAAACCTACCAAACCTGTGCATTTCTGAAAACTAGAGACCTAGGGGAATCCAAGATGGGGTGACTTGTGTGGCTCGGACCAGGTTCTGTTACCCAGAATCCTTTGCAAACCTCAAAATTTGGCTAAAAATACACATGTTCCTCACATTTCTGTGGCAGAAAGTTCTGGAATCTGAGAGGAGCCACGAATTTCCTTCCACCCAGCGTTCCCTCACGTCTCCCGATAAAAATGATACCTCACTTGTGTGGGTAGGCCTAGCGCCCGCAACAGGAAACGCCCCAAAGCGCAACGTGGACACAGCCAAATTGGTGAAGGAAAACAGAGGTGTTTTTTGCAAAGTGCCTACCTGTAGATTTTGGCCTGTAGCTCAGCCGCCACCTAGGGAAACCTACCAAACCTGTGCATTTCTGAAAACTAGAGACCTAGGGGAATCCAAGATGGGGTGACTTGTGTGGCTCGGACCAGGTTCTGTTACCCAGAATCCTTTGCAAACCTCAAAATTTGGCTAAAAATACACATGTTCCTCACATTTCTGTGACAGAAAGTTCTGGAATCTGAGAGGAGCCACGAATTTCCTTCCACCCAGCGTTCCCCCACGTCTCCCGATAAAAATGACACCTCACTTGTGTGGGTAGGCCTAGCGCCCGCGACAGGAAACGCCCCAAAGCGCAACGTGGACACAGCCAAATTGGTGAAGGAAAACAGAGGTGTTTTTTGCAAAGTGCCTACCTGTAGATTTTGGCCTGTAGCTCAGCCGCCACCTAGGGAAACCTACCACACCTGTGCATTTCTGAAAACTAGAGACCTAGGGGAATCCAAGATGGGGTGACTTGTGTGGCTCGGACCAGGTTCTGTTACCCAGAATCCTTTGCAACCCTCAAAATTTGGCTAAAAATACACATGTTCCTCACATTTCTGTGGCAGAAAGTTCTGGAATCTGAGAGGAGCCACGAATTTCCTTCCACCCAGCGTTCCCCCACGTCTCTCGATAAAAATGATACCTCACTTGTGTGGGTAGGCCTAGCGCCCGCGACAGGAAACGCCCCAAAGCGCAACGTGGACACAGCCAAATTGGTGAAGGAAAACAGAGGTGTTTTTTGCAAAGTGCCTACCTGTAGATTTTGGCCTGTAGCTCAGCCACCACCTAGGGAAACCTACCACACCTGTGCATTTCTGAAAACTACAGACCTAGGGGAATCCAAGATGGGGTGACTTGTGTGGCTCGGACAAGGTTCTGTTACCCAGAATCCTTTGCAAACCTCAAAATTTGGCTAAAAATACACATGTTCCTCACATTTCTGTGGCAGAAAGTTCTGGAATCTGAGAGGAGCCACGAATTTCCTTCCACCCAGCGTTCCCCCACGTCTCTCGATAAAAATGATACCTCACTTGTGTGGGTAGGCCTAGCGCCCGCGACAGGAAACGCCCCAAAGCGCAACGTGGACACAGCCAAATTGGTGAAGGAAAACAGAGGTGTTTTTTGCAAAGTGCCTACCTGTAGATTTTGGCCTGTAGCTCAGCCGCCACCTAGGGAAACCTACCAAACCTGTGCATTTCTGAAAACTACAGACCTAGGGGAATCCAAGATGGGGTGACTTGTGTGGCTCGGACCAGGTTCTGTTACCCAGAATCCTTTGCAAACCTCAAAATTTGGCAAAAAATACACATGTTCCTCACATTTCTGTGGCAGAAAGTTCTGGAATCTGAGAGGAGCCACGAATTTCCTTCCACCCAGCGTTCCCCCACGTCTCCCGATAAAAATGATACCTCACTTGTGTGGGTAGGCCTAGCGCCCGCGACAGGAAACGCCCCAAAGCGCAACGTGGAAACAGCCAAATTGGTGAAGGAAAACAGTGGTGTTTTTTGCAAAGTGCCTACCTGTAGATTTTGGCCTGTAGCTCAGCCGCCACGTAGGGAAACCTACCAAACCTGTGCATTTCTGAAAACTAGAGACCGAGGGGAATCCAAGATGGGGTGACTTGTGTGGCTCGGACCAGGTTCTGTTACCCAGAATCCTTTGCAAACCTCAAAATTTGGCTAAAAATACACATGTTCCTCACATTTCTGTGGCAGAAAGTTCTGGAATCTGAGAGGAGCCACGAATTTCCTTCCACCCAGCGTTCCCCCACGTCTCTCGATAAAAATGATACCTCACTTGTGTGGGTAGGCCTAGCGCCCGCGACAGGAAACGCCCCAAAGCGCAACGTGGACACAGCCAAATTGGTGAAGGAAAACAGAGGTGTTTTTTGCAAAGTGCCTACCTGTAGATTTTGGCCTGTAGCTCAGCCGCCACCTAGGGAAACCTACCAAACCTGTGCATTTCTGAAAACTACAGACCTAGGGGAATCCAAGATGGGGTGACTTGTGTGGCTCGGACCAGGTTCTGTTACCCAGAATCCTTTGCAAACCTCAAAATTTGGCTAAAAATTCACATGTTCCTCACATTTCTGTGGCAGAAAGTTCTGGAATCTGAGAGGAGCCACGAATTTCCTTCCACCCAGCGTTCCCCCACGTCTCCCGATAAAAATGATACCTCACTTGTGTGGGTAGGCCTAGCGCCCGCAACAGGAAACGCCCCAAAGCGCAACGTGGAAACAGCCAAATTGGTGATGGAAAACAGTGGTGTTTTTTGCAAAGTGCCTACCTGTAGATTTTGGCCTGTAGCTCAGCCGCCACGTAGGGAAACCTACCAAACCTGTGCATTTCTGAAAACTAGAGACCTAGGGGAATCCAAGATGGGGTGACTTGTGTGGCTCGGACCAGGTTCTGTTACCCAGAATCCTTTGCAAACCTCAAAATTTGGCTAAAAATACACATGTTCCTCACATTTCTGTGGCAGAAAGTTCTGGAATCTGAGAGGAGCCACGAATTTCCTTCCACCCAGCGTTCCCCCACGTCTCTCGATAAAAATGATACCTCACTTGTGTGGGTAGGCCTAGCGCCCGCGACAGGAAACGCCCCAAAGCGCAACGTGGAAACAGCCAAATTGGTGAAGGAAAACAGTGGTGTTTTTTGCAAAGTGCCTACCTGTAGATTTTGGCCTGTAGCTCAGCCGCCACGTAGGGAAACCTACCAAACCTGTGCATTTCTGAAAACTAGAGACCGAGGGGAATCCAATATGGGGTGACTTGTGTGGCTCGGACCAGGTTCTGTTACCCAGAATCCTTTGCAAACATCAAAATTTGGCTAAAAATACACATGTTCCTCACATTTCTGTGGCAGAAAGTTCTGGAATCTGAGAGGAGCCACGAATTTCCTTCCACCCAGCGTTCCCCCACGTCTCCCGATAAAAATGATACCTCACTTGTGTGGGTAGGCCTAGCGCCCGGGACAGGAAACGCCCCAAAGCGCAACGTGGACACAGCCAAATTGGTGAAGGAAAACGGAGGTGTTTTTTGCAAAGTGCCTACCTGTAGATTTTGGCCTGTAGCTCAGCCACCACCTAGGGAAACCTACCACACCTGTGCATTTCTGAAAACTACAGACCTAGGGGAATCCAAGATGGGGTGACTTGTGTGGCTCGGACCAGGTTCTGTTACCCAGAATCCTTTGCAAACCTCAAAATTTGGCTAAAAATACACATGTTCCTCACATTTCTGTGGCAGAAAGTTCTGGAATCTGAGAGGAGCCACGAATTTCCTTCCACCCAGCGTTCCCCCACGTCTCTCGATAAAAATGATACCTCACTTGTGTGGGTAGGCCTAGCGCCCGCGACAGGAAACGCCCCAAAGCGCAACGTGGAAACAGCCAAATTGGTGAAGGAAAACAGAGGTGTTTTTTGCAAAGTGCCTACCTGTAGATTTTGGCCTGTAGCTCAGCCGCCACCTAGGGAAACCTACCAAACCTGTGCATTTATAAAAACAAGAGACCTAGGGGAATCCAAGATGGGGTGACTTGTGTGGCTCGGACCAGGTTCTGTTACCCAGAATCCTTTGCAAACCTCAAAATTTGGCTAAAAAAACACATGTTCCTCACATTTCTGTGGCAGAAAGTTCTGGAATCTGAGAGGAGCCACGAATTTCCTTCCACCCAGCGTTCCCCCACGTCTCCCGATAAAAATGATACCTCACTTGTGTGGGTAGGCCTAGCGCCCGCAACAGGAAACGCCCCAAAGCGCAACGTGGAAACAGCCAAATTGGTGAAGGAAAACAGTGGTGTTTTTTGCAAAGTGCCTACCTGTAGATTTTGGCCTGTAGCTCAGCTGCCATGTAGGGAAACCTACCAAACCGTGTGCATTTCTGAAAACTAGAGACCTAGGGGAATCCAAGATGGGGTGACTTGTGTGGCTCGGACCAGGTTCTGTTACCCAGAATCCTTTGCAAACCTCAAAATTTGGCTAAAAATACACATGTTCCTCACATTTCTGTGGCAGAAAGTTCTGGAATCTGAGAGGAGCCACGAATTTCCTTCCACCCAGCGTTCCCCCACGTCTCCCGATAAAAATGATACCTCACTTGTGTGGGTAGGCCTAGCGCCCGCGACAGGAAACGCCCCAAAGCGCAACGTGGACACAGCCAAATTGGTGAAGGAAAACAGATGTGTTTTTTGCAAAGTGCCTACCTGTAGATTTTGGCCTGTAGCACAGCCGCCACCTAGGGAAACCTACCAAACCTGTGCATTTCTGAAAACTAGAGACCGACGGGAATCCAAGATGGGGTGACTTGTGTGGCTCGGACCAGGTTCTGTTACCCAGAATCCTTTGCAAACCTCCAAATGTGGCTAAAAAAACACATGTTCCTCACATTTCTGTGGCAGAAAGTTCTGGAATCTGAGAGGAGCTACGAATTTCCTTCCACCCAGCGTTCCCCCACGTCTCCCGATAAAAATGATACCTCACTTGTGTGGGTAGGCCTAGCGCCCGCGACAGGAAACGCCCCAAAGCGCAACGTGGAAACAGCCAAATTGGTGAAGGAAAACAGTGGTGTTTTTTGCAAAGTGCCTACCTGTAGATTTTGGCCTGTAGCTCAGCCGCCACCTAGGGAAACCTACCACACCTGTGCATTTCTGAAAACTAGAGACCTAGGGGAATCCAAGATGGGGTGACTTGTGTGGCTCGGACCAGGTTCTGTTACCCAGAATCCTTTGCAAACCTCAAAATTTGGCTAAAAATACACATGTTCCTCACATTTCTGTGGCAGAAAGTTCTGGAATCTGAGAGGAGCCACGAATTTCCTTCCACCCAGTGTTCCCCCACGTCTCTCGATAAAAATGATACCTCACTTGTGTGGGTAGGCCTAGCGCCCGGGACAGGAAACGCCCCAAAGCGCAACGTGGACACAGCCAAATTGGTGAAGGAAAACAGAGGTGTTTTTTGCAAAGTGCCTACCTGTAGATTTTGGCCTGTAGCTCAGCCACCACCTAGGGAAACCTACCACACCTGTGCATTTCTGAAAACTACAGACCTAGGGGAATCCAAGATGGGGTGACTTGTGTGGCTCGGACCAGGTTCTGTTACCCAGAATCCTTTGCAAACCTCAAAATTTGGCTAAAAATACACATGTTCCTCACATTTCTGTGGCAGAAAGTTCTGGAATCTGAGAGGAGCCACGAATTTCCTTCCACCCAGCGTTCCCCCACGTCTCTCGATAAAAATGATACCTCACTTGTGTGGGTAGGCCTAGCGCCCGCGACAGGAAACGCCCCAAAGCGCAACGTGGAAACAGCCAAATTGGTGAAGGAAAACAGAGGTGTTTTTTGCAAAGTGCCTACCTGTAGATTTTGGCCTGTAGCTCAGCCGCCACCTAGGGAAACCTACCAAACCTGTGCATTTCTGAAAACTACAGACCTAGGGGAATCCAAGATGGGGTGACTTGTGTGGCTCGGACCAGGTTCTGTTACCCAGAATCCTTTGCAAACCTCAAAATTTGGCTAAAAAAACACATGTTCCTCACATTTCTGTGGCAGAAAGTTCTAGAATCTGAGAGGAGCCACGAATTTCCTTCCACCCAGCGTTCCCCCACGTCTCCCGATAAAAATGATACCTCACTTGTGTGGGTAGGCCTAGCGCCCGCAACAGGAAACGCCCCAAAGCGCAACGTGGAAACAGCCAAATTGGTGAAGGAAAAAAGTGGTGTTTTTTGCAAAGTGCCTACCTGTAGATTTTGGCCTGTAGCTCAGCTGCCACGTAGGGAAACCTACCAAACCTGTGCATTTCTGAAAACTAGAGACCTAGGGGAATCCAAGATGGGGTGACTTGTGTGGCTCGGACCAGGTTCTGTTACCCAGAATCCTTTGCAAACCTCAAAATTTGGCTAAAAATACACATGTTCCTCACATTTCTGTGGCAAAAAGTTCTGGAATCTGAGAGGAGCCACGAATTTCCTTCCACCCAGCGTTCCCCCACGTCTCCCGATAAAAATGATACCTCACTTGTGTGGGTAGGCCTAGCGCCCGCGACAGGAAACGCCCCAAAGCGCAACGTGGACACAGCCAAATTGGTGAAGGAAAACAGATGTGTTTTTTGCAAAGTGCCTACCTGTAGATTTTGGCCTGTAGCACAGCCGCCACCTAGGGAAACCTACCAAACCTGTGCATTTCTGAAAACTAGAGACCTAGGGGAATCCAAGATGGGGTGACTTGTGTGGCTCGGACCAGGTTCTGTTACCCAGAATCCTTTGCAAACCTCCAAATGTGGCTAAAAAAACACATGTTCCTCACATTTCTGTGGCAGAAAGTTCTGGAATCTGAGAGGAGCCACGAATTTCCTTCCACCCAGCGTTCCCCCACGTCTCCCGATAAAAATTATACCTCACTTGTGTGGGTAGGCCTAGCGCCCGCGACAGGAAACGCCCCAAAGCGCAACGTGGACACAGCCAAATTGGTGAAGGAAAACAGAGGTGTTTTTTGCAAAGTGCCTACCTGTAGATTTTGGCCTGTAGCTCAGCTGCCATGTAGGGAAACCTACCAAACCTGTGCATTTCTGAAAACTAGAGACCTAGGGGAATCCAAGATGGGGTGACTTGTGTGGCTCGGACCAGGTTCTGTTACCCAGAATCCTTTGCAAACCTCAAAATTTGGCTTAAAAAACACATGTTCCTCACATTTCTGTGGCAGAAAGTTCTGGAATCTGAGAGGAGCCACGAATTTCCTTCCACCCAGCGTTTCCCCACGTCTCCCGATAAAAATGATACCTCACTTGTGTGGGTAGGCCTAGCGCCCGCGACAGGAAATGCCCCAAAGCGCAACGTGGACACAGCCAAATTGGTGAAGGAAAACAGAGGTGTTTTTTGCAAAGTGCCTACCTGTAGATTTTGGCCTGTAGCTCAGCCGCCACCTAGGGAAACCTACCAAACCTGTGCATTTCTGAAAACTAGAGACCTAGGGGAATCCAAGATGGGGTGACTTGTGTGGCTCGGACCAGGTTCTGTTACCCAGAATCCTTTGCAAACCTCCAAATGTGGATAAAAAAACACATGTTCCTCACATTTCTGTGGCAGAAAGTTCTGGAATCTGAGAGGAGCCACGAATTTCCTTCCACCCAGCGTTCCCCCACGTCTCCCGATAAAAATGATACCTCACTTGTGTGGGTAGGCCTAGCGCCCGTGACAGGAAACGCCCCAAAGCGCAACGTGGACACAGCCAAATTGGTGAAGGAAAACAGAGGTTTTTTTGCAAAGTGCCTACCTGTAGATTTTGGCCTGTAGCTCAGCCGCACCTAGGGAAACCTACCAAACCTGTGCATTTCTGAAAACTAGAGACCTAGGGGAATCCAAGATGGGGTGACTTGTGTGGCTCGGACCAGGTTCTGTTACCCAGAATCCTTTGCAAACCTCCAAATGTGGCTAAAAAAACACATGTTCCTCACATTTCTGTGGCAGAAAGTTCTGGAATCTGAGAAGAGCCACGAATTTCCTTCCACCCAGCGTTCCCCCACGTCTCCCGATAAAAATGATACCTCACTTGTGTGGGTAGGCCTAGCGCCCGCGACAGGAAACGCCCCAAAGCGCAACGTGGACACAGCCAAATTGGTGAAGGAAAACAGAGGTGTTTTTTGCAAAGTGCCTACCTGTAGATTTTGGCCTGTAGCTCAGCCGCCACCTAGGGAAACCTACCAAACCTGTGCATTTCTGAAAACTAGAGACCTAGGGGAATCCAAGATGGGGTGACTTGTGTGGCTCGGACCAGGTTCTGTTACCCAGAATCCTTTGCAAACCTCAAAATTTGGCTAAAAAAACACATGTTCCTCACATTTCTGTGGCAGAAAGTTCTGGAATCTGAGAGGAGCCATGAATTTCCTTCCACCCAGTGTTCCCCCACGTCTCCCGATAAAAATGATACCTCACTTGTGTGGGTAGGCCTAGCGCCCGCGACAGGAAATGCCCCAAAGCGCAACGTGGACACAGCCAAATTGGTGAAGGAAAACATATGTGTTTTTTGCAAAGTGCCTACCTGTAGATTTTGGCCTGTAGCACAGCCGCCACCTAGGGAAACCTACCAAACCTGTGCATTTCTGAAAACTAGAGACCTAGGGGAATCCAAGATGGGGTGACTTGTGTGGCTCGGACCAGGTTCTGTTTCCCAGAATCCTTTGCAAACCTCCAAATGTGGCTAAAAAAACACATGTTCCTCACATTTCTGTGACAGAAAGTTCTGGAATCTGAGAGGAGCCACGAATTTCCTTCCACCCAGCGTTCCCCCACGTCTCCCGATAAAAATGATACCTCACTTGTGTGGGTAGGACTAGCGCCCGCGACAGGAAACGCCCCAAAGCGCAACGTGGACACAGCCAAATTGGTGAAGGAAAACAGAGGTGTTTTTTGCAAAGTGCCTACCTGTAGATTTTGGCCTGTAGCTCAGCCGCCACCTAGGGAAACCTACCAAACCTGTGCATTTCTGAAAACTAGAGACCTAGGGGAATCCAAGATGGGGTGACTTGTGTGGCTCGGACCAGGTTCTGTTACCCAGAATACTTTGCAAACCTCAAAATTTGGCTAAAAATACACATGTTCCTCACATTTCTGTGGCAGAAAGTTCTGGAATCTGAGAGGAGCCACGAATTTCCTTCCACCCAGCGTTCCCTCACGTCTCCCGATAAAAATGATACCTCACTTGTGTGGGTAGGCATAGCGCCCGCAACAGGAAACGCCCCAAAGCGCAACATGGACACAGCCAAATTGGTGAAGGAAAACAGAGGTGTTTTTTGCAAAGTGCCTACCTGTAGATTTTGGCCTGTAGCTCAGCCGCCACCTAGGGAAACCTACCAAACCTGTGCATTTCTGAAAACTAGAGACCTAGGGGAATCCAAGATGGGGTGACTTGTGTGGCTCGGACCAGGTTCTGTTACCCAGAATCCTTTGCAAACCTCAAAATTTGGCTAAAAATACACATGTTCCTCACATTTCTGTGGCAGAAAGTTCTGGAATCTGAGAGGAGCCACGAATTTTCTTTCACCCAGCGTTCCCCCACGTCTCCCGATAAAAATGATACCTCACTTGTGTGGGTAGGCCTAGCGCCCGCGACAGGAAACGCCCCAAAGCGCAACGTGGACACAGCCAAATAGGTGAAGGAAAAAAGAGGTGTTTTTTGCAAAGTGCCTACCTGTAGATTTTGGCCTGTAGCTCAGCCGCCACCTAGGGAAACCTACCAAACCTGTGCATTTCTGAAAACTAGAGACCTAGGGGAATCCAAGATGGGGTGACTTGTGTGGCTCGGACCAGGTTCTGTTACCCAGAATCCTTTGCAAACCTCAAAATTTGGCTAAAAATACACATGTTCCTCACATTTCTGTGGCAGAAAGTTCTGGAATCTGAGAGGAGCCACGAATTTCCTTCCACCCAGCGTTCCCCCACGTCTCCCGATAAAAATGATACCTCACTTGTGTGGGTAGGCCTAGCGCCCGCGACAGGAAACGCCCCAAAGCGCAACGTGGACACAGCCAAATTGGTGAAGGAAAACAGAGGTGTTTTTTGCAAAGTGCCTACCTGTAGATTTTGGCCTGTAGCTCAGCCGCCACATAGGGAAACCTACCAAACCTGTGCATTTATAAAAACAAGAGACCTAGGGGAATCCAAGATGGGGTGACTTGTGTGGCTCGGACCAGGTTCTGTTACCCAGAATCCTTTGCAAACCTCAAAATTTGGCTAAAAAAACACATGTTCCTCACATTTCTGTGGCAGAAAGTTCTGGAATCTGAGAGGAGCCACGAATTTCCTTCCACCCAGCGTTCCCCCACGTCTCCCGATAAAAATGATACCTCACTTGTGTGGGTAGGCCTAGCGCCCGCGACAGGAAATGCCCCAAAGCGCAACGTGGACACAGCCAAATTGGTGAAGGAAAACAGATGTGTTTTTTGCAAAGTGCCTACCTGTAGATTTTGGCCTGTAGCACAGCCGCCACCTAGGGAAACCTACCAAACCTGTGCATTTCTGAAAACTAGAGACCTAGGGGAATCCAAGATGGGGTGACTTGTGTGGCTCGGACCAGGTTCTGTTACCCAGAATCCTTTGCAAACCTCCAAATGTGGCTAAAAAAACACATGTTCCTCACATTTCTGTGGCAGAAACTTCTGGAATCTGAGAGGAGCCACGAATTTCCTTCCACCCAGCGTTCCCCCACGTCTCCCGATAAAAATGATACCTCACTTGTGTGGGTAGGCCTAGCGCCCGCGATAGGAAACGCCCCAAAGCGCAACGTGGACACAGCCAAATTGGTGAAGGAAAACAGAGGTGTTTTTTGCAAAGTGCCTACCTGTAGATTTTGGCCTGTAGCTCAGCCGCCACCTAGGGAAACCTACCAAACCTGTGCATTTCTGAAAACTAGAGACCTAGGGGAATCCAAGATGGGGTGACTTGTGTGGCTCGGACCAGGTTCTGTTACCCAGAATACTTTGCAAACCTCAAAATTTGGCTAAAAATACACATGTTCCTCACATTTCTGTGGCAGAAAGTTCTGGAATCTGAGAGGAGCCACGAATTTCCTTCCACCCAGCGTTCCCTCACGTCTCCCGATAAAAATGATACCTCACTTGTGTGGGTAGGCATAGCGCCCGCAACAGGAAACGCTCCAAAGCGCAACATGGACACAGCCAAATTGGTGAAGGAAAACAGAGGTGTTTTTTGCAAAGTGCCTACCTGTAGATTTTGGCCTGTAGCTCAGCCGCCACCTAGGGAAACCTACCAAACCTGTGCATTTCTGAAAACTAGAGACCTAGGGGAATCCAAGATGGGGTGACTTGTGTGGCTCGGACCAGGTTCTGTTACCCAGAATCCTTTGCAAACCTCAAAATTTGGCTAAAAATACACATGTTCCTCACATTTCTGTAGCAGAAAGTTCTGGAATCTGAGAGGAGCCACGAATTTTCTTTCACCCAGCGTTCCCCCACGTCTCCCGATAAAAATGATACCTCACTTGTGTGGGTAGGCCTAGCGCCCACGACAGGAAACGCCCCAAAGCGCAACGTGGACACAGCCAAATAGGTGAAGGAAAACAGAGGTGTTTTTTGCAAAGTGCCTACCTGTAGATTTTGGCCTGTAGCTCAGCCGCCACCTAGGGAAACCTACCAAACCTGTGCATTTCTGAAAACTAGAGACCTAGGGGAATCCAAGATGGGGTGACTTGTGTGGCTCGGACCAGGTTCTGTTACCCAGAATCCTTTGCAAACCTCAAAATTTGGCTAAAAATACACATGTTCCTCACATTTCTGTGGCAGAAAGTTCTGGAATCTGAGAGGAGCCACGAATTTCCTTCCACCCAGCGTTCCCCCACGTCTCTCGATAAAAATGATACCTCACTTGTGTGGGTAGGCCTAGCGCCCGCGACAGGAAACGCCCCAAAGCGCAACGTGGACACAGCCAAATTGGTGAAGGAAAACAGAGGTGTTTTTTGCAAAGTGCCTACCTGTAGATTTTGGCCTGTAGCTCAGCCACCACCTAGGGAAACCTACCACACCTGTGCATTTCTGAAAACTACAGACCTAGGGGAATCCAAGATGGGGTGACTTGTGTGGCTCGGACCAGGTTCTGTTACCCAGAATCCTTTGCAAACCTCAAAATTTGGCTAAAAATACACATGTTCCTCACATTTCTGTTGCAGAAAGTTCTGGAATCTGAGAGGAGCCACGAATTTCCTTCCACCCAGCGTTCCCCCACGTCTCTCGATAAAAATGATACCTCACTTGTGTGGGTAGGCCTAGCGCCCGCGACAGGAAACGCCCCAAAGCGCAACGTGGACACAGCCAAATTGGTGAAGGAAAACAGAGGTGTTTTTTGCAAAGTGCCTACCTGTAGATTTTGGCCTGTAGCTCAGCCGCCACCTAGGGAAACCTACCAAACCTGTGCATTTCTGAAAACTACAGACCTAGGGGAATCCAAGATGGGGTGACTTGTGTGGCTCGGACCAGGTTCTGTTACCCAGAATCCTTTGCAAACCTCAAAATTTGGCTAAAAATACACATGTTCCTCACATTTCTGTGGCAGAAAGTTCTGGAATCTGAGAGGAGCCACGAATTTCCTTCCACCCAGCGTTCCCCCACTTCTCCCGATAAAAATGATACCTCACTTGTGTGGGTAGGCCTAGCGCCCGCAACAGGAAACGCCCCAAAGCGCAACGTGGAAACAGCCAAATTGGTGAAGGAAAACAGTGGTGTTTTTTGCAAAGTGCCTACCTGTAGATTTTGGCCTGTAGCTCAGCCGCCACGTAGGGAAACCTACCAAACCTGTGCATTTCTGAAAACTAGAGACCGAGGGGAATCCAAGATGGGGTGACTTGTGTGGCTCGGACCAGGTTCTGTTACCCAGAATCCTTTGCAAACCTCAAAATTTGGCTAAAAATACACATGTTCCTCACATTTCTGTGGTAGAAAGTTCTGGAATCTGAGAGGAGCCACGAATTTCCTTCCACCCAGCGTTCCCCCACGTCTCCCGATAAAAATTATACCTCACTTGTGTGGGTAGGCCTAGCGCCCGCGACAGGAAACGCCCCAAAGCGCAACGTGGACACAGCCAAATTGGTGAAGGAAAACAGAGGTGTTTTTTGCAAAGTGCCTACCTGTAGATTTTGGCCTGTAGCTCAGCCGCCACCTAGGGAAACCTACCACACCTGTGCATTTCTGAAAACTAGAGACCTAGGGGAATCCAAGATGGGGTGACTTGTGTGGCTCGGACCAGGTTCTGTTACCCAGAATCCTTTGCAAACCTCAAAATTTGGCTAAAAATACACATGTTCCTCACATTTCTGTGGCAGAAAGTTCTGGAATCTGAGAGGAGCCACGAATTTCCTTCCACCCAGCGTTCCCCCACGTCTCTCGATAAAAATGATACCTCACTTGTGTGGGTAGGCCTAGCGCCCGCGACAGGAAACGCCCCAAAGCGCAACGTGGACACAGCCAAATTGGTGAAGGAAAACAGAGGTGTTTTTTGCAAAGTGCCTACCTGTAGATTTTGGCCTGTAGCTCAGCCGCCACCTAGGGAAACCTACCAAACCTGTGCATTTCTGAAAACTACAGACCTAGGGGAATCCAAGATGGGGTGACTTGTGTGGCTCGGACCAGGTTCTGTTACCCAGAATCCTTTGCAAACCTCAAAATTTGGCTAAAAATACACATGTTCCTCACATTTCTGTGGCAGAAAGTTCTGGAATCTGAGAGGAGCCACGAATTTCCTTCCACCCAGCGTTCCCCCACTTCTCCCGATAAAAATGATACCTCACTTGTGTGGGTAGGCCTAGCGCCCGCAACAGGAAACGCCCCAAAGCGCAACGTGGACACAGCCAAATTGGTGAAGGAAAACAGAGGTGTTTTTTGCAAAGTGCCTACCTGTAGATTTTGGCCTGTAGCTCAGCCGCCACCTAGGGAAACCTACCAAACCTGTGCATTTCTGAAAACTAGAGACCTAGGGGAATCCAAGATGGGGTGACTTGTGTGGCTCGGACCAGGTTCTGTTACCCAGAATACTTTGCAAACCTCAAAATTTGGCTAAAAATACACATGTTCCTCACATTTCTGTGGCAGAAAGTTCTGGAATCTGAGAGGAGCCACGAATTTCCTTCCACCCAGCGTTCCCTCACGTCTCCCGATAAAAATGATACCTCACTTGTGTGGGTAGGCATAGCGCCCGCAACAGGAAACGCTCCAAAGCGCAACATGGACACAGCCAAATTGGTGAAGGAAAACAGAGGTGTTTTTTGCAAAGTGCCTACCTGTAGATTTTGGCCTGTAGCTCAGCCGCCACCTAGGGAAACCTACCAAACCTGTGCATTTCTGAAAACTAGAGACCTAGGGGAATCCAAGATGGGGTGACTTGTGTGGCTCGGACCAGGTTCTGTTACCCAGAATCCTTTGCAAACCTCAAAATTTGGCTAAAAATACACATGTTCCTCACATTTCTGTAGCAGAAAGTTCTGGAATCTGAGAGGAGCCACGAATTTTCTTTCACCCAGCGTTCCCCCACGTCTCCCGATAAAAATGATACCTCACTTGTGTGGGTAGGCCTAGCGCCCACGACAGGAAACGCCCCAAAGCGCAACGTGGACACAGCCAAATAGGTGAAGGAAAACAGAGGTGTTTTTTGCAAAGTGCCTACCTGTAGATTTTGGCCTGTAGCTCAGCCGCCACCTAGGGAAACCTACCAAACCTGTGCATTTCTGAAAACTAGAGACCTAGGGGAATCCAAGATGGGGTGACTTGTGTGGCTCGGACCAGGTTCTGTTACCCAGAATCCTTTGCAAACCTCAAAATTTGGCTAAAAATACACATGTTCCTCACATTTCTGTGGCAGAAAGTTCTGGAATCTGAGAGGAGCCACGAATTTCCTTCCACCCAGCGTTCCCCCACGTCTCTCGATAAAAATGATACCTCACTTGTGTGGGTAGGCCTAGCGCCCGCGACAGGAAACGCCCCAAAGCGCAACGTGGACACAGCCAAATTGGTGAAGGAAAACAGAGGTGTTTTTTGCAAAGTGCCTACCTGTAGATTTTGGCCTGTAGCTCAGCCACCACCTAGGGAAACCTACCACACCTGTGCATTTCTGAAAACTACAGACCTAGGGGAATCCAAGATGGGGTGACTTGTGTGGCTCGGACCAGGTTCTGTTACCCAGAATCCTTTGCAAACCTCAAAATTTGGCTAAAAATACACATGTTCCTCACATTTCTGTTGCAGAAAGTTCTGGAATCTGAGAGGAGCCACGAATTTCCTTCCACCCAGCGTTCCCCCACGTCTCTCGATAAAAATGATACCTCACTTGTGTGGGTAGGCCTAGCGCCCGCGACAGGAAACGCCCCAAAGCGCAACGTGGACACAGCCAAATTGGTGAAGGAAAACAGAGGTGTTTTTTGCAAAGTGCCTACCTGTAGATTTTGGCCTGTAGCTCAGCCGCCACCTAGGGAAACCTACCAAACCTGTGCATTTCTGAAAACTACAGACCTAGGGGAATCCAAGATGGGGTGACTTGTGTGGCTCGGACCAGGTTCTGTTACCCAGAATCCTTTGCAAACCTCAAAATTTGGCTAAAAATACACATGTTCCTCACATTTCTGTGGCAGAAAGTTCTGGAATCTGAGAGGAGCCACGAATTTCCTTCCACCCAGCGTTCCCCCACTTCTCCCGATAAAAATGATACCTCACTTGTGTGGGTAGGCCTAGCGCCCGCAACAGGAAACGCCCCAAAGCGCAACGTGGAAACAGCCAAATTGGTGAAGGAAAACAGTGGTGTTTTTTGCAAAGTGCCTACCTGTAGATTTTGGCCTGTAGCTCAGCCGCCACGTAGGGAAACCTACCAAACCTGTGCATTTCTGAAAACTAGAGACCGAGGGGAATCCAAGATGGGGTGACTTGTGTGGCTCGGACCAGGTTCTGTTACCCAGAATCCTTTGCAAACCTCAAAATTTGGCTAAAAATACACATGTTCCTCACATTTCTGTGGTAGAAAGTTCTGGAATCTGAGAGGAGCCACGAATTTCCTTCCACCCAGCGTTCCCCCACGTCTCCCGATAAAAATTATACCTCACTTGTGTGGGTAGGCCTAGCGCCCGCGACAGGAAACGCCCCAAAGCGCAACGTGGACACAGCCAAATTGGTGAAGGAAAACAGAGGTGTTTTTTGCAAAGTGCCTACCTGTAGATTTTGGCCTGTAGCTCAGCCGCCACCTAGGGAAACCTACCACACCTGTGCATTTCTGAAAACTAGAGACCTAGGGGAATCCAAGATGGGGTGACTTGTGTGGCTCGGACCAGGTTCTGTTACCCAGAATCCTTTGCAAACCTCAAAATTTGGCTAAAAATACACATGTTCCTCACATTTCTGTGGCAGAAAGTTCTGGAATCTGAGAGGAGCCACGAATTTCCTTCCACCCAGCGTTCCCCCACGTCTCTCGATAAAAATGATACCTCACTTGTGTGGGTAGGCCTAGCGCCCGCGACAGGAAACGCCCCAAAGCGCAACGTGGACACAGCCAAATTGGTGAAGGAAAACAGAGGTGTTTTTTGCAAAGTGCCTACCTGTAGATTTTGGCCTGTAGCTCAGCCGCCACCTAGGGAAACCTACCAAACCTGTGCATTTCTGAAAACTACAGACCTAGGGGAATCCAAGATGGGGTGACTTGTGTGGCTCGGACCAGGTTCTGTTACCCAGAATCCTTTGCAAACCTCAAAATTTGGCTAAAAATACACATGTTCCTCACATTTCTGTGGCAGAAAGTTCTGGAATCTGAGAGGAGCCACGAATTTCCTTCCACCCAGCGTTCCCCCACTTCTCCCGATAAAAATGATACCTCACTTGTGTGGGTAGGCCTAGCGCCCGCAACAGGAAACGCCCCAAAGCGCAACGTGGACACAGCCAAATTGGTGAAGGAAAACAGAGGTGTTTTTTGCAAAGTGCCTACCTGTAGATTTTGGCCTGTAGCTCAGCCGCCACCTAGGGAAACCTACCAAACCTGTGCATTTCTGAAAACTACAGACCTAGGGGAATCCAAGATGGGGTGACTTGTGTGGCTCGGACCAGGTTCTGTTACCCAGAATCCTTTGCAAACCTCAAAATTTGGCTAAAAATACACATGTTCCTCACATTTCTGTGGCAGAAAGTTCTGGAATCTGAGAGGAGCCACGAATTTCCTTCCACCCAGCGTTCCCCCACTTCTCCCGATAAAAATGATACCTCACTTGTGTGGGTAGGCCTAGCGCCCGCAACAGGAAACGCCCCAAAGCGCAACGTGGAAACAGCCAAATTGGTGAAGGAAAACAGTGGTGTTTTTTGCAAAGTGCCTACCTTTTAATTTTTGGCCTGTAGCTCAGCCACCACGTAGGGAAACCTACCAAACCTGTGCATTTCTGAAAACTAGAGACCTAGGGGAATCCAAGATGGGGTGACTTGTGTGGCTCGGACCAGGTTCTCTTACCCAGAATCCTTTGCAAACCTCAAAATATGGCTAAAAATACACATGTTCCTCACATTTCTGTGGCAGAAAGTTCTGGAATCTGAGAGGAGCCACGAATTTCCTTCCACCCAGCGTTCCCCCACGTCTCTCGATAAAAATGATACCTCACTTGTGTGGGTAGGCCTAGCGCCCGCGACAGGAAACGCCCCAAAGCGAAACGTGGACACAGCCAAATTGGTGAAGGAAAACAGAGGTGTTTTTTGCAAAGTGCCTACCTGTAGATTTTGGCCTGTAGCTCAGCCGCCACCTAGGGAAACCTACCAAACCTGTGCATTTCTGAAAACTAGAGACCTAGGGGAATCCAAGATGGGGTGACTTGTGTGGCTCGGACCAGGTTCTGTTACCCAGAATACTTTGCAAACCTCAAAATTTGGCTAAAAATACACATGTTCCTCACATTTCTGTGGCAGAAAGTTCTGGAATCTGAGAGGAGCCACGAATTTCCTTTCACCCAGCGTTCCCCCACGTCTCCCGATAAAAATGATACCTCACTTGTGTGGGTAGGCCTAGCGCCCGCGACAGGAAACGCCCCAAAGCGCAACGTGGACACAGCCAAATTGGTGAAGGAAAACAGAGGTGTTTTTTGCAAAGTGCCTACCTGTAGATTTTGGCCTGTAGCTCAGCCGCCACCTAGGGAAACCTACCAAACCTGTGCATTTCTGAAAACTAGAGACCTAGGGGAATCCAAGATGGGGTGTCTTGTGTGGCTCGGACCAGGTTCTGTTACCCAGAATCCTTTGCAAACCTCAAAATTTGGCTAAAAATACACATGTTCCTCACATTTCTGTGGCAGAAAGTTCTGGAATCTGAGAGGAGCCACGAATTTCCTTCCACCCAGCGTTCCCCCACGTCTCCCGATAAAAATGATACCTCACTTGTGTGGGTAGGCCTAGCGCCCGCGACAGGAAACGCCCCAAAGCGCAACGTGGACACAGCCAAATTGGTGAAGGAAAACAGAGGTGTTTTTTGCAAAGTGCCTACCTGTAGATTTTGGCCTGTAGCTCAGCCGCCACCTAGGGAAACCTACCAAACCTGTGCATTTATAAAAACAAGAGACCTAGGGGAATCCAAGATGGGGTGACTTGTGTGGCTCGGACCAGGTTCTGTTACCCAGAATCCATTGCAAACCTCAAAATTTGGCTAAAAAAACACATGTTCCTCACATTTCTGTGGCAGAAAGTTCTGGAATCTGAGAGGAGCCACGAATTTCCTTCCACCCAGCGTTCCCCCACGTCTCCCGATAAAAATGATACCTTACTTGTGTGGGTAGGCCTAGCGCCCGCGACAGGAAATGCCCCAAAGCGCAACGTGGACACAGCCAAATTGGTGAAGGAAAACATATGTGTTTTTTGCAAAGTGCCTACCTGTAGATTTTGGCCTGTAGCACAGCCGCCACCTAGGGAAACCTACCAAACCTGTGCATTTCTGAAAACTAGAGACCTAGGGGAATCCAAGATGGGGTGACTTGTGTGGCTCGGACCAGGTTCTGTTACCCAGAATCCTTTGCAAACCTCCAAATGTGGCTAAAAAAACACATGTTCCTCACATTTCTGTGGCAGAAAGTTCTGGAATCTGAGAGGAGCCACGAATTTCCTTCCACCCAGCGTTCCCCCACGTCTCCCGATAAAAATGATACCTCACTTGTGTGGGTAGGCCTAGCGCCCGCGATAGGAAACGCCCCAAAGCGCAACGTGGACACAGCCAAATTGGTGAAGGAAAACAGAGGTGTTTTTTGCAAAGTGCCTACCTGTAGATTTTGGCCTGTAGCTCAGCCGCCACCTAGGGAAACCTACCAAACCTGTGCATTTCTGAAAACTAGAGACCTAGGGGAATCCAAGATGGGGTGACTTGTGTGGCTCGGACCAGGTTCTGTTACCCAGAATACTTTGCAAACCTCAAAATTTGGCTAAAAATACACATGTTCCTCACATTTCTGTGGCAGAAAGTTCTGGAATCTGAGAGGAGCCACGAATTTCCTTCCACCCAGCGTTCCCTCACGTCTCCCGATAAAAATGATACCTCACTTGTGTGGGTAGGCATAGCGCCCGCAACAGGAAACGCCCCAAAGCGCAACATGGACACAGCCAAATTGGTGAAGGAAAACAGAGGTGTTTTTTGCAAAGTGCCTACCTGTAGATTTTGGCCTGTAGCTCAGCCGCCACCTAGGGAAACCTACCAAACCTGTGCATTTCTGAAAACTAGAGACCTAGGGGAATCCAAGATGGGGTGACTTGTGTGGCTCGGACCAGGTTCTGTTACCCAGAATCCTTTGCAAACCTCAAAATTTGGCTAAAAATACACATGTTCCTCACATTTCTGTAGCAGAAAGTTCTGGAATCTGAGAGGAGCCACGAATTTTCTTTCACCCAGCGTTCCTCCACGTCTCCCGATAAAAATGATACCTCACTTGTGTGGGTAGGCCTAGCGCCCGCGACAGGAAACGCCCCAAAGCGCAACGTGGACACAGCCAAATAGGTGAAGGAAAACAGAGGTGTTTTTTGCAAAGTGCCTACCTGTAGATTTTGGCCTGTAGCTCAGCCGCCACCTAGGGAAACCTACCAAACCTGTGCATTTCTGAAAACTAGAGACCTAGGGGAATCCAAGATGGGGTGACTTGTGTGGCTCGGACCAGGTTCTGTTACCCAGAATCCTTTGCAAACCTCAAAATTTGGCTAAAAATACACATGTTCCTCACATTTCTGTGGCAGAAAGTTCTGGAATCTGAGAGGAGCCACGAATTTCCTTCCACCCAGCGTTCCCCCACGTCTCTCGATAAAAATGATACCTCACTTGTGTGGGTAGGCCTAGCGCCCGCGACAGGAAACGCCCCAAAGCGCAACGTGGACACAGCCAAATTGGTGAAGGAAAACAGAGGTGTTTTTTGCAAAGTGCCTACCTGTAGATTTTGGCCTGTAGCTCAGCCACCACCTAGGGAAACCTACCACACCTGTGCATTTCTGAAAACTACAGACCTAGGGGAATCCAAGATGGGGTGACTTGTGTGGCTCGGACCAGGTTCTGTTACCCAGAATCCTTTGCAAACCTCAAAATTTGGCTAAAAATACACATGTTCCTCACATTTCTGTTGCAGAAAGTTCTGGAATCTGAGAGGAGCCACGAATTTCCTTCCACCCAGCGTTCCCCCACGTCTCTCGATAAAAATGATACCTCACTTGTGTGGGTAGGCCTAGCGCCCGGGACAGGAAACGCCCCAAAGCGCAACGTGGACACAGCCAAATTGGTGAAGGAAAACAGAGGTGTTTTTTGCAAAGTGCCTACCTGTAGATTTTGGCCTGTAGCTCAGCCGCCACCTAGGGAAACCTACCAAACCTGTGCATTTCTGAAAACTACAGACCTAGGGGAATCCAAGATGGGGTGACTTGTGTGGCTCGGACCAGGTTCTGTTACCCAGAATCCTTTGCAAACCTCAAAATTTGGCTAAAAATACACATGTTCCTCACATTTCTGTGGCAGAAAGTTCTGGAATCTGAGAGGAGCCACGAATTTCCTTCCACCCAGCGTTCCCCCACTTCTCCCGATAAAAATGATACCTCACTTGTGTGGGTAGGCCTAGCGCCCGCAACAGGAAACGCCCCAAAGCGCAACGTGGAAACAGCCAAATTGGTGAAGGAAAACAGTGGTGTTTTTTGCAAAGTGCCTACCTGTAGATTTTGGCCTGTAGCTCAGCCGCCACGTAGGGAAACCTACCAAACCTGTGCATTTCTGAAAACTAGAGACCGAGGGGAATCCAAGATGGGGTGACTTGTGTGGCTCGGACCAGGTTCTGTTACCCAGAATCCTTTGCAAACCTCAAAATTTGGCTAAAAATACACATGTTCCTCACATTTCTGTGGTAGAAAGTTCTGGAATCTGAGAGGAGCCACGAATTTCCTTCCACCCAGCGTTCCCCCACGTCTCCCGATAAAAATTATACCTCACTTGTGTGGGTAGGCCTAGCGCCCGCGACAGGAAACGCCCCAAAGCGCAACGTGGACACAGCCAAATTGGTGAAGGAAAACAGAGGTGTTTTTTGCAAAGTGCCTACCTGTAGATTTTGGCCTGTAGCTCAGCCGCCACCTAGGGAAACCTACCACACCTGTGCATTTCTGAAAACTAGAGACCTAGGGGAATCCAAGATGGGGTGACTTGTGTGGCTCGGACCAGGTTCTGTTACCCAGAATCCTTTGCAAACCTCAAAATTTGGCTAAAAATACACATGTTCCTCACATTTCTGTGGCAGAAAGTTCTGGAATCTGAGAGGAGCCACGAATTTCCTTCCACCCAGCGTTCCCCCACGTCTCTCGATAAAAATGATACCTCACTTGTGTGGGTAGGCCTAGCGCCCGCGACAGGAAACGCCCCAAAGCGCAACGTGGACACAGCCAAATTGGTGAAGGAAAACAGAGGTGTTTTTTGCAAAGTGCCTACCTGTAGATTTTGGCCTGTAGCTCAGCCGCCACCTAGGGAAACCTACCAAACCTGTGCATTTCTGAAAACTACAGACCTAGGGGAATCCAAGATGGGGTGACTTGTGTGGCTCGGACCAGGTTCTGTTACCCAGAATCCTTTGCAAACCTCAAAATTTGGCTAAAAATACACATGTTCCTCACATTTCTGTGGCAGAAAGTTCTGGAATCTGAGAGGAGCCACGAATTTCCTTCCACCCAGCGTTCCCCCACTTCTCCCGATAAAAATGATACCTCACTTGTGTGGGTAGGCCTAGCGCCCGCAACAGGAAACGCCCCAAAGCGCAACGTGGACACAGCCAAATTGGTGAAGGAAAACAGAGGTGTTTTTTGCAAAGTGCCTACCTGTAGATTTTGGCCTGTAGCTCAGCCGCCACCTAGGGAAACCTACCAAACCTGTGCATTTCTGAAAACTACAGACCTAGGGGAATCCAAGATGGGGTGACTTGTGTGGCTCGGACCAGGTTCTGTTACCCAGAATCCTTTGCAAACCTCAAAATTTGGCTAAAAATACACATGTTCCTCACATTTCTGTGGCAGAAAGTTCTGGAATCTGAGAGGAGCCACGAATTTCCTTCCACCCAGCGTTCCCCCACTTCTCCCGATAAAAATGATACCTCACTTGTGTGGGTAGGCCTAGCGCCCGCAACAGGAAACGCCCCAAAGCGCAACGTGGAAACAGCCAAATTGGTGAAGGAAAACAGTGGTGTTTTTTGCAAAGTGCCTACCTTTTAATTTTTGGCCTGTAGCTCAGCCGCCACGTAGGGAAACCTACCAAACCTGTGCATTTCTGAAAACTAGAGACCTAGGGGAATCCAAGATGGGGTGACTTGTGTGGCTCGGACCAGGTTCTCTTACCCAGAATCCTTTGCAAACCTCAAAATATGGCTAAAAATACACATGTTCCTCACATTTCTGTGGCAGAAAGTTCTGGAATCTGAGAGGAGCCACGAATTTCCTTCCACCCAGCGTTCCCCCACGTCTCTCGATAAAAATGATACCTCACTTGTGTGGGTAGGCCTAGCGCCCGCGACAGGAAACGCCCCAAAGCGAAACGTGGACACAGCCAAATTGGTGAAGGAAAACAGAGGTGTTTTTTGCAAAGTGCCTACCTGTAGATTTTGGCCTGTAGCTCAGCCGCCACCTAGGGAAACCTACCAAACCTGTGCATTTCTGAAAACTACAGACCTAGGGGAATCCAAGATGGGGTGACTTGTGTGGCTCGGACCAGGTTCTGTTACCCAGAATACTTTGCAAACCTCAAAATTTGGCTAAAAATACACATGTTCCTCACATTTCTGTGGCAGAAAGTTCTGGAATCTGAGAGGAGCCACGAATTTCCTTTCACCCAGCGTTCCCCCACGTCTCCCGATAAAAATGATACCTCACTTGTGTGGGTAGGCCTAGCGCCCGCGACAGGAAACGCCCCAAAGCGCAACGTGGACACAGCCAAATTGGTGAAGGAAAACAGAGGTGTTTTTTGCAAAGTGCCTACCTGTAGATTTTGGCCTGTAGCTCAGCCGCCACCTAGGGAAACCTACCAAACCTGTGCATTTCTGAAAACTAGAGACCTAGGGGAATCCAAGATGGGGTGTCTTGTGTGGCTCGGACCAGGTTCTGTTACCCAGAATCCTTTGCAAACCTCAAAATTTGGCTAAAAATACACATGTTCCTCACATTTCTGTGGCAGAAAGTTCTGGAATCTGAGAGGAGCCACGAATTTCCTTCCACCCAGCGTTCCCCCACGTCTCCCGATAAAAATGATACCTCACTTGTGTGGGTAGGCCTAGCGCCCGCGACAGGAAACGCCCCAAAGCGCAACGTGGACACAGCCAAATTGGTGAAGGAAAACAGAGGTGTTTTTTGCAAAGTGCCTACCTGTAGATTTTGGCCTGTAGCTCAGCCGCCACCTAGGGAAACCTACCAAACCTGTGCATTTATAAAAACAAGAGACCTAGGGGAATCCAAGATGGGGTGACTTGTGTGGCTCGGACCAGGTTCTGTTACCCAGAATCCATTGCAAACCTCAAAATTTGGCTAAAAAAACACATGTTCCTCACATTTCTGTGGCAGAAAGTTCTGGAATCTGAGAGGAGCCACGAATTTCCTTCCACCCAGCGTTCCCCCACGTCTCCCGATAAAAATGATACCTTACTTGTGTGGGTAGGCCTAGCGCCCGCGACAGGAAATGCCCCAAAGCGCAACGTGGACACAGCCAAATTGGTGAAGGAAAACATATGTGTTTTTTGCAAAGTGCCTACCTGTAGATTTTGGCCTGTAGCACAGCCGCCACCTAGGGAAACCTACCAAACCTGTGCATTTCTGAAAACTAGAGACCTAGGGGAATCCAAGATGGGGTGACTTGTGTGGCTCGGACCAGGTTCTGTTACCCAGAATCCTTTGCAAACCTCCAAATGTGGCTAAAAAAACACATGTTCCTCACATTTCTGTGGCAGAAAGTTCTGGAATCTGAGAGGAGCCACGAATTTCCTTCCACCCAGCGTTCCCCCACGTCTCCCGATAAAAATGATACCTCACTTGTGTGGGTAGGCCTAGCGCCCGCGATAGGAAACGCCCCAAAGCGCAACGTGGACACAGCCAAATTGGTGAAGGAAAACAGAGGTGTTTTTTGCAAAGTGCCTACCTGTAGATTTTGGCCTGTGGCTCAGCCGCCACCTAGGGAAACCTACCAAACCTGTGCATTTCTGAAAACTAGAGACCTAGGGGAATCCAAGATGGGGTGACTTGTGTGGCTCGGACCAGGTTCTGTTACCCAGAATCCTTTGCAAACCTCAAAATTTGGCTAAAAATACACATGTTCCTCACATTTCTGTGGCAGAAAGTTCTGGAATCTGAGAGGAGCCACGAATTTCCTTCCACCCAGCGTTCCCTCACGTCTCCCGATAAAAATGATACCTCACTTGTGTGGGTAGGCCTAGCGCCCGCAACAGGAAACGCCCCAAAGCGCAACGTGGACACAGCCAAATTGGTGAAGGAAAACAGAGGTGTTTTTTGCAAAGTGCCTACCTGTAGATTTTGGCCTGTAGCTCAGCCGCCACCTAGGGAAACCTACCAAACCTGTGCATTTCTGAAAACTAGAGACCTAGGGGAATCCAAGATGGGGTGACTTGTGTGGCTCGGACCAGGTTCTGTTACCCAGAATCCTTTGCAAACCTCAAAATTTGGCTAAAAATACACATGTTCCTCACATTTCTGTGACAGAAAGTTCTGGAATCTGAGAGGAGCCACGAATTTCCTTCCACCCAGCGTTCCCCCACGTCTCCCGATAAAAATGACACCTCACTTGTGTGGGTAGGCCTAGCGCCCGCGACAGGAAACGCCCCAAAGCGCAACGTGGACACAGCCAAATTGGTGAAGGAAAACAGAGGTGTTTTTTGCAAAGTGCCTACCTGTAGATTTTGGCCTGTAGCTCAGCCGCCACCTAGGGAAACCTACCACACCTGTGCATTTCTGAAAACTAGAGACCTAGGGGAATCCAAGATGGGGTGACTTGTGTGGCTCGGACCAGGTTCTGTTACCCAGAATCCTTTGCAACCCTCAAAATTTGGCTAAAAATACACATGTTCCTCACATTTCTGTGGCAGAAAGTTCTGGAATCTGAGAGGAGCCACGAATTTCCTTCCACCCAGCGTTCCCCCACGTCTCTCGATAAAAATGATACCTCACTTGTGTGGGTAGGCCTAGCGCCCGCGACAGGAAACGCCCCAAAGCGCAACGTGGACACAGCCAAATTGGTGAAGGAAAACAGAGGTGTTTTTTGCAAAGTGCCTACCTGTAGATTTTGGCCTGTAGCTCAGCCACCACCTAGGGAAACCTACCACACCTGTGCATTTCTGAAAACTACAGACCTAGGGGAATCCAAGATGGGGTGACTTGTGTGGCTCGGACAAGGTTCTGTTACCCAGAATCCTTTGCAAACCTCAAAATTTGGCTAAAAATACACATGTTCCTCACATTTCTGTGGCAGAAAGTTCTGGAATCTGAGAGGAGCCACGAATTTCCTTCCACCCAGCGTTCCCCCACGTCTCTCGATAAAAATGATACCTCACTTGTGTGGGTAGGCCTAGCGCCCGCGACAGGAAACGCCCCAAAGCGCAACGTGGACACAGCCAAATTGGTGAAGGAAAACAGAGGTGTTTTTTGCAAAGTGCCTACCTGTAGATTTTGGCCTGTAGCTCAGCCGCCACCTAGGGAAACCTACCAAACCTGTGCATTTCTGAAAACTACAGACCTAGGGGAATCCAAGATGGGGTGACTTGTGTGGCTCGGACCAGGTTCTGTTACCCAGAATCCTTTGCAAACCTCAAAATTTGGCAAAAAATACACATGTTCCTCACATTTCTGTGGCAGAAAGTTCTGGAATCTGAGAGGAGCCACGAATTTCCTTCCACCCAGCGTTCCCCCACGTCTCCCGATAAAAATGATACCTCACTTGTGTGGGTAGGCCTAGCGCCCGCGACAGGAAACGCCCCAAAGCGCAACGTGGAAACAGCCAAATTGGTGAAGGAAAACAGTGGTGTTTTTTGCAAAGTGCCTACCTGTAGATTTTGGCCTGTAGCTCAGCCGCCACATAGGGAAACCTACCAAACCTGTGCATTTCTGAAAACTAGAGACCGAGGGGAATCCAAGATGGGGTGACTTGTGTGGCTCGGACCAGGTTCTGTTACCCAGAATCCTTTGCAAACCTCAAAATTTGGCTAAAAATACACATGTTCCTCACATTTCTGTGGCAGAAAGTTCTGGAATCTGAGAGGAGCCACGAATTTCCTTCCACCCAGCGTTCCCCCACGTCTCTCGATAAAAATGATACCTCACTTGTGTGGGTAGGCCTAGCGCCCGCGACAGGAAACGCCCCAAAGCGCAACGTGGACACAGCCAAATTGGTGAAGGAAAACAGAGGTGTTTTTTGCAAAGTGCCTACCTGTAGATTTTGGCCTGTAGCTCAGCCACCACCTAGGGAAACCTACCACACCTGTGCATTTCTGAAAACTACAGACCTAGGGGAATCCAAGATGGGGTGACTTGTGTGGCTCGGACCAGGTTCTGTTACCCAGAATCCTTTGCAAACCTCAAAATTTGGCTAAAAATACACATGTTCCTCACATTTCTGTGGCAGAAAGTTCTGGAATCTGAGAGGAGCCACGAATTTCCTTCCACCCAGCGTTCCCCCATGTCTCTCGATAAAAATGATACCTCACTTGTGTGGGTAGGCCTAGCGCCCGCAACAGGAAACGCCCCAAAGCGCAACGTGGACACAGCCAAATTGGTGAAGGAAAACAGAGGTGTTTTTTGCAAAGTGCCTACCTGTAGATTTTGGCCTGTAGCTCAGCCGCCACCTAGGGAAACCTACCAAACCTGTGCATTTCTGAAAACTACAGACCTAGGGGAATCCAAGATGGGGTGACTTGTGTGGCTCGGACCAGGTTCTGTTACCCAGAATCCTTTGCAAACCTCAAAATTTGGCTAAAAATTCACATGTTCCTCACATTTCTGTGGCAGAAAGTTCTGGAATCTGAGAGGAGCCACGAATTTCCTTCCACCCAGCGTTCCCCCACGTCTCCCGATAAAAATGATACCTCACTTGTGTGGGTAGGCCTAGCGCCCGCAACAGGAAACGCCCCAAAGCGCAACGTGGAAACAGCCAAATTGGTGATGGAAAACAGTGGTGTTTTTTGCAAAGTGCCTACCTGTAGATTTTGGCCTGTAGCTCAGCCGCCACGTAGGGAAACCTACCAAACCTGTGCATTTCTGAAAACTAGAGACCTAGGGGAATCCAAGATGGGGTGACTTGTGTGGCTCGGACCAGGTTCTGTTACCCAGAATCCTTTGCAAACCTCAAAATTTGGCTAAAAATACACATGTTCCTCACATTTCTGTGGCAGAAAGTTCTGGAATCTGAGAGGAGCCACGAATTTCCTTCCACCCAGCGTTCCCCCACGTCTCTCGATAAAAATGATACCTCACTTGTGTGGGTAGGCCTAGCGCCCGCGACAGGAAACGCCCCAAAGCGCAACGTGGAAACAGCCAAATTGGTGAAGGAAAACAGTGGTGTTTTTTGCAAAGTGCCTACCTGTAGATTTTGGCCTGTAGCTCAGCCGCCACGTAGGGAAACCTACCAAACCTGTGCATTTCTGAAAACTAGAGACCGAGGGGAATCCAATATGGGGTGACTTGTGTGGCTCGGACCAGGTTCTGTTACCCGGAATCCTTTGCAAACATCAAAATTTGGCTAAAAATACACATGTTCCTCACATTTCTGTGGCAGAAAGTTCTGGAATCTGAGAGGAGCCACGAATTTCCTTCCACCCAGCGTTCCCCCACGTCTCCCGATAAAAATGATACCTCACTTGTGTGGGTAGGCCTAGCGCCCGCGACAGGAAACGCCCCAAAGCGCAACGTGGACACAGCCAAATTGGTGAAGGAAAACAGAGGTGTTTTTTGCAAAGTGCCTACCTGTAGATTTTGGCCTGTAGCTCAGCCGCCACCTAGGGAAACCTACCACACCTGTGCATTTCTGAAAACTAGAGACCTAGGGGAATCCAAGATGGGGTGACTTGTGTGGCTCGGACCAGGTTCTGTTACCCAGAATCCTTTGCAAACCTCAAAATTTGGCTAAAAATACACATGTTCCTCACATTTCTGTGGCAGAAAGTTCTGGAATCTGAGAGGAGCCACGAATTTCCTTCCACCCAGCGTTCCCCCACGTCTCTCGATAAAAATGATACCTCACTTGTGTGGGTAGGCCTAGCGCCCGGGACAGGAAACGCCCCAAAGCGCAACGTGGACACAGCCAAATTGGTGAAGGAAAACGGAGGTGTTTTTTGCAAAGTGCCTACCTAGAGATTTTGGCCTGTAGCTCAGCCACCACCTAGGGAAACCTACCACACCTGTGCATTTCTGAAAACTACAGACCTAGGGGAATCCAAGATGGGGTGACTTGTGTGGCTCGGACCAGGTTCTGTTACCCAGAATCCTTTGCAAACCTCAAAATTTGGCTAAAAATACACATGTTCCTCACATTTCTGTGGCAGAAAGTTCTGGAATCTGAGAGGAGCCACGAATTTCCTTCCACCCAGCGTTCCCCCACGTCTCTCGATAAAAATGATACCTCACTTGTGTGGGTAGGCCTAGCGCCCGCGACAGGAAACGCCCCAAAGCGCAACGTGGAAACAGCCAAATTGGTGAAGGAAAACAGAGGTGTTTTTTGCAAAGTGCCTACCTGTAGATTTTGGCCTGTAGCTCAGCCGCCACCTAGGGAAACCTACCAAACCTGTGCATTTCTGAAAACTACAGACCTAGGGGAATCCAAGATGGGGTGACTTGTGTGGCTCGGACCAGGTTCTGTTACCCAGAATCCTTTGCAAACCTCAAAATTTGGCTAAAAAAACACATGTTCCTCACATTTCTGTGGCAGAAAGTTCTGGAATCTGAGAGGAGCCACGAATTTCCTTCCACCCAGCGTTCCCCCACGTCTCCCGATAAAAATGATACCTCACTTGTGTGGGTAGGCCTAGCGCCCGCAACAGGAAACGCCCCAAAGCGCAACGTGGAAACAGCCAAATTGGTGAAGGAAAACAGTGGTGTTTTTAGCAAAGTGCCTACCTGTAGATTTTGGCCTGTAGCTCAGCTGCCATGTAGGGAAACCTACCAAACCTGTGCATTTCTGAAAACTAGAGACCTAGGGGAATCCAAGATGGGGTGACTTGTGTGGCTCGGACCAGGTTCTGTTACCCAGAATCCTTTGCAAACCTCAAAATTTGGCTAAAAATACACATGTTCCTCACATTTCTGTGGCAGAAAGTTCTGGAATCTGAGAGGAGCCACGAATTTCCTTCCACCCAGCGTTCCCCCACGTCTCCCGATAAAAATGATACCTCACTTGTGTGGGTAGGCCTAGCGCCCGCGACAGGAAACGCCCCAAAGCGCAACGTGGACACAGCCAAATTGGTGGAGGAAAACAGATGTGTTTTTTGCAAAGTGCCTACCTGTAGATTTTGGCCTGTAGCACAGCCGCCACCTAGGGAAACCTACCAAACCTGTGCATTTCTGAAAACTAGAGACCGACGGGAATCCAAGATGGGGTGACTTGTGTGGCTCGGACCAGGTTCTGTTACCCAGAATCCTTTGCAAACCTCCAAATGTGGCTAAAAAAACACATGTTCCTCACATTTCTGTGGCAGAAAGTTCTGGAATCTGAGAGGAGCTACGAATTTCCTTCCACCCAGCGTTCCCCCACGTCTCCCGATAAAAATGATACCTCACTTGTGTGGGTAGGCCTAGCGCCCGCGACAGGAAACGCCCCAAAGCGCAACGTGGAAACAGCCAAATTGGTGAAGGAAAACAGTGGTGTTTTTTGCAAAGTGCCTACCTGTAGATTTTGGCCTGTAGCTCAGCCGCCACCTAGGGAAACCTACCACACCTGTGCATTTCTGAAAACTAGAGACCTAGGGGAATCCAAGATGGGGTGACTTGTGTGGCTCGGACCAGGTTCTGTTACCCAGAATCCTTTGCAAACCTCAAAATTTGGCTAAAAATACACATGTTCCTCACATTTCTGTGGCAGAAAGTTCTGGAATCTGAGAGGAGCCACGAATTTCCTTCCACCCAGTGTTCCCCCACGTCTCTCGATAAAAATGATACCTCACTTGTGTGGGTAGGCCTAGCGCCCGGGACAGGAAACGCCCCAAAGCGCAACGTGGACACAGCCAAATTGGTGAAGGAAAACAGAGGTGTTTTTTGCAAAGTGCCTACCTGTAGATTTTGGCCTGTAGCTCAGCCACCACCTAGGGAAACCTACCACACCTGTGCATTTCTGAAAACTACAGACCTAGGGGAATCCAAGATGGGGTGACTTGTGTGGCTCGGACCAGGTTCTGTTACCCAGAATCCTTTGCAAACCTCAAAATTTGGCTAAAAATACACATGTTCCTCACATTTCTGTGGCAGAAAGTTCTGGAATCTGAGAGGAGCCACGAATTTCCTTCCACCCAGCGTTCCCCCACGTCTCTCGATAAAAATGATACCTCACTTGTGTGGGTAGGCCTAGCGCCCGCGACAGGAAACGCCCCAAAGCGCAACGTGGAAACAGCCAAATTGGTGAAGGAAAACAGAGGTGTTTTTTGCAAAGTGCCTACCTGTAGATTTTGGCCTGTAGCTCAGCCGCCACCTAGGGAAACCTACCAAACCTGTGCATTTCTGAAAACTACAGACCTAGGGGAATCCAAGATGGGGTGACTTGTGTGGCTCGGACCAGGTTCTGTTACCCAGAATCCTTTGCAAACCTCAAAATTTGGCTAAAAAAACACATGTTCCTCACATTTCTGTGGCAGAAAGTTCTGGAATCTGAGAGGAGCCACGAATTTCCTTCCACCCAGCGTTCCCCCACGTCTCCCGATAAAAATGATACCTCACTTGTGTGGGTAGGCCTAGCGCCCGCAACAGGAAACGCCCCAAAGCGCAACGTGGAAACAGCCAAATTGGTGAAGGAAAAAAGTGGTGTTTTTTGCAAAGTGCCTACCTGTAGATTTTGGCCTGTAGCTCAGCTGCCACGTAGGGAAACCTACCAAACCTGTGCATTTCTGAAAACTAGAGACCTAGGGGAATCCAAGATGGGGTGACTTGTGTGGCTCGGACCAGGTTCTGTTACCCAGAATCCTTTGCAAACCTCAAAATTTGGCTAAAAATACACATGTTCCTCACATTTCTGTGGCAAAAAGTTCTGGAATCTGAGAGGAGCCACGAATTTCCTTCCACCCAGCGTTCCCCCACGTCTCCCGATAAAAATGATACCTCACTTGTGTGGGTAGGCCTAGCGCCCGCGACAGGAAACGCCCCAAAGCGCAACGTGGACACAGCCAAATTGGTGAAGGAAAACAGATGTGTTTTTTGCAAAGTGCCTACCTGTAGATTTTGGCCTGTAGCACAGCCGCCACCTAGGGAAACCTACCAAACCTGTGCATTTCTGAAAACTAGAGACCTAGGGGAATCCAAGATGGGGTGACTTGTGTGGCTCGGACCAGGTTCTGTTACCCAGAATCCTTTGCAAACCTCCAAATGTGGCTAAAAAAACACATGTTCCTCACATTTCTGTGGCAGAAAGTTCTGGAATCTGAGAGGAGCCACGAATTTCCTTCCACCCAGCGTTCCCCCACGACTCCCGATAAAAATTATACCTCACTTGTGTGGGTAGGCCTAGCGCCCGCGACAGGAAACGCCCCAAAGCGCAACGTGGACACAGCCAAATTGGTGAAGGAAAACAGAGGTGTTTTTTGCAAAGTGCCTACCTGTAGATTTTGGCCTGTAGCTCAGCCGCCACCTAGGGAAACCTACCAAACCTGTGCATTTCTGAAAACTAGAGACCTAGGGGAATCCAAGATGGGGTGACTTGTGTGGCTCGGACCAGGTTCTGTTACCCAGAATCCTTTGCAAACCTCAAAATTTGGCTTAAAAAACACATGTTCCTCACATTTCTGTGGCAGAAAGTTCTGGAATCTGAGAGGAGCCACGAATTTCCTTCCACCCAGCGTTTCCCCACGTCTCCCGATAAAAATGATACCTCACTTGTGTGGGTAGGCCTAGCGCCCGCGACAGGAAATGCCCCAAAGCGCAACGTGGACACAGCCAAATTGGTGAAGGAAAACAGAGGTGTTTTTTGCAAAGTGCCTACCTGTAGATTTTGGCCTGTAGCTCAGCCGCCACCTAGGGAAACCTACCAAACCTGTGCATTTCTGAAAACTAGAGACCTAGGGGAATCCAAGATGGGGTGACTTGTGTGGCTCGGACCAGGTTCTGTTACCCAGAATCCTTTGCAAACCTCCAAATGTGGATAAAAAAACACATGTTCCTCACATTTCTGTGGCAGAAAGTTCTGGAATCTGAGAGGAGCCACGAATTTCCTTCCACCCAGCGTTCCCCCACGTCTCCCGATAAAAATGATACCTCACTTGTGTGGGTAGGCCTAGCGCCCGTGACAGGAAACGCCCCAAAGCGCAACGTGGACACAGCCAAATTGGTGAAGGAAAACAGAGGTTTTTTTGCAAAGTGCCTACCTGTAGATTTTGGCCTGTAGCTCAGCCGCACCTAGGGAAACCTACCAAACCTGTGCATTTCTGAAAACTAGAGACCTAGGGGAATCCAAGATGGGGTGACTTGTGTGGCTCGGACCAGGTTCTGTTACCCAGAATCCTTTGCAAACCTCCAAATGTGGCTAAAAAAACACATGTTCCTCACATTTCTGTGGCAGAAAGTTCTGGAATCTGAGAAGAGCCACGAATTTCCTTCCACCCAGCGTTCCCCCACGTCTCCCGATAAAAATGATACCTCACTTGTGTGGGTAGGCCTAGCGCCCGCGACAGGAAACGCCCCAAAGCGCAACGTGGACACAGCCAAATTGGTGAAGGAAAACAGAGGTGTTTTTTGCAAAGTGCCTACCTGTAGATTTTGGCCTGTAGCTCAGCCGCCACCTAGGGAAACCTACCAAACCTGTGCATTTCTGAAAACTAGAGACCTAGGGGAATCCAAGATGGGGTGACTTGTGTGGCTCGGACCAGGTTCTGTTACCCAGAATCCTTTGCAAACCTCAAAATTTGGCTAAAAAAACACATGTTCCTCACATTTCTGTGGCAGAAAGTTCTGGAATCTGAGAGGAGCCACGAATTTCCTTCCACCCAGTGTTCCCCCACGTCTCCCGATAAAAATGATACCTCACTTGTGTGGGTAGGCCTAGCGCCCGCGACAGGAAATGCCCCAAAGCGCAACGTGGACACAGCCAAATTGGTGAAGGAAAACAGATGTGTTTTTTGCAAAGTGCCTACCTGTAGATTTTGGCCTGTAGCACAGCCGCCACCTAGGGAAACCTACCAAACCTGTGCATTTCTGAAAACTAGAGACCTAGGGGAATCCAAGATGGGGTGACTTGTGTGGCTCGGACCAGGTTCTGTTTCCCAGAATCCTTTGCAAACCTCCAAATGTGGCTAAAAAAACACATGTTCCTCACATTTCTGTGGCAGAAAGTTCTGGAATCTGAGAGGAGCCACGAATTTCCTTCCACCCAGCGTTCCCCCACATCTCCCGATAAAAATGATACCTCACTTGTGTGGGTAGGACTAGCGCCCGCGACAGGAAACGCCCCAAAGCGCAACGTGGATACAGCCAAATTGGTGAAGGAAAACAGAGGTGTTTTTTGCAAAGTGCCTACCTGTAGATTTTGGCCTGTAGCTCAGCCGCCACCTAGGGAAACCTACCAAACCTGTGCATTTCTGAAAACTAGAGACCTAGGGGAATCCAAGATGGGGTGACTTGTGTGGCTCGGACCAGGTTCTGTTACCCAGAATACTTTGCAAACCTCAAAATTTGGCTAAAAATACACATGTTCCTCACATTTCTGTGGCAGAAAGTTCTGGAATCTGAGAGGAGCCACGAATTTCCTTCCACCCAGCGTTCCCTCACGTCTCCCGATAAAAATGATACCTCACTTGTGTGGGTAGGCATAGCGCCCGCAACAGGAAACGCCCCAAAGCGCAACATGGACACAGCCAAATTGGTGAAGGAAAACAGAGGTGTTTTTTGCAAAGTGCCTACCTGTAGATTTTGGCCTGTAGCTCAGCCGCCACCTAGGGAAACCTACCAAACCTGTGCATTTCTGAAAACTAGAGACCTAGGGGAATCCAAGATGGGGTGACTTGTGTGGCTCGGACCAGGTTCTGTTACCCAGAATCCTTTGCAAACCTCAAAATTTGGCTAAAAATACACATGTTCCTCACATTTCTGTGGCAGAAAGTTCTGGAATCTGATAGGAGCCACGAATTTTCTTTCACCCAGCGTTCCCCCACGTCTCCCGATAAAAATGATACCTCACTTGTGTGGGTAGGCCTAGCGCCCGCGACAGGAAACGCCCCAAAGCGCAACGTGGACACAGCCAAATAGGTGAAGGAAAACAGAGGTGTTTTTTGCAAAGTGCCTACCTGTAGATTTTGGCCTGTAGCTCAGCCGCCACCTAGGGAAACCTACCAAACCTGTGCATTTCTGAAAACTAGAGACCTAGGGGAATCCAAGATGGGGTGACTTGTGTGGCTCGGACCAGGTTCTGTTACCCAGAATCCTTTGCAAACCTCAAAATTTGGCTAAAAATACACATGTTCCTCACATTTCTGTGGCAGAAAGTTCTGGAATCTGAGAGGAGCCACGAATTTCCTTCCACCCAGCGTTCCCCCACGTCTCCCGATAAAAATGATACCTCACTTGTGTGGGTAGGCCTAGCGCCCGCGACAGGAAACGCCCCAAAGCGCAACGTGGACACAGCCAAATTGGTGAAGGAAAACAGAGGTGTTTTTTGCAAAGTGCCTACCTGTAGATTTTGGCCTGTAGCTCAGCCGCCACATAGGGAAACCTACCAAACCTGTGCATTTATAAAAACAAGAGACCTAGGGGAATCCAAGATGGGGTGACTTGTGTGGCTCGGACCAGGTTCTGTTACCCAGAATCCTTTGCAAACCTCAAAATTTGGCTAAAAAAACACATGTTCCTCACATTTCTGTGGCAGAAAGTTCTGGAATCTGAGAGGAGCCACGAATTTCCTTCCACCCAGCGTTCCCCCACGTCTCCCGATAAAAATGATACCTCACTTGTGTGGGTAGGCCTAGCGCCCGCGACAGGAAATGCCCCAAAGCGCAACGTGGACACAGCCAAATTGGTGAAGGAAAACAGATGTGTTTTTTGCAAAGTGCCTACCTGTAGATTTTGGCCTGTAGCACAGCCGCCACCTAGGGAAACCTACCAAACCTGTGCATTTCTGAAAACTAGAGACCTAGGGGAATCCAAGATGGGGTGACTTGTGCGGCTCGGACCAGGTTCTGTTACCCAGAATCCTTTGCAAACCTCCAAATGTGGCTAAAAAAACACATGTTCCTCACATTTCTGTGGCAGAAACTTCTGGAATCTGAGAGGAGCCACGAATTTCCTTCCACCCAGCGTTCCCCCACGTCTCCCGATAAAAATGATACCTCACTTGTGTGGGTAGGCCTAGCGCCCGCGATAGGAAACGCCCTAAAGCGCAACGTGGACACAGCCAAATTGGTGAAGGAAAACAGAGGTGTTTTTTGCAAAGTGCCTACCTGTAGATTTTGGCCTGTAGCTCAGCCGCCACCTAGGGAAACCTACCAAACCTGTGCATTTCTGAAAACTAGAGACCTAGGGGAATCCAAGATGGGGTGACTTGTGTGGCTCGGACCAGGTTCTGTTACCCAGAATCCTTTGCAAACCTCAAAATTTGGCTAAAAATACACATGTTCCTCACATTTCTGTGGCAGAAAGTTCTGGAATCTGAGAGGAGCCACGAATTTCCTTCCACCCAGCGTTCCCTCACGTCTCCCGATAAAAATGATACCTCACTTGTGTGGGTAGGCCTAGCGCCCGCAACAGGAAACGCCCCAAAGCGCAACGTGGACACAGCCAAATTGGTGAAGGAAAACAGAGGTGTTTTTTGCAAAGTGCCTACCTGTAGATTTTGGCCTGTAGCTCAGCCGCCACCTAGGGAAACCTACCAAACCTGTGCATTTCTGAAAACTAGAGACCTAGGGGAATCCAAGATGGGGTGACTTGTGTGGCTCGGACCAGGTTCTGTTTCCCAGAATCCTTTGCAAACCTCCAAATGTGGCTAAAAAAACACATGTTCCTCACATTTCTGTGGCAGAAAGTTCTGGAATCTGAGAGGAGCCACGAATTTCCTTCCACCCAGCGTTCCCCCACGTCTCCCGATAAAAATGATACCTCACTTGTGTGGGTAGGACTAGCGCCCGCGACAGGAAACGCCCCAAAGCGCAACGTGGACACAGCCAAATTGGTGAAGGAAAACAGAGGTGTTTTTTGCAAAGTGCCTACCTGTAGATTTTGGCCTGTAGCTCAGCCGCCACCTAGGGAAACCTACCAAACCTGTGCATTTCTGAAAACTAGAGACCTAGGGGAATCCAAGATGGGGTGACTTGTGTGGCTCGGACCAGGTTCTGTTACCCAGAATCCTTTGCAAACCTCAAAATTTGGCTAAAAAAACACATGTTCCTCACATTTCTGTGGCAGAAAGTTCTGGAATCTGAGAGGAGCCACGAATTTCCTTCCACCCAGCGTTCCCCCACGTCTCCCGATAAAAATGATACCTCACTTGTGTGGGTAGGCCTAGCGCCCGCGACAGGAAATGCCCCAAAGCGCAACGTGGACACAGCCAAATTGGTGAAGGAAAACAGATGTGTTTTTTGCAAAGTGCCTACCTGTAGATTTTGGCCTGTAGCACAGCCGCCACCTAGGGAAACCTACCAAACCTGTGCATTTCTGAAAACTAGAGACCTAGGGGAATCCAAGATGGGGTGACTTGTGTGGCTCGGACCAGGTTCTGTTTCCCAGAATCCTTTGCAAACCTCCAAATGTGGCTAAAAAAACACATGTTCCTCACATTTCTGTGGCAGAAAGTTCTGGAATCTGAGAGGAGCCACGAATTTCCTTCCACCCAGCGTTCCCCCACGTCTCCCGATAAAAATGATACCTCACTTGTGTGGGTAGGACTAGCGCCCGCGACAGGAAACGCCCCAAAGCGCAACGTGGACACAGCCAAATTGGTGAAGGAAAACAGAGGTGTTTTTTGCAAAGTGCCTACCTGTAGATTTTGGCCTGTAGCTCAGCCGCCACCTAGGGAAACCTACCAAACCTGTGCATTTCTGAAAACTAGAGACCTAGGGGAATCCAAGATGGGGTGACTTGTGTGGCTCGGACCAGGTTCTGTTACCCAGAATACTTTGCAAACCTCAAAATTTGGCTAAAAAAACACATGTTCCTCACATTTCTGTGGCAGAAAGTTCTGGAATCTGAGAGGAGCCACGAATTTCCTTCCACCCAGCGTTCCCCCACGTCTCCCGATAAAAATGATACCTCACTTGTGTGGGTAGGCCTAGCGCCCGCGACAGGAAATGCCCCAAAGCGCAACGTGGACACAGCCAAATTGGTGAAGGAAAACAGATGTGTTTTTTGCAAAGTGCCTACCTGTAGATTTTGGCCTGTAGCACAGCCGCCACCTAGGGAAACCTACCAAACCTGTGCATTTCTGAAAACTAGAGACCTAGGGGAATCCAAGATGGGGTGACTTGTGTGGCTCGGACCAGGTTCTGTTTCCCAGAATCCTTTGCAAACCTCCAAATGTGGCTAAAAAAACACATGTTCCTCACATTTCTGTGGCAGAAAGTTCTGGAATCTGAGAGGAGCCACGAATTTCCTTCCACCCAGCGTTCCCCCACGTCTCCCGATAAAAATGATACCTCACTTGTGTGGGTAGGACTAGCGCCCGCGACAGGAAACGCCCCAAAGCGCAACGTGGACACAGCCAAATTGGTGAAGGAAAACAGAGGTGTTTTTAGCAAAGTGCCTACCTGTAGATTTTGGCCTGTAGCTCAGCCGCCACCTAGGGAAACCTACCAAACCTGTGCATTTCTGAAAACTAGAGACCTAGGGGAATCCAAGATGGGGTGACTTGTGTGGCTCGGACCAAGTTCTGTTACCCAGAATCCTTTGCAAACCTCCAAATGTGGCTAAAAAAACACATGTTCCTCACATTTCTGTGGCAGAAAGTTCTGGAATCTGAGAGGAGCCACGAATTTCCTTCCACCCAGCGTTCCCCCACGTCTCCCGATAAAAATGATACCTCACTTGTGTGGGTAGGCCTAGCGCCCGCGACAGGAAATGCCCCAAAGCGCAACGTGGACACAGCCAAATTGGTGAAGGAAAACAGATGTGTTTTTTGCAAAGTGCCTACCTGTAGATTTTGGCCTGTAGCACAGCCGCCACCTAGGGAAACCTACCAAACCTGTGCATTTCTGAAAACTAGAGACCTAGGGGAATCCAAGGTGGGGTGACTTGTGTGGCTCGGACCAGGTTCTGTTTCCCAGAATCCTTTGCAAACCTCCAAATGTGGCTAAAAAAACACATGTTCCTCACATTTCTGTGGCAGAAAGTTCTGGAATCTGAGAGGAGCCACGAATTTCCTTCCACCCAGCGTTCCCCCACGTCTCCCGATAAAAATGATACCTCACTTGTGTGGGTAGGACTAGCGCCCGCGACAGGAAACGCCCCAAAGCGCAACGTGGACACAGCCAAATTGGTGAAGGAAAACAGAGGTGTTTTTAGCAAAGTGCCTACCTGTAGATTTTGGCCTGTAGCTCAGCCGCCACCTAGGGAAACCTACCAAACCTGTGCATTTCTGAAAACTAGAGGCCGACGGGAATCCAAGATGGGGTGACTTGTGTGGCTCGGACCAGGTTCTGTTACCCAGAATCCTTTGCAAACCTCAAAATTTGGCTAAAAATACACATGTTCCTCACATTTCTGTGGCAGAAAGTTCTGGAATCTGAGAGGAGCCACGAATTTTCTTTCACCCAGCTTTCCCCCACGTCTCCTGATAAAAATGATACCTCACTTGTGTGGGTAGGCCTAGCGCCCGCGACAGGAAACGCCCCAAAGCGCAACGTGGACACAGCCAAATAGGTGAAGGAAAACAGAGGTGTTTTTTGCAAAGTGCCTACCTGTAGATTTTGGCCTGTAGCTCAGCCGCCACCTAGGGAAACCTACCAAACCTGTGCATTTCTGAAAACTAGAGACCTAGGGGAATCCAAGATGGGGTGACTTGTGTGGCTCGGACCAGGTTCTGTAACCCAGAATCCTTTGCAAACCTCAAAATATGGCTAAAAATACACATGTTCCTCACATTTCTGTGGCAGAAAGTTCTGGAATCTGAGAGGAGCCACGAATTTCCTTCCACCCAGCGTTCCCCCACGTCTCCCGATAAAAATGATACCTCACTTGTGTGGGTAGGCCTAGCGCCCGCGACAGGAAACGCCCCAAAGCGCAACGTGGACACAGCCAAATTGGTGAAGGAAAACAGAGGTGTTTTTTGCAAAGTGCCTACCTGTAGATTTTGGCCTGTAGCTCAGCCGCCACCTAGGGAAACCTACCAAACCTGTGCATTTATAAAAACAAGAGACCTAGGGGAATCCAAGATGGGGTGACTTGTGTGGCTCGGACCAGGTTCTGTTACCCAGAATCCTTTGCAAACCTCAAAATTTGGCTAAAAAAACACATGTTCCTCACATTTCTGTGGCAGAAAGTTCTGGAATCTGAGAGGAGCAACGAATTTCCTTCCACCCAGCGTTCCCCCACGTCTCCCGATAAAAATGATACCTCACTTGTGTGGGTAGGCCTAGCGCCCGCGACAGGAAATGCCCCAAAGCGCAACGTGGACACAGCCAAATTGGTGAAGGATAACAGATGTGTTTTTTGCAAAGTGCCTACCTGTAGATTTTGGCCTGTAGCACAGCCGCCACCTAGGGAAACCTACCAAACCTGTGCATTTCTGAAAACTAGAGACCTAGGGGAATCCAAGATGGGGTGACTTGTGTGGCTCGGACCAGGTTCTGTTACCCAGAATCCTTTGCAAACCTCCAAATGTGGTTAAAAAAACACATGTTCCTCACATTTCTGTGGCAGAAACTTCTGGAATCTGAGAGGAGCCACGAATTTCCTTCCTCCCAGCGTTCCCCCACGTCTCCCGATAAAAATGATACCTCACTTGTGTGGGTAGGCCTAGCGCCCGCGATAGGAAACGCCCCAAAGCGCAACGTGGACACAGCCAAATTGGTGAAGGAAAACAGAGGTGTTTTTTGCAAAGTGCCTACCTGTAGATTTTGGCCTGTAGCTCAGCCGCCACCTAGGGAAACCTACCAAACCTGTGCATTTCTGAAAACTAGAGACCTAGGGGAATCCAAGATGGGGTGACTTGTGTGGCTCGGACCAGGTTCTGTTACCCAGAATCCTTTGCAAACCTCAAAATGTGGCTAAAAAAACACATGTTCCTCACATTTCTGTGGCAGAAAGTTCTGGAATCTGAGAAGAGCCACGAATTTCCTTCCACCCAGCGTTCCCCCACGTCTCCCGATAAAAATGACACCTCACTTGTGTGGGTAGGCCTAGTGCCCGCGACAGGAAACGCCCCAAAGCACAACGTGGACACAGCCAAATTGGTGAAGGAAAACAGAGGTGTTTTTTGCAAAGTGCCTACCTGTAGATTTTGGCCTGTAGCTCAGCCACCACCTAGGGAAACCTACCAAACCTGTGCATTTCTGAAAACTAGAGACCTAGGGGAATCCAAGATGGGGTGACTTGTGTGGCTCGGACCAGGTTCTGTTACCCAGAATCCTTTGCAAACCTCAAAATTTTGCTAAAAATACACATGTTCCTCACATTTCTGTGGCAGAATTTCTGGAATCTGAGAGGAGCCACGAATTTCCTTCCACCCAGCGTTCCCTCACGTCTCCCGATAAAAATGATACCTCACTTGTGTGGGTAGGCCTAGCGCCCGCAACAGGAAACGCCCCAAAGCGCAACGTGGACACAGCCAAATTGGTGAAGGAAAACAGAGGTGTTTTTTGCAAAGTGCCTACCTGTAGATTTTGGCCTGTAGCTCAGCCGCCACCTAGGGAAACCTACCAAACCTGTGCATTTCTGAAAACTAGAGACCTAGGGGAATCCAAGATGGGGTGACTTGTGTGGCTCGGACCAGGTTCTGTTTCCCAGAATCCTTTGCAAACCTCCAAATGTGGCTAAAAAAACACATGTTCCTCACATTTCTGTGGCAGAAAGTTCTGGAATCTGAGAGGAGCCACGAATTTCCTTCCACCCAGCGTTCCCCCACGTCTCCCGATAAAAATGATACCTCACTTGTGTGGGTAGGACTAGCGCCCGCGACAGGAAACGCCCCAAAGCGCAACGTGGACACAGCCAAATTGGTGAAGGAAAACAGAGGTGTTTTTTGCAAAGTGCCTACCTGTAGATTTTGGCCTGTAGCTCAGCCGCCACCTAGGGAAACCTACCAAACCTGTGCATTTCTGAAAACTAGAGACCTAGGGGAATCCAAGATGGGGTGACTTGTGTGGCTCGGACCAGGTTCTGTTACCCAGAATACTTTGCAAACCTCAAAATTTGGCTAAAAATACACATGTTCCTCACATTTCTGTGGCAGAAAGTTCTGGAATCTGAGAGGAGCCACGAATTTCCTTCCGCCCAGCGTTCCCTCACGTCTCCCGATAAAAATGATACCCCACTTGTGTGGGTAGGCATAGCGCCCGCAACAGGAAACGCCCCAAAGCGCAACATGGACACAGCCAAATTGGTGAAGGAAAACAGAGATGTTTTTTGCAAAGTGCCTACCTGTAGATTTTGGCCTGTAGCTCAGCCGCCACCTAGGGAAACCTACCAAACCTGTGCATTTCTGAAAACTAGAGACCTAGGGGAATCCAAGATGGGGTGACTTGTGTGGCTCGGACCAGGTTCTGTTACCCAGAATCCTTTGCAAACCTCAAAATTTGGCTAAAAATACACATGTTCCTCACATTTCTGTGGCAGAAAGTTCTGGAATCTGAGAGGAGCCACGAATTTCCTTTCACCCAGCGTTCCCCCACGTCTCCCGATAAAAATGATACCTCACTTGTGTGGGTAGGCCTAGCGCCCGCGACAGGAAACGCCCCAAAGCGCAACGTGGACACAGCCAAATTGGTGAAGGAAAACAGAGGTGTTTTTTGCAAAGTGCCTACCTGTAGATTTTGGCCTGTAGCTCAGCCGCCACCTAGGGAAACCTACCAAACCTGTGCATTTATAAAAACAAGAGACCTAGGGGAATCCAAGATGGGGTGACTTGTGTGGCTCGGACCAGGTTCTGTTACCCAGAATCCTTTGCAAACCTCAAAATTTGGCTAAAAAACACATGTTCCTCACATTTCTGTGGCAGAAAGTTCTGGAATCTGAGAGGAGCCACGAATTTCCTTCCACCCAGCGTTCCCCCACGTCTCCCGATAAAAATGATACCTCACTTGTGTGGGTAGGCCTAGCGCCCGCGATAGGAAACGCCCCAAAGCGCAACGTGGACACAGCCAAATTGGTGAAGGAAAACAGAGGTGTTTTTTGCAAAGTGCCTACCTGTAGATTTTGGCCTGTAGCTCAGCCGCCACCTAGGGAAACCTACCAAACCTGTGCATTTCTGAAAACTAGAGACCTAGGGGAATCCAAGATGGGGTGACTTGTGTGGCTCGGACCAGGTTCTGTTACCCAGAATCCTTTGCAAACCTCAAAATTTGGCTAAAAAAACACATGTTCCTCACATTTCTGTGGCAGAAAGTTCTGGAATCTGAGAGGAGCCACGAATTTCCTTCCACCCAGCGTACCCCCACGTCTCCCGATAAAAATGATACCTCACTTGTGTGGGTAGGCCTAGTGCCCGCGACAGGAAACGCCCCAAAGCACAACGTGGACACAGCCAAATTGGTGAAGGAAAACAGAGGTGTTTTTTGCAAAGTGCCTACCTGTAGATTTTGGCCTGTAGCTCAGCCACCACCCAGGGAAACCTACCAAACCTGTGCATTTCTGAAAACTAGAGACCTAGGGGAATCCAAGATGGGGTGACTTGTGTGGCTCGGACCAGGTTCTGTTACCCAGAATCCTTTGCAAACCTCCAAATGTGGCTAAAAAAACACATGTTCCTCACATTTCTGTGGCAGAAAGTTCTGGAATCTGAGAGGAGCCACGAATTTCCTTCCACCCAGCGTTCCCCCACGTCTCCCGATAAAAATGATACCTCACTTGTGTGGGTAGGCCTAGCGCCCGCGATAGGAAACGCCCCAAAGCGCAACGTGGACACAGCCAAATTGGTGAAGGAAAACAGAGGTGTTTTTTGCAAAGTGCCTACCGGTAGATTTTGGCCTGTAGCTCAGCCGCCACCTAGGGAAACCTACCAAACCTGTGCATTTCTGAAAACTAGAGACCTAGGGGAATCCAAGTTGGGGTGACTTGTGTGGCTCGGACCAGGTTCTGTTACCCAGAATCCTTTGCAAACCTCAAAATTTGGCTAAAAAAACACATGTTCCTCACATTTCTGTGGCAGAAAGTTCTGGAATCTGAGAGGAGCCACGAATTTCCTTCCACCCAGCGTACCCCCACGTCTCCCGATAAAAATGATACCTCACTTGTGTGGGTAGGCCTAGTGCCCGCGACAGGAAACGCCCCAAAGCACAACGTGGACACAGCCAAATTGGTGAAGGAAAACAGAGGTGTTTTTTGCAAAGTGCCTACCTGTAGATTTTGGCCTGTAGCTCAGCCACCACCCAGGGAAACCTACCAAACCTGTGCATTTCTGAAAACTAGAGACCTAGGGGAATCCAAGATGGGGTGACTTGTGTGGCTCGGACCAGGTTCTGTTACCCAGAATCCTTTGCAAACCTCCAAATGTGGCTAAAAAAACACATGTTCCTCACATTTCTGTGGCAGAAAGTTCTGGAATCTGAGAGGAGCCACGAATTTCCTTCCACCCAGCGTTCCCCCACGTCTCCCGATAAAAATGATACCTCACTTGTGTGGGTAGGCCTAGCGCCCGCGACAGGAAACGCCCCAAAGCGCAACGTGGACACAGCCAAATTGGTGAAGGAAAACAGAGGTGTTTTTTGCAAAGTGCCTACCTGTAGATTTTGGCCTGTAGCTCAGCCGCCACCTAGGGAAACCTACCAAACCTGTGCATTTATAAAAACAAGAGACCTAGGGGAATCCAAGATGGGGTGACTTGTGTGGCTCGGACCAGGTTCTGTTACCCAGAATCCTTTGCAAACCTCAAAATTTGGCTAAAAAAACACATGTTCCTCACATTTCTGTGGCAGAAAGTTCTGGAATCTGAGAGGAGCCACGAATTTCCTTCCACCCAGCGTTCCCCCACGTCTCCCGATAAAAATGATACCTCACTTGTGTGGGTAGGCCTAGCGCCCGCGACAGGAAATGCCCCAAAGCGCAACGTGGACACAGCCAAATTGGTGAAGGAAAACAGATGTGTTTTTTGCAAAGTGCCTACCTGTAGATTTTGGCCTGTAGCACAGCCGCCACCTAGGGAAACCTACCAAACCTGTGCATTTCTGAAAACTAGAGACCTAGGGGAATCCAAGATGGCGTGACTTGTGTGGCTCGGACCAGGTTCTGTTACCCAGAATCCTTTGCAAACCTGCAAATGTGGCTAAAAAAACATATGTTCCTCACATTTCTGTGGCAGAAACTTCTGGAATCTGAGAGGAGCCACGAATTTCCTTCCACCCAGCGTTCCCCCACGTCTCCCGATAAAAATGATACCTCATTGTGTGGGTAGGCCTAGCGACCGCGATAGGAAACGCCCCAAAGCGCAACGTGGACACAGCCAAATTGGTGAAGGAAAACAGAGGTGTTTTTTGCAAAGTGCCTACCTGTAGATTTTGGCCTGTAGCTCAGCCGCCACCTAGGGAAACCTACCAAACCTGTGCATTTCTGAAAACTAGAGACCTAGGGGAATCCAAGATGGGGTGACTTGTGTGGCTCGGACCAGGTTCTGTTACCCAGAATCCTTTGCAAACCTCAAAATTTGGCTAAAAAAACACATGTTCCTCACATTTCTGTGGCAGAAAGTTCTGGAATCTGAGAGGAGCCACGAATTTCCTTCCACCCAGCGTTCCCCCACGTCTCCCGATAAAAATGATACCTCACTTGTGTGGGTAGGCCTAGTGCCCGCGACAGGAAACGCCCCAAAGCACAACATGGACACAGCCAAATTGGTGAAGGAAAACAGATGTGTTTTTTGCAAAGTGCCTACCTGTAGATTTTGGCCTGTAGCTCACCCACCACCCAGGGAAACCTACCAAACCTGTGCATTTCTGAAAACTAGAGACCTAGGGGAATCCAAGATGGGGTGACTTGTGTGGCTCGGACCAGGTTCTGTTACCCAGAATCCTTTGCAAACCTCAAAATTTGGCTAAAAATACACATGTTCCTCACATTTCTGTGGCAGAAAGTTCTGGAATCTGAGAGGAGCCACGAATTTCCTTCCACCCAGCGTTCCCCCACGTCTCCCGATAAAAATGATACCTCACTTGTGTGGGTAGGCCTAGTGCCCGCGACAGGAAACGCCCCAAAGCACAACGTGGACACAGCCAAATTGGTGAAGGAAAACAGAGGTGTTTTTTGCAAAGTGCCTACCTGTAGATTTTGGCCTGTAGCTCAGCCACCACCCAGGGAAACCTACCAAACCTGTGCATTTCTGAAAACTAGAGACCTAGGGGAATCCAAGATGGGGTGACTTGTGTGGCTCGGACCAGGTTCTGTTACCCAGAATCCTTTGCAAACCTCCAAATGTGGCTAAAAAAACACATGTTCCTCACATTTCTGTGGCAGAAAGTTCTGGAATCTGAGAGGAGCCACGAATTTCCTTCCACCCAGCGTTCCCCCACGTCTCCCGATAAAAATGATACCTCACTTGTGTGGGTAGGCCTAGCGCCCGCGACAGGAAACGCCCCAAAGCGCAACGTGGACACAGCCAAATTGGTGAAGGAAAACAGAGGTGTTTTTTGCAAAGTGCCTACCTGTAGATTTTGGCCTGTAGCTCAGCCGCCACCTAGGGAAACCTACCAAACCTGTGCATTTATAAAAACAAGAGACCTAGGGGAATCCAAGATGGGGTGACTTGTGTGGCTCGGACCAGGTTCTGTTACCCAGAATCCTTTGCAAACCTCAAAATTTGGCTAAAAAAACACATGTTCCTCACATTTCTGTGGCAGAAAGTTCTGGAATCTGAGAGGAGCCACGAATTTCCTTCCACCCAGCGTTCCCCCACGTCTCCCGATAAAAATGATACCTCACTTGTGTGGGTAGGCCTAGCGCCCGCGACAGGAAATGCCCCAAAGCGCAACGTGGACACAGCCAAATTGGTGAAGGAAAACAGATGTGTTTTTTGCAAAGTGCCTACCTGTAGATTTTGGCCTGTAGCACAGCCGCCACCTAGGGAAACCTACCAAACCTGTGCATTTCTGAAAACTAGAGACCTAGGGGAATCCAAGATGGCGTGACTTGTGTGGCTCGGACCAGGTTCTGTTACCCAGAATCCTTTGCAAACCTGCAAATGTGGCTAAAAAAACATATGTTCCTCACATTTCTGTGGCAGAAACTTCTGGAATCTGAGAGGAGCCACGAATTTCCTTCCACCCAGCGTTCCCCCACGTCTCCCGATAAAAATGATACCTCATTGTGTGGGTAGGCCTAGCGACCGCGATAGGAAACGCCCCAAAGCGCAACGTGGACACAGCCAAATTGGTGAAGGAAAACAGAGGTGTTTTTTGCAAAGTGCCTACCTGTAGATTTTGGCCTGTAGCTCAGCCGCCACCTAGGGAAACCTACCAAACCTGTGCATTTATAAAAACAAGAGACCTAGGGGAATCCAAGATGGGGTGACTTGTGTGGCTCGGACCAGGTTCTGTTACCCAGAATCCTTTGCAAACCTCAAAATTTGGCTAAAAAACACATGTTCCTCACATTTCTGTGGCAGAAAGTTCTGGAATCTGAGAGGAGCCACGAATTTCCTTCCACCCAGCGTTCCCCCACGTCTCCCGATAAAAATGATACCTCACTTGTGTGGGTAGGCCTAGCGCCCGCGATAGGAAACGCCCCAAAGCGCAACGTGGACACAGCCAAATTGGTGAAGGAAAACAGAGGTGTTTTTTGCAAAGTGCCTACCTGTAGATTTTGGCCTGTAGCTCAGCCGCCACCTAGGGAAACCTACCAAACCTGTGCATTTCTGAAAACTAGAGACCTAGGGGAATCCAAGATGGGGTGACTTGTGTGGCTCGGACCAGGTTCTGTTACCCAGAATCCTTTGCAAACCTCAAAATTTGGCTAAAAAAACACATGTTCCTCACATTTCTGTGGCAGAAAGTTCTGGAATCTGAGAGGAGCCACGAATTTCCTTCCACCCAGCGTACCCCCACGTCTCCCGATAAAAATGATACCTCACTTGTGTGGGTAGGCCTAGTGCCCGCGACAGGAAACGCCCCAAAGCACAACGTGGACACAGCCAAATTGGTGAAGGAAAACAGAGGTGTTTTTTGCAAAGTGCCTACCTGTAGATTTTGGCCTGTAGCTCAGCCACCACCCAGGGAAACCTACCAAACCTGTGCATTTCTGAAAACTAGAGACCTAGGGGAATCCAAGATGGGGTGACTTGTGTGGCTCGGACCAGGTTCTGTTACCCAGAATCCTTTGCAAACCTCCAAATGTGGCTAAAAAAACACATGTTCCTCACATTTCTGTGGCAGAAAGTTCTGGAATCTGAGAGGAGCCACGAATTTCCTTCCACCCAGCGTTCCCCCACGTCTCCCGATAAAAATGATACCTCACTTGTGTGGGTAGGCCTAGCGCCCGCGATAGGAAACGCCCCAAAGCGCAACGTGGACACAGCCAAATTGGTGAAGGAAAACAGAGGTGTTTTTTGCAAAGTGCCTACCGGTAGATTTTGGCCTGTAGCTCAGCCGCCACCTAGGGAAACCTACCAAACCTGTGCATTTCTGAAAACTAGAGACCTAGGGGAATCCAAGATGGGGTGACTTGTGTGGCTCGGACCAGGTTCTGTTACCCAGAATCCTTTGCAAACCTCAAAATTTGGCTAAAAAAACACATGTTCCTCACATTTCTGTGGCAGAAAGTTCTGGAATCTGAGAGGAGCCACGAATTTCCTTCCACCCAGCGTACCCCCACGTCTCCCGATAAAAATGATACCTCACTTGTGTGGGTAGGCCTAGTGCCCGCGACAGGAAACGCCCCAAAGCACAACGTGGACACAGCCAAATTGGTGAAGGAAAACAGAGGTGTTTTTTGCAAAGTGCCTACCTGTAGATTTTGGCCTGTAGCTCAGCCACCACCCAGGGAAACCTACCAAACCTGTGCATTTCTGAAAACTAGAGACCTAGGGGAATCCAAGATGGGGTGACTTGTGTGGCTCGGACCAGGTTCTGTTACCCAGAATCCTTTGCAAACCTCCAAATGTGGCTAAAAAAACACATGTTCCTCACATTTCTGTGGCAGAAAGTTCTGGAATCTGAGAGGAGCCACGAATTTCCTTCCACCCAGCGTTCCCCCACGTCTCCCGATAAAAATGATACCTCACTTGTGTGGGTAGGCCTAGCGCCCGCGACAGGAAACGCCCCAAAGCGCAACGTGGACACAGCCAAATTGGTGAAGGAAAACAGAGGTGTTTTTTGCAAAGTGCCTACCTGTAGATTTTGGCCTGTAGCTCAGCCGCCACCTAGGGAAACCTACCAAACCTGTGCATTTATAAAAACAAGAGACCTAGGGGAATCCAAGATGGGGTGACTTGTGTGGCTCGGACCAGGTTCTGTTACCCAGAATCCTTTGCAAACCTCAAAATTTGGCTAAAAAAACACATGTTCCTCACATTTCTGTGGCAGAAAGTTCTGGAATCTGAGAGGAGCCACGAATTTCCTTCCACCCAGCGTTCCCCCACGTCTCCCGATAAAAATGATACCTCACTTGTGTGGGTAGGCCTAGCGCCCGCGACAGGAAATGCCCCAAAGCGCAACGTGGACACAGCCAAATTGGTGAAGGAAAACAGATGTGTTTTTTGCAAAGTGCCTACCTGTAGATTTTGGCCTGTAGCACAGCCGCCACCTAGGGAAACCTACCAAACCTGTGCATTTCTGAAAACTAGAGACCTAGGGGAATCCAAGATGGCGTGACTTGTGTGGCTCGGACCAGGTTCTGTTACCCAGAATCCTTTGCAAACCTGCAAATGTGGCTAAAAAAACATATGTTCCTCACATTTCTGTGGCAGAAACTTCTGGAATCTGAGAGGAGCCACGAATTTCCTTCCACCCAGCGTTCCCCCACGTCTCCCGATAAAAATGATACCTCATTGTGTGGGTAGGCCTAGCGACCGCGATAGGAAACGCCCCAAAGCGCAACGTGGACACAGCCAAATTGGTGAAGGAAAACAGAGGTGTTTTTTGCAAAGTGCCTACCTGTAGATTTTGGCCTGTAGCTCAGCCGCCACCTAGGGAAACCTACCAAACCTGTGCATTTCTGAAAACTAGAGACCTAGGGGAATCCAAGATGGGGTGACTTGTGTGGCTCGGACCAGGTTCTGTTACCCAGAATCCTTTGCAAACCTCAAAATTTGGCTAAAAAAACACATGTTCCTCACATTTCTGTGGCAGAAAGTTCTGGAATCTGAGAGGAGCCACGAATTTCCTTCCACCCAGCGTTCCCCCACGTCTCCCGATAAAAATGATACCTCACTTGTGTGGGTAGGCCTAGTGCCCGCGACAGGAAACGCCCCAAAGCACAACATGGACACAGCCAAATTGGTGAAGGAAAACAGATGTGTTTTTTGCAAAGTGCCTACCTGTAGATTTTGGCCTGTAGCTCACCCACCACCCAGGGAAACCTACCAAACCTGTGCATTTCTGAAAACTAGAGACCTAGGGGAATCCAAGATGGGGTGACTTGTGTGGCTCGGACCAGGTTCTGTTACCCAGAATCCTTTGCAAACCTCAAAATTTGGCTAAAAATACACATGTTCCTCACATTTCTGTGGCAGAAAGTTCTGGAATCTGAGAGGAGCCACGAATTTCCTTCCACCCAGCGTTCCCCCACGTCTCCCGATAAAAATGATACCTCACTTGTGTGGGTAGGCCTAGTGCCCGCGACAGGAAACGCCCCAAAGCACAACGTGGACACAGCCAAATTGGTGAAGGAAAACAGAGGTGTTTTTTGCAAAGTGCCTACCTGTAGATTTTGGCCTGTAGCTCAGCCACCACCCAGGGAAACCTACCAAACCTGTGCATTTCTGAAAACTAGAGACCTAGGGGAATCCAAGATGGGGTGACTTGTGTGGCTCGGACCAGGTTCTGTTACCCAGAATCCTTTGCAAACCTCCAAATGTGGCTAAAAAAACACATGTTCCTCACATTTCTGTGGCAGAAAGTTCTGGAATCTGAGAGGAGCCACGAATTTCCTTCCACCCAGCGTTCCCCCACGTCTCCCGATAAAAATGATACCTCACTTGTGTGGGTAGGCCTAGCGCCCGCGACAGGAAACGCCCCAAAGCGCAACGTGGACACAGCCAAATTGGTGAAGGAAAACAGAGGTGTTTTTTGCAAAGTGCCTACCTGTAGATTTTGGCCTGTAGCTCAGCCGCCACCTAGGGAAACCTACCAAACCTGTGCATTTATAAAAACAAGAGACCTAGGGGAATCCAAGATGGGGTGACTTGTGTGGCTCGGACCAGGTTCTGTTACCCAGAATCCTTTGCAAACCTCAAAATTTGGCTAAAAAAACACATGTTCCTCACATTTCTGTGGCAGAAAGTTCTGGAATCTGAGAGGAGCCACGAATTTCCTTCCACCCAGCGTTCCCCCACGTCTCCCGATAAAAATGATACCTCACTTGTGTGGGTAGGCCTAGCGCCCGCGACAGGAAATGCCCCAAAGCGCAACGTGGACACAGCCAAATTGGTGAAGGAAAACAGATGTGTTTTTTGCAAAGTGCCTACCTGTAGATTTTGGCCTGTAGCACAGCCGCCACCTAGGGAAACCTACCAAACCTGTGCATTTCTGAAAACTAGAGACCTAGGGGAATCCAAGATGGCGTGACTTGTGTGGCTCGGACCAGGTTCTGTTACCCAGAATCCTTTGCAAACCTGCAAATGTGGCTAAAAAAACATATGTTCCTCACATTTCTGTGGCAGAAACTTCTGGAATCTGAGAGGAGCCACGAATTTCCTTCCACCCAGCGTTCCCCCACGTCTCCCGATAAAAATGATACCTCATTGTGTGGGTAGGCCTAGCGACCGCGATAGGAAACGCCCCAAAGCGCAACGTGGACACAGCCAAATTGGTGAAGGAAAACAGAGGTGTTTTTTGCAAAGTGCCTACCTGTAGATTTTGGCCTGTAGCTCAGCCGCCACCTAGGGAAACCTACCAAACCTGTGCATTTCTGAAAACTAGAGACCTAGGGGAATCCAAGATGGGGTGACTTGTGTGGCTCGGACCAGGTTCTGTTACCCAGAATCCTTTGCAAACCTCAAAATTTGGCTAAAAAAACACATGTTCCTCACATTTCTGTGGCAGAAAGTTCTGGAATCTGAGAGGAGCCACGAATTTCCTTCCACCCAGCGTTCCCCCACGTCTCCCGATAAAAATGATACCTCACTTGTGTGGGTAGGCCTAGTGCCCGCGACAGGAAACGCCCCAAAGCACAACATGGACACAGCCAAATTGGTGAAGGAAAACAGATGTGTTTTTTGCAAAGTGCCTACCTGTAGATTTTGGCCTGTAGCTCACCCACCACCCAGGGAAACCTACCAAACCTGTGCATTTCTGAAAACTAGAGACCTAGGGGAATCCAAGATGGGGTGACTTGTGTGGCTCGGACCAGGTTCTGTTACCCAGAATCCTTTGCAAACCTCAAAATTTGGCTAAAAATACACATGTTCCTCACATTTCTGTGGCAGAAAGTTCTGGAATCTGAGAGGAGCCACGAATTTCCTTCCACCCAGCGTTCCCCCACGTCTCCCGATAAAAATGATACCTCACTTGTGTGGGTAGGCCTAGCGCCCGCGACAGGAAACGCCCCAAAGCGCAACGTGGACACAGCCAAATTGGTGAAGGAAAACAGAGGTGTTTTTTGCAAAGTGCCTACCTGTAGATTTTGGCCTGTAGCTCAGCCGCCACCTAGGGAAACCTACCACACCTGTGCATTTCTGAAAACTAGAGACCTAGGGGAATCTAAGATGGGGTGACTTGTGTGGCTCGGACCAGGTTCTGTTACCCAGAATCCTTTGCAAACCTCAAAATTTGTCTAAAAATACACATGTTCCTCACATTTCTGTGGCAGAAAGTTCTGGAATCTGAGAGGAGCCACGAATTTCCTTCCACCCAGCGTTCCCCCACGTCTCTCGATAAAAATGATACCTCACTTGTGTGGGTAGGCCTAGCGCCCGTGACAGGAAACGCCCCAAAGCGCAACGTGGACACAGCCAAATTGGTGAAGGAAAACAGAGGTTTTTTTGCAAAGTGCCTACCTGTAGATTTTGGCCTGTAGCTCAGCCGCACCTAGGGAAACCTACCAAACCTGTGCATTTCTGAAAACTAGAGACCTAGGGGAATCCAAGATGGGGTGACTTGTGTGGCTCGGACCAGGTTCTGTTACCCAGAATCCTTTGCAAACCACCAAATGTGGCTAAAAAAACACATGTTCCTCACATTTCTGTGGCAGAAAGTTCTGGAATCTGAGAAGAGCCACGAATTTCCTTCCACCCAGCGTTCCCCCACGTCTCCCGATAAAAATGATACCTCACTTGTGTGGGTAGGCCTAGCGCCCGCGACAGGAAACGCCCCAAAGCGCAACGTGGACACAGCCAAATTGGTGAAGGAAAACAGAGGTGTTTTTTGCAAAGTGCCTACCTGTAGATTTTGGCCTGTAGCTCAGCCGCCACCTAGGGAAACCTACCAAACCTGTGCATTTCTGAAAACTAGAGACCTAGGGGAATCCAAGATGGGGTGACTTGTGTGGCTCGGACCAGGTTCTGTTTCCCAGAATCCTTTGCAAACCTCAAAATTTGGCTAAAAAAACACATGTTCCTCACATTTCTGTGGCAGAAAGTTCTGGAATCTGAGAGGAGCCACGAATTTCCTTCCACCCAGCGTTCCCCCACGTCTCCCGATAAAAATGATACCTCACTTGTGTGGGTAGGACTAGCGCCCGCGACAGGAAACGCCCCAAAGCGCAACGTGGACACAGCCAAATTGGTGAAGGAAAACAGAGGTGTTTTTTGCAAAGTGCCTACCTGTAGATTTTGGCCTGTAGCTCAGCCGCCACCTAGGGAAACCTACCAAACCTGTGCATTTCTGAAAACTAGAGACGTAGGGGAATCCAAGATGGGGTGACTTGTGTGGCTCGGACCAGGTTCTGTTACCCAGAATACTTTGCAAACCTCAAAATTTGGCTAAAAATACACATGTTCCTCACATTTCTGTGGCAGAAAGTTCTGGAATCTGAGAGGAGCCACGAATTTCCTTCCACCCAGCGTTCCCTCACGTCTCCCGATAAAAATGATACCTCACTTGTGTGGGTAGGCATAGCGCCCGCAACAGGAAACGCCCCAAAGCGCAACATGGACACAGCCAAATTGGTGAAGGAAAACAGAGGTGTTTTTTGCAAAGTGCCTACCTGTAGATTTTGGCCTGTAGCTCAGCCGCCACCTAGGGAAACCTACCAAACCTGTGCATTTCTGAAAACTAGAGACCTAGGGGAATCCAAGATGGCGTGACTTGTGTGGCTCGGACCAGGTTCTGTTACCCAGAATCCTTTGCAAACCTCCAAATGTGGCTAAAAAAACATATGTTCCTCACATTTCTGTGACAGAAACTTCTGGAATCTGAGAGGAGCCACGAATTTCCTTCCACCCAGCGTTCCCCCACGTCTCCCGATAAAAATGATACCTCACTTGTGTGGGTAGGCCTAGCGACCGCGATAGGAAACGCCCCAAAGCGCAACGTGGACACAGCCAAATTGGTGAAGGAAAACAGAGGTGTTTTTTGCAAAGTGCCTACCTGTAGATTTTGGCCTGTAGCTCAGCCGCCACCTAGGGAAACCTACCAAACCTGTGCATTTCTGAAAACTAGAGACCTAGGGGAATCCAAGATGGGGTGACTTGTGTGGCTCGGACCAGGTTCTGTTACCCAGAATCCTTTGCAAACCTCAAAATTTGGCTAAAAAAACACATGTTCCTCACATTTCTGTGGCAGAAAGTTCTGGAATCTGAGAGGAGCCACGAATTTCCTTCCACCCAGCGTTCCCCCCGTCTCCCGATAAAAATGATACCTCACTTGTGTGGGTAGGCCTAGTGCCCGCGACAGGAAACGCCCCAAAGCACAACATGGACACAGCCAAATTGGTGAAGGAAAACAGATGTGTTTTTTGCAAAGTGCCTACCTGTAGATTTTGGCCTGTAGCTCACCCACCACCCAGGGAAACCTACCAAACCTGTGCATTTCTGAAAACTAGAGACCTAGGGGAATCCAAGATGGGGTGACTTGTGTGGCTCGGACCAGGTTCTGTTACCCAGAATCCTTTGCAAACCTCAAAATTTGGCTAAAAATACACATGTTCCTCACATTTCTGTGGCAGAAAGTTCTGGAATCTGAGAGGAGCCACGAATTTCCTTCCACCCAGCGTTCCCCCACGTCTCCCGATAAAAATGATACCTCACTTGTGTGGGTAGGCCTAGCGCCCGCGACAGGAAACGCCCCAAAGCGCAACGTGGACACAGCCAAATTGGTGAAGGAAAACAGAGGTGTTTTTTGCAAAGTGCCTACCTGTAGATTTTGGCCTGTAGCTCAGCCGCCACCTAGGGAAACCTACCACACCTGTGCATTTCTGAAAACTAGAGACCTAGGGGAATCTAAGATGGGGTGACTTGTGTGGCTCGGACCAGGTTCTGTTACCCAGAATCCTTTGCAACCCTCAAAATTTGGCTAAAAATACACATGTTCCTCACATTTCTGTGGCAGAAAGTTCTGGAATCTGAGAGGAGCCACGAATTTCCTTCCACCCAGCGTTCCCCCACGTCTCTCGATAAAAATGATACCTCACTTGTGTGGGTAGGCCTAGCGCCCGCGACAGGAAACGCCCCAAAGCGCAACGTGGACACAGCCAAATTGGTGTAGGAAAACAGAGGTGTTTTTTGCAAAGTGCCTACCTGTAGATTTTGGCCTGTAGCTCAGCCACCACCTAGGGAAACCTACCACATCTGTGCATTTCTGAAAACTACAGACCTAGGGGAATCCAAGATGGGGTGACTTGTGTGGCTCGGACCAGGTTCTGTTACCCAGAATCCTTTGCAAACCTCAAAATTTGTCTAAAAATACACATGTTCCTCACATTTCTGTGGCAGAAAGTTCTGGAATCTGAGAGGAGCCACGAATTTCCTTCCACCCAGCTTTCCCCCACGTCTCCCGATAAAAATTATACCTCACTTGTGTGGGTAGGCCTAGCGCCCGCGACAGGAAATGCCCCAAAGCGCAACGTGGACACAGCCAAATTGGTGAAGGAAAACAGATGTGTTTTTTGCAAAGTGCCTACCTGTAGATTTTGGCCTGTAGCACAGCCGCCACCTAGGGAAACCTACCAAACCTGTGCATTTCTGAAAACTAGAGACCGACGGGAATCCAAGATGGGGTGACTTGTGTGGCTCGGACCAGGTTCTGTTACCCAGAATCCTTTGCAAACCTCCAAATGTGGCTAAAAAAACACGTTCCTCACATTTCTGTGGCAGAAAGTTCTGGAATCTGAGAGGAGCCACGAATTTCCTTCCACCCAGCGTTCCCCCACGTCTCCTGATAAAAATTATACCTCACTTGTGTGGGTAGGCCTAGCGCCCGCGACAGGAAACGCCCCAAAGCGCAACGTGGACACAGCCAAATTGGTGAAGGAAAACAGAGGTGTTTTTTGCAAAGTGCCTACCTGTAGATTTTGGCCTGTAGCTCAGCCGCCACCTAGGGAAACCTACCAAACCTGTGCATTTCTGAAAACTAGAGACCTAGGGGAATCCAAGATGGGGTGACTTGTGTGGCTCGGACCAGATTCTGTTACCCAGAATCCTTTGCAAACCTCAAAATTTGGCTAAAAAAACACATGTTCCTCACATTTCTGTGGCAGAAAGTTCTGGAATCTGAGAGGAGCCACGAATTTCCTTCCACCCAGCGTTTCCCCACGTCTCCCGATAAAAATGATACCTCACTTGTGTGGGTAGGCCTAGCGCCCGCGACAGGAAATGCCCCAAAGCGCAACGTGGACACAGCCAAATTGGTGAAGGAAAACAGAGGTGTTTTTTGCAAAGTGCCTACCTGTAGATTTTGGCCTGTAGCTCAGCCGCCACCTAGGGAAACCTACCAAACCTGTGCATTTCTGAAAACTAGAGACCTAGGGGAATCCAAGATGGGGTGACTTGTGTGGCTCGGACCAGGTTCTGTTACCCAGAATCCTTTGCAAACCTCCAAATGTGGCTAAAAAAACACATGTTCCTCACATTTCTGTGGCAGAAAGTTCTGGAATCTGAGAGGAGCCACGAATTTCCTTCCACCCAGCGTTCCCCCACGTCTCCCGATAAAAATGATACCTCACTTGTGTGGGTAGGCCTAGCGCCCGTGACAGGAAACGCCCCAAAGCGCAACGTGGACACAGCCAAATTGGTGAAGGAAAACAGAGTTTTTTTTGCAAAGTGCCTACCTGTAGATTTTGGCCTGTAGCTCAGCCGCACCTAGGGAAACCTACCAAACCTGTGCATTTCTGAAAACTAGAGACCTAGGGGAATCCAAGATGGGGTGACTTGTGTGGCTCGGACCAGGTTCTGTTACCCAGAATCCTTTGCAAACCACCAAATGTGGCTAAAAAAACACATGTTCCTCACATTTCTGTGGCAGAAAGTTCTGGAATCTGAGAAGAGCCACGAATTTCCTTCCACCCAGCGTTCCCCCACGTCTCCCGATAAAAATGATACCTCACTTGTGTGGGTAGGCCTAGCGCCCGCGACAGGAAACGCCCCAAAGCGCAACGTGGACACAGCCAAATTGGTGAAGGAAAACAGAGGTGTTTTTTGCAAAGTGCCTACCTGTAGATTTTGGCCTGTAGCTCAGCCGCCACCTAGGGAAACCTACCAAACCTGTGCATTTCTGAAAACTAGAGACCTAGGGGAATCCAAGATGGGGTGACTTGTGTTGCTCGGACCAGGTTCTGTTTCCCAGAATCCTTTGCAAACCTCAAAATTTGGCTAAAAAAACACATGTTCCTCACATTTCTGTGCCAGAAAGATCTGGAAACTGAGAGGAGCCACGAATTTCCTTCCACCCAGCGTTCCCCCACGTCTCCCGATAAAAATGATACCTCACTTGTGTGGGTAGGACTAGCGCCCGCGACAGGAAACGCCCCAAAGCGCAACGTGGACACAGCCAAATTGGTGAAGGAAAACAGAGGTGTTTTTTGCAAAGTGCCTACCTGTAGATTTTGGCCTGTAGCTCAGCCGCCACCTAGGGAAACCTACCAAACCTGTGCATTTCTGAAAACTAGAGACGTAGGGGAATCCAAGATGGGGTGACTTGTGTGGCTCGGACCAGGTTCTGTTACCCAGAATACTTTGCAAACCTCAAAATTTGGCTAAAAATACACATGTTCCTCACATTTCTGTGGCAGAAAGTTCTGGAATCTGAGAGGAGCCACGAATTTCCTTCCACCCAGCGTTCCCTCACGTCTCCCGATAAAAATGATACCTCACTTGTGTGGGTAGGCATAGCGCCCGCAACAGGAAACGCCCCAAAGCGCAACATGGACACAGCCAAATTGGTGAAGGAAAACAGAGGTGTTTTTTGCAAAGTGCCTACCTGTAGATTTTGGCCTGTAGCTCAGCCGCCACCTAGGGAAACCTACCAAACCTGTGCATTTCTGAAAACTAGAGACCTAGGGGAATCCAAGATGGGGTGACTTGTGTGGCTCGGACCAGGTTCTGTTACCCAGAATCCTTTGCAAACCTCAAAATTTGTCTAAAAATACACATGTTCCTCACATTTCTGTGGCAGAAAGTTCTGGAATCTGAGAGGAGCCACGAATTTCCTTCCACCCAGCGTTCCCCCACGTCTCCCGATAAAAATTATACCTCACTTGTGTGGGTAGGCCTAGCGCCCGCGACAGGAAATGCCCCAAAGCGCAACGTGGACACAGCCAAATTGGTGAAGGAAAACAGATGTGTTTTTTGCAAAGTGCCTACCTGTAGATTTTGGCCTGTAGCACAGCCGCCACCTAGGGAAACCTACCAAACCTGTGCATTTCTGAAAACTAGAGACCGACGGGAATCCAAGATGGGGTGACTTGTGTGGCTCGGACCAGGTTCTGTTACCCAGAATCCTTTGCAAACCTCCAAATGTGGCTAAAAAAACACGTTCCTCACATTTCTGTGTCAGAAAGTTCTGGAATCTGAGAGGAGCCACGAATTTCCTTCCACCCAGCGTTCCCCCACGTCTCCTGATAAAAATTATACCTCACTTGTGTGGGTAGGCCTAGCGCCCGCGACAGGAAACGCCCCAAAGCGCAACGTGGACACAGCCAAATTGGTGAAGGAAAACAGAGGTGTTTTTTGCAAAGTGCCTACCTGTAGATTTTGGCCTGTAGCTCAGCCGCCACCTAGGGAAACCTACCAAACCTGTGCATTTCTGAAAACTAGAGACCTAGGGGAATCCAAGATGGGGTGACTTGTGTGGCTCGGACCAGATTCTGTTACCCAGAATCCTTTGCAAACCTCAAAATTTGGCTAAAAAAACACATGTTCCTCACATTTCTGTGGCAGAAAGTTCTGGAATCTGAGAGGAGCCACGAATTTCCTTCCACCCAGCGTTTCCCCACGTCTCCCGATAAAAATGATACCTCACTTGTGTGGGTAGGCCTAGCGCCCGCGACAGGAAATGCCCCAAAGCGCAACGTGGACACAGCCAAATTGGTGAAGGAAAACAGAGGTGTTTTTTGCAAAGTGCCTACCTGTAGATTTTGGCCTGTAGCTCAGCCGCCACCTAGGGAAACCTACCAAACCTGTGCATTTCTGAAAACTAGAGACCTAGGGGAATCCAAGATGGGGTGACTTGTGTGGCTCGGACCAGGTTCTGTTACCCAGAATCCTTTGCAAACCTCCAAATGTGGCTAAAAAAACACATGTTCCTCACATTTCTGTGGCAGAAAGTTCTGGAATCTGAGAGGAGCCACGAATTTCCTTCCACCCAGCGTTCCCCCACGTCTCCCGATAAAAATGATACCTCACTTGTGTGGGTAGGCCTAGCGCCAGTGACAGGAAACGCCCCAAAGCGCAACGTGGACACAGCCAAATTGGTGAAGGAAAACAGAGTTTTTTTTGCAAAGTGCCTACCTGTAGATTTTGGCCTGTAGCTCAGCCGCACCTAGGGAAACCTACCAAACCTGTGCATTTCTGAAAACTAGAGACCTAGGGGAATCCAAGATGGGGTGACTTGTGTGGCTCGGACCAGGTTCTGTTACCCAGAATCCTTTGCAAACCACCAAATGTGGCTAAAAAAACACATGTTCCTCACATTTCTGTGGCAGAAAGTTCTGGAATCTGAGAAGAGCCACGAATTTCCTTCCACCCAGCGTTCCCCCACGTCTCCCGATAAAAATGATACCTCACTTGTGTGGGTAGGCCTAGCGCCCGCGACAGGAAACGCCCCAAAGCGCAACGTGGACACAGCCAAATTGGTGAAGGAAAACAGAGGTGTTTTTTGCAAAGTGCCTACCTGTAGATTTTGGCCTGTAGCTCAGCCGCCACCTAGGGAAACCTACCAAACCTGTGCATTTCTGAAAACTAGAGACCTAGGGGAATCCAAGATGGGGTGACTTGTGTGGCTCGGACCAGGTTCTGTTTCCCAGAATCCTTTGCAAACCTCAAAATTTGGCTAAAAAAACACATGTTCCTCACATTTCTGTGGCAGAAAGTTCTGGAATCTGAGAGGAGCCACGAATTTCCTTCCACCCAGCGTTCCCCCACGTCTCCCGATAAAAATGATACCTCACTTGTGTGGGTAGGACTAGCGCCCGCGACAGGAAACGCCCCAAAGCGCAACGTGGACACAGCCAAATTGGTGAAGGAAAACAGAGGTGTTTTTTGCAAAGTGCCTACCTGTAGATTTTGGCCTGTAGCTCAGCCGCCACCTAGGGAAACCTACCAAACCTGTGCATTTCTGAAAACTAGAGACGTAGGGGAATCCAAGATGGGGTGACTTGTGTGGCTCGGACCAGGTTCTGTTACCCAGAATACTTTGCAAACCTCAAAATTTGGCTAAAAATACACATGTTCCTCACATTTCTGTGGCAGAAAGTTCTGGAATCTGAGAGGAGCCACGAATTTCCTTCCACCCAGCGTTCCCTCACGTCTCCCGATAAAAATGATACCTCACTTGTGTGGGTAGGCATAGCGCCCGCAACAGGAAACGCCCCAAAGCGCAACATGGACACAGCCAAATTGGTGAAGGAAAACAGAGGTGTTTTTTGCAAAGTGCCTACCTGTAGATTTTGGCCTGTAGCTCAGCCGCCACCTAGGGAAACCTACCAAACCTGTGCATTTCTGAAAACTAGAGACCTAGGGGAATCCAAGATGGGGTGACTTGTGTGGCTCGGACCAGGTTCTGTTACCCAGAATCCTTTGCAAACCTCAAAATTTGGCTAAAAATACACATGTTCCTCACATTTCTGTGGCAGAAAGTTCTGGAATCTGAGAGGAGCCACGAATTTCCTTTCACCCAGCGTTCCCCCATGTCTCCCGATAAAAATGATACCTCACTTGTGTGGGTAGGCCTAGCGCCCGCGACAGGAAACGCCCCAAAGCGCAACGTGGACACAGCCAAATAGGTGAAGGAAAACAGAGGTGTTTTTTGCAAAGTGCCTACCTGTAGATTTTGGCCTGTAGCTCAGCCGCCACCTAGGGAAACCTACCAAACCTGTGCATTTCTGAAAACTAGAGACCTAGGGGAATCCAAGATGGGGTGACTTGTGTGGCTCGGACCAGGTTCTGTTACCCAGAATCCTTTGCAAACCTCAAAATTTGGCTAAAAAAACACATGTTCCTCACATTTCTGTGGCAGAAAGTTCTGGAATCTGAGAGGAGCCACGAATTTCCTTCCACCCAGCGTTCCCCCACGTCTCCCGATAAAAATGATACCTCACTTGTGTGGGTAGGCCTAGCGCCCGCGACAGGAAATGCCCCAAAGCGCAACGTGGACACAGCCAAATTGGTGAAGGAAAACAGATGTGTTTTTTGCAAAGTGCCTACCTGTAGATTTTGGCCTGTAGCACAGCCGCCACCTAGGGAAACCTACCAAACCTGTGCATTTCTGAAAACTAGAGACCTAGGGGAATCCAAGATGGGGTGACTTGTGTGGCTCGGACCAGGTTCTGTTACCCAGAATCCTTTGCAAACCTCCAAATGTGGCTAAAAAAACACATGTTCCTCACATTTCTGTGGCAGAAACTTCTGGAATCTGAGAGGAGCCACGAATTTCCTTCCACCCAGCGTTCCCCCACGTCTCCCGATAAAAATGATACCTCACTTGTGTGGGTAGGCCTAGCGCCCGCGATAGGAAACGCCCCAAAGCGCAACGTGGACACAGCCAAATTGGTGAAGGAAAACAGAGGTGTTTTTTGCAAAGTGCCTACCTGTAGATTTTGGCCTGTAGCTCAGCCGCCACCTAGGGAAACCTACCAAACCTGTGCATTTCTGAAAACTAGAGACCTAGGGGAATCCAAGATGGGGTGACTTGTGTGGCTCGGACCAGGTTCTGTTACCCAGAATCCTTTGCAAACCCCAAAATTTGGCTAAAAAAACACATGTTCCTCACATTTCTGTGGCAGAAAGTTCTGGAATCTGAGAGGAGCCACGAATTTCCTTCCACCCAGCGTTCCCCCACGTCTCCCGATAAAAATGATACCTCACTTGTGTGGGTAGGCCTAGTGCCCGCGACAGGAAACGCCCCAAAGCACAACGTGGACACAGCCAAATTGGTGAAGGAAAACAGAGGTGTTTTTTGCAAAGTGCCTACCTGTAGATTTTGGCCTGTAGCTCAGCCGCCACCTAGGGAAACCTACCAAACCTGTGCATTTCTGAAAACTAGAGACCTAGGGGAATCCAAGATGGGGTGACTTGTGTGGCTCAGACCAGGTTCTGTTTCCCAGAATCCTTTGCAAACCTCCAAATGTGGCTAAAAAAACACATGTTCCTCACATTTCTGTGGCAGAAAGTTCTGGAATCTGAGAGGAGCCACGAATTTCCTTCCACCCAGCGTTCCCCCACGTCTCCCGATAAAAATGATACCTCACTTGTGTGGGTAGGACTAGCGCCCGCGACAGGAAACGCCCCAAAGCGCAACGTGGACACAGCCAAATTGGTGAAGGAAAACAGAGGTGTTTTTTGCAAAGTGTCTACCTGTAGATTTTGGCCTGTAGCTCAGCCGCCACCTAGGGAAACCTACCAAACCTGTGCATTTCTGAAAACTAGAGACCTAGGGGAATCCAAGATGGGGTGACTTGTGTGGCTCGGACCAGGTTCTGTTACCCAGAATCCTTTGCAAACCTCAAAATTTGGCTAAAAATACACATGTTCCTCACATTTCTGTGGCAGAAAGTTCTGGAATCTGAGAGGAGCCACGAATTTCCTTCCACCCAGCGTTCCCCCACGTCTCCCGATAAAAATGATACCTCACTTGTGTGGGTAGGACTAGCGCCCGCGACAGGAAACGCCCCAAAGCGCAACGTGGACACAGCCAAATTGGTGAAGGAAAACAGAGGTGTTTTTTGCAAAGTGTCTACCTGTAGATTTTGGCCTGTAGCTCAGCCGCCACCTAGGGAAACCTACCAAACCTGTGCATTTCTGAAAACTAGAGACCTAGGGGAATCCAAGATGGGGTGACTTGTGTGGCTCGGACCAGGTTCTGTTACCCAGAATACTTTGCAAACCTCAAAATTTGGCTAAAAATACACATGTTCCTCACATTTCTGTGGCAGAAAGTTCTGGAATCTGAGAGGAGCCACGAATTTCCTTCCACCCAGCGTTCCCTCACGTCTCCCAATAAAAATGATACCTCACTTGTGTGGGTAGGCATAGCGCCCGCAACAGGAAACGCCCCAAAGCGCAACATGGACACAGCCAAATTGGTGAAGGAAAACAGAGGTGTTTTTTGCAAAGTGCCTACCTGTAGATTTTGGCCTGTAGCTCAGCCGCCACCTAGGGAAACCTACCAAACCTGTGCATTTCTGAAAACTAGAGACCTAGGGGAATCCAAGATGGGGTGACTTGTGTGGCTCGGACCAGGTTCTGTTACCCAGAATCCTTTGCAAACCTCAAAATTTGGCTAAAAATACACATGTTCCTCACATTTCTGTGGCAGAAAGTTCTGGAATCTGAGAGGAGCCACGAATTTCCTTTCACCCAGCGTTCCCCCACGTCTCCCGATAAAAATGATACCTCACTTGTGTGGGTAGGTCTAGCGCCCGCGACAGGAAACGCCCCAAAGCGCAACGTGGACACAGCCAAATTGGTGAAGGAAAACAGAGGTGTTTTTTGCAAAGTGTCTACCTGTAGATTTTGGCCTGTAGCACAGCCGCCACCTAGGGAAACCTACCAAACCTGTGCATTTCTGAAAACTAGAGACCTAGGGGAATCCAAGATGGGGTGACTTGTGTGGCTCGGACCAGGTTCTGTTACCCAGAATCCTTTGCAAACCTCCAAATGTGGCTAAAAAAACACATGTTCCTCACATTTCTGTGGCAGAAACTTCTGGAATCTGAGAGGAGCCACGAATTTCCTTCCACCCAGCGTTCCCCACGTCTCCCGATAAAAATGATACCTCACTTGTGTGGGTAGGCCTAGCGCCCGCGATAGGAAACGCCCCAAAGCGCAACGTGGACACAGCCAAATTGGTGAAGGAAAACAGAGGTGTTTTTTGCAAAGTGCCTACCTGTAGATTTTGGCCTGTAGCTCAGCCGCCACCTAGGGAAACCTACCAAACCTGTGCATTTCTGAAAACTAGAGACCTAGGGGAATCCAAGATGGGGTGACTTGTGTGGCTCGGACCAGGTTCTGTTACCCAGAATCCTTTGCAAACCTCAAAATTTGGCTAAAAAAACACATGTTCCTCACATTTCTGTGGCAGAAAGTTCTGGAATCTGAGAGGAGCCACGAATTTCCTTCCACCCAGCGTTCCCCCATGTCTCCCGATAAAAATGATACCTCACTTGTGTGGGTAGGCCTAGTGCCCGCGACAGGAAACGCCCCAAAGCACAACGTGGACTCAGCCAAATTGGTGAAGGAAAACAGAGGTGTTTTTTGCAAAGTGCCTACCTGTAGATTTTGGCCTGTAGCTCAGCCACCACCCAGGGAAACCTACCAAACCTGTGCATTTCTGAAAACTAGAGACCTAGGGGAATCCAAGATGGGGTGACTTGTGTGGCTCGGACCAGGTTCTGTTACCCAGAATCCTTTGCAAACCTCAAAATTTGGCTAAAAATACACATGTTCCTCACATTTCTGTGGCAGAAAGTTCTGGAATCTGAGAGGAGCCACGAATTTCCTTCCACCCAGCGTTCCCTCACGTCTCCCGATAAAAATGATACCTCACTTGTGTGGGTAGGCCTAGCGCCCGCAACAGGAAACGCCCCAAAGCGCAACGTGGACACAGCCAAATTGGTGAAGGAAAACAGAGGTGTTTTTTGCAAAGTGCCTACCTGTAGATTTTGGCCTGTAGCTCAGCCGCCACCTAGGGAAACCTACCAAACCTGTGCATTTCTGAAAACTAGAGACCTAGGGGAATCCAAGATGGGGTGACTTGTGTGGCTCGGACCAGGTTCTGTTACCCAGAATCCTTTGCAACCCTCAAAATTTGGCTAAAAATACACATGTTCCTCACATTTCTGTGGCAGAAAGTTCTGGAATCTGAGAGGAGCCATGAATTTCCTTCCACCCAGCGTTCCCCCACGTCTCTCGATAAAAATGATACCTCACTTGTGTGGGTAGGCCTAGCGCCCGCGACAGGAAACGCCCCAAAGCGCAACGTGGACACAGCCAAATTGGTGAAGGAAAACAGATGTGTTTTTTGCAAAGTGCCTACCTGTAGATTTTGGCCTGTAGCACAGCCGCCACCTAGGGAAACCTACCAAACCTGTGCATTTCTGAAAACTAGAGACCAAGGGGAATCCAAGATGGGGTGACTTGTGTGGCTCGGACCAGGTTCTGTTTCCCAGAATCCTTTGCAAACCTCCAAATGTGGCTAAAAAAACACATGTTCCTCACATTTCTGTGGCAGAAAGTTCTGGAATCTGAGAGGAGCCACGAATTTCCTTCCACCCAGCGTTCCCCCCCGTCTCCCGATAAAAATGATACCTCACTTGTGTGGGTAGGACTAGCGCCCGCGACAGGAAACGCCCCAAAGCGCAACGTGGACACAGCCAAATTGGTGAAGGAAAACAGAGGTGTTTTTTGTAAAGTGCCTACCTGTAGATTTTGGCCTGTAGCTCAGCCGCCACCTAGGGAAACCTACCAAACCTGTGCATTTCTGAAAACTAGAGACCTAGGGGAATCCAAGATGGGGTGACTTGTGTGGCTCGGACCAGGTTCTGTTACCCAGAATACTTTGCAAACCTCAAAATTTGGCTAAAAATACACATGTTCCTCACATTTCTGTGGCAGAAAGTTCTGGAATCTGAGAGGAGCCACGAATTTCCTTCCACCCAGCGTTCCCTCACGTCTCCCGATAAAAATGATACCTCACTTGTGTGGGTAGGCATAGCGCCCGCAACAGGAAACGCCCCAAAGCGCAACATGGACACAGCCAAATTGGTGAAGGAAAACAGAGGTGTTTTTTGCAAAGTGCCTACCTGTAGATTTTGGCCTGTAGCTCAGCCGCCACCTAGGGAAACCTACCAAACCTGTGCATTTCTGAAAACTAGAGACCTAGGGGAATCCAAGATGGGGTGACTTGTGTGGCTCGGACCAGGTTCTGTTACCCAGAATCCTTTGCAAACCTCCAAATGTGGCTAAAAAAACACATGTTCCTCACATTTCTGTGGCAGAAACTTCTGGAATCTGAGAGGAGCCACGAATTTCCTTCCACCCAGCGTTCCCCCACGTCTCCCGATAAAAATGATACCTCACTTGTGTGGGTAGGCCTAGCGCCCGCGATAGGAAACGCCCCAAAGCGCAACGTAGACACAGCCAAATTGGTGAAGGAAAACAGAGGTGTTTTTTGCAAAGTGCCTACCTGTAGATTTTGGCCTGTAGCTCAGCCGCCACCTAGGGAAACCTACCAAACCTGTGCATTTCTGAAAACTAGAGACCTAGGGGAATCCAAGATGGGGTGACTTGTGTGGCTCGGACCAGGTTCTGTTACCCAGAATCCTTTGCAAACCTCAAAATTTGGCTAAAAAAAACACATGTTCCTCACATTTCTGTGGCAGAAAGTTCTGGAATCTGAGAGGAGCGACGAATTTCCTTCCACCCAGCGTTCCCCCACGTCTCCCGATAAAAATGATACCTCACTTGTGTGGGTAGGCCTAGTGCCCGCAACAGGAAACGCCCCAAAGCGCAACATGGACACAGCCAAATTGGTGAAGGAAAACAGAGGTGTTTTTTGCAAAGTGCCTACCTGTAGATTTTGGCCTGTAGCTCAGCCGCCACCTAGGGAAACCTACCAAACCTGTGCATTTCTGAAAACTAGAGACCTAGGGGAATCCAAGATGGGGTGACTTGTGTGGCTCGGACCAGGTTCTGTTACCCAGAATCCTTTGCAAACCTCAAAATTTGGCTAAAAATACACATGTTCCTCACATTTCTGTGGCAGAAAGTTCTGGAATCTGAGAGGAGCCACGAATTTCCTTTCACCCAGCGTTCCCCCATGTCTCCCGATAAAAATGATACCTCACTTGTGTGGGTAGGCCTAGCGCCCGCGACAGGAAACGCCCCAAAGCGCAACGTGGACACAGCCAAATAGGTGAAGGAAAACAGAGGTGTTTTTTGCACAGTGCCTACCTGTAGATTTTGGCCTGTAGCTCAGCCCCCACCTAGGGAAACCTACCAAACCTGTGCACTTCTGAAAACTAGAGACCTAGGGGAATCCAAGATGGGGTGACTTGTGTGGCTCGGACCAGGTTCTGTTACCCAGAATCCTTTGCAAACCTCAAAATTAGGCTAAAAATACACATGTTCCTCACATTTCTGTGGCAGAAAGTTCTGGAATCTGAGAGGAGCCACGAATTTCCTTCCACCCAGCGTTCCCCCACGTCTCCCGATAAAAATGATACCTCACTTGTGTGGGTAGGCCTAGCGCCCGCGACAGGAAACGCCCCAAAGCGCAACGTGGACACAGCCAAATTGGTGAAGGAAAACAGAGGTGTTTTTTGCAAAGTGCCTACCTGTAGATTTTGGCCTGTAGCTCAGCCGCCACCTAGGGAAACCTACCAAACCTGTGCATTTATAAAAACAAGAGACCTAGGGGAATCCAAGATGGGGTGACTTGTGTGGCTCGGACCAGGTTCTGTTACCCAGAATCCTTTGCAAACCTCAAAATTTGGCTAAAAAAACACATGTTCCTCACATTTCTGTGGCAGAAAGTTCTGGAATCTGAGAGGAGCCACGAATTTCCTTCCACCCAGCGTTCCCCCACGTCTCCCGATAAAAATGATACCTCACTTGTGTGGGTAGGCCTAGCGCCCGCGACAGGAAATGCCCCAAAGCGCAACGTGGACACAGCCAAATTGGTGAAGGAAAACAGATGTGTTTTTTGCAAAGTGCCTACCTGTAGATTTTGGCCTGTAGAACAGCCGCCACCTAGGGAAACCTACCAAACCTGTGCATTTCTGAAAACTAGAGACCTAGGGGAATCCAAGATGGGGTGACTTGTGTGGCTCGGACCAGGTTCTGTTACCCAGAATCCTTTGCAAACCTCCAAATGTGGCTAAAAAAACACATGTTCCTCACATTTCTGTGGCAGAAACTTCTGGAATCTGAGAGGAGCCACGAATTTCCTTCCACCCAGCGTTCCCCCACGTCTCCCGATAAAAATGATACCTCACTTGTGTGGGTAGGCCTAGCGCCCGCGATAGGAAACGCCCCAAAGCGCAACGTGGACACAGCCAAATTGGTGAAGGAAAACAGAGGTGTTTTTTGCAAAGTGCCTACCTGTAGATTTTGGCCTGTAGCTCAGCCGCCACCTAGGGAAACCTACCAAACCTGTGCATTTCTGAAAACTAGAGACGTAGGGGAATCCAAGATGGGGTGACTTGTGTGGCTCGGACCAGGTTCTGTTACCCAGAATCCTTTGCAAACCTCAAAATTTGGCTAAAAAAAACACATGTTCCTCACATTTCTGTGGCAGAAAGTTCTGGAATCTGAGAGGAGCCACGAATTTCCTTCCACCCAGCGTTCCCCCACGTCTCCCGATAAAAATGATACCTCACTTGTGTGGGTAGGCCTAGTGCCCGCGACAGGAAACGCCCCAAAGCACAACGTGGACACAGCCAAATTGTTGAAGGAAAACAGAGGTGTTTTTTGCAAAGTGCCTACCTGTAGATTTTGGCCTGTAGCTCAGCCGCCACCCAGGGAAACCTACCAAACCTGTGCATTTCTGAAAACTAGAGACCTAGGGGAATCCAAGATGGGGTGACTTGTGTGGCTCGGACCAGGTTCTGTTACCCAGAATCCTTTGCAAACCTCAAAATTTGGCTAAAAATACACATGTTCCTCACATTTCTGTGGCAGAAAGTTCTGGAATCTGAGAGGAGCCACGAATTTCCTTCCACCCAGCGTTCCCTCACGTCTCCCGATAAAAATGATACCTCACTTGTGTGGGTAGGCCTAGCGCCCGCAACAGGAAACGCCCCAAAGCGCAACGTGGACACAGCCAAATTGGTGAAGGAAAACAGAGGTGTTTTTTGCAAAGTGCCTACCTGTAGATTTTGGCCTGTAGCTCAGCCGCCACCTAGGGAAACCTACCAAACCTGTGCATTTCTGAAAACTAGAGACCTAGGGGAATCCAAGATGGGGTGACTTGTGTGGCTCGGACCAGGTTCTGTTACCCAGAATCCTTTGCAAACCTCAAAATTTGGCTAAAAATACACATGTTCCTCACATTTCTGTGGCAGAAAGTTCTGGAATCTGAGAGGAGCCACGAATTTCCTTCCACCCAGCGTTCCCCCACGTCTCTCGATAAAAATGATACCTCACTTGTGTGGGTAGGCCTAGCGCCCGCGACAGGAAACGCCCCAAAGCGCAACGTGGACACAGCCAAATTGGTGAAGGAAAACAGAGGTGTTTTTTGCAAAGTGCCTACCTGTAGATTTTGGCCTGTAGCTCAGCCACCACCTAGGGAAACCTACCACACCTGTGCATTTCTGAAAACTACAGACCTAGGGGAATCCAAGATGGGGTGACTTGTGTGGCTCGGACCAGGTTCTGTTACCCAGAATCCTTTGCAACCCTCAAAATTTGGCTAAAAATACACATGTTCCTCACATTTCTGTGGCAGAAAGTTCTGGAATCTGAGAGGAGCCACGAATTTCCTTCCACCCAGCGTTCCCCCACGTCTCTCGATAAAAATGATACCTCACTTGTGTGGGTAGGCCTAGCGCCCGCGACAGGAAACGCCCCAAAGCGCAACGTGGACACAGCCAAATTGGTGAAGGAAAACAGAGGTGTTTTTTGCAAAGTGCCTACCTGTAGATTTTGGCCTGTAGCTCAGCCACCACCTAGGGAAACCTACCACACCTGTGCATTTCTGAAAACTACAGACCTAGGGGAATCCAAGATGGGGTGACTTGTGTGGCTCGGACCAGGTTCTGTTACCCAGAATCCTTTGCAAACCTCAAAATTTGGATAAAAATACACATGTTCCTCACATTTCTGTGGCAGAAAGTTCTGGAATCTGAGAGGAGCCACGAATTTCCTTCCACCCAGCGTTCCCCCACGTCTCTCGATAAAAATGATACCTCACTTGTGTGGGTAGGCCTAGCGCCCGCGACAGGAAACGCCCCGAAGCGCAACGTGGACACAGCCAAATTGGTGAAGGAAAACAGATGTGTTTTTTGCAAAGTGCCTACCTGTAGATTTTGGCCTGTAGCACAGCCGCCACCTAGAGAAACCTACCAAACCTGTGCATTTCTGAAAACTAGAGACCTAGGGGAATCCAAGATGGGGTGACTTGTGTGGCTCGGACCAGGTTCTGTTTCCCAGAATCCTTTGCAAACCTCCAAATGTGGCTAAAAAAACACATGTTCCTCACATTTCTGTGGCAGAAAGTTCTGGAATCTGAGAGGAGCCACGAATTTCCTTCCACCCAGCGTTCCCCCACGTCTCCCGATAAAAATGATACCTCACTTGTGTGGGTTGGACTAGCGCCCGCGACAGGAAATGCCCCAAAGCGCAACGTGGACACAGCCAAATTGGTGAAGGAAAACAGAGGTGTTTTTTGCAAAGTGCCTACCTGTAGATTTTGGCCTGTAGCTCAGCCGCCACCTAGGGAAACCTACCAAACCTGTGCATTTCTGAAAACTAGAGACCTAGGGGAATCCAAGATGGGGTGACTTGTGAGGCTCGGACCAGGTTCTGTTTCCCAGAATCCTTTGCAAACCTCCAAATGTGGCTAAAAAAACACATGTTCCTCACATTTCTGTGGCAGAAAGTTCTGGAATATGAGAGGAGCCACGAATTTCCTTCCACCCAGCGTTCCCCCCCGTCTCCCGATAAAAATGATACCTCACTTGTGTGGGTAGGACTAGCGCCCGCGACAGGAAACGCCCCAAAGCGCAACGTGGACACAGCCAAATTGGTGAAGGAAAACAGAGGTGTTTTTTGCAAAGTGCCTACCTGTAGATTTTGCCCTGTAGCTCAGCCGCCACCTAGGGAAACCTACCAAACCTGTGCATTTCTGAAAACTAGAGACCTAGGGGAATCCAAGATGGGGTGACTTGTGTGGCTCGGACCAGGTTCTGTTACCCAGAATCCTTTGCAAACCTCAAAATTTGGCTAAAAAAAACACATGTTCCTCACATTTCTGTGGCAGAAAGTTCTGGAATCTGAGAGGAGCCACGAATTTCCTTCCACCCAGCGTTCCCCCACGTCTCCCGATAAAAATGATACCTCACTTGTGTGGGTAGGCCTAGTGCCCGCGACAGGAAACGCCCCAAAGCACAACGTGGACACAGCCAAATTGGTGAAGGAAAACAGAGGTGTTTTTTGCAAAGTGCCTACCTGTAGATTTTGGCCTGTAGCTCAGCCACCACCTAGGGAAACCTACCAAACCTGTGCATTTCTGAAAACTAGAGACCTAGGGGAATCCAAGATGGGGTGACTTGTGTGGCTCGGACCAGGTTCTGTTACCCAGAATCCTTTGCAAACCTCAAAATTTGGCTAAAAATACACATGTTCCTCACATTTCTGTGGCAGAAAGTTCTGGAATCTGAGAGGAGCCACGAATTTCCTTTCACCCAGCGTTCCCCCCTGTCTCCCGATAAAAATGATACCTCACTTGTGTGGGTAGGCCTAGCGTCCGCGACAGGAAACGCCCCAAAGCGCAACGTGGACACAGCCAAATAGGTGAAGGAAAACAGAGGTGTTTTTTGCAAAGTGCCTACCTGTAGATTTTGGCCTGTAGCTCAGCCGCCACCTAGGGAAACCTACCAAACCTGTGCATTTCTGAAAACTAGAGACCTAGGGGAATCCAAGATGGGGTGACTTGTGTGGCTCGGACCAGGTTCTGTTACCCAGAATCCTTTGCAAACCTCAAAATTTGGCTAAAAATACACATGTTCCTCACATTTCTGTGGCACAAAGTTCTGGAATCTGAGAGGAGCCACGAATTTCCTTCCACCCAGCGTTCCCCCACGTCTCCCGATAAAAATGATACCTCACTTGTGTGGGTAGGCCTAGCGCCCGCGACAGGAAACGCCCCAAAGCGCAACGTGGACACAGCCAAATTGGTGAAGGAAAACAGAGGTGTTTTTTGCAAAGTGCCTACCTGTAGATTTTGGCCTGTAGCTCAGCCGCCACCTAGGGAAACCTACCAAACCTGTGCATTTATAAAAACAAGAGACCTAGGGGAATCCAAGATGGGGTGACTTGTGTTGCTCGGACCAGGTTCTGTTACCCAGAATCCTTTGCAAACCTCAAAATTTGGCTAAAAAAACACATGTTCCTCACATTTCTGTGGCAGAAAGTTCTGGAATCTGAGAGGAGCCACGAATTTCCTTCCACCCAGCGTTCCCCCACGTCTCCCGATAAAAATGATACCTCACTTGTGTGGGTAGGCCTAGCGCCCGCGACAGGAAATGCCCCAAAGCGCAACGTGGACACAGCCAAATTGGTGAAGGAAAACAGATGTGTTTTTTGCAAAGTGCCTACCTGTAGATTTTGGCCTGTAGCACAGCCGCCACCTAGGGAAACCTACCAAACCTGTGCATTTCTGAAAACTAGAGACCTAGGGGAATCCAAGATGGGGTGACTTGTGTGGCTCGGACCAGGTTCTGTTACCCAGAATCCTTTGCAAACCTCCAAATGTGGCTAAAAAAACACATGTTCCTCACATTTCTGTGGCAGAAACTTCTGGAATCTGAGAGGAGCCACGAATTTCCTTCCACCCAGCGTTCCCCCACGTCTCCCGATAAAAATGATACCTCACTTGTGTGGGTAGGCCTAGCGCCCGCGATAGGAAACGCCCCAAAGCGCAACGTGGACACAGCCAAATTGGTGAAGGAAAACAGAGGTGTTTTTTGCAAAGTGCCTACCTGTAGATTTTGGCCTGTAGCTCAGCCGCCACCTAGGGAAACCTACCAAACCTGTGCATTTCTGAAAACTAGAGACCTAGGGGAATCCAAGATGGGGTGACTTGTGTGGCTCGGACCAGGTTCTGTTACCCAGAATCCTTTGCAAACCTCAAAATTTGGCTAAAAAAAACACATGTTCCTCACATTTCTGTGGCAGAAAGTTCTGGAATCTGAGAGGAGCCACGAATTTCCTTCCACCCAGCGTTCCCCCACGTCTCCCGATAAAAATGATACCTCACTTGTGTGGGTAGGCCTAGTGCCCGCGACAGGAAACGCCCCAAAGCACAACGTGGACACAGCCAAATTGGTGAAGGAAAACAGAGGTGTTTTTTGCAAAGTGCCTACCTGTAGATTTTGGCCTGTAGCTCAGCCACCACCCAGGGAAACCTACCAAACCTGTGCATTTCTGAAAACTAGAGACCTAGGGGAATCCAAGATGGGGTGACTTGTGTGGCTCGGACCAGGTTCTGTTACCCAGAATCCTTTGCAAACCTCAAAATTTGGCTAAAAATACACATGTTCCTCACATTTCTGTGGCAGAAAGTTCTGGAATCTGAGAGGAGCCACGAATTTCCTTCCACCCAGCGTTCCCTCACGTCTCCCGATAAAAATGATACCTCACTTGTGTGGGTAGGCCTAGCGCCCGCAACAGGAAACGCCACAAAGCGCAACGTGGACACAGCCAAATTGGTGAAGGAAAACAGAGGTGTTTTTTGCAAAGTGCCTACCTGTAGATTTTGGCCTGTAGCTCAGCCGCCACCTAGGGAAACCTACCAAACCTGTGCATTTCTGAAAACTAGAGACCTAGGGGAATCCAAGATGGGGTGACTTGTGTGGCTCGGACCAGGTTCTGTTACCCAGAATCCTTTGCAAACCTCAAAATTTGGCTAAAAATACACATGTTCCTCACATTTCTGTGGCAGAAAGTTCTGGAATCTGAGAGGAGCCACGAATTTCCTTCCACCCAGCGTTCCCCCACGTCTCCCGATAAAAATGATACCTCACTTGTGTGGGTAGGCCTAGCGCCCGCGACAGGAAACAACCCAAAGCGCAACGTGGACACAGCCAAATTGGTGAAGGAAAACAGAGGTGTTTTTTGCAAAGTGCCTACCTGTAGATTTTGGCCTGTAGCTCAGCCGCCACCTAGGGAAACCTACCACACCTGTGCATTTCTGAAAACTAGAGACCTAGGGGAATCCAAGATGGGGTGACTTGTGTGGCTCGGACCAGGTTCTGTTACCCAGAATCCTTTGCAACCCTCAAAATTTGGCTAAAAATACACATGTTCCTCACATTTCTGTGGCAGAAAGTTCTGGAATCTGAGAGGAGCCACGAATTTCCTTCCACCCAGCGTTCCCCCACGTCTCTCGATAAAAATGATACCTCACTTGTGTGGGTAGGCCAAGCGCCCGCGACAGGAAACGCCCCAAAGCGCAACGTGGACACAGCCAAATTGGTGATGGAAAACAGAGGTGTTTTTTGCAAAGTGCCTACCTGTAGATTTTGGCCTGTAGCTCAGCCACCACCTAGGGAAACCTACCAATCCTGTGCATTTCTGAAAACTACAGACCTAGGGGAATCCAAGATGGGGTGACTTGTGTGGCTCGGACCAGGTTCTGTTACCCAGAATCCTTTGCAACCCTCAAAATTTGGCTAAAAATACACATGTTCCTCACATTTCTGTGGCAGAAAGTTCTGGAATCTGAGAGGAGCCACGAATTTCCTTCCACCCAGCGTTCCCCCACGTCTCTCGATAAAAATGATACCTCACTTGTGTGGGTAGGCCTAGCGCCCGCGACAGGAAACGCCCCAAAGCGCAACGTGGACACAGCCAAATTGGTGAAGGAAAACAGAGGTGTTTTTTGCAAAGTGCCTACCTGTAGATTTTGGCCTGTAGCTCAGCCACCACCTAGGGAAACCTACCACACCTGTGCATTTCTGAAAACTACAGACCTAGGGGAATCCAAGATGGGGTGACTTGTGTGGCTCGGACCAGGTTCTGTTACACAGAATCCTTTGCAAACCTCAAAATTTGGCTAAAAATACACATGTTCCTCACATTTCTGTGGCAGAAAGTTCTGGAATCTGAGAGGAGCCACGAATTTCCTTCCACCCAGCGTTCCCCCACGTCTCCCGATAAAAATGATACCTCACTTGTGTGTGTAGGCCTAGTGCCCGCGACAGGAAACGCCCCAAAGCACAACGTGGACACAGCCAAATTGGTGAAGGAAAACAGAGGTGTTTTTTGCAAAGTGCCTACCTGTAGATTTTGGCCTGTAGCTCAGCCACCACCTAGGGAAACCTACCAAACCTGTGCATTTCTGAAAACTAGAGACCTAGGGGAATCCAAGATGGGGTGACTTGTGTGGCTCGGACTAGGTTCTGTTACCCAGAATCCTTTGCAAACCTCAAAATTTGGCTAAAAATACACATGTTCCTCACATTTCTGTGGCAGAAAGTTCTGGAATCTGAGAGGAGCCACGAATTTCCTTTCACCCAGCGTTCCCCCCTGTCTCCCGATAAAAATGATACCTCACTTGTGTGGGTAGGCCTAGCGCCCGCGACAGGAAACGCCCCAAAGCGCAACGTGGACACAGCCAAATAGGTGAAGGAAAACAGAGGTGTTTTTTGCAAAGTGCCTACCTGTAGATTTTGGCCCGTAGCTCAGCCGCCACCTAGGGAAACCTACCAAACCTGTGCATTTCTGAAAACTAGAGACCTAGGGGAATCCAAGATGGGGTGACTTGTGTGGCTCGGACCAGGTTCTGTTACCCAGAATCCTTTGCAAACCTCAAAATTTGGCTAAAAATACACATGTTCCTCACATTTCTGTGGCACAAAGTTCTGGAATCTGAGAGGAGCCACGAATTTCCTTCCACCCAGCGTTCCCCCACGTCTCCCGATAAAAATGATACCTCACTTGTGTGGGTAGGCCTAGCGCCCGCGACAGGAAACGCCCCAAAGCGCAACGTGGACACAGCCAAATTGGTGAAGGAAAACAGAGGTGTTTTTTGCAAAGTGCCTACCTGTAGATTTTGGCCTGTAGCTCAGCCGCCACCTAGGGAAACCTACCAAACCTGTGCATTTATAAAAACAAGAGACCTAGGGGAATCCAAGATGGGGTGACTTGTGTGGCTCGGACCAGGTTCTGTTACCCAGAATCCTTTGCAAACCTCAAAATTTGGCTAAAAAAACACATGTTCCTCACATTTCTGTGGCAGAAAGTTCTGGAATCTGAGAGGAGCCACGAATTTCCTTCCACCCAGCGTTCCCCCACGTCTCCCGATAAAAATGATACCTCACTTGTGTGGGTAGGCCTAGCGCCCGCGACAGGAAATGCCCCAAAGCGCAACGTGGACACAGCCAAATTGGTGAAGGAAAACAGATGTGTTTTTTGCAAAGTGCCTACCTGTAGATTTTGGCCTGTAGCACAGCCGCCACCTAGGGAAACCTACCAAACCTGTGCATTTCTGAAAACTAGAGACCTAGGGGAATCCAAGATGGGGTGACTTGTGTGGCTCGGACCAGGTTCTGTTACCCAGAATCCTTTGCAAACCTCCAAATGTGGCTAAAAAAACACATGTTCCTCACATTTCTGTGGCAGAAACTTCTGGAATCTGAGAGGAGCCACGAATTTCCTTCCACCCAGCGTTCCCCCACGTCTCCCGATAAAAATGATACCTCACTTGTGTGGGTAGGCCTAGCGCCCGCGATAGGAAACGCCCCAAAGCGCAACGTGGACACAGCCAAATTGGTGAAGGAAAACAGAGGTGTTTTTTGCAAAGTGCCTACCTGTAGATTTTGGCCTGTAGCTCAGCCGCCACCTAGGGAAACCTACCAAACCTGTGCATTTCTGAAAACTAGAGACCTAGGGGAATCCAAGATGGGGTGACTTGTGTGGCTCGGACCAGGTTCTGTTACCCAGAATCCTTTGCAAACCTCAAAATTTGGCTAAAAAAAACACATGTTCCTCACATTTCTGTGGCAGAAAGTTCTGGAATCTGAGAGGAGCCACGAATTTCCTTCCACCCAGCGTTCCCCCACGTCTCCCGATAATAATGATACCTCACTTGTGTGGGTAGGCCTAGTGCCCGCGACAGGAAACGCCCCAAAGCACAACGTGGACACAGCCAAATTGGTGAAGGAAAACAGAGGTGTTTTTTGCAAAGTGCCTACCTGTAGATTTTGGCCTGTAGCTCAGCCACCACCCAGGGAAACCTACCAAACCTGTGCATTTCTGAAAACTAGAGACCTAGGGGAATCCAAGATGGGGTGACTTGTGTGGCTCGGACCAGGTTCTGTTACCCAGAATCCTTTGCAAACCTCAAAATTTGGCTAAAAATACACATGTTCCTCACATTTCTGTGGCAGAAAGTTCTGGAATCTGAGAGGAGCCACGAATTTCCTTCCACCCAGCGTTCCCTCACGTCTCCCGATAAAAATGATACCTCACTTGTGTGGGTAGGCCTAGCGCCCGCAACAGGAAACGCCCCAAAGCGCAACGTGGACACAGCCAAATTGGTGAAGGAAAACAGAGGTGTTTTTTGCAAAGTGCCTACCTGTAGATTTTGGCCTGTAGCTCAGCCGCCACCTAGGGAAACCTACCAAACCTGTGCATTTCTGAAAACTAGAGACCTAGGGGAATCCAAGATGGGGTGACTTGTGTGGCTCGGACCAGGTTCTGTTACCCAGAATCCTTTGCAAACCTCAAAATTTGGCTAAAAATACACATGTTCCTCACATTTCTGTGGCAGAAAGTTCTGGAATCTGAGAGGAGCCACGAATTTCCTTCCACCCAGCGTTCCCCCACGTCTCCCGATAAAAATGATACCTCACTTGTGTGGGTAGGCCTAGCGCCCGCGACAGGAAACAACCCAAAGCGCAACGTGGACACAGCCAAATTGGTGAAGGAAAACAGAGGTGTTTTTTGCAAAGTGCCTACCTGTAGATTTTGGCCTGTAGCTCAGCCGCCACCTAGGGAAACCTACCACACCTGTGCATTTCTGAAAACTAGAGACCTAGGGGAATCCAAGATGGGGTGACTTGTGTGGCTCGGACCAGGTTCTGTTACCCAGAATCCTTTGCAACCCTCAAAATTTGGCTAAAAATACACATGTTCCTCACATTTCTGTGGCAGAAAGTTCTGGAATCTGAGAGGAGCCACGAATTTCCTTCCACCCAGCGTTCCCCCACGTCTCTCGATAAAAATGATACCTCACTTGTGTGGGTAGGCCAAGCGCCCGCGACAGGAAACGCCCCAAAGCGCAACGTGGACACAGCCAAATTGGTGATGGAAAACAGAGGTGTTTTTTGCAAAGTGCCTACCTGTAGATTTTGGCCTGTAGCTCAGCCACCACCTAGGGAAACCTACCACACCTGTGCATTTCTGAAAACTACAGACCTAGGGGAATCCAAGATGGGGTGACTTGTGTGGCTCGGACCAGGTTCTGTTACCCAGAATCCTTTGCAACCCTCAAAATTTGGCTAAAAATACACATGTTCCTCACATTTCTGTGGCAGAAAGTTCTGGAATCTGAGAGGAGCCACGAATTTCCTTCCACCCAGCGTTCCCCCACGTCTCTCGATAAAAATGATACCTCACTTGTGTGGGTAGGCCTAGCGCCCGCGACAGGAAACGCCCCAAAGCGCAACGTGGACACAGCCAAATTGGTGAAGGAAAACAGAGGTGTTTTTTGCAAAGTGCCTACCTGTAGATTTTGGCCTGTAGCTCAGCCACCACCTAGGGAAACCTACCTCACCTGTGCATTTCTGAAAACTACAGACCTAGGGGAATCCAAGATGGGGTGACTTGTGTGGCTCGGACCAGGTTCTGTTACCCAGAATCCTTTGCAAACCTCAAAATTTGGCTAAAAATACACATGTTCCTCACATTTCTGTGGCAGAAAGTTCTGGAATCTGAGAGGAGCCACGAATTTCCTTCCACCCAGCGTTCCCCCACGTCTCCCGATAAAAATTATACCTCACTTGTGTGGGTAGGCCTAGCGCCCGCGACAGGAAATGCCCCAAAGCGCAACGTGGACACAGCCAAATTGGTGAAGGAAAACAGATGTGTTTTTTGCAAAGTGCCTACCTGTAGATTTTGGCCTGTAGCACAGCCGCCACCTAGGGAAACCTACCAAACCTGTGCATTTCTGAAAACTAGAGACCGACGGGAATCCAAGATGGGGTGACTTGTGTGGCTCGGACCAGGTTCTGTTACCCAGAATCCTTTGCAAACCTCCAAATGTGGCTAAAAAAACACGTTCCTCACATTTCTGTGGCAGAAAGTTCTGGAATCTGAGAGGAGCCACGAATTTCCTTCCACCCAGCGTTCCCCCACGTCTCCCGATAAAAATTATACCTCACTTGTGTGGGTAGGCCTAGCGCCCGCGACAGGAAACGCCCCAAAGCGCAACGTGGACACAGCCAAATTGGTGAAGGAAAACAGAGGTGTTTTTTGCAAAGTGCCTACCTGTAGATTTTGGCCTGTAGCTCAGCCGCCACCTAGGGAAACCTACCAAACCTGTGCATTTCTGAAAACTAGAGACCTAGGGGAATCCAAGATGGGGTGACTTGTGTGGCTCGGACCAGGTTCTGTTACCCAGAATCCTTTGCAAACCTCAAAATTTGGCTAAAAAAACACATGTTCCTCACATTTCTGTGGCAGAAAGTTCTGGAATCTGAGAGGAGCCACGAATTTCCTTCCACCCAGCGTTTCCCCACGTCTCCCGATAAAAATGATACCTCACTTGTGTGGGTAGGCCTAGCGCCCGCGACAGGAAATGCCCCAAAGCGCAACGTGGACACAGCCAAATTGGTGAAGGAAAACAGAGGTGTTTTTTGCAAAGTGCCTACCTGTAGATTTTGGCCTGTAGCTCAGCCGCCACCTAGGGAAACCTACCAAACCTGTGCATTTCTGAAAACTAGAGACCTAGGGGAATCCAAGATGGGGTGACTTGTGTGGCTCGGACCAGGTTCTGTTACCCAGAATCCTTTGCAAACCTCCAAATGTGGCTAAAAAAACACATGTTCCTCACATTTCTGTGGCAGAAAGTTCTGGAATCTGAGAGGAGCCACGAATTTCCTTCCACCCAGCGTTCCCCCACGTCTCCCGATAAAAATGATACCTCACTTGTGTGGGTAGGCCTAGCGCCCGTGACAGGAAACGCCCCAAAGCGCAACGTGGACACAGCCAAATTGGTGAAGGAAAACAGATGTGTTTTTTGCAAAGTGCCTACCTGTAGATTTTGGCCTGTAGCACAGCCGCCACCTAGGGAAACCTACCAAACCTGTGCATTTCTGAAAACTAGAGACCTAGGGGAATCCAAGATGGGGTGACTTGTGTGGCTCGGACCAGGTTCTGTTTCCCAGAATCCTTTGCAAACCTCCAAATGTGGCTAAAAAAACACATGTTCCTCACATTTCTGTGGCAGAAAGTTCTGGAATCTGAGAGGAGCCACGAATTTCCTTCCACCCAGCGTTCCCTCACGTCTCCCGATAAAAATGATACCTCACTTGTGTGGGTAGGCATAGCGCCCGCAACAGGAAACGCCCCAAAGCGCAACATGGACACAGCCAAATTGGTGAAGGAAAACAGAGGTGTTTTTTGCAAAGTGCCTACCTGTAGATTTTGGCCTGTAGCTCAGCCGCCACCTAGGGAAACCTACCAAACCTGTGCATTTCTGAAAACTAGAGACCTAGGGGAATCCAAGATGGGGTGACTTGTGTGGCTCGGACCAGGTTCTGTTACCCAGAATCCTTTGCAAACCTCAAAATTTGGCTAAAAATACACATGTTCCTCTCATTTCTGTGGCAGAAAGTTCTAGAATCTGAGAGGAGCCACGAATTTCCTTTCACCCAGCGTTCCCCCACGTCTCCCGATAAAAATGATACCTCACTTGTGTGGGTAGGCCTAGCGCCCGCGACAGGAAACGCCCCAAAGCGCAACGTGGACACAGCCAAATAGGTGAAGGAAAACAGAGGTGTTTTTTGCAAAGTGCCTACCTGTAGATTTTGGCCTGTAGCTCAGCCGCCACGTAGGGAAACCTACCAAACCTGTGCATTTCTGAAAACTAGAGACCTAGAGGAATCCAAGATGGGGTGACTTGTGTGGCTCGGACCAGGTTCTGTTACCCAGAATCCTTTGCAAACCTCAAAATTTGGCTAAAAATACACATGTTCCTCACATTTCTGTGGCAGAAAGTTCTGGAATCTGAGAGGAGCCACGAATTTCCTTCCACCCAGCGTTCCCCCACGTCTCCCGATAAAAATGATACCTCACTTGTGTGGGTAGGCCTAGCGCCCGCGACAGGAAACGCCCCAAAGCGCAACGTGGACACAGCCAAATTGGTGAAGGAAAACAGAGGTGTTTTTTGCAAAGTGCCTACCTGTAGATTTTGGCCTGTAGCTCAGCCGCCACCTAGGGAAACCTACCAAACCTGTGCATTTATAAAAACAAGAGACCTAGGGGAATCCAAGATGGGGTGACTTGTGTGGCTCGGACCAGGTTCTGTTACCCAGAATCCTTTGCAAACCTCAAAATTTGGCTAAAAAAACACATGTTCCTCACATTTCTGTGGCAGAAAGTTCTGGAATCTGAGAGGAGCCACGAATTTCCTTCCACCCAGCGTTCCCCCACGTCTCCCGATAAAAATGATACCTCACTTGTGTGGGTAGGCCTAGCGCCCGCGACAGGAAATGCCCCAAAGCGCAACGTGGACACAGCCAAATTGGTGAAGGAAAACAGATGTGTTTTTTGCAAAGTGCCTACCTGTAGATTTTGGCCTGTAGCACAGCCGCCACCTAGGGAAACCTACAAAACCTGTGCATTTCTGAAAACTAGAGACCTAGGGGAATCCAAGATGGGGTGACTTGTGTGGCTCGGACCAGGTTCTGTTACCCAGAATCCTTTGCAAACCTCCAAATGTGGCTAAAAAAACACATGTTCCTCACATTTCTGTGGCAGAAACTTCTGGAATCTGAGAGGAGCCACGAATTTCCTTCCACCCAGCGTTCCCCCACGTCTCCCGATAAAAATTATACCTCACTTGTGTGGGTAGGCCTAGCGCCCGCGACAGGAAACGCCCCAAAGCGCAACGTGGACACAGCCAAATTGGTGAAGGAAAACAGAGGTGTTTTTTGCAAAGTGCCTACCTGTAGATTTTGGCCTGTAGCTCAGCCGCCACCTAGGGAAACCTACCAAACCTGTGCATTTCTGAAAACTAGAGACCTAGGGGAATCCAAGATGGGGTGACTTGTGTGGCTCGGACCAGGTTCTGTTACCCAGAATCCTTTGCAAACCTCAAAATTTGGCTAAAAAAACACATGTTCCTCACATTTCTGTGGCAGAAAGTTCTGGAATCTGAGAGGAGCCACGAATTTCCTTCCACCCAGCGTTTCCCCACGTCTCCCGATAAAAATGATACCTCACTTGTGTGGGTAGGCCTAGCGCCCGCGACAGGAAATGCCCCAAAGCGCAACGTGGACACAGCCAAATTGGTGAAGGAAAACAGAGGTGTTTTTTGCAAAGTGCCTACCTGTAGATTTTGGCCTGTAGCTCAGCCGCCACCTAGGGAAACCTACCAAACCTGTGCATTTCTGAAAACTAGAGACCTAGGGGAATCCAAGATGGGGTGACTTGTGTGGCTCGGACCAGGTTCTGTTACCCAGAATCCTTTGCAAACCTCCAAATGTGGCTAAAAAAACACATGTTCCTCACATTTCTGTGGCAGAAAGTTCTGGAATCTGAGAGGAGCCACGAATTTCCTTCCACCCAGCGTTCCCCCACGTCTCCCGATAAAAATGATACCTCACTTGTGTGGGTAGGCCTAGCGCCCGTGACAGGAAACGCCCCAAAGCGCAACGTGGACACAGCCAAATTGGTGAAGGAAAACAGATGTGTTTTTTGCAAAGTGCCTACCTGTAGATTTTGGCCTGTAGCACAGCCGCCACCTAGGGAAACCTACCAAACCTGTGCATTTCTGAAAACTAGAGACCTAGGGGAATCCAAGATGGGGTGACTTGTGTGGCTCGGACCAGGTTCTGTTTCCCAGAATCCTTTGCAAACCTCCAAATGTGGCTAAAAAAACACATGTTCCTCACATTTCTGTGGCAGAAAGTTCTGGAATCTGAGAGGAGCCACGAATTTCCTTCCACCCAGCGTTCCCTCACGTCTCCCGATAAAAATGATACCTCACTTGTGTGGGTAGGCATAGCGCCCGCAACAGGAAACGCCCCAAAGCGCAACATGGACACAGCCAAATTGGTGAAGGAAAACAGAGGTGTTTTTTGCAAAGTGCCTACCTGTAGATTTTGGCCTGTAGCTCAGCCGCCACCTAGGGAAACCTACCAAACCTGTGCATTTCTGAAAACTAGAGACCTAGGGGAATCCAAGATGGGGTGACTTGTGTGGCTCGGACCAGGTTCTGTTACCCAGAATCCTTTGCAAACCTCAAAATTTGGCTAAAAATACACATGTTCCTCTCATTTCTGTGGCAGAAAGTTCTAGAATCTGAGAGGAGCCACGAATTTCCTTTCACCCAGCGTTCCCCCACGTCTCCCGATAAAAATGATACCTCACTTGTGTGGGTAGGCCTAGCGCCCGCGACAGGAAACGCCCCAAAGCGCAACGTGGACACAGCCAAATAGGTGAAGGAAAACAGAGGTGTTTTTTGCAAAGTGCCTACCTGTAGATTTTGGCCTGTAGCTCAGCCGCCACGTAGGGAAACCTACCAAACCTGTGCATTTCTGAAAACTAGAGACCTAGAGGAATCCAAGATGGGGTGACTTGTGTGGCTCGGACCAGGTTCTGTTACCCAGAATCCTTTGCAAACCTCAAAATTTGGCTAAAAATACACATGTTCCTCACATTTCTGTGGCAGAAAGTTCTGGAATCTGAGAGGAGCCACGAATTTCCTTCCACCCAGCGTTCCCCCACGTCTCCCGATAAAAATGATACCTCACTTGTGTGGGTAGGCCTAGCGCCCGCGACAGGAAACGCCCCAAAGCGCAACGTGGACACAGCCAAATTGGTGAAGGAAAACAGAGGTGTTTTTTGCAAAGTGCCTACCTGTAGATTTTGGCCTGTAGCTCAGCCGCCACCTAGGGAAACCTACCAAACCTGTGCATTTATAAAAACAAGAGACCTAGGGGAATCCAAGATGGGGTGACTTGTGTGGCTCGGACCAGGTTCTGTTACCCAGAATCCTTTGCAAACCTCAAAATTTGGCTAAAAAAACACATGTTCCTCACATTTCTGTGGCAGAAAGTTCTGGAATCTGAGAGGAGCCACGAATTTCCTTCCACCCAGCGTTCCCCCACGTCTCCCGATAAAAATGATACCTCACTTGTGTGGGTAGGCCTAGCGCCCGCGACAGGAAATGCCCCAAAGCGCAACGTGGACACAGCCAAATTGGTGAAGGAAAACAGATGTGTTTTTTGCAAAGTGCCTACCTGTAGATTTTGGCCTGTAGCACAGCCGCCACCTAGGGAAACCTACAAAACCTGTGCATTTCTGAAAACTAGAGACCTAGGGGAATCCAAGATGGGGTGACTTGTGTGGCTCGGACCAGGTTCTGTTACCCAGAATCCTTTGCAAACCTCCAAATGTGGCTAAAAAAACACATGTTCCTCACATTTCTGTGGCAGAAACTTCTGGAATCTGAGAGGAGCCACGAATTTCCTTCCACCCAGCGTTCCCCCACGTCTCCCGATAAAAATGATACCTCACTTGTGTGGGTAGGCCTAGCGCCCGCGATAGAAAACGCCCCAAAGCGCAACGTGGACACAGCCAAATTGGTGAAGGAAAACAGAGGTGTTTTTTGCAAAGTGCCTACCTGTAGATTTTGGCCTGTAGCTCAGCCGCCACCTAGGGAAACCTACCAAACCTGTGCATTTCTGAAAACTAGAGACCTAGGGGAATCCAAGATGGGGTGACTTGTGTGGCTCGGACCAGGTTCTGTTACCCAGAATCCTTTGCAAACCTCAAAATTTGGCTAAAAATACACATGTTCCTCACATTTCTGTGGCAGAAAGTTCTGGAATCTGAGAGGAGCCACGAATTTCCTTTCACCCAGCGTTCCCCCACGTCTCCCGATAAAAATGATACCTCACTTGTGTGGGTAGGCCTAGCGCCCGCGACAGGAAACGCCCCAAAGCGCAACGTGGACACAGCCAAATTGGTGAAGGAAAACAGAGGTGTTTTTTGCAAAGTGCCTACCTGTAGATTTTGGCCTGTAGCTCAGCCGCCACCTAGGGAAACCTACCAAACCTGTGCATTTATAAAAACAAGAGACCTAGGGGAATCCAAGATGGGGTGACTTGTGTGGCTCGGACCAGGTTCTGTTACCCAGAATCCTTTGCAAACCTCAAAATTTGGCTAAAAAAACACATGTTCCTCACATTTCTGTGGCAGAAAGTTCTGGAATCTGAGAGGAGCCACGAATTTCCTTCCACCCAGCGTTCCCCCACGTCTCCCGATAAAAATGATACCTCACTTGTGTGGGTAGGCCTAGCGCCCGCGACAGGAAATGCCCCAAAGCGCAACGTGGACACAGCCAAATTGGTGAAGGAAAACAGATGTGTTTTTTGCAAAGTGCCTACCTGTAGATTTTGGCCTGTAGCACAGCCGCCACCTAGGGAAACCTACCAAACCTGTGCATTTCTGAAAACTAGAGACCTAGGGGAATCCAAGATGGAGTGACTTGTGTGGCTCGGACCAGGTTCTGTTACCCAGAATCCTTTGCAAACCTCCAAATGTGGCTAAAAAAACACATGTTCCTCACATTTCTGTGGCAGAAACTTCTGGAATCTGAGAGGAGCCACGAATTTCCTTCCACCCAGCGTTCCCCCACGTCTCCCGATAAAAATGATACCTCACTTGTGTGGGTAGGCCTAGCGCCCGCGATAGAAAACGCCCCAAAGCGCAACGTGGACACAGCCAAATTGGTGAAGGAAAACAGAGGTGTTTTTTGCAAAGTGCCTACCTGTAGATTTTGGCCTGTAGCTCAGCCGCCACCTAGGGAAACCTACCAAACCTGTGCATTTCTGAAAACTAGAGACCTAGGGGAATCCAAGATGGGGTGACTTGTGTGGCTCGGACCAGGTTCTGTTACCCAGAATCCTTTGCAAACCTCAAAATTTGGCTAAAAAAACACATGTTCCTCACATTTCTGTGGCAGAAAGTTCTGGAATCTGAGAGGAGCCACGAATTTCCTTCCACCCAGCGTTCCCCCACGTCTCCCGATAAAAATGATACCTCACTTGTGTGGGTAGGCCTAGTGCCCGCGACAGGAAACGCCCCAAAGCACAACGTGGACACAGCCAAATTGGTGAAGGAAAACAGAGGTGTTTTTTGCAAAGTGCCTACCTGTAGATTTTGGCCTGTAGCTCAGCCACCACCCAGGGAAACCTACCAAACCTGTGCATTTCTGAAAACTAGAGACCTAGGGGAATCCAAGATGGGGTGACTTGTGTGGCTCGGACCAGGTTCTGTTACCCAGAATCCTTTGCAAACCTCAAAATTTGGCTAAAAATACACATGTTCCTCACATTTCTGTGGCAGAAAGTTCTGGAATCTGAGAGGAGCCACGAATTTCCTTCCACCCAGCGTTCCCTCACGTCTCCCGATAAAAATGATACCTCACTTGTGTGGGTAGGCCTAGCGCCCGCAACAGGAAACGCCCCAAAGCGCAACGTGGACACAGCCAAATTGGTGAAGGAAAACAGAGGTGTTTTTTGCAAAGTGCCTACCTGTAGATTTTGGCCTGTAGCTCAGCCGCCACCTAGGGAAACCTACCAAACCTGTGCATTTCTGAAAACTAGAGACCTAGGGGAATCCAAGATGGGGTGACTTGTGTGGCTCGGACCAGGTTCTGTTTCCCAGAATCCTTTGCAAACCTCCAAATGTGGCTAAAAAAACACATGTTCCTCACATTTCTGTGGCAGAAAGTTCTGGAATCTGAGAGGAGCCACGAATTTCCTTCCACCCAGCGTTCCCCCACGTCTCCCGATAAAAATGATACCTCACTTGTGTGGGTAGGACTAGCGCCCGCGACAGGAAACGCCCCAAAGCGCAACGTGGACACAGCCAAATTGGTGAAGGGAAACAGAGGTGTTTTTTGCAAAGTGCCTACCTGTAGATTTTGGCCTGTAGCTCAGCCGCCACCTAGGGAAACCTACCAAACCTGTGCATTTCTGAAAACTAGAGACCTAGGGGAATCCAAGATGGGGTGACTTGTGTGGCTCGGACCAGGTTCTGTTACCCAGAATACTTTGCAAACCTCAAAATTTGGCTAAAAATACACATGTTCCTCACATTTCTGTGGCAGAAAGTTCTGGAATCTGAGAGGAGCCACGAATTTCCTTCCACCCAGCGTTCCTTTACGTCTCCCGATAAAAATGATACCTCACTTGTGTGGGTAGGCATAGCGCCCGCAACAGGAAACGCCCCAAAGCGCAACATGGACACAGCCAAATTGGTGAAGGAAAACAGAGGTGTTTTTTGCAAAGTGCCTACCTGTAGATTTTGGCCTGTAGCTCAGCCGCCACCTAGGGAAACCTACCAAACCTGTGCATTTCTGAAAACTAGAGACCTAGGGGAATCCAAGATGGGGTGACTTGTGTGGCTCGGACCAGGTTCTGTTACCCAGAATCCTTTGCAAACCTCAAAATTTGGCTAAAAATACACATGTTCCTCTCATTTCTGTGGCAGAAAGTTCTAGAATCTGAGAGGAGCCACGAATTTCCTTTCACCCAGCGTTCCCCCACGTCTCCCGATAAAAATGATACCTCACTTGTGTGGGTAGGCCTAGCGCCCGCGACAGGAAACGCCCCAAAGCGCAACGTGGACACAGCCAAATAGGTGAAGGAAAACAGAGGTGTTTTTTGCAAAGTGCCTACCTGTAGATTTTGGCCTGTAGCTCAGCCGCCACGTAGGGAAACCTACCAAACCTGTGCATTTCTGAAAACTAGAGACCTAGAGGAATCCAAGATGGGGTGACTTGTGTGGCTCGGACCAGGTTCTGTTACCCAGAATCCTTTGCAAACCTCAAAATTTGGCTAAAAATACACATGTTCCTCACATTTCTGTGGCAGAAAGTTCTGGAATCTGAGAGGAGCCACGAATTTCCTTCCACCCAGCGTTCCCCCACGTCTCCCGATAAAAATGATACCTCACTTGTGTGGGTAGGCCTAGCGCCCGCGACAGGAAACGCCCCAAAGCGCAACGTGGACACAGCCAAATTGGTGAAGGAAAACAGAGGTGTTTTTTGCAAAGTGCCTACCTGTAGATTTTGGCCTGTAGCTCAGCCGCCACCTAGGGAAACCTACCAAACCTGTGCATTTATAAAAACAAGAGACCTAGGGGAATCCAAGATGGGGTGACTTGTGTGGCTCGGACCAGGTTCTGTTACCCAGAATCCTTTGCAAACCTCAAAATTTGGCTAAAAAAACACATGTTCCTCACATTTCTGTGGCAGAAAGTTCTGGAATCTGAGAGGAGCCACGAATTTCCTTCCACCCAGCGTTCCCCCACGTCTCCCGATAAAAATGATACCTCACTTGTGTGGGTAGGCCTAGCGCCCGCGACAGGAAATGCCCCAAAGCGCAACGTGGACACAGCCAAATTGGTGAAGGAAAACAGATGTGTTTTTTGCAAAGTGCCTACCTGTAGATTTTGGCCTGTAGCACAGCCGCCACCTAGGGAAACCTACAAAACCTGTGCATTTCTGAAAACTAGAGACCTAGGGGAATCCAAGATGGGGTGACTTGTGTGGCTCGGACCAGGTTCTGTTACCCAGAATCCTTTGCAAACCTCCAAATGTGGCTAAAAAAACACATGTTCCTCACATTTCTGTGGCAGAAACTTCTGGAATCTGAGAGGAGCCACGAATTTCCTTCCACCCAGCGTTCCCCCACGTCTCCCGATAAAAATGATACCTCACTTGTGTGGGTAGGCCTAGCGCCCGCGATAGAAAACGCCCCAAAGCGCAACGTGGACACAGCCAAATTGGTGAAGGAAAACAGAGGTGTTTTTTGCAAAGTGCCTACCTGTAGATTTTGGCCTGTAGCTCAGCCGCCACCTAGGGAAACCTACCAAACCTGTGCATTTCTGAAAACTAGAGACCTAGGGGAATCCAAGATGGGGTGACTTGTGTGGCTCGGACCAGGTTCTGTTACCCAGAATCCTTTGCAAACCTCAAAATTTGGCTAAAAATACACATGTTCCTCACATTTCTGTGGCAGAAAGTTCTGGAATCTGAGAGGAGCCACGAATTTCCTTCCACCCAGCGTTCCCCCACGTCTCCCGATAAAAATGATACCTCACTTGTGTGGGTAGGCCTAGCGCCCGCGATAGAAAACGCCCCAAAGCGCAACGTGGACACAGCCAAATTGGTGAAGGAAAACAGAGGTGTTTTTTGCAAAGTGCCTACCTGTAGATTTTGGCCTGTAGCTCAGCCGCCACCTAGGGAAACCTACCAAACCTGTGCATTTATAAAAACAAGAGACCTAGGGGAATCCAAGATGGGGTGACTTGTGTGGCTCGGACCAGGTTCTGTTACCCAGAATCCTTTGCAAACCTCAAAATTTGGCTAAAAAAACACATGTTCCTCACATTTCTGTGGCAGAAAGTTCTGGAATCTGAGAGGAGCCACGAATTTCCTTCCACCCAGCGTTCCCCCACGTCTCCCGATAAAAATGATACCTCACTTGTGTGGGTAGGCCTAGCGCCCGCGACAGGAAATGCCCCAAAGCGCAACGTGGACACAGCCAAATTGGTGAAGGAAAACAGATGTGTTTTTTGCAAAGTGCCTACCTGTAGATTTTGGCCTGTAGCACAGCCGCCACCTAGGGAAACCTACCAAACCTGTGCATTTCTGAAAACTAGAGACCTAGGGGAATCCAAGATGGGGTGACTTGTGTGGCTCGGACCAGGTTCTGTTACCCAGAATCCTTTGCAAACCTCAAAATTTGGCTAAAAAAACACATGTTCCTCACATTTCTGTGGCAGAAAGTTCTGGAATCTGAGAGGAGCCACGAATTTCCTTCCACCCAGCGTTCCCCCACGTCTCCCGATAAAAATGATACCTCACTTGTGTGGGTAGGCCTAGTGCCCGCGACAGGAAACGCCCCAAAGCACAACGTGGACACAGCCAAATTGGTGAAGGAAAACAGAGGTGTTTTTTGCAAAGTGCCTACCTGTAGATTTTGGCCTGTAGCTCAGCCACCACCCAGGGAAACCTACCAAACCTGTGCATTTCTGAAAACTAGAGACCTAGGGGAATCCAAGATGGGGTGACTTGTGTGGCTCGGACCAGGTTCTGTTACCCAGAATCCTTTGCAAACCTCAAAATTTGGCTAAAAATACACATGTTCCTCACATTTCTGTGGCAGAAAGTTCTGGAATCTGAGAGGAGCCACGAATTTCCTTCCACCCAGCGTTCCCTCACGTCTCCCGATAAAAATGATACCTCACTTGTGTGGGTAGGCCTAGCGCCCGCAACAGGAAACGCCCCAAAGCGCAACGTGGACACAGCCAAATTGGTGAAGGAAAACAGAGGTGTTTTTTGCAAAGTGCCTACCTGTAGATTTTGGCCTGTAGCTCAGCCGCCACCTAGGGAAACCTACCAAACCTGTGCATTTCTGAAAACTAGAGACCTAGGGGAATCCAAGATGGGGTGACTTGTGTGGCTCGGACCAGGTTCTGTTTCCCAGAATCCTTTGCAAACCTCCAAATGTGGCTAAAAAAACACATGTTCCTCACATTTCTGTGGCAGAAAGTTCTGGAATCTGAGAGGAGCCACGAATTTCCTTCCACCCAGCGTTCCCCCACGTCTCCCGATAAAAATGATACCTCACTTGTGTGGGTAGGACTAGCGCCCGCGACAGGAAACGCCCCAAAGCGCAACGTGGACACAGCCAAATTGGTGAAGGGAAACAGAGGTGTTTTTTGCAAAGTGCCTACCTGTAGATTTTGGCCTGTAGCTCAGCCGCCACCTAGGGAAACCTACCAAACCTGTGCATTTCTGAAAACTAGAGACCTAGGGGAATCCAAGATGGGGTGACTTGTGTGGCTCGGACCAGGTTCTGTTACCCAGAATACTTTGCAAACCTCAAAATTTGGCTAAAAATACACATGTTCCTCACATTTCTGTGGCAGAAAGTTCTGGAATCTGAGAGGAGCCACGAATTTCCTTCCACCCAGCGTTCCTTCACGTCTCCCGATAAAAATGATACCTCACTTGTGTGGGTAGGCATAGCGCCCGCAACAGGAAACGCCCCAAAGCGCAACATGGACACAGCCAAATTGGTGAAGGAAAACAGAGGTGTTTTTTGCAAAGTGCCTACCTGTAGATTTTGGCCTGTAGCTCAGCCGCCACCTAGGGAAACCTACCAAACCTGTGCATTTCTGAAAACTAGAGACCTAGGGGAATCCAAGATGGGGTGACTTGTGTGGCTCGGACCAGGTTCTGTTACCCAGAATCCTTTGCAAACCTCAAAATTTGGCTAAAAATACACATTTTCCTCACATTTCTGTGGCAGAAAGTTCTGGAATCTGAGAGGAGCCACGAATTTCCTTTCACCCAGCGTTCCCCCATGTCTCCCGATAAAAATGATACCTCACTTGTGTGGGTAGTCATAGCGCCCGCGACAGGAAACGCCCCAAAGCGCAACGTGGACACAGCCAAATTGGTGAAGGAAAACAGAGGTGTTTTTTGCAAAGTGCCTACCTGTAGATTTTGGCCTGTAGCTCAGCCGCCACCTAGGGAAACCTACCAAACCTGTGCATTTCTGAAAACTAGAGACCTAGGGGAATCCAAGATGGGGTGACTTGTGTGGCTCGGACCAGGTTCTGTTTCCCAGAATCCTTTGCAAACCTCCAAATGTGGCTAAAAAAACACATGTTCCTCACATTTCTGTGGCAGAAAGTTCTGGAATCTGAGAGGAGCCACGAATTTCCTTCCACCCAGCGTTCCCCCACGTCTCCCGATAAAAATGATACCTCACTTGTGTGGGTAGGACTAGCGCCCGCGACAGGAAACGCCCCAAAGCGCAACGTGGACACAGCCAAATTGGTGAACGAAAACAGAGGTGTTTTTTGCAAAGTGCCTACCTGTAGATTTTGGCCTGTAGCTCAGCCGCCACCTAGGGAAACCTACCAAACCTGTGCATTTCTGAAAACTAGAGACCTAGGGGAATCCAAGATGGGGTGACTTGTGTGGCTCGGACCAGGTTCTGTTACCCAGAATACTTTGCAAACCTCAAAATTTGGCTAAAAATACACATGTTCCTCACATTTCTGTGGCAGAAAGTTCTGGAATCTGAGAGGAGCCACGAATTTCCTTCCACCCAGCGTTCCCTCACGTCTCCCGATAAAAATGATACCTTACTTGTGTGGGTAGGCATAGCGCCCGCAACAGGAAACGCCCCAAAGCGCAACATGGACACAGCCAAATTGGTGAAGGAAAACAGAGGTGTTTTTTGCAAAGTGCCTACCTGTAGATTTTGGCCTGTAGCTCAGCCGCCACCTAGGGAAACCTACCAAACCTGTGCATTTCTGAAAACTAGAGACCTAGGGGAATCCAAGATGGGGTGACTTGTGTGGCTCGGACCAGGTTCTGTTACCCAGAATCCTTTGCAAACCTCAAAATTTGGCTAAAAATACACATGTTCCTCACATTTCTGTGGCAGAAAGTTCTGGAATCTGAGAGGAGCCACGAATTTCCTTTCACCCAGCGTTCCCCCACGTCTCCCGATAAAAATGATACCTCACTTGTGTGGGTAGGCCTAGCGCCCGCGACAGGAAACGCCCCAAAGCGCAACGTGGACACAGCCAAATTGGTGAAGGAAAACAGAGGTGTTTTTTGCAAAGTGCCTACCTGTAGATTTTGGCCTGTAGCTCAGCCGCCACCTAGGGAAACCTACCAAACCTGTGCATTTATAAAAACAAGAGACCTAGGGGAATCCAAGATGGGGTGACTTGTGTGGCTTGGACCAGGTTCTGTTACCCAGAATCCTTTGCAAACCTCAAAATTTGGCTAAAAAAACACATGTTCCTCACATTTCTGTGGCAGAAAGTTCTGGAATCTGAGAGGAGCCACGAATTTCCTTCCACCCAGCGTTCCCCCACGTCTCCCGATAAAAATGATACCTAATTTGTGTGGGTAGGCCTAGCGCCCGCGACAGGAAATGCCCCAAAGCGCAACGTGGACACAGCCAAATTGGTGAAGCAAAACAGATGTGTTTTTTGCAAAGTGCCTACCTGTAGATTTTGGCCATTAGCACAGCCGCCACCTAGGGAAACCTACCAAACCTGTGCATTTCTGAAAACTAGAGACCTAGGGGAATCCAAGATGGGGTGACTTGTGTGGCTCGGACCAGGTTCTGTTACCCAGAATCCTTTGCAAACCTCCAAATGTGGCTAAAAAAACACATGTTCCTCACATTTCTGTGGCAGAAACTTCTGGAATCTGAGAGGAGCCACGAATTTCCTTCCACCCAGCGTTCCCCCACGTCTCCCGATAAAAATGATACCTCACTTGTGTGGGTAGGCCTAGCGCCCGCGATAGGAAACGCCCCAAAGCGCAACGTGGACACAGCCAAATTGGTGAAGGAAAACAGAGGTGTTTTTTGCAAAGTGCCTACCTGTAGATTTTGGCCTGTAGCTCAGCCGCCACCTAGGGAAACCTACCAAACCTGTGCATTTCTGAAAACTAGAGACCTAGGGGAATCCAAGATGGGGTGACTTGTGTGGCTCGGACCAGGTTCTGTTACCCAGAATCCTTTGCAAACCTCAAAATTTGGCTAAAAAAACACATGTTCCTCACATTTCTGTGGCAGAAAGTTCTGGAATCTGAGAGGAGCCACGAATTTCCTTCCACCCAGCGTTCCCCCACGTCTCCCGATAAAAATGATACCTCACTTGTGTGGGTCGGCCTAGTGCCCGCGACAGGAAACGCCCCAAAGCACAACGTGGACACAGCCAAATTGGTGAAGGAAAACAGAGGTGTTTTTTGCAAAGTGCCTACCTGTAGATTTTGGCCTGTAGCTCAGCCACCACCCAGGGAAACCTACCAAACCTGTGCATTTCTGAAAACTAGAGACCTAGGGGAATCCAAGATGGGGTGACTTGTGTGGCTCGGACCAGGTTCTGTTACCCAGAATCCTTTGCAAACCTCAAAATTTGGCTAAAAATACACATGTTCCTCACATTTCTGTGGCAGAAAGTTCTGGAATCTGAGAGGAGCCACGAATTTCCTTCCACCCATCGTTCCCTCACGTCTCCCGATAAAAATGATACCTCACTTGTGTGGGTAGGCCTAGCGCCCGCAACAGGAAACGCCCCAAAGCGCAACGTGGACACAGTCAAATTGGTGAAGGAAAACAGAGGTGTTTTTTGCAAAGTGCCTACCTGTAGATTTTAACCTGTAGCTCAGCCGCCACCTAGGGAAACCTACCAAACCTGTGCATTTCTGAAAACTAGATACCTAGGGGAATCCAAGATGGGGTGACTTGTGTGGCTCGGACCAGGTTCTGTTACCCAGAATCCTTTGCAACCCTCAAAATTTGGCTAAAAATACACATGTTCCTCACATTTCTGTGGCAGAAAGTTCTGGAATCTGAGAGGAGCCACGAATTTCCTTCCACCCAGCGTTCCCCCACGTCTCTCGATAAAAATGATACCTCACTTGTGTGGGTAGGCCTAGCGCCCGCGACAGAAAACGCCCCAAAGCGCAACGTGGACACAGCCAAATTGGTGAAGGAAAACAGATGTGTTTTTTGCAAAGTGCCTACCTGTAGATTTTGGCCTGTAGCACAGCCGCCACCTAGGGAAACCTACCAAACCTGTGCATTTCTGAAAACTAGAGACCTAGGGGAATCCAAGATGGGGTGACTTGTGTGGCTCGGACCAGGTTCTGTTACCCAGAATCCTTTGCAAACCTCAAAATTTGGCTAAAAAAACACATGTTCCTCACATTTCTGTGGCAGAAAGTTCTGGAATCTGAGAGGAGCCACGAATTTCCTTCCACCCAGCGTTCCCCCACGTCTCCCGATAAAAATTATACCTCACTTGTGTGGGTAGGCCTAGCGCCCGTGACAGGAAATGCCCCAAAGCGCAACGTGGACACAGCCAAATTGGTGAAGGAAAACAGATGTGATTTTTGCAAAGTGCCTACCTGTAGATTTTGGCCTGTAGCACAGCCGCCACCTAGGGAAACCTACCAAACCTGTGCATTTCTGAAAACTAGAGACCGACGGGAATCCAAGATGGGGTGACTTGTGTGGCTCGGACCAGGTTCTGTTTCCCAGAATCCTTTGCAAACCTCCAAATGTGGCTAAAAAAACACATGTTCCTCACATTTCTGTGGCAGAAAGTTCTGGAATCTGAGAGGAGCCACGAATTTCCTTCCACCCAGCGTTCCCCCACGTCTCCCGATAAAAATGATACCTCACTTGTGTAGGTAGGACTAGCGCCCGCGACAGGAAACGCCCCAAAGCGCAACGTGGACACAGCCAAATTGGTGAAGGAAAACAGAGGTGTTTTTTGCAAAGTGCCTACCTGTAGATTTTGGCCTGTAGCTCAGCCGCCACCTAGGATAACCTACCAAACCTGTGCATTTCTGAAAACTAGAGACCTAGGGGAATCCAAGATGGGGTGACTTGTGTGGCTCGGACCAGGTTCTGTTACCCAGAATACTTTGCAAACCTCAAAATTTGGCTAAAAATACACATGTTCCTCACATTTCTGTGGCAGAAAGTTCTGGAATCTGAGAGGAGCCACGAATTTCCTTCCACCCAGCGTTCCCTCACGTCTCCCGATAAAAATGATACCTCACTTGTGTGGGTAGGCATAGCGCCCGCAACAGGAAACGTCCCAAAGCGCAACATGGACACAGCCAAATTGGTGAAGGAAAACAGAGGTGTTTTTTGCAAAGTGCCTACCTGTAGATTTTGGCCTGTAGCTCAGCCGCCACCTAGGGAAACCTACCAAACCTGTGCATTTCTGAAAACTAGAGACCTAGGGGAATCCAAGATGGGGTGACTTGTGTGGCTCGGACCAGGTTCTGTTACCCAGAATCCTTTGCAAACCTCAAAATTTGGCTAAAAATACACATGTTCCTCACATTTCTGTGGCAGAAAGTTCTGGAATCTGAGAGGAGCCACGAATTTCCTTTCACCCAGCGTTCCCCCATGTCTCCCGATAAAAATGATACCTCACTTGTGTGGGTAGGCCTAGCGCCCGCGACAGGAAACGCCCCAAAGCGCAACGTGGACACAGCCAAATAGGTGAAGGAAAACAGAGGTGTTTTTAGCAAAGTGCCTACCTGTAGATTTTGGCCTGTAGCTCAGCCGCCACCTAGGGAAACCTACCAAACCTGTGCATTTCTGAAAACTAGAGACCTAGGGGAATCCAAGATGGGGTGACTTGTGTGGCTCGGACCAGGTTCTGTTACCCAGAATCCTTTGCAAACCTCAAAATTTGGCTAAAAATACACATGTTCCTCACATTTCTGTGGCAGAAAGTTCTGGAATCTGAGAGGAGCCACGAATTTCCTTCCACCCAGCGTTCCCCCACGTCTCCCGATAAAAATGATACCTCACTTGTGTGGGTAGGCCTAGCGCCCGCGACAGGAAACGCCCCAAAGCGCAACGTGGACACAGCCAAATTGGTGAAGGAAAACAGAGGTGTTTTTTGCAAAGTGCCTACCTGTAGATTTTGGCCTGTAGCTCAGCCGCCACCTAGGGAAACCTACCAAACCTGTGCATTTATAAAAACAAGAGACCTAGGGGAATCCAAGATGGGGTGACTTGTGTGGCTCGGACCAGGTTCTGTTACCCAGAATCCTTTGCAAACCTCAAAATTTGGCTAAAAAAACACATGTTCCTCACATTTCTGTGGCAGAAAGTTCTGGAATCTGAGAGGAGCCACGAATTTCCTTCCACCCAGCGTTCCCCCACGTCTCCCGATAAAAATGATACCTCACTTGTGTGGGTAGGCCTAGCGCCCGCGACAGGAAATGCCCCAAAGCGCAACGTGGACACAGCCAAATTGGTGAAGGAAAACATATGTGTTTTTTGCAAAGTGCCTACCTGTAGATTTTGGCCTGTAGCACAGCCGCCACCTAGGGAATCCTACCAAACCTGTGCATTTCTGAAAACTAGAGACCTAGGGGAATCCAAGATGGGGTGACATGTGTGGCTCGGACCAGGTTCTGTTACCCAGAATCCTTTGCAAACCTCCAAATGTGGCTAAAAAAACACATGTTCCTCACATTTCTGTGGCAGAAACTTCTGGAATCTGAGAGGAGCCACGAATTTCCTTCCACCCAGCGTTCCCCCACGTCTCCCGATAAAAATGATACCTCACTTGTGTGGGTAGGCCTAGCGCCCGCGATTGGAAACGCCCCAAAGCGCAACGTGGACACAGCCAAATTGGTGAAGGAAAACAGAGGTGTTTTTTGCAAAGTGCCTACCTGTAGATTTTGGCCTGTAGCTCAGCCGCCACCTAGGGAAACCTACCAAACCTGTGCATTTCTGAAAACTAGAGACCTAGGGGAATCCAAGATGGGGTGACTTGTGTGGCTCGGACCAGGTTGTTACCCAGAATCCTTTGCAAACCTCAAAATTTGGCTAAAAAAAACACATGTTCCTCACATTTCTGTGGCAGAAAGTTCTGGAATCTGAGAGGAGCCACGAATTTCCTTCCACCCAGCGTTCCCCCACGTCTCCCGATAAAAATGATACCTCACTTGTGTGGGTAGGCCTAGTGCCCGCGACAGGAAACGCCCCAAAGCACAACGTGGACACAGCCAAATTGGTGAAGGAAAACAGAGGTGTTTTTTGCAAAGTGCCTACCTGTAGATTTTGGCCTGTAGCTCAGCCACCACCCAGGAAAACCTACCAAACCTGTGCATTTCTGAAAACTAGAGACCTAGGGGAATCCAAGATGGGGTGACTTGTGTGGCTCGGACCAGGTTCTGTTACCCAGAATCCTTTGCAAACCTCAAAATTTGGCTAAAAATACACATGTTCCTCACATTTCTGTGGCAGAAAGTTCTGGAATCTGAGAGGAGCCACGAATTTCCTTCCACCCAGCGTTCCCTCACGTCTCGCGATAAAAATGATACCTCACTTGTGTGGGTAGGCCTAGCGCCCGCAACAGGAAACGCCCCAAAGCGCAACGTGGACACAGCCAAATTGGTGAAGGAAAACAGAGGTGTTTTTTGCAAAGTGCCTACCTGTAGATTTTGGCCTGTAGCTCAGCCGCCACCTAGGGAAACCTACCAAACCTGTGCATTTCTGAAAACTAGAGACCTAGGGGAATCCAAGATGGGGTGACTTGTGTGGCTCGGACCAGGTTCTGTTACCCAGAATCCTTTGCAAACCTCAAAATTTGGCTAAAAATACACATGTTCCTCACATTTCTGTGGCAGAAAGTTCTGGAATCTGAGAGGAGCCACGAATTTCCTTCCACCCAGCGTTCCCCCACGTCTCCCGATAAAAATGATACCTCACTTGTGTGGGTAGGCCTAGCGCCCGCGACAGGAAATGCCCCAAAGCGCAACGTGGACACAGCCAAATTGGTGAAGGAAAACATATGTGTTTTTTGCAAAGTGCCTACCTGTAGATTTTGGCCTGTAGCACAGCCGCCACCTAGGGAATCCTTACCAAACCTGTGCATTTCTGAAAACTAGAGACCTAGGGGAATCCAAGATGGGGTGACATGTGTGGCTCGGACCAGGTTCTGTTACCCAGAATCCTTTGCAAACCTCCAAATGTGGCTAAAAAAACACATGTTCCTCACATTTCTGTGGCAGAAACTTCTGGAATCTGAGAGGAGCCACGAATTTCCTTCCACCCAGCGTTCCCCCACGTCTCCCGATAAAAATGATACCTCACTTGTGTGGGTAGGCCTAGCGCCCGCGATTGGAAACGCCCCAAAGCGCAACGTGGACACAGCCAAATTGGTGAAGGAAAACAGAGGTGTTTTTTGCAAAGTGCCTACCTGTAGATTTTGGCCTGTAGCTCAGCCGCCACCTAGGGAAACCTACCAAACCTGTGCATTTCTGAAAACTAGAGACCTAGGGGAATCCAAGATGGGGTGACTTGTGTGGCTCGGACCAGGTTGTTACCCAGAATCCTTTGCAAACCTCAAAATTTGGCTAAAAAAAACACATGTTCCTCACATTTCTGTGGCAGAAAGTTCTGGAATCTGAGAGGAGCCACGAATTTCCTTCCACCCAGCGTTCCCCCACGTCTCCCGATAAAAATGATACCTCACTTGTGTGGGTAGGCCTAGTGCCCGCGACAGGAAACACCCCAAAGCACAACGTGGACACAGCCAAATTGGTGAAGGAAAACAGAGGTGTTTTTTGCAAAGTGCCTACCTGTAGATTTTGGCCTGTAGCTCAGCCAACACCCAGGAAAACCTACCAAACCTGTGCATTTCTGAAAACTAGAGACCTAGGGGAATCCAAGATGGGGTGACTTGTGTGGCTCGGACCAGGTTCTGTTACCCAGAATCCTTTGCAAACCTCAAAATTTGGCTAAAAATACACATGTTCCTCACATTTCTGTGGCAGAAAGTTCTGGAATCTGAGAGGAGCCACGAATTTCCTTCCACCCAGCGTTCCCTCACGTCTCCCGATAAAAATGATACCTCACTTGTGTGGGTAGGCCTAGCGCCCGCAACAGGAAACGCCCCAAAGCGCAACGTGGACACAGCCAAATTGGTGAAGGAAAACAGAGGTGTTTTTTGCAAAGTGCCTACCTGTAGATTTTGGCCTGTAGCTCAGCCGCCACCTAGGGAAACCTACCAAACCTGTGCATTTCTGAAAACTAGAGACCTAGGGGAATCCAAGATGGGGTGACTTGTGTGGCTCGGACCAGGTTCTGTTACCCAGAATCCTTTGCAAACCTCAAAATTTGGCTAAAAATACACATGTTCCTCACATTTCTGTGGCAGAAAGTTCTGGAATCTGAGAGGAGCCACGAATTTCCTTCCACCCAGCGTTCCCCCACGTCTCCCGATAAAAATGATACCTCACTTGTGTGGGTAGGCCTAGCGCCCGCGACAGGAAACGCCCCAAAGCGCAACGTGGACACAGCCAAATTGGTGAAGGAAAACAGAGGTGTTTTTTGCAAAGTGCCTACCTGTAGATTTTGGCCTGTAGCTCAGCCGCCACCTAGGGAAACCTACCACACCTGTGCATTTCTGAAAACTAGAGACCTAGGGGAATCCAAGATGGGGTGACTTGTGTGGCTCGGACCAGGTTCTGTTACCCAGAATCCTTTGCAACCCTCAAAATTTGGCTAAAAATACACATGTTCCTCACATTTCTGTGGCAGAAAGTTCTGGAATCTGAGAGGAGCCACGAATTTCCTTCCACCCAGCGTTCGCCCACGTCTCTCGATAAAAATGATACCTCACTTGTGTGGGTAGGCCTAGCGCCCGCGACAGGAAACGCCCCAAAGCGCAACGTGGACACAGCCAAATTGGTGAAGGAAAACAGAGGTGTTTTTTGCAAAGTGCCTACCTGTAGATTTTGGCCTGTAGCTCAGCCACCACCTAGGGAAACCTACCACACCTGTGCATTTCTGAAAACTACAGACCTAGGGGAATCCAAGATGGGGTGACTTGTGTGGCTCGGACCAGGTTCTGTTACCCAGAATCCTTTGCAAACCTCAAAATTTGGCTAAAAATACACATGTTCCTCACATTTCTGTGGCAGAAAGTTCTGGAATCTGAGAGGAGCCACGAATTTCCTTCCACCCAGCGTTCCCCCACGTCTCTCGATAAAAATGATACCTCACTTGTGTGGGTAGGCCTAGCGCCCGCGACAGGAGACGCCCCAAAGGGCAACGTGGACACAGCCAAATTGGTGAAGGAAAACAGGTGTTTTTTGCAAAGTGCCTACCTGTAGATTTTGGTCTGTAGCTCAGCCGCCACCTAGGGAAACCTACCAAACCTGTGCATTTCTGAAAAATACAGACCTAGGGGAATCCAAGATGGGGTGACTTGTGTGGCTCGGACCAGGTTCTGTTACCCAGAATCCTTTGCAAACCTCAAAATTTGGCTAAAAATACACATGTTCCTCACATTTCTGTGGCAGAAAGTTCTGGAATCTGAGAGGAGCCACGAATTTCCTTCCACCCAGCGTTCCCCCCACGTCTCCCGATAAAAATGATACCTCACTTGTGTGGGTAGGCCTAGCGCCCGGGACAGGAAACGCCCCAAAGCGCAACGTGGACACAGCCAAATTGGTGAAGGAAAACAGAGGTGTTTTTTGCAAAGTGCCTACCTGTAGATTTTGGCCTGTAGCTCAGCCGCCACCTAGGGAAACCTACCACACCTGTGCATTTCTGAAAACTAGAGACCTAGGGGAATCCAAGATGGGGTGACTTGTGTGGCTCGGACCAGGTTCTGTTACCCAGAATCCTTTGCAAACCTCAAAATTTGGCTAAAAATACACATGTTCCTCACATTTCTGTGGCAGAAAGTTCTGGAATCTGAGAGGAGCAACGAATTTCCTTCCACCCAGCGTTCCCCCACGTCTCTCGATAAAAATGATACCTCACTTGTGTGGGTAGGCCTAGCGCCCGCGACAGGAAACGCCCCAAAGCGCAACGTGGACACAGCCAAATTGGTGAAGGAAAACAGAGGTGTTTTTTGCAAAGTGCCTACCTGTAGATTTTGGCCTGTAGCTCAGCCACCACCTAGGGAAACCTACCACACCTGTGCATTTCTGAAAACTACAGACCTAGGGGAATCCAAGATGGGGTGACTTGTGTGGCTCGGACCAGGTTCTGTTACCCAGAATCCTTTGCAAACCTCAAAATTTGGCTAAAAATACACATGTTCCTCACATTTCTGTGGCAGAAAGTTCTGGAATCTGAGAGGAGCCACGAATTTCCTTCCACGCAGCGTTCCCCCACGTCTCTCGATAAAAATGATACCTCACTTGTGTGGGTAGGCCTAGCGCCCGCGACAGGAAACGCCCCAAAGCGCAACGTGGACACAGCCAAATTGGTGAAGGAAAACAGAGGTGTTTTTTGCAAAGTGCCTACCAGTAGATTTTGGCCTGTAGCTCAGCCGCCACCTAGGGAAACCTACCAAACCTGTGCATTTCTGAAAACTAGAGACCTAGGGGAATCCAAGATGGGGTGACTTGTGTGGCTCGGACCAGGTTCTGTTACCCAGAATCCTTTGCAAACCTCAAAATTTGGCTAAAAATACACATGTTCCTCACATTTCTGTGGCAGAAAGTTCTGGAATCTGAGAGGAGCCACGAATTTCCTTCCACCCAGCGTTCCCCAACGTCTCCCGATAAAAATGATACCTCACTTGTGTGGGTAGGCCTAGCGCCCGCAACAGGAAACGCCCCAAAGCGCAACGTGGAAACAGCCAAATTGGTGAAGGAAAACAGTGGTGTTTTTTGCAAAGTGCCTACCTGTAGATTTTGGCCTGTAGCTCAGCCGCCACGTAGGGAAACCTACCAAACCTGTGCATTTCTGAAAACTAGAGACCTAGGGGAATCCAAGATGGGGTGACTTGTGTGGCTCGGACCAGGTTCTGTTACCCAGAATCCTTTGCAAACCTCAAAATTTGGCTAAAAATACACATGTTCCTCACATTTCTGTGGCAGAAAGTTCTGGAATCTGAGAGGAGCCACGAATTTCCTTCCACCCAGCGTTCCCCCACGTCTCCCGATAAAAATGATACCTCACTTGTGTGGGTAGGCCTAGCGCCCGCGACAGGAAACGCCCCAAAGCGCAACGTGGACACAGCCAAATTGGTGAAGGAAAACAGTGGTGTTTTTTGCAAAGTGCCTACCTGTAGATTTTGGCCTGTAGCTCAGCCGCCACCTAGGGAAACCTACCAAACCTGTGCATTTATGAAAACAAGAGACCTAGGGGAATCCAAGATGGGGTGACTTGTGTGGCTCGGACCAGGTTCTGTTACCCAGAATCCTTTGCAAACCTCAAAATTTGGCTAAAAAAACACATGTTCCTCACATTTCTGTGGCAGAAAGTTCTGGAATCTGAGAGGAGCCACGAATTTCCTTCCACCCAGCGTTCCCCACGTCTCCCGATAAAAATGATACCTCACTTGTGTGGGTAGGCCTAGCGCCCGCGACAGGAAATGCCCCAAAGCGCAACGTGGACACAGCCAAATTGGTGAAGGAAAACAGATGTGTTTTTTGCAAAGTGCCTACCTGTAGATTTTGGCCTGTAGCACAGCCGCCACCTAGGGAAACCTACCAAACCTGTGCATTTCTGAAAACTAGAGACCGAGGGGAATCCAAGATGGGGTGACTTGTGTGGCTCGGACCAGGTTCTGTTACCCAGAATCCTTTGCAAACCTCCAAATGTGGCTAAAAAAACACATGTTCCTCACATTTCTGTGGCAGAAAGTTCTGGAATCTGAGAGGAGCCACGAATTTCCTTCCACCCAGCGTTCCCCCACGTCTCCCGATAAAAATTATACCTCACTTGTGTGGGTAGGCCTAGCGCCCGCGACAGGAAACGCCCCAAAGCGCAACGTGGACACAGCCAAATTGGTGAAGGAAAACAGAGGTGTTTTTTGCAAAGTGCCTACCTGTAGATTTTGGCCTGTAGCTCAGCCGCCACCTAGGGAAACCTACCAAACCTGTGCATTTCTGAAAACTAGAGACCTAGGGGAATCCAAGATGGGGTGACTTGTGTGGCTCGGACCAGGTTCTGTTACCCAGAATCCTTTGCAAACCTCAAAATTTGGCTAAAAAAACACATGTTCCTCACATTTCTGTGGCAGAAAGTTCTGGAATCTGAGAGGAGCCACGAATTTCCTTCCACCCAGCGTTTCCCCACGTCTCCCGATAAAAATGATACCTCACTTGTGTGGGTAGGCCTAGCGCCCGCGACAGGAAACGCCCCAAAGCGCAACGTTGACTCAGCCAAATTGGTGAAGGAAAACAGAGGTGTTTTTTGCAAAGTGCCTACCTGTAGATTTTGGCCTGTAGCTCAGCCGCCACCTAGGGAAACCTACCAAACCTGTGCATTTCTGAAAACTAGAGACCTAGGGGAATCCAAGATGGGGTGACTTGTGTGGCTCGGACCAGGTTCTGTTACCCAGAATCCTTTGCAAACCTCAAAATTTGGCTAAAAAAAACACATGTTCCTCACATTTCTGTGGCAGAAAGTTCTGGAATCTGAGAGGAGCCACGAATTTCCTTCCACCCAGCGTTTCCCCACGTCTCCCGATAAAAATGATACCTCACTTGTGTGGGTAGGCCTAGCGCCCGCGACAGGAAATGCCCCAAAGCGCAACGTGGACACAGCCAAATTGGTGAAGGAAAACAGAGGTGTTTTTTGCAAAGTGCCTACCTGTAGATTTTGGCCTGTAGCTCAGCCGCCACCTAGGGAAACCTACCAAACCTGTGCATTTCTGAAAACTAGAGACCTAGGGGAATCCAAGATGGGGTGACTTGTGTGGCTCGGACCAGGTTCTGTTACCCAGAATCCTTTGCAAACCTCCAAATGTGGCTAAAAAAACACATGTTCCTCACATTTCTGTGGCAGAAAGTTCTGGAATCTGAGAGGAGCCACGAATTTCCTTCCACCCAGCGTTCCCCCACGTCTCCCGATAAAAATGATACCTCACTTGTGTGGGTAGGCCTAGCGCCCATGACAGGAAACGCCCCAAAGCGCAACGTGGACACAGCCAAATTGGTGAAGGAAAACAGAGGTTTTTTTGCAAAGTGCCTACCTGTAGATTTTGGCCTGTAGCTCAGCCGCCACCTAGGGAAACCTACCAAACCTGTGCATTTCTGAAAACTAGAGACCTAGGGGAATCCAAGATGGGGTGACTTGTGTGGCTCGGACCAGGTTCTTTTACCCAGAATCCTTTGCAAACCTCCAAATGTGGCTAAAAAAACACATGTTCCTCACATTTCTGTGGCAGAAAGTTCTGGAATCTGAGAGGAGCCACGAATTTCCTTCCACCCAGCGTTCCCCCCACGTCTCCCGATAAAAATGATACCTCACTTGTGTGGGTAGGCCTAGCGCCCGCGACAGGAAACGCCCCAAAGCGCAACGTGGACACAGCCAAATTGGTGAAGGAAAACAGAGGTGTTTTTTGCAAAGTGCCTACCTGTAGATTTTGGCCTGTAGCTCAGCCGCCACCTAGGGAAACCTACCAAACCTGTGCATTTCTGTAAACTAGAGACCTAGGGGAATCCAAGATGGGGTGACTTGTGTGGCTCGGACCAGGTTCTGTTACCCAGAATCCTTTGCAAACCTCAAAATTTGGCTAAAAAAACACATGTTCCTCACATTTCTGTGGCAGAAAGTTCTGGAATCTGAGAGGAGCCACGAATTTCCTTCCACCCAGCGTTCCCCCACGTCTCCCGATAAAAATGATACCTCACTTGTGTGGGTAGGCCTAGCGCCCGGGACAGGAAACGCCCCAAAGCGCAACGTGGACACAGCCAAATTGGTGAAGGAAAACAGAGGTGTTTTTTGCAAAGTGCCTACCTGTAGATTTTGGCCTGTAGCTCAGCCGCCACCTAGGGAAACCTACCACACCTGTGCATTTCTGAAAACTAGAGACCTAGGGGAATCCAAGATGGGGTGACTTGTGTGGCTCGGACCAGGTTCTGTTACCCAGAATCCTTTGCAAACCTCAAAATTTGGCTAAAAATACACATGTTCCTCACATTTCGGTGGCAGAAAGTTCTGGAATCTGAGAGGAGCCACGAATTTCCTTCCACCCAGCGTTCCCCCACGTCTCTCGATAAAAATGATACCTCACTTGTGTGGGTAGGCCTAGCGCCCGCGACAGGAAACGCCCCAAAGCGCAACGTGGACACAGCCAAATTGGTGAAGGAAAACAGAGGTGTTTTTTGCAAAGTGCCTACCTGTAGATTTTGGCCTGTAGCTCAGCCACCACCTAGGGAAACCTACCACACCTGTGCATTTCTGAAAACTACAGACCTACGGGAATCCAAGATGGGGTGACTTGTGTGGCTCGGACCAGGTTCTGTTACCCAGAATCCTTTGCAAACCTCAAAATTTGGCTAAAAATACACATGTTCCTCACATTTCTGTGGCAGAAAGTTCTGGAATCTGAGAGGAGCCACGAATTTCCTTCCACCCAGCGTTCCCCCACGTCTCTCGATAAAAATGATACCTCACTTGTGTGGGTAGGCCTAGCGCCCGCGACAGGAAACGCCCCAAAGCGCAACGTGGACACAGCCAAATTGGTGAAGGAAAACAGAGGTGTTTTTTGCAAAGTGCCTACCTGTAGATTTTGGCCTGTAGCTCAGCCGCCACCTAGGGAAACCTACCAAACCTGTGCATTTCTGAAAACTACAGACCTAGGGGAATCCAAGATGGGGTGACTTGTGTGGCTCGGACCAGGTTCTGTTACCCAGAATCCTTTGCAAACCTCAAAATTTGGCTAAAAATACACATGTTCCTCACATTTCTGTGGCAGAAAGTTCTGGAATCTGAGAGGAGCCACGAATTTCCTTCCACCCAGCGTTCCCCCACGTCTCCCGATAAAAATGATACCTCACTTGTGTGGGTAGGCCTAGCGCCCGCGACAGGAAACGCCCCAAAGCGCAACGTTGACTCAGCCAAATTGGTGAAGGAAAACAGAGGTGTTTTTTGCAAAGTGCCTACCTGTAGATTTTGGCCTGTAGCTCAGCCGCCACCTAGGGAAACCTACCAAACCTGTGCATTTCTGTAAACTAGAGACCTAGGGGAATCCAAGATGGGGTGACTTGTGTGGCTCGGACCAGGTTCTGTTACCCAGAATCCTTTGCAAACCTCAAAATTTGGCTAAAAATACACATGTTCCTCACATTTCTGTGGCAGAAAGTTCTGGAATCTGAGAGGAGCCACGAATTTCCTTCCACCCAGCGTTCCCCCACGTCTCTCGATAAAAATGATACCTCACTTGTGTGGGTAGGCCTAGCGCCCGCGACAGGAAACGCCCCAAAGCGCAACGTGGACACAGCCAAATTGGTGAAGGAAAACAGAGGTGTTTTTTGCAAAGTGCCTACCTGTAGATTTTGGCCTATAGCTCAGCCGCCACCTAGGGAAACCTACCAAACCTGTGCATTTCTGAAAACTACAGACCTAGGGGAATCCAAGATGGGGTGACTTGTGTGGCTCGGACCAGGTTCTGTTACCCAGAATCCTTTGCAAACCTCCAAATGTGGCTAAAAAAACACATGTTCCTCACATTTCTGTGGCAGAAAGTTCTGGAATCTGAGAGGAGCCACGAATTTCCTTCCACCCAGCGTTCCCCCACGTCTCCCGATAAAAATGATACCTCACTTGTGTGGGTAGGCCTAGCGCCCGTGACAGGAAACGCCCCAAAGCGCAACGTGGACACAGCCAAATTGGTGAAGGAAAACAGAGGTTTTTTTGCAAAGTGCCTACCTGTAGATTTTGGCCTGTAGCTCAGCCGCCACCTAGGGAAACCTACCAAACCTGTGCATTTCTGAAAACTAGAGACCTAGGGGAATCCAAGATGGGGTGACTTGTGTGGCTCGGACCAGGTTCTGTTACCCAGAATCCTTTGCAAATCTCCAAATGTGGCTAAAAAAACACATGTTCCTCACATTTCTGTGGCAGAAAGTTCTGGAATCTGAGAGGAGCCACGAATTTCCTTCCACCCAGCGTTCCCCCACGTCTCCCGATAAAAATGATACCTCACTTGTGTGGGTAGGCCTAGCGCCCGCGACAGGAAACGCCCCAAAGCGCAACGTGGACACAGCCAAATTGGTGAAGGAAAACAGAGGTGTTTTTTGCAAAGTGCCTACCTGTAGATTTTGGCCTGTAGCTCAGCCGCCACCTAGGGAAACCTACCAAACCTGTGCATTTCTGTAAACTAGAGACCTAGGGGAATCCAAGATGGGGTGACTTGTGTGGCTCGGACCAGGTTCTGTTACCCAGAATCCTTTGCAAACCTCAAAATTTGGCTAAAAAAACACATGTTCCTCACATTTCTGTGGCAGAAAGTTCTGGAATCTGAGAGGAGCCACGAATTTCCTTCCACCCAGCGTTCCCCCACGTCTCCCGATAAAAATGATACCTCACTTGTGTGGGTAGGCCTAGCGCCCGGGACAGGAAACGCCCCAAAGCGCAACGTGGACACAGCCAAATTGGTGAAGGAAAACAGAGGTGTTTTTTGCAAAGTGCCTACCTGTAGATTTTGGCCTGTAGCTCAGCCGCCACCTAGGGAAACCTACCACACCTGTGCATTTCTGAAAACTAGAGACCTAGGGGAATCCAAGATGGGGTGACTTGTGTGGCTCGGACCAGGTTCTGTTACCCAGAATCCTTTGCAAACCTCAAAATTTGGCTAAAAATACACATGTTCCTCACATTTCTGTGGCAGAAAGTTCTGGAATCTGAGAGGAGCCACGAATTTCCTTCCACCCAGCGTTCCCCCACGTCTCTCGATAAAAATGATACCTCACTTGTGTGGGTAGGCCTAGCGCCCGCGACAGGAAACGCCCCAAAGCGCAACGTGGACACAGCCAAATTGGTGAAGGAAAACAGAGGTGTTTTTTGCAAAGTGCCTACCTGTAGATTTTGGCCTGTAGCTCAGCCACCACCTAGGGAAACCTACCACACCTGTGCATTTCTGAAAACTACAGACCTACGGGAATCCAAGATGGGGTGACTTGTGTGGCTCGGACCAGGTTCTGTTACCCAGAATCCTTTGCAAACCTCAAAATTTGGCTAAAAATACACATGTTCCTCACATTTCTGTGGCAGAAAGTTCTGGAATCTGAGAGGAGCCACGAATTTCCTTCCACCCAGCGTTCCCCCACGTCTCTCGATAAAAATGATACCTCACTTGTGTGGGTAGGCCTAGCGCCCGCGACAGGAAACGCCCCAAAGCGCAACGTGGACACAGCCAAATTGGTGAAGGAAAACAGAGGTGTTTTTTGCAAAGTGCCTACCTGTAGATTTTGGCCTGTAGCTCAGCCGCCACCTAGGGAAACCTACCAAACCTGTGCATTTCTGAAAACTACAGACCTAGGGGAATCCAAGATGGGGTGACTTGTGTGGCTCGGACCAGGTTCTGTTACCCAGAATCCTTTGCAAACCTCAAAATTTGGCTAAAAATACACATGTTCCTCACATTTCTGTGGCAGAAAGTTCTGGAATCTGAGAGGAGCCACGAATTTCCTTCCACCCAGCGTTCCCCCACGTCTCCCGATAAAAATGATACCTCACTTGTGTGGGTAGGCCTAGCGCCCGCGACAGGAAACGCCCCAAAGCGCAACGTTGACTCAGCCAAATTGGTGAAGGAAAACAGAGGTGTTTTTTGCAAAGTGCCTACCTGTAGATTTTGGCCTGTAGCTCAGCCACCACCTAGGGAAACCTACCACACCTGTGCATTTCTGAAAACTACAGACCTACGGGAATCCAAGATGGGGTGACTTGTGTGGCTCGGACCAGGTTCTGTTACCCAGAATCCTTTGCAAACCTCAAAATTTGGCTAAAAATACACATGTTCCTCACATTTCTGTGGCAGAAAGTTCTGGAATCTGAGAGGAGCCACGAATTTCCTTCCACCCAGCGTTCCCCCACGTCTCTCGATAAAAATGATACCTCACTTGTGTGGGTAGGCCTAGCGCCCGCGACAGGAAACGCCCCAAAGCGCAACGTGGACACAGCCAAATTGGTGAAGGAAAACAGAGGTGTTTTTTGCAAAGTGCCTACCTGTAGATTTTGGCCTATAGCTCAGCCGCCACCTAGGGAAACCTACCAAACCTGTGCATTTCTGAAAACTACAGACCTAGGGGAATCCAAGATGGGGTGACTTGTGTGGCTCGGACCAGGTTCTGTTACCCAGAATCCTTTGCAAACCTCCAAATGTGGCTAAAAAAACACATGTTCCTCACATTTCTGTGGCAGAAAGTTCTGGAATCTGAGAGGAGCCACGAATTTCCTTCCACCCAGCGTTCCCCCACGTCTCTCGATAAAAATGATACCTCACTTGTGTGGGTAGGCCTAGCGCCCGCGACAGGAAACGCCCCAAAGCGTAACGTGGACACAGCCAAATTGGTGAAGGAAAACAGAGGTGTTTTTTGCAAAGTGCCTACCTGTAGATTTTGGCCTGTAGCTCAGCCGCCACCTAGGGAAACCTACCAAACCTGTGCATTTCTGAAAACTACAGACCTAGGGGAATCCAAGATGGGGTGACTTGTGTGGCTCGGACCAGGTTCTGTTACCCAGAATCCTTTGCAAACCTCAAAATTTGGCTAAAAATACACATGTTCCTCAAATTTCTGTGGCAGAAAGTTCTGGAATCTGAGAGGAGCCACGAATTTCCTTCCACCCAGCGTTCCCCCACGTCTCCCGATAAAAATGATACCTCACTTGTGTGGGTAGGCCTAGCGCCCGCAACAGGAAACGCCCCAAAGCGCAACGTGGAAACAGCCAAATTGGTGAAGGAAAACAGTGGTGTTTTTTGCAAAGTGCCTACCTGTAGATTTTGGCCTGTAGCTCAGCCGCCACGTAGGGAAACCTACCAAACCTGTGCATTTCTGAAAACTAGAGACCTAGGGGAATCCAAGATGGGGTGACTTGTGTGGCTCGGACCAGGTTCTGTTACCCAGAATCCTTTGCAAACCTCAAAATTTGGCTAAAAATACACATGTTCCTCACATTTCTGTGGCAGAAAGTTCTGGAATCTGAGAGGAGCCACGAATTTCCTTCCACCCAGCGTTCCCCCACGTCTCCCGATAAAAATGATACCTCACTTGTGTGGGTAGGCCTAGCGCCCGCGACAGGAAACGCCCCAAAGCGCAACGTGGACACAGCCAAATTGGTGAAGGAAAACAGTGGTGTTTTTTGCAAAGTGCCTACCTGTAGATTTTGGCCTGTAGCTCAGCCGCCACCTAGGGAAACCTACCAAACCTGTGCATTTATGAAAACAAGAGACCTAGGGGAATCCAAGATGGGGTGACTTGTGTGGCTCGGACCAGGTTCTGTTACCCAGAATCCTTTGCAAATCTCAAAATTTGGCTAAAAAAACACATGTTCCTCACATTTCTGTGGCAGAAAGTTCTGGAATCTGAGAGGAGCCACGAATTTCCTTCCACCCAGCGTTCCCCACGTCTCCCGATAAAAATGATACCTCACTTGTGTGGGTAGGCCTAGCGCCCGCGACAGGAAATGCCCCAAAGCGCAACGTGGACACAGCCAAATTGGTGAAGGAAAACAGATGTGTTTTTTGCAAAGTGCCTACCTGTAGATTTTGGCCTGTAGCACAGCCGCCACCTAGGGAAACCTACCAAACCTGTGCATTTCTGAAAACTAGAGACCGAGGGGAATCCAAGATGGGGTGACTTGTGTGGCTCGGACCAGGTTCTGTTACCCAGAATCCTTTGCAAACCTCCAAATGTGGCTAAAAAAACACATGTTCCTCACATTTCTGTGGCAGAAAGTTCTGGAATCTGAGAGGAGCCACGAATTTCCTTCCACCCAGCGTTCCCCCACGTCTCCCGATAAAAATTATACCTCACTTGTGTGGGTAGGCCTAGCGCCCGCGACAGGAAACGCCCCAAAGCGCAACGTGGACACAGCCAAATTGGTGAAGGAAAACAGAGGTGTTTTTTGCAAAGTGCCTACCTGTAGATTTTGGCCTGTAGCTCAGCCGCCACCTAGGGAAACCTACCAAACCTGTGCATTTCTGAAAACTAGAGACCTAGGGGAATCCAAGATGGGGTGACTTGTGTGGCTCGGACCAGGTTCTGTTACCCAGAATCCTTTGCAAACCTCAAAATTTGGCTAAAAAAACACATGTTCCTCACATTTCTGTGGCAGAAAGTTCTGGAATCTGAGAGGAGCCACGAATTTCCTTCCACCCAGCGTTTCCCCTCGTCTCCCGATAAAAATGATACCTCACTTGTGTGGGTAGGCCTAGCGCCCGCGACAGGAAATGCCCCAAAGCGCAACGTGGACACAGCCAAATTGGTGAAGGAAAACAGAGGTGTTTTTTGCAAAGTGCCTACCTGTAGATTTTGGCCTGTAGCTCAGCCGCCACCTAGGGAAACCTACCAAACCTGTGCATTTCTGAAAACTAGAGACCTAGGGGAATCCAAGATGGGGTGACTTGTGTGGCTCGGACCAGGTTCTGTTACCCAGAATCCTTTGCAAACCTCCAAATGTGGCTAAAAAAACACATGTTCCTCACATTTCTGTGGCAGAAAGTTCTGGAATCTGAGAGGAGCCACGAATTTCCTTCCACCCAGCGTTCCCCCACGTCTCCCGATAAAAATGATACCTCACTTGTGTGGGTAGGCCTAGCGCCCATGACAGGAAACGCCCCAAAGCGCAACGTGGACACAGCCAAATTGGTGAAGGAAAACAGAGGTTTTTTTGCAAAGTGCCTACCTGTAGATTTTGGCCTGTAGCTCAGCCGCCACCTAGGGAAACCTACCAAACCTGTGCATTTCTGAAAACTAGAGACCTAGGGGAATCCAAGATGGGGTGACTTGTGTGGCTCGGACCAGGTTCTGTTACCCAGAATCCTTTGCAAACCTCCAAATGTGGCTAAAAAAACACATGTTCCTCACATTTCTGTGGCAGAAAGTTCTGGAATCTGAGAGGAGCCACGAATTTCCTTCCACCCAGCGTTCCCCCACGTCTCCCGATAAAAATGATACCTCACTTGTGTGGGTAGGCCTAGCGCCCGCGACAGGAAACGCCCCAAAGCGCAACGTGGACACAGCCAAATTGGTGAAGGAAAACAGAGGTGTTTTTTGCAAAGTGCCTACCTGTAGATTTTGGCCTGTAGCTCAGCCGCCACCTAGGGAAACCTACCAAACCTGTGCATTTCTGTAAACTAGAGACCTAGGGGAATCCAAGATGGGGTGACTTGTGTGGCTCGGACCAGGTTCTGTTACCCAGAATCCTTTGCAAACCTCAAAATTTGGCTAAAAAAACACATGTTCCTCACATTTCTGTGGCAGAAAGTTCTGGAATCTGAGAGGAGCCACGAATTTCCTTCCACCCAGCGTTCCCCCACGTCTCCCGATAAAAATGATACCTCACTTGTGTGGGTAGGCCTAGCGCCCGGGACAGGAAACGCCCCAAAGCGCAACGTGGACACAGCCAAATTGGTGAAGGAAAACAGAGGTGTTTTTTGCAAAGTGCCTACCTGTAGATTTTGGCCTGTAGCTCAGCCGCCACCTAGGGAAACCTACCACACCTGTGCATTTCTGAAAACTAGAGACCTAGGGGAATCCAAGATGGGGTGACTTGTGTGGCTCGGACCAGGTTCTGTTACCCAGAATCCTTTGCAAACCTCAAAATTTGGCTAAAAATACACATGTTCCTCACATTTCTGTGGCAGAAAGTTCTGGAATCTGAGAGGAGCCACGAATTTCCTTGCACCCAGCGTTCCCCCACGTCTCTCGATAAAAATGATACCTCACTTGTGTGGGTAGGCCTAGCGCCCGCGACAGGAAACGCCCCAAAGCGCAACGTGGACACAGCCAAATTGGTGAAGGAAAACAGAGGTGTTTTTTGCAAAGTGCCTACCTGTAGATTTTGGCCTGTAGCTCAGCCACCACCTAGGGAAACCTACCACACCTGTGCATTTCTGAAAACTACAGACCTACGGGAATCCAAGATGGGGTGACTTGTGTGGCTCGGACCAGGTTCTGTTACCCAGAATCCTTTGCAAACCTCAAAATTTGGCTAAAAATACACATGTTCCTCACATTTCTGTGGCAGAAAGTTCTGGAATCTGAGAGGAGCCACGAATTTCCTTCCACCCAGCGTTCCCCCACGTCTCTCGATAAAAATGATACCTCACTTGTGTGGGTAGGCCTAGCGCCCGCGACAGGAAACGCCCCAAAGCGCAACGTGGACACAGCCAAATTGGTGAAGGAAAACAGAGGTGTTTTTTGCAAAGTGCCTACCTGTAGATTTTGGCCTGTAGCTCAGCCGCCACCTAGGGAAACCTACCAAACCTGTGCATTTCTGAAAACTACAGACCTAGGGGAATCCAAGATGGGGTGACTTGTGTGGCTCGGACCAGGTTCTGTTACCCAGAATCCTTTGCAAACCTCAAAATTTGGCTAAAAATACACATGTTCCTCACATTTCTGTGGCAGAAAGTTCTGGAATCTGAGAGGAGCCACGAATTTCCTTCCACCCAGCGTTCCCCCACGTCTCCCGATAAAAATGATACCTCACTTGTGTGGGTAGGCCTAGCGCCCGCGACAGGAAACGCCCCAAAGCGCAACGTTGACTCAGCCAAATTGGTGAAGGAAAACAGAGGTGTTTTTTGCAAAGTGCCTACCTGTAGATTTTGGCCTGTAGCTCAGCCACCACCTAGGGAAACCTACCACACCTGTGCATTTCTGAAAACTACAGACCTACGGGAATCCAAGATGGGGTGACTTGTGTGGCTCGGACCAGGTTCTGTTACCCAGAATCCTTTGCAAACCTCAAAATTTGGCTAAAAATACACATGTTCCTCACATTTCTGTGGCAGAAAGTTCTGGAATCTGAGAGGAGCCACGAATTTCCTTCCACCCAGCGTTCCCCCACGTCTCTCGATAAAAATGATACCTCACTTGTGTGGGTAGGCCTAGCGCCCGCGACAGGAAACGCCCCAAAGCGCAACGTGGACACAGCCAAATTGGTGAAGGAAAACAGAGGTGTTTTTTGCAAAGTGCCTACCTGTAGATTTTGGCCTATAGCTCAGCCGCCACCTAGGGAAACCTACCAAACCTGTGCATTTCTGAAAACTACAGACCTAGGGGAATCCAAGATGGGGTGACTTGTGTGGCTCGGACCAGGTTCTGTTACCCAGAATCCTTTGCAAACCTCCAAATGTGGCTAAAAAAACACATGTTCCTCACATTTCTGTGGCAGAAAGTTCTGGAATCTGAGAGGAGCCACGAATTTCCTTCCACCCAGCGTTCCCCCACGTCTCCCGATAAAAATGATACCTCACTTGTGTGGGTAGGCCTAGCGCCCGTGACAGGAAACGCCCCAAAGCGCAACGTGGACACAGCCAAATTGGTGAAGGAAAACAGAGGTTTTTTTGCAAAGTGCCTACCTGTAGATTTTGGCCTGTAGCTCAGCCGCCACCTAGGGAAACCTACCAAACCTGTGCATTTCTGAAAACTAGAGACCTAGGGGAATCCAAGATGGGGTGACTTGTGTGGCTCGGACCAGGTTCTGTTACCCAGAATCCTTTGCAAACCTCCAAATGTGGCTAAAAAAACACATGTTCCTCACATTTCTGTGGCAGAAAGTTCTGGAATCTGAGAGGAGCCACGAATTTCCTTCCACCCAGCGTTCCCCCACGTCTCCCGATAAAAATGATACCTCACTTGTGTGGGTAGGCCTAGCGCCCGCGACAGGAAACGCCCCAAAGCGCAACGTGGACACAGCCAAATTGGTGAAGGAAAACAGAGGTGTTTTTTGCAAAGTGCCTACCTGTAGATTTTGGCCTGTAGCTCAGCCGCCACCTAGGGAAACCTACCAAACCTGTGCATTTCTGTAAACTAGAGACCTAGGGGAATCCAAGATGGGGTGACTTGTGTGGCTCGGACCAGGTTCTGTTACCCAGAATCCTTTGCAAACCTCAAAATTTGGCTAAAAAAACACATGTTCCTCACATTTCTGTGGCAGAAAGTTCTGGAATCTGAGAGGAGCCACGAATTTCCTTCCACCCAGCGTTCCCCCACGTCTCCCGATAAAAATGATACCTCACTTGTGTGGGTAGGCCTAGCGCCCGGGACAGGAAACGCCCCAAAGCGCAACGTGGACACAGCCAAATTGGTGAAGGAAAACAGAGGTGTTTTTTGCAAAGTGCCTACCTGTAGATTTTGGCCTGTAGCTCAGCCGCCACCTAGGGAAACCTACCACACCTGTGCATTTCTGAAAACTAGAGACCTAGGGGAATCCAAGATGGGGTGACTTGTGTGGCTCGGACCAGGTTCTGTTACCCAGAATCCTTTGCAAACCTCAAAATTTGGCTAAAAATACACATGTTCCTCACATTTCTGTGGCAGAAAGTTCTGGAATCTGAGAGGAGCCACGAATTTCCTTCCACCCAGCGTTCCCCCACGTCTCTCGATAAAAATGATACCTCACTTGTGTGGGTAGGCCTAGCGCCCGCGACAGGAAACGCCCCAAAGCGCAACGTGGACACAGCCAAATTGGTGAAGGAAAACAGAGGTGTTTTTTGCAAAGTGCCTACCTGTAGATTTTGGCCTGTAGCTCAGCCACCACCTAGGGAAACCTACCACACCTGTGCATTTCTGAAAACTACAGACCTACGGGAATCCAAGATGGGGTGACTTGTGTGGCTCGGACCAGGTTCTGTTACCCAGAATCCTTTGCAAACCTCAAAATTTGGCTAAAAATACACATGTTCCTCACATTTCTGTGGCAGAAAGTTCTGGAATCTGAGAGGAGCCACGAATTTCCTTCCACCCAGCGTTCCCCCACGTCTCTCGATAAAAATGATACCTCACTTGTGTGGGTAGGCCTAGCGCCCGCGACAGGAAACGCCCCAAAGCGCAACGTGGACACAGCCAAATTGGTGAAGGAAAACAGAGGTGTTTTTTGCAAAGTGCCTACCTGTAGATTTTGGCCTGTAGCTCAGCCGCCACCTAGGGAAACCTACCAAACCTGTGCATTTCTGAAAACTACAGACCTAGGGGAATCCAAGATGGGGTGACTTGTGTGGCTCGGACCAGGTTCTGTTACCCAGAATCCTTTGCAAACCTCAAAATTTGGCTAAAAATACACATGTTCCTCACATTTCTGTGGCAGAAAGTTCTGGAATCTGAGAGGAGCCACGAATTTCCTTCCACCCAGCGTTCCCCCACGTCTCCCGATAAAAATGATACCTCACTTGTGTGGGTAGGCCTAGCGCCCGCGACAGGAAACGCCCCAAAGCGCAACGTTGACTCAGCCAAATTGGTGAAGGAAAACAGAGGTGTTTTTTGCAAAGTGCCTACCTGTAGATTTTGGCCTGTAGCTCAGCCACCACCTAGGGAAACCTACCACACCTGTGCATTTCTGAAAACTACAGACCTACGGGAATCCAAGATGGGGTGACTTGTGTGGCTCGGACCAGGTTCTGTTACCCAGAATCCTTTGCAAACCTCAAAATTTGGCTAAAAATACACATGTTCCTCACATTTCTGTGGCAGAAAGTTCTGGAATCTGAGAGGAGCCACGAATTTCCTTCCACCCAGCGTTCCCCCACGTCTCTCGATAAAAATGATACCTCACTTGTGTGGGTAGGCCTAGCGCCCGCGACAGGAAACGCCCCAAAGCGCAACGTGGACACAGCCAAATTGGTGAAGGAAAACAGAGGTGTTTTTTGCAAAGTGCCTACCTGTAGATTTTGGCCTATAGCTCAGCCGCCACCTAGGGAAACCTACCAAACCTGTGCATTTCTGAAAACTACAGACCTAGGGGAATCCAAGATGGGGTGACTTGTGTGGCTCGGACCAGGTTCTGTTACCCAGAATCCTTTGCAAACCTCCAAATGTGGCTAAAAAAACACATGTTCCTCACATTTCTGTGGCAGAAAGTTCTGGAATCTGAGAGGAGCCACGAATTTCCTTCCACCCAGCGTTCCCCCACGTCTCTCGATAAAAATGATACCTCACTTGTGTGGGTAGGCCTAGCGCCCGCGACAGGAAACGCCCCAAAGCGCAACGTGGACACAGCCAAATTGGTGAAGGAAAACAGAGGTGTTTTTTGCAAAGTGCCTACCTGTAGATTTTGGCCTGTAGCTCAGCCGCCACCTAGGGAAACCTACCAAACCTGTGCATTTCTGAAAACTACAGACCTAGGGGAATCCAAGATGGGGTGACTTGTGTGGCTCGGACCAGGTTCTGTTACCCAGAATCCTTTGCAAACCTCAAAATTTGGCTAAAAATACACATGTTCCTCAAATTTCTGTGGCAGAAAGTTCTGGAATCTGAGAGGAGCCACGAATTTCCTTCCACCCAGCGTTCCCCCACGTCTCCCGATAAAAATGATACCTCACTTGTGTGGGTAGGCCTAGCGCCCGCAACAGGAAACGCCCCAAAGCGCAACGTGGAAACAGCCAAATTGGTGAAGGAAAACAGTGGTGTTTTTTGCAAAGTGCCTACCTGTAGATTTTGGCCTGTAGCTCAGCCGCCACGTAGGGAAACCTACCAAACCTGTGCATTTCTGAAAACTAGAGACCTAGGGGAATCCAAGATGGGGTGACTTGTGTGGCTCGGACCAGGTTCTGTTACCCAGAATCCTTTGCAAACCTCAAAATTTGGCTAAAAATACACATGTTCCTCACATTTCTGTGGCAGAAAGTTCTGGAATCTGAGAGGAGCCACGAATTTCCTTCCACCCAGCGTTCCTCCACGTCTCCCGATAAAAATGATACCTCACTTGTGTGGGTAGGCCTAGCGCCCGCGACAGGAAACGCCCCAAAGCGCAACGTGGACAAAGCCAAATTGGTGAAGGAAAACAGTGGTGTTTTTTGCAAAGTGCCTACCTGTAGATTTTGGCCTGTAGCACAGCCGCCACCTAGGGAAACCTACCAAACCTGTGCATTTCTGAAAACTAGAGACCGAGGGGAATCCAAGATGGGGTGACTTGTGTGGCTCGGACCAGGTTCTGTTACCCAGAATCCTTTGCAAACCTCAAAATTTGGCTAAAAAAACACATGTTCCTCACATTTCTGTGGCAGAAAGTTCTGGAATCTGAGAGGAGCCACGAATTTCCTTCCACCCAGCGTTTCCCCACGTCTCCCGATAAAAATGATACCTCACTTGTGTGGGTAGGCCTAGCGCCCGCGACAGGAAATGCCCCAAAGCGCAACGTGGACACAGCCAAATTGGTGAAGGAAAACAGAGGTGTTTTTTGCAAAGTGCCTACCTGTAGATTTTGGCCTGTAGCTCAGCCGCCACCTAGGGAAACCTACCAAACCTGTGCATTTCTGAAAACTAGAGACCTAGGGGAATCCAAGATGGGGTGACTTGTGTGGCTCGGACCAGGTTCTGTTACCCAGAATCCTTTGCAAACCTCCAAATGTGGTTAAAAAAACACATGTTCCTCACATTTCTGTGGCAGAAAGTTCTGGAATCTGAGAGGAGCCACGAATTTCCTTCCACCCAGCGTTCCCCCACGTCTCCCGATAAAAATGATACCTCACTTGTGTGGGTAGGCCTAGCGCCCGTGACAGGAAACGCCCCAAAGCGCAACGTGGACACAGCCAAATTGGTGAAGGAAAACAGAGGTTTTTTTGCAAAGTGCCTACCTGTAGATTTTGGCCTGTAGCTCAGCCGCCACCTAGGGAAACCTACCAAACCTGTGCATTTCTGAAAACTAGAGACCTAGGGGAATCCAAGATGGGGTGACTTGTGTGGCTCGGACCAGGTTCTGTTACCCAGAATCCTTTGCAAACCTCCAAATGTGGCTAAAAAAACACATGTTCCTCACATTTCTGTGGCAGAAAGTTCTGGAATCTGAGAGGAGCCACGAATTTCCTTCCACCCAGCGTTCCCCCACGTCTCCCGATAAAAATGATACCTCACTTGTGTGGGTAGGCCTAGCGCCCGCGACAGGAAACGCCCCAAAGCGCAACGTGGACACAGCCAAATTGGTGAAGGAAAACAGAGGTGTTTTTTGCAAAGTGCCTACCTGTAGATTTTGGCCTGTAGCTCAGCCGCCACCTAGGGAAACCTACCAAACCTGTGCATTTCTGTAAACTAGAGACCTAGGGGAATCCAAGATGGGGTGACTTGTGTGGCTCGGACCAGGTTCTGTTACCCAGAATCCTTTGCAAACCTCAAAATTTGGCTAAAAAAACACATGTTCCTCACATTTCTGTGGCAGAAAGTTCTGGAATCTGAGAGGAGCCACGAATTTCCTTCCACCCAGCGTTCCCCCACGTCTCCCGATAAAAATGATACCTCACTTGTGTGGGTAGGCCTAGCGCCCGCGACAGGAAACATCCCAAAGCGTAACGTGGACACAGCCAAATTGGTGAAGGAAAACAGAGGTGTTTTTTGCAAAGTGCCTACCTGTAGATTTTGGCCTGTAGCTCAGCCGCCACCTAGGGAAACCTACCAAACCTGTGCATTTATGAAAACAAGAGACCTAGGGGAATCCAAGATGGGGTGACTTGTGTGGCTCGGACCAGGTTCTGTTACCCAGAATCCTTTGCAAACCTCAAAATTTGGCTAAAAAAACACATGTTCCTCACATTTCTGTGGCAGAAAGTTCTGATATCTGAGAGGAGCCACGAATTTCCTTCCACCCAGCGTTCCCCCACGTCTCCCGATAAAAATGATACCTCACTTGTGTGGGTAGGCCTGGCGCCCGCGACAGGAAATGCCCCAAAGCGCAACGTGGACACAGCCAAATTGGTGAAGGAAAACAGATGTGTTTTTTGCAAAGTGCCTACCTGTAGATTTTGGCCTGTAGCACAGCCGCCACCTAGGGAAACCTACCAAACCTGTGCATTTCTGAAAACTAGAGACCTAGGGGAATCCAAGATGGGGTGACTTGTGTGGCTCGGACCAGGTTCTGTTACCCAGAATCCTTTACAAACCTCCAAATGTGGCTAAAAAAACACATGTTTCTCACATTTCTGTGGCAGAAAGTTCTGGAATTTGAGAGGAGACCCGAATATCCTTCCACCCAGCGTTCCCCCACGTCTCCCGATAAAAATGATACCTCACTTGTGTGGGTAGGCCTGGCGCCCGCGACAGGAAACGCCCCAAAGCGCAACGTGGACACAGCCAAATTGGTGAAGGAAAACAGAGGTGTTTTTTGCAAAGTGCCTACCTGTAGATTTTGGCCTGTAGCTCAGCCGCCACCTAGGGAAACCTACCAAACCTGTGCATTTCTGAAAACTACAGACCTAGGGGAATCCAAGATGGGGTGACTTGTGTGGCTCGGACCAGGTTCTGTTACCCAGAATCCTTTGCAAACCTCAAAATTTGGCTAAAAATACACATGTTCCTCACATTTCTGTGGCAGAAAGTTCTGGAATCTGAGAGGAGCCACGAATTTCCTTCCACCCAGCGTTCCCCCACGTCTCCCGATAAAAATGATACCTCACTTGTGTGGGTAGGCCTAGCGCCCGCGACAGGAAACGCCCCAAAGCGCAACGTTGACTCAGCCAAATTGGTGAAGGAAAACAGAGGTGTTTTTTGCAAAGTGCCTACCTGTAGATTTTGGCCTGTAGCTCAGCCACCACCTAGGGAAACCTACCACACCTGTGCATTTCTGAAAACTACAGACCTACGGGAATCCAAGATGGGGTGACTTGTGTGGCTCGGACCAGGTTCTGTTACCCAGAATCCTTTGCAAACCTCAAAATTTGGCTAAAAATACACATGTTCCTCACATTTCTGTGGCAGAAAGTTCTGGAATCTGAGAGGAGCCACGAATTTCCTTCCACCCAGCGTTCCCCCACGTCTCTCGATAAAAATGATACCTCACTTGTGTGGGTAGGCCTAGCGCCCGCGACAGGAAACGCCCCAAAGCGCAACGTGGACACAGCCAAATTGGTGAAGGAAAACAGAGGTGTTTTTTGCAAAGTGCCTACCTGTAGATTTTGGCCTGTAGCTCAGCCGCCACCTAGGGAAACCTACCAAACCTGTGCATTTCTGAAAACTACAGACCTAGGGGAATCCAAGATGGGGTGACTTGTGTGGCTCGGACCAGGTTCTGTTACCCAGAATCCTTTGCAAACCTCAAAATTTGGCTAAAAATACACATGTTCCTCAAATTTCTGTGGCAGAAAGTTCTGGAATCTGAGAGGAGCCACGAATTTCCTTCCACCCAGCGTTCCCCCACGTCTCCCGATAAAAATGATACCTCACTTGTGTGGGTAGGCCTAGCGCCCGCAACAGGAAACGCCCCAAAGCGCAACGTGGAAACAGCCAAATTGGTGAAGGAAAACAGTGGTGTTTTTTGCAAAGTGCCTACCTGTAGATTTTGGCCTGTAGCTCAGCCGCCACGTAGGGAAACCTACCAAACCTGTGCATTTCTGAAAACTAGAGACCTAGGGGAATCCAAGATGGGGTGACTTGTGTGGCTCGGACCAGGTTCTGTTACCCAGAATCCTTTGCAAACCTCAAAATTTGGCTAAAAATACACATGTTCCTCACATTTCTGTGGCAGAAAGTTCTGGAATCTGAGAGGAGCCACGAATTTCCTTCCACCCAGCGTTCCTCCACGTCTCCCGATAAAAATGATACCTCACTTGTGTGGGTAGGCCTAGCGCCCGCGACAGGAAACGCCCCAAAGCGCAACGTGGACAAAGCCAAATTGGTGAAGGAAAACAGTGGTGTTTTTTGCAAAGTGCCTACCTGTAGATTTTGGCCTGTAGCACAGCCGCCACCTAGGGAAACCTACCAAACCTGTGCATTTCTGAAAACTAGAGACCGAGGGGAATCCAAGATGGGGTGACTTGTGTGGCTCGGACCAGGTTCTGTTACCCAGAATCCTTTGCAAACCTCCAAATGTGGCTAAAAAAACACATGTTCCTCACATTTCTGTGGCAGAAAGTTCTGGAATCTGAGAGGAGCCACGAATTTCCTTCCACCCAGCGTTCCCCCATGTCTCCCGATAAAAATTATACCTCACTTGTGTGGGTAGGCCTAGCGCCCGCGACAGGAAACGCCCCAAAGCGCAACGTGGACACAGCCAAATTGGTGAAGGAAAACAGAGGTGTTTTTTGCAAAGTGCCTACCTGTAGATTTTGGCCTGTAGCTCAGCCGCCACCTAGGGAAACCTACCAAACCTGTGCATTTCTGTAAACTAGAGACCTAGGGGAATCCAAGATGGGGTGACTTGTGTGGCTCGGACCAGGTTCTGTTACCCAGAATCCTTTGCAAACCTCAAAATTTGGCTAAAAAAACACATGTTCCTCACATTTCTGTGGCAGAAAGTTCTGGAATCTGAGAGGAGCCACGAATTTCCTTCCACCCAGCGTTCCCCCACGTCTCCCGATAAAAATGATACCTCACTTGTGTGGGTAGGCCTAGCGCCCGCGACAGGAAACATCCCAAAGCGTAACGTGGACACAGCCAAATTGGTGAAGGAAAACAGAGGTGTTTTTTGCAAAGTGCCTACCTGTAGATTTTGGCCTGTAGCTCAGCCGCCACCTAGGGAAACCTACCAAACCTGTGCATTTATGAAAACAAGAGACCTAGGGGAATCCAAGATGGGGTGACTTGTGTGGCTCGGACCAGGTTCTGTTACCCAGAATCCTTTGCAAACCTCAAAATTTGGCTAAAAAAACACATGTTCCTCACATTTCTGTGGCAGAAAGTTCTGATATCTGAGAGGAGCCACGAATTTCCTTCCACCCAGCGTTCCCCCACGTCTCCCGATAAAAATGATACCTCACTTGTGTGGGTAGGCCTGGCGCCCGCGACAGGAAATGCCCCAAAGCGCAACGTGGACACAGCCAAATTGGTGAAGGAAAACAGATGTGTTTTTTGCAAAGTGCCTACCTGTAGATTTTGGCCTGTAGCACAGCCGCCACCTAGGGAAACCTACCAAACCTGTGCATTTCTGAAAACTAGAGACCTAGGGGAATCCAAGATGGGGTGACTTGTGTGGCTCGGACCAGGTTCTGTTACCCAGAATCCTTTACAAACCTCCAAATGTGGCTAAAAAAACATATGTTTCTCACATTTTTGTGGCAGAAAGTTCTGGAATTTGAGAGGAGACCCAAATATCCTTCCACCCAGCGTTCCCCCAAGTCTCCCGATAAAAATGATACCTCACTTGTGTGGGTAGGCCTGGCGCCCGCGACAGGAAACGCCCCAAAGCGCAACGTGGACACAGCCAAATTGGTGAAGGAAAACAGAGGTGTTTTTTGCAAAGTGCCTACCTGTAGATTTTGGCCTGTAGCTCAGCCGCCACCTAGGGAAACCTACCAAACCTGTGCATTTCTGAAAACTACAGACCTAGGGGAATCCAAGATGGGGTGACTTGTGTGGCTCGGACCAGGTTCTGTTACCCAGAATCCTTTGCAAACCTCAAAATTTGGCTAAAAATACACATGTTCCTCACATTTCTGTGGCAGAAAGTTCTGGAATCTGAGAGGAGCCACGAATTTCCTTCCACCCAGCGTTCCCCCACGTCTCCCGATAAAAATGATACCTCACTTGTGTGGGTAGGCCTAGCGCCCGCGACAGGAAACGCCCCAAAGCGCAACGTTGACTCAGCCAAATTGGTGAAGGAAAACAGAGGTGTTTTTTGCAAAGTGCCTACCTGTAGATTTTGGCCTGTAGCTCAGCCACCACCTAGGGAAACCTACCACACCTGTGCATTTCTGAAAACTACAGACCTACGGGAATCCAAGATGGGGTGACTTGTGTGGCTCGGACCAGGTTCTGTTACCCAGAATCCTTTGCAAACCTCAAAATTTGGCTAAAAATACACATGTTCCTCACATTTCTGTGGCAGAAAGTTCTGGAATCTGAGAGGAGCCACGAATTTCCTTCCACCCAGCGTTCCCCCACGTCTCTCGATAAAAATGATACCTCACTTGTGTGGGTAGGCCTAGCGCCCGCGACAGGAAACGCCCCAAAGCGCAACGTGGACACAGCCAAATTGGTGAAGGAAAACAGAGGTGTTTTTTGCAAAGTGCCTACCTGTAGATTTTGGCCTGTAGCTCAGCCGCCACCTAGGGAAACCTACCAAACCTGTGCATTTCTGAAAACTACAGACCTAGGGGAATCCAAGATGGGGTGACTTGTGTGGCTCGGACCAGGTTCTGTTACCCAGAATCCTTTGCAAACCTCAAAATTTGGCTAAAAATACACATGTTCCTCAAATTTCTGAGGCAGAAAGTTCTGGAATCTGAGAGGAGCCACGAATTTCCTTCCACCCAGCGTTCCCCCACGTCTCCCGATAAAAATGATACCTCACTTGTGTGGGTAGGCCTAGCGCCCGCAACAGGAAACGCCCCAAAGCGCAACGTGGAAACAGCCAAATTGGTGAAGGAAAACAGTGGTGTTTTTTGCAAAGTGCCTACCTGTAGATTTTGGCCTGTAGCTCAGCCGCCACGTAGGGAAACCTACCAAACCTGTGCATTTCTGAAAACTAGAGACCTAGGGGAATCCAAGATGGGGTGACTTGTGTGGCTCGGACCAGGTTCTGTTACCCAGAATCCTTTGCAAACCTCAAAATTTGGCTAAAAATACACATGTTCCTCACATTTCTGTGGCAGAAAGTTCTGGAATCTGAGAGGAGCCACGAATTTCCTTCCACCCAGCGTTCCTCCACGTCTCCCGATAAAAATGATACCTCACTTGTGTGGGTAGGCCTAGCGCCCGCGACAGGAAACGCCCCAAAGCGCAACGTGGACAAAGCCAAATTGGTGAAGGAAAACAGTGGTGTTTTTTGCAAAGTGCCTACCTGTAGATTTTGGCCTGTAGCACAGCCGCCACCTAGGGAAACCTACCAAACCTGTGCATTTCTGAAAACTAGAGACCTAGGGGAATCCAAGATGGGGTGACTTGTGTGGCTCGGACCAGGTTCTGTTACCCAGAATCCTTTGCAAACCTCAAAATTTGGCTAAAAAAACACATGTTCCTCACATTTCTGTGGCAGAAAGTTCTGGAATCTGAGAGGAGCCACGAATTTCCTTCCACCCAGCGTTTCCCCACGTCTCCCGATAAAAATGATACCTCACTTGTGTGGGTAGGCCTAGCGCCCGCGACAGGAAATGCCCCAAAGCGCAACGTGGACACAGCCAAATTGGTGAAGGAAAACAGAGGTGTTTTTTGCAAAGTGCCTACCTGTAGATTTTGGCCTGTAGCTCAGCCGCCACCTAGGGAAACCTACCAAACCTGTGCATTTCTGAAAACTAGAGACCTAGGGGAATCCAAGATGGGGTGACTTGTGTGGCTCGGACCAGGTTCTGTTACCCAGAATCCTTTGCAAACCTCCAAATGTGGCTAAAAAAACACATGTTCCTCACATTTCTGTGGCAGAAAGTTCTGGAATCTGAGAGGAGCCACGAATTTCCTTCCACCCAGCGTTCCCCCACGTCTCCCGATAAAAATGATACCTCACTTGTGTGGGTAGGCCTAGCGCCCGTGACAGGAAACGCCCCAAAGCGCAACGTGGACACAGCCAAATTGGTGAAGGAAAACAGAGGTTTTTTTGCAAAGTGCCTACCTGTAGATTTTGGCCTGTAGCTCAGCCGCCACCTAGGGAAACCTACCAAACCTGTGCATTTCTGAAAACTAGAGACCTAGGGGAATCCAAGATGGGGTGACTTGTGTGGCTCGGACCAGGTTCTGTTACCCAGAATCCTTTGCAAACCTCCAAATGTGGCTAAAAAAACACATGTTCCTCACATTTCTGTGGCAGAAAGTTCTGGAATCTGAGAGGAGCCACGAATTTCCTTCCACCCAGCGTTCCCCCACGTCTCCCGATAAAAATGATACCTCACTTGTGTGGGTAGGCCTAGCGCCCGCGACAGGAAACGCCCCAAAGCGCAACGTGGACACAGCCAAATTGGTGAAGGAAAACAGAGGTGTTTTTTGCAAAGTGCCTACCTGTAGATTTTGGCCTGTAGCTCAGCCGCCACCTAGGGAAACCTACCAAACCTGTGCATTTCTGTAAACTAGAGACCTAGGGGAATCCAAGATGGGGTGACTTGTGTGGCTCGGACCAGGTTCTGTTACCCAGAATCCTTTGCAAACCTCAAAATTTGGCTAAAAAAACACATGTTCCTCACATTTCTGTGGCAGAAAGTTCTGGAATCTGAGAGGAGCCACGAATTTCCTTCCACCCAGCGTTCCCCCACGTCTCCCGATAAAAATGATACCTCACTTGTGTGGGTAGGCCTAGCGCCCGCGACAGGAAACATCCCAAAGCGTAACGTGGACACAGCCAAATTGGTGAAGGAAAACAGAGGTGTTTTTTGCAAAGTGCCTACCTGTAGATTTTGGCCTGTAGCTCAGCCGCCACCTAGGGAAACCTACCAAACCTGTGCATTTATGAAAACAAGAGACCTAGGGGAATCCAAGATGGGGTGACTTGTGTGGCTCGGACCAGGTTCTGTTACCCAGAATCCTTTGCAAACCTCAAAATTTGGCTAAAAAAACACATGTTCCTCACATTTCTGTGGCAGAAAGTTCTGATATCTGAGAGGAGCCACGAATTTCCTTCCACCCAGCGTTCCCCCACGTCTCCCGATAAAAATGATACCTCACTTGTGTGGGTAGGCCTGGCGCCCGCGACAGGAAATGCCCCAAAGCGCAACGTGGACACAGCCAAATTGGTGAAGGAAAACAGATGTGTTTTTTGCAAAGTGCCTACCTGTAGATTTTGGCCTGTAGCACAGCCGCCACCTAGGGAAACCTACCAAACCTGTGCATTTCTGAAAACTAGAGACCTAGGGGAATCCAAGATGGGGTGACTTGTGTGGCTCGGACCAGGTTCTGTTACCCAGAATCCTTTACAAACCTCCAAATGTGGCTAAAAAAACACATGTTTCTCACATTTCTGTGGCAGAAAGTTCTGGAATTTGAGAGGAGACCCGAATATCCTTCCACCCAGCGTTCCCCCACGTCTCCCGATAAAAATGATACCTCACTTGTGTGGGTAGGCCTGGCGCCCGCGACAGGAAACGCCCCAAAGCGCAACGTGGACACAGCCAAATTGGTGAAGGAAAACAGAGGTGTTTTTTGCAAAGTGCCTACCTGTAGATTTTGGCCTGTAGCTCAGCCGCCACCTAGGGAAACCTACCAAACCTGTGCATTTCTGAAAACTAGAGACCTAGGGGAATCCAAGATGGGGTGACTTGTGTGGCTCGGACCAGGTTCTGTTACCCAGAATCCTTTGCAAACCTCAAAATTTGGCTAAAAATACACATGTTCCTCACATTTCTGTGGCAGAAAGTTCTGGAATCTGAGAGGAGCCACGAATTTCCTTCCACCCAGCGTTCCCCCACGTCTCCCGATAAAAATTATACCTCACTTGTGTGGGTAGGCCTAGCGCCCGCGACAGGAAATGCCCCAAAGCGCAACGTGGACACAGCCAAATTGGTGAAGGAAATAGATGTGTTTTTTGCAAAGTGCCTACCTGTAGATTTTGGCCTGTAGCACAGCCGCCACCTAGGGAAACCTACCAAACCTGTGCATTTCTGAAAACTAGAGACCTAGGGGAATCCAAGATGGGGTGACTTGTGTGGCTCGGACCAGGTTCTGTTACCCAGAATCCTTTGCAAACCTCAAAATTTGGCTAAAAAACACATGTTCCTCACATTTCTGTGGCAGAAAGTTCTGTAATCTGAGAGGAGGCACGAATTTCCTTCCACCCAGCGTTCCCCCACGTCTCCCGATAAAAATGATACCTCACTTGTGTGGGTAGGCCTAGCGCCCGCGACAGGAAACGCCCCAAAGCGCAACGTGGACACAGCCAAATTGGTGAAGGAAAACAGAGGTGTTTTTTGCAAAGTGCCTACCTGTAGATTTTGGCCTGTAGCTCAGCCACCACCTAGGGAAACCTACCAAACCTGTGCATTTCTGAAAACTAGAGACCTAGGGGAATCCAAGATGGGGTGACTTGTGTGGCTCGGACCAGGTTCTGTTACCCAGAATCCTTTGCAAACCTCAAAATTTGGCTAAAAATACACATGTTCCTCACATTTCTGTGGCAGAAAGTTCTGGAATCTGAGAGGAGCCACGAATTTCCTTTCACCCAGTATTCCCCCACGTCTCTCGATAAAAATGATACCTCACTTGTGTGGGTAGGCCTAGCGCCCGCGACAGGAAACGTCCCAAAGCGCAACGTGGACACAGCCAAATTGGTGAAGGAAAACAGAGGTGTTTTTTGCAAAGTGCCTACCTGTAGATTTTGGCCTGTAGCTCAGCCGCCACCTAGGGAAACCTACCAAACCTGTGCATTTCTGAAAACTACAGACCTAGGGGAATCCAAGATGGGGTGACTTGTGTGGCTCGGACCAGGTTCTGTTACCCAGAATCCTTTGCAAACCTCAAAATGTGGCTAAAAATACACATGTTCCTCACATTTCTGTGGCAGAAAGTTCTGGAATCTGAGAGGAGCCACGAATTTCCTTCCACCCAGCGTTCCCCAACGTCTCCCGATAAAAATGATACCTCACTTGTGTGGGTAGGCCTAGCGCCCGCGACAGGAAACGCCCCAAAGCGCAACGTGGAAACAGCCAAATTGGTGAAGGAAAACAGTGGTGTTTTTTGCAAAGTGCCTACCTGTAGATTTTGGCCTGTAGCTCAGCCGCCACGTAGGGAAACCTACCAAACCTGTGCATTTCTGAAAACTAGAGACCGAGGGGAATCCAAGATGGGGTGACTTGTGTGGCTCGGACCAGGTTCTGTTACCCAGAATCCTTTGCAAACCTCAAAATTTGGCTAAAAATACACATGTTCCTCACATTTCTGTGGCAGAAAGTTCTGGAATCTGAGAGGAGCCACGAATTTATTTCCACCCAGCGTTCCCCCATGTCTCCCGATAAAAATGATACCTCACTTGTGTGGGTAGGCCTAGCGCCTGCGACAGGAAACGCCCCAAAGCGCAACGTGGACACAGCCAAATTGGTGAAGGAAAACAGAGGTGTTTTTTGCAAAGTGCCTACCTGTAGATTTTGGCCTGTAGCTCAGCCGCCACCTAGGGAAACCTACCACACCTGTGCATTTCTGAAAACTAGAGACCTAGGGGAATCCAAGATGGGGTGACTTGTGTGGCTCGGACCAGGTTCTGTTACCCAGAATCCTTTGCAAACCTCCAAATGTGGCTAAAAAAACACATGTTCCTCACATTTCTGTGGCAGAAAGTTCTGGAATCTGAGAGGAGCCACGAATTTCCTTCCACCCAGCGTTCCTCCACGTCTCCCGATAAAAATGATACCTCACTTGTGTGGGTAGGCCTGGCGCCCGCGACAGGAAACGCCCCAAAGCGCAACGTGGACAAAGCCAAATTGGTGAAGGAAAACAGTGGTGTTTTTTGCAAAGTGCCTACCTGTAGATTTTGGCCTGTAGCACAGCCGCCACCTAGGGAAACCTACCAAACCTGTGCATTTCTGAAAACTAGAGACCTAGGGGAATCCAAGATGGGGTGACTTGTGTGGCTCGGACCAGGTTCTGTTACCCAGAATCCTTTGCAAACCTCAAAATTTGGCTAAAAAAACACATGTTCCTCACATTTCTGTGGCAGAAAGTTCTGGAATCTGAGAGGAGCCACGAATTTCCTTCCACCCAGCGTTTCCCCACGTCTCCCGATAAAAATGATACCTCACTTGTGTGGGTAGGCCTAGCGCCCGCGACAGGAAATGCCCCAAAGCGCAACGTGGACACAGCCAAATTGGTGAAGGAAAACAGAGGTGTTTTTTGCAAAGTGCCTACCTGTAGATTTTGGCCTGTAGCTCAGCCGCCACCTAGGGAAACCTACCAAACCTGTGCATTTCTGAAAACTAGAGACCTAGGGGAATCCAAGATGGGGTGACTTGTGTGGCTCGGACCAGGTTCTGTTACCCAGAATCCTTTGCAAACCTCCAAATGTGGCTAAAAAAACACATGTTCCTCACATTTCTGTGGCAGAAAGTTCTGGAATCTGAGAGGAGCCACGAATTTCCTTCCACCCAGCGTTCCCCCACGTCTCCCGATAAAAATGATACCTCACTTGTGTGGGTAGGCCTAGCGCCCGTGACAGGAAACGCCCCAAAGCGCAACGTGGACACAGCCAAATTGGTGAAGGAAAACAGAGGTTTTTTTGCAAAGTGCCTACCTGTAGATTTTGGCCTGTAGCTCAGCCGCCACCTAGGGAAACCTACCAAACCTGTGCATTTCTGAAAACTAGAGACCTAGGGGAATCCAAGATGGGGTGACTTGTGTGGCTCGGACCAGGTTCTGTTACCCAGAATCCTTTGCAAACCTCCAAATGTGGCTAAAAAAACACATGTTCCTCACATTTCTGTGGCAGAAAGTTCTGGAATCTGAGAGGAGCCACGAATTTCCTTCCACCCAGCGTTCCCCCACGTCTCCCGATAAAAATGATACCTCACTTGTGTGGGTAGGCCTAGCGCCCGCGACAGGAAACGCCCCAAAGCGCAACGTGGACACAGCCAAATTGGTGAAGGAAAACAGAGGTGTTTTTTGCAAAGTGCCTACCTGTAGATTTTGGCCTGTAGCTCAGCCGCCACCTAGGGAAACCTACCAAACCTGTGCATTTCTGTAAACTAGAGACCTAGGGGAATCCAAGATGGGGTGACTTGTGTGGCTCGGACCAGGTTCTGTTACCCAGAATCCTTTGCAAACCTCAAAATTTGGCTAAAAAAACACATGTTCCTCACATTTCTGTGGCAGAAAGTTCTGGAATCTGAGAGGAGCCACGAATTTCCTTCCACCCAGCGTTCCCCCACGTCTCCCGATAAAAATGATACCTCACTTGTGTGGGTAGGCCTAGCGCCCGCGACAGGAAACATCCCAAAGCGTAACGTGGACACAGCCAAATTGGTGAAGGAAAACAGAGGTGTTTTTTGCAAAGTGCCTACCTGTAGATTTTGGCCTGTAGCTCAGCCGCCACCTAGGGAAACCTACCAAACCTGTGCATTTATGAAAACAAGAGACCTAGGGGAATCCAAGATGGGGTGACTTGTGTGGCTCGGACCAGGTTCTGTTACCCAGAATCCTTTGCAAACCTCAAAATTTGGCTAAAAAAACACATGTTCCTCACATTTCTGTGGCAGAAAGTTCTGATATCTGAGAGGAGCCACGAATTTCCTTCCACCCAGCGTTCCCCCACGTCTCCCGATAAAAATGATACCTCACTTGTGTGGGTAGGCCTGGCGCCCGCGACAGGAAATGCCCCAAAGCGCAACGTGGACACAGCCAAATTGGTGAAGGAAAACAGATGTGTTTTTTGCAAAGTGCCTACCTGTAGATTTTGGCCTGTAGCACAGCCGCCACCTAGGGAAACCTACCAAACCTGTGCATTTCTGAAAACTAGAGACCTAGGGGAATCCAAGATGGGGTGACTTGTGTGGCTCGGACCAGGTTCTGTTACCCAGAATCCTTTACAAACCTCCAAATGTGGCTAAAAAAACACATGTTTCTCACATTTCTGTGGCAGAAAGTTCTGGAATTTGAGAGGAGACCCGAATATCCTTCCACCCAGCGTTCCCCCACGTCTCCCGATAAAAATGATACCTCACTTGTGTGGGTAGGCCTGGCGCCCGCGACAGGAAACGCCCCAAAGCGCAACGTGGACACAGCCAAATTGGTGAAGGAAAACAGAGGTGTTTTTTGCAAAGTGCCTACCTGTAGATTTTGGCCTGTAGCTCAGCCGCCACCTAGGGAAACCTACCAAACCTGTGCATTTCTGAAAACTAGAGACCTAGGGGAATCCAAGATGGGGTGACTTGTGTGGCTCGGACCAGGTTCTGTTACCCAGAATCCTTTGCAAACCTCAAAATTTGGCTAAAAATACACATGTTCCTCACATTTCTGTGGCAGAAAGTTCTGGAATCTGAGAGGAGCCACGAATTTCCTTCCACCCAGCGTTCCCCCACGTCTCCCGATAAAAATTATACCTCACTTGTGTGGGTAGGCCTAGCGCCCGCGACAGGAAATGCCCCAAAGCGCAACGTGGACACAGCCAAATTGGTGAAGGAAATAGATGTGTTTTTTGCAAAGTGCCTACCTGTAGATTTTGGCCTGTAGCACAGCCGCCACCTAGGGAAACCTACCAAACCTGTGCATTTCTGAAAACTAGAGACCTAGGGGAATCCAAGATGGGGTGACTTGTGTGGCTCGGACCAGGTTCTGTTACCCAGAATCCTTTGCAAACCTCAAAATTTGGCTAAAAAACACATGTTCCTCACATTTCTGTGGCAGAAAGTTCTGTAATCTGAGAGGAGGCACGAATTTCCTTCCACCCAGCGTTCCCCCACGTCTCCCGATAAAAATGATACCTCACTTGTGTGGGTAGGCCTAGCGCCCGCGACAGGAAACGCCCCAAAGCGCAACGTGGACACAGCCAAATTGGTGAAGGAAAACAGAGGTGTTTTTTGCAAAGTGCCTACCTGTAGATTTTGGCCTGTAGCTCAGCCACCACCTAGGGAAACCTACCAAACCTGTGCATTTCTGAAAACTAGAGACCTAGGGGAATCCAAGATGGGGTGACTTGTGTGGCTCGGACCAGGTTCTGTTACCCAGAATCCTTTGCAAACCTCAAAATTTGGCTAAAAATACACATGTTCCTCACATTTCTGTGGCAGAAAGTTCTGGAATCTGAGAGGAGCCACGAATTTCCTTTCACCCAGTATTCCCCCACGTCTCTCGATAAAAATGATACCTCACTTGTGTGGGTAGGCCTAGCGCCCGCGACAGGAAACGTCCCAAAGCGCAACGTGGACACAGCCAAATTGGTGAAGGAAAACAGAGGTGTTTTTTGCAAAGTGCCTACCTGTAGATTTTGGCCTGTAGCTCAGCCGCCACCTAGGGAAACCTACCAAACCTGTGCATTTCTGAAAACTACAGACCTAGGGGAATCCAAGATGGGGTGACTTGTGTGGCTCGGACCAGGTTCTGTTACCCAGAATCCTTTGCAAACCTCAAAATGTGGCTAAAAATACACATGTTCCTCACATTTCTGTGGCAGAAAGTTCTGGAATCTGAGAGGAGCCACGAATTTCCTTCCACCCAGCGTTCCCCAACGTCTCCCGATAAAAATGATACCTCACTTGTGTGGGTAGGCCTAGCGCCCGCGACAGGAAACGCCCCAAAGCGCAACGTGGAAACAGCCAAATTGGTGAAGGAAAACAGTGGTGTTTTTTGCAAAGTGCCTACCTGTAGATTTTGGCCTGTAGCTCAGCCGCCACGTAGGGAAACCTACCAAACCTGTGCATTTCTGAAAACTAGAGACCGAGGGGAATCCAAGATGGGGTGACTTGTGTGGCTCGGACCAGGTTCTGTTACCCAGAATCCTTTGCAAACCTCAAAATTTGGCTAAAAATACACATGTTCCTCACATTTCTGTGGCAGAAAGTTCTGGAATCTGAGAGGAGCCACGAATTTATTTCCACCCAGCGTTCCCCCATGTCTCCCGATAAAAATGATACCTCACTTGTGTGGGTAGGCCTAGCGCCTGCGACAGGAAACGCCCCAAAGCGCAACGTGGACACAGCCAAATTGGTGAAGGAAAACAGAGGTGTTTTTTGCAAAGTGCCTACCTGTAGATTTTGGCCTGTAGCTCAGCCGCCACCTAGGGAAACCTACCACACCTGTGCATTTCTGAAAACTAGAGACCTAGGGGAATCCAAGATGGGGTGACTTGTGTGGCTCGGACCAGGTTCTGTTACCCAGAATCCTTTGCAAACCTCCAAATGTGGCTAAAAAAACACATGTTCCTCACATTTCTGTGGCAGAAAGTTCTGGAATCTGAGAGGAGCCACGAATTTCCTTCCACCCAGCGTTCCCCCACGTCTCCCGATAAAAATGATACCTCACTTGTGTGGGTAGGCCTAGCGCCCGCGACAGGAAACAACCCAAAGCGCAACGTGGACACAGCCAAATTGGTGAAGGAAAACAGAGGTGTTTTTTGCAAAGTGCCTACCTGTAGATTTTGGCCTGTAGCTCAGCCACCACCTAGGGAAACCTACCAAACCTGTGCATTTCTGAAAACTAGAGACCTAGGGGAATCCAAGATGGGGTGACTTGTGTGGCTCGGACCAGGTTCTGTTACCCAGAATCCTTTGCAAACCTCAAAATTTGGCTAAAAATACACATGTTCCTCACATTTCTGTGGCAGAAAGTTCTGGAATCTGAGAGGAGCCACGAATTTCCTTTCACCCAGTATTCCCCCACGTCTCTCGATAAAAATGATACCTCACTTGTGTGGGTAGGCCTAGCGCCCGCGACAGGAAACGTCCCAAAGAGCAACGTGGACACAGCCAAATTGGTGAAGGAAAACAGAGGTGTTTTTTGCAAAGTGCCTACCTGTAGATTTTGGCCTGTAGCTCAGCCGCCACCTAGGGAAACCTACCAAACCTGTGCATTTCTGAAAACTACAGACCTAGGGGAATCCAAGATGGGGTGACTTGTGTGGCTCGGACCAGGTTCTGTTACCCAGAATCCTTTGCAAACCTCAAAATGTGGCTAAAAATACACATGTTCCTCACATTTCTGTGGCAGAAAGTTCTGGAATCTGAGAGGAGCCACGAATTTCCTTCCACCCAGCGTTCCCCCACGTCTCCCGATAAAAATGATACCTCACTTGTGTGGGTAGGCCTAGCGCCCGCGACAGGAAACGCCCCAAAGCGCAACGTGGAAACAGCCAAATTGGTGAAGGAAAACAGTGGTGTTTTTTGCAAAGTGCCTACCTGTAGATTTTGGCCTGTAGCTCAGCCGCCACGTAGGGAAACCTACCAAACCTGTGCATTTCTGAAAACTAGAGACCGAGGGGAATCCAAGATGGGGTGACTTGTGTGGCTCGGACCAGGTTCTGTTACCCAGAATCCTTTGCAAACCTCAAAATTTGGCTAAAAATACACATGTTCCTCACATTTCTGTGGCAGAAAGTTCTGGAATCTGAGAGGAGCCACGAATTTATTTCCACCCAGCGTTCCCCCATGTCTCCCGATAAAAATGATACCTCACTTGTGTGGGTAGGCCTAGCGCCTGCGACAGGAAACGCCCCAAAGCGCAACGTGGACACAGCCAAATTGGTGAAGGAAAACAGAGGTGTTTTTTGCAAAGTGCCTACCTGTAGATTTTGGCCTGTAGCTCAGCCGCCACCTAGGGAAACCTACCACACCTGTGCATTTCTGAAAACTAGAGACCTAGGGGAATCCAAGATGGGGTGACTTGTGTGGCTCGGACCAGGTTCTGTTACCCAGAATCCTTTGCAAACCTCCAAATGTGGCTAAAAAAACACATGTTCCTCACATTTCTGTGGCAGAAAGTTCTGGAATCTGAGAGGAGCCACGAATTTCCTTCCACCCAGCGTTCCCCCACGTCTCCCGATAAAAATGATACCTCACTTGTGTGGGTAGGCCTAGCGCCCGCGACAGGAAACGCCCCAAAGCGCAACGTGGACACAGCCAAATTGGTGAAGGAAAACAGAGGTGTTTTTTGCAAAGTGCCTACCTGTAGATTTTGGCCTGTAGCTCAGCCGCCACCTAGGGAAACCTACCAAACCTGTGCATTTCTGAAAACTACAGACCTAGGGGAATCCAAGATGGGGTGACTTGTGTGGCTCGGACCAGGTTCTGTTACCCAGAATCCTTTGCAAACCTCAAAATGTGGCTAAAAATACACATGTTCCTCACATTTCTGTGGCAGAAAGTTCTGGAATCTGAGAGGAGCCACGAATTTCCTTCCACCCAGCGTTCCCCCACGTCTCCCGATAAAAATGATACCTCACTTGTGTGGGTAGGCCTAGCGCCCGCGACAGGAAACGCCCCAAAGCGCAACGTGGAAACAGCCAAATTGGTGAAGGAAAACAGTGGTGTTTTTTGCAAAGTGCCTACCTGTAGATTTTGGCCTGTAGCTCAGCCGCCACGTAGGGAAACCTACCAAACCTGTGCATTTCTGAAAACTAGAGACCGAGGGGAATCCAAGATGGGGTGACTTGTGTGGCTCGGACCAGGTTCTGTTACCCAGAATCCTTTGCAAACCTCAAAATTTGGCTAAAAATACACATGTTCCTCACATTTCTGTGGCAGAAAGTTCTGGAATCTGAGAGGAGCCACGAATTTATTTCCACCCAGCGTTCCCCCATGTCTCCCGATAAAAATGATACCTCACTTGTGTGGGTAGGCCTAGCGCCTGCGACAGGAAACGCCCCAAAGCGCAACGTGGACACAGCCAAATTGGTGAAGGAAAACAGAGGTGTTTTTTGCAAAGTGCCTACCTGTAGATTTTGGCCTGTAGCTCAGCCGCCACCTAGGGAAACCTACCACACCTGTGCATTTCTGAAAACTAGAGACCTAGGGGAATCCAAGATGGGGTGACTTGTGTGGCTCGGACCAGGTTCTGTTACCCAGAATCCTTTGCAAACCTCCAAATGTGGCTAAAAAAACACATGTTCCTCACATTTCTGTGGCAGAAAGTTCTGGAATCTGAGAGGAGCCACGAATTTCCTTCCATCCAGCGTTCCCCCACGTCTCCCGATAAAAATGATACCTCACTTGTGTGGGTAGGCCTAGCGCCCGCGACAGGAAACGCCCCAAAGCGCAACGTGGACACAGCCAAATTGGTGAAGGAAAACAGAGGTGTTTTTTGCAAAGTGCCTACCTGTAGATTTTGGCCTGTAGCTCAGCCGCCACCTAGGGAAACCTACCAAACCTGTGCATTTCTGAAAACTACAGACCTAGGGGAATCCAAGATGGGGTGACTTGTGTGGCTCGGACCAGGTTCTGTTACCCAGAATCCTTTGCAAACCTCAAAATTTGGCTAAAAATACACATGTTCCTCACATTTCTGTGGCAGAAAGTTCTGGAATCTGAGAGGAGCCACGAATTTCCTTCCACCCAGCGTTCCCCCACGTCTCCCGATAAAAATGATACCTCACTTGTGTGGGTAGGCCTAGCGCCCGCAACAGGAAACGCCCCAAAGCGCAACGTGGAAACAGCCAAATTGGTGAAGGAAAACAGTGGTGTTTTTTGCAAAGTGCCTACCTGTAGATTTTGGCCTGTAGCTCAGCCGCCACGTAGGGAAACCTACCAAACCTGTGCATTTCTGAAAACTAGAGACCTAGGGGAATCCAAGATGGGGTGACTTGTGTGGCTCGGACCAGGTTCTGTTACCCAGAATCCTTTGCAAACCTCAAAATTTGGCTAAAAATACACATGTTCCTCACATTTCTGTGGCAGAAAGTTCTGGAATCTGAGAGGAGCCACGAATTTTCTTCCACCCAGCGTTTCCCCACGTCTCCCGATAAAAATGATACCTCACTTGTGTGGGTAGGCCTAGCGCCCGCGACAGGAAATGCCCCAAAGCGCAACGTGGACCCAGCCAAATTGGTGAAGGAAAACAGTGGTGTTTTTGCAAAGTGCCTACCTGTAGATTTTGGCCTGTAGCACAGCCGCCACCTAGGGAAACCTACCAAACCTGTGCATTTCTGAAAACTAGAGACCGAGGGGAATCCAAGATGGGGTGACTTGTGTGGCTCGGACCAGGTTCTGTTACCCAGAATCCTTTGCAAACCTCAAAATTTGGCTAAAAATACACATGTTCCTCACATGTCTGTGGCAGAAAGTTCTGGAATCTGAGAGGAGCCACGAATTTCCTTCCACCCAGCGTTCCCCCACGTCTCCCGATAAAAATGATACCTCACTTGTGTGGGTAGGCCTAGCGCCCGCGACTGGAAACGCCCCAAAGCGCAACGTGGACACAGCCAAATTGGTGAAGGAAAACAGTGGTGTTTTTTGCAAAGTGCCTACCTGTAGATTTTGGCCTGTAGCTCAGCCGCCACCAAGGGAAACCTACCAAACCTGTGCATTTATGAAAACAAGAGACCTAGGGGAATCCAAGATGGGGTGACTTGTGTGGCTCGGACCAGGTTCTGTTACCCAGAATCCTTTGCAAACCTCAAAATTTGGCTAAAAAAACACATGTTCCTCACATTTCTGTGGCAGAAAGTTCTGGAATCTGAGAGGAGCCACGAATTTCCTTCCACCCAGCGTTCCCCCACGTCTCTCGATAAAAATTATACCTCACTTGTGTGGGTAGGCCTAGCGCCCGCGACAGGAAACGCCCCAAAGCGCAACGTGGACACAGCCAAATTGGTGAAGGAAAACAGAGGTGTTTTTTGCAAAGTGCCTACCTGTAGATTTTGGCCTGTAGCTCAGCCGCCACCTAGGGAAACCTACCAAACCTGTGCATTTCTGAAAACTACAGACCTAGGGGAATCCAAGATGGGGTGACTTGTGTGGCTCGGACCAGGTTCTGTTACCCAGAATCCTTTGCAAACCTCAAAATGTGGCTAAAAATACACATGTTCCTCACATTTCTGTGGCAGAAAGTTCTGGAATCTGAGAGGAGCCACGAATTTCCTTCCACCCAGCGTTCCCCCACGTCTCCCGATAAAAATGATACCTCACTTGTGTGGGTAGGCCTAGCGCCCGCGACAGGAAACGCCCCAAAGCGCAACGTGGAAACAGCCAAATTGGTGAAGGAAAACAGTGGTGTTTTTTGCAAAGTGCCTACCTGTAGATTTTGGCCTGTAGCACAGCCGCCACCTAGGGAAACCTACCAAACCTGTGCATTTCTGAAAACTAGAGACCTAGGGGAATCCAAGATGGGGTGACTTGTGTGGCTCGGACCAGGTTCTGTTACCCAGAATCCTTTGCAAACCTCAAAATTTGGCTAAAAAACACATGTTCCTCACATTTCTGTGGCAGAAAGTTCTGTAATCTGAGAGGAGGCACGAATTTCCTTCCACCCAGCGTTCCCCCACGTCTCCCGATAAAAATGATACCTCACTTGTGTGGGTAGGCCTAGCGCCCGCGACAGGAAACGCCCCAAAGCGCAACGTGGACACAGCCAAATTGGTGAAGGAAAACAGAGGTGTTTTTTGCAAAGTGCCTACCTGTAGATTTTGGCCTGTAGCTCAGCCACCACCTAGGGAAACCTACCAAACCTGTGCATTTCTGAAAACTAGAGACCTAGGGGAATCCAAGATGGGGTGACTTGTGTGGCTCGGACCAGGTTCTGTTACCCAGAATCCTTTGCAAACCTCAAAATTTGGCTAAAAATACACATGTTCCTCACATTTCTGTGGCAGAAAGTTCTGGAATCTGAGAGGAGCCACGAATTTCCTTTCACCCAGTATTCCCCCACGTCTCTCGATAAAAATGATACCTCACTTGTGTGGGTAGGCCTAGCGCCCGCGACAGGAAACGTCCCAAAGCGCAACGTGGACACAGCCAAATTGGTGAAGGAAAACAGAGGTGTTTTTTGCAAAGTGCCTACCTGTAGATTTTGGCCTGTAGCTCAGCCGCCACCTAGGGAAACCTACCAAACCTGTGCATTTCTGAAAACTACAGACCTAGGGGAATCCAAGATGGGGTGACTTGTGTGGCTCGGACCAGGTTCTGTTACCCAGAATCCTTTGCAAACCTCAAAATGTGGCTAAAAATACACATGTTCCTCACATTTCTGTGGCAGAAAGTTCTGGAATCTGAGAGGAGCCACGAATTTCCTTCCACCCAGCGTTCCCCAACGTCTCCCGATAAAAATGATACCTCACTTGTGTGGGTAGGCCTAGCGCCCGCGACAGGAAACGCCCCAAAGCGCAACGTGGAAACAGCCAAATTGGTGAAGGAAAACAGTGGTGTTTTTTGCAAAGTGCCTACCTGTAGATTTTGGCCTGTAGCTCAGCCGCCACGTAGGGAAACCTACCAAACCTGTGCATTTCTGAAAACTAGAGACCGAGGGGAATCCAAGATGGGGTGACTTGTGTGGCTCGGACCAGGTTCTGTTACCCAGAATCCTTTGCAAACCTCAAAATTTGGCTAAAAATACACATGTTCCTCACATTTCTGTGGCAGAAAGTTCTGGAATCTGAGAGGAGCCACGAATTTATTTCCACCCAGCGTTCCCCCATGTCTCCCGATAAAAATGATACCTCACTTGTGTGGGTAGGCCTAGCGCCTGCGACAGGAAACGCCCCAAAGCGCAACGTGGACACAGCCAAATTGGTGAAGGAAAACAGAGGTGTTTTTTGCAAAGTGCCTACCTGTAGATTTTGGCCTGTAGCTCAGCCGCCACCTAGGGAAACCTACCACACCTGTGCATTTCTGAAAACTAGAGACCTAGGGGAATCCAAGATGGGGTGACTTGTGTGGCTCGGACCAGGTTCTGTTACCCAGAATCCTTTGCAAACCTCCAAATGTGGCTAAAAAAACACATGTTCCTCACATTTCTGTGGCAGAAAGTTCTGGAATCTGAGAGGAGCCACGAATTTCCTTCCACCCAGCGTTCCCCCACGTCTCCCGATAAAAATGATACCTCACTTGTGTGGGTAGGCCTAGCGCCCGCGACAGGAAACAACCCAAAGCGCAACGTGGACACAGCCAAATTGGTGAAGGAAAACAGAGGTGTTTTTTGCAAAGTGCCTACCTGTAGATTTTGGCCTGTAGCTCAGCCACCACCTAGGGAAACCTACCAAACCTGTGCATTTCTGAAAACTAGAGACCTAGGGGAATCCAAGATGGGGTGACTTGTGTGGCTCGGACCAGGTTCTGTTACCCAGAATCCTTTGCAAACCTCAAAATTTGGCTAAAAATACACATGTTCCTCACATTTCTGTGGCAGAAAGTTCTGGAATCTGAGAGGAGCCACGAATTTCCTTTCACCCAGTATTCCCCCACGTCTCTCGATAAAAATGATACCTCACTTGTGTGGGTAGGCCTAGCGCCCGCGACAGGAAACGTCCCAAAGAGCAACGTGGACACAGCCAAATTGGTGAAGGAAAACAGAGGTGTTTTTTGCAAAGTGCCTACCTGTAGATTTTGGCCTGTAGCTCAGCCGCCACCTAGGGAAACCTACCAAACCTGTGCATTTCTGAAAACTACAGACCTAGGGGAATCCAAGATGGGGTGACTTGTGTGGCTCGGACCAGGTTCTGTTACCCAGAATCCTTTGCAAACCTCAAAATGTGGCTAAAAATACACATGTTCCTCACATTTCTGTGGCAGAAAGTTCTGGAATCTGAGAGGAGCCACGAATTTCCTTCCACCCAGCGTTCCCCCACGTCTCCCGATAAAAATGATACCTCACTTGTGTGGGTAGGCCTAGCGCCCGCGACAGGAAACGCCCCAAAGCGCAACGTGGAAACAGCCAAATTGGTGAAGGAAAACAGTGGTGTTTTTTGCAAAGTGCCTACCTGTAGATTATGGCCTGTAGCTCAGCCGCCACGTAGGGAAACCTACCAAACCTGTGCATTTCTGAAAACTAGAGACCGAGGGGAATCCAAGATGGGGTGACTTGTGTGGCTCGGACCAGGTTCTGTTACCCAGAATCCTTTGCAAACCTCAAAATTTGGCTAAAAATACACATGTTCCTCACATTTCTGTGGCAGAAAGTTCTGGAATCTGAGAGGAGCCACGAATTTATTTCCACCCAGCGTTCCCCCATGTCTCCCGATAAAAATGATACCTCACTTGTGTGGGTAGGCCTAGCGCCTGCGACAGGAAACGCCCCAAAGCGCAACGTGGACACAGCCAAATTGGTGAAGGAAAACAGAGGTGTTTTTTGCAAAGTGCCTACCTGTAGATTTTGGCCTGTAGCTCAGCCGCCACCTAGGGAAACCTACCACACCTGTGCATTTCTGAAAACTAGAGACCTAGGGGAATCCAAGATGGGGTGACTTGTGTGGCTCGGACCAGGTTCTGTTACCCAGAATCCTTTGCAAACCTCCAAATGTGGCTAAAAAAACACATGTTCCTCACATTTCTGTGGCAGAAAGTTCTGGAATCTGAGAGGAGCCACGAATTTCCTTCCACCCAGCGTTCCCCCACGTCTCCCGATAAAAATGATACCTCACTTGTGTGGGTAGGCCTAGCGCCCGCGACAGGAAACGCCCCAAAGCGCAACGTGGACACAGCCAAATTGGTGAAGGAAAACAGAGGTGTTTTTTGCAAAGTGCCTACCTGTAGATTTTGGCCTGTAGCTCAGCCGCCACCTAGGGAAACCTACCAAACCTGTGCATTTCTGAAAACTACAGACCTAGGGGAATCCAAGATGGGGTGACTTGTGTGGCTCGGACCAGGTTCTGTTACCCAGAATCCTTTGCAAACCTCAAAATGTGGCTAAAAATACACATGTTCCTCACATTTCTGTGGCAGAAAGTTCTGGAATCTGAGAGGAGCCACGAATTTCCTTCCACCCAGCGTTCCCCCACGTCTCCCGATAAAAATGATACCTCACTTGTGTGGGTAGGCCTAGCGCCCGCGACAGGAAACGCCCCAAAGCGCAACGTGGAAACAGCCAAATTGGTGAAGGAAAACAGTGGTGTTTTTTGCAAAGTGCCTACCTGTAGATTTTGGCCTGTAGCTCAGCCGCCACGTAGGGAAACCTACCAAACCTGTGCATTTCTGAAAACTAGAGACCGAGGGGAATCCAAGATGGGGTGACTTGTGTGGCTCGGACCAGGTTCTGTTACCCAGAATCCTTTGCAAACCTCAAAATTTGGCTAAAAATACACATGTTCCTCACATTTCTGTGGCAGAAAGTTCTGGAATCTGAGAGGAGCCACGAATTTATTTCCACCCAGCGTTCCCCCATGTCTCCCGATAAAAATGATACCTCACTTGTGTGGGTAGGCCTAGCGCCTGCGACAGGAAACGCCCCAAAGCGCAACGTGGACACAGCCAAATTGGTGAAGGAAAACAGAGGTGTTTTTTGCAAAGTGCCTACCTGTAGATTTTGGCCTGTAGCTCAGCCGCCACCTAGGGAAACCTACCACACCTGTGCATTTCTGAAAACTAGAGACCTAGGGGAATCCAAGATGGGGTGACTTGTGTGGCTCGGACCAGGTTCTGTTACCCAGAATCCTTTGCAAACCTCCAAATGTGGCTAAAAAAACACATGTTCCTCACATTTCTGTGGCAGAAAGTTCTGGAATCTGAGAGGAGCCACGAATTTCCTTCCATCCAGCGTTCCCCCACGTCTCCCGATAAAAATGATACCTCACTTGTGTGGGTAGGCCTAGCGCCCGCGACAGGAAACGCCCCAAAGCGCAACGTGGACACAGCCAAATTGGTGAAGGAAAACAGAGGTGTTTTTTGCAAAGTGCCTACCTGTAGATTTTGGCCTGTAGCTCAGCCGCCACCTAGGGAAACCTACCAAACCTGTGCATTTCTGAAAACTACAGACCTAGGGGAATCCAAGATGGGGTGACTTGTGTGGCTCGGACCAGGTTCTGTTACCCAGAATCCTTTGCAAACCTCAAAATTTGGCTAAAAATACACATGTTCCTCACATTTCTGTGGCAGAAAGTTCTGGAATCTGAGAGGAGCCACGAATTTCCTTCCACCCAGCGTTCCCCCACGTCTCCCGATAAAAATGATACCTCACTTGTGTGGGTAGGCCTAGCGCCCGCAACAGGAAACGCCCCAAAGCGCAACGTGGAAACAGCCAAATTGGTGAAGGAAAACAGTGGTGTTTTTTGCAAAGTGCCTACCTGTAGATTTTGGCCTGTAGCTCAGCCGCCACGTAGGGAAACCTACCAAACCTGTGCATTTCTGAAAACTAGAGACCTAGGGGAATCCAAGATGGGGTGACTTGTGTGGCTCGGACCAGGTTCTGTTACCCAGAATCCTTTGCAAACCTCAAAATTTGGCTAAAAATACACATGTTCCTCACATTTCTGTGGCAGAAAGTTCTGGAATCTGAGAGGAGCCACGAATTTTCTTCCACCCAGCGTTTCCCCACGTCTCCCGATAAAAATGATACCTCACTTGTGTGGGTAGGCCTAGCGCCCGCGACAGGAAATGCCCCAAAGCTCAACGTGGACCCAGCCAAATTGGTGAAGGAAAACAGTGGTGTTTTTGCAAAGTGCCTACCTGTAGATTTTGGCCTGTAGCACAGCCGCCACCTAGGGAAACCTACCAAACCTGTGCATTTCTGAAAACTAGAGACCGAGGGGAATCCAAGATGGGGTGACTTGTGTGGCTCGGACCAGGTTCTGTTACCCAGAATCCTTTGCAAACCTCAAAATTTGGCTAAAAATACACATGTTCCTCACATGTCTGTGGCAGAAAGTTCTGGAATCTGAGAGGAGCCACGAATTTCCTTCCACCCAGCGTTCCCCCACGTCTCCCGATAAAAATGATACCTCACTTGTGTGGGTAGGCCTAGCGCCCGCGACTGGAAACGCCCCAAAGCGCAACGTGGACACAGCCAAATTGGTGAAGGAAAACAGTGGTGTTTTTTGCAAAGTGCCTACCTGTAGATTTTGGCCTGTAGCTCAGCCGCCACCAAGGGAAACCTACCAAACCTGTGCATTTATGAAAACAAGAGACCTAGGGGAATCCAAGATGGGGTGACTTGTGTGGCTCGGACCAGGTTCTGTTACCCAGAATCCTTTGCAAACCTCAAAATTTGGCTAAAAAAACACATGTTCCTCACATTTCTGTGGCAGAAAGTTCTGGAATCTGAGAGGAGCCACGAATTTCCTTCCACCCAGCGTTCCCCCACGTCTCTCGATAAAAATTATACCTCACTTGTGTGGGTAGGCCTAGCGCCCGCGACAGGAAACGCCCCAAAGCGCAACGTGGACACAGCCAAATTGGTGAAGGAAAACAGAGGTGTTTTTTGCAAAGTGCCTACCTGTAGATTTTGGCCTGTAGCTCAGCCGCCACCTAGGGAAACCTACCAAACCTGTGCATTTCTGAAAACTACAGACCTAGGGGAATCCAAGATGGGGTGACTTGTGTGGCTCGGACCAGGTTCTGTTACCCAGAATCCTTTGCAAACCTCAAAATGTGGCTAAAAATACACATGTTCCTCACATTTCTGTGGCAGAAAGTTCTGGAATCTGAGAGGAGCCACGAATTTCCTTCCACCCAGCGTTCCCCCACGTCTCCCGATAAAAATGATACCTCACTTGTGTGGGTAGGCCTAGCGCCCGCGACAGGAAACGCCCCAAAGCGCAACGTGGAAACAGCCAAATTGGTGAAGGAAAACAGTGGTGTTTTTTGCAAAGTGCCTACCTGTAGATTTTGGCCTGTAGCACAGCCGCCACCTAGGGAAACCTACCAAACCTGTGCATTTCTGAAAACTAGAGACCTAGGGGAATCCAAGATGGGGTGACTTGTGTGGCTCGGACCAGGTTCTGTTACCCAGAATCCTTTGCAAACCTCAAAATTTGGCTAAAAAACACATGTTCCTCACATTTCTGTGGCAGAAAGTTCTGTAATCTGAGAGGAGGCACGAATTTCCTTCCACCCAGCGTTCCCCCACGTCTCCCGATAAAAATGATACCTCACTTGTGTGGGTAGGCCTAGCGCCCGCGACAGGAAACGCCCCAAAGCGCAACGTGGACACAGCCAAATTGGTGAAGGAAAACAGAGGTGTTTTTTGCAAAGTGCCTACCTGTAGATTTTGGCCTGTAGCTCAGCCACCACCTAGGGAAACCTACCAAACCTGTGCATTTCTGAAAACTAGAGACCTAGGGGAATCCAAGATGGGGTGACTTGTGTGGCTCGGACCAGGTTCTGTTACCCAGAATCCTTTGCAAACCTCAAAATTTGGCTAAAAATACACATGTTCCTCACATTTCTGTGGCAGAAAGTTCTGGAATCTGAGAGGAGCCACGAATTTCCTTTCACCCAGTATTCCCCCACGTCTCTCGATAAAAATGATACCTCACTTGTGTGGGTAGGCCTAGCGCCCGCGACAGGAAACGTCCCAAAGCGCAACGTGGACACAGCCAAATTGGTGAAGGAAAACAGAGGTGTTTTTTGCAAAGTGCCTACCTGTAGATTTTGGCCTGTAGCTCAGCCGCCACCTAGGGAAACCTACCACACCTGTGCATTTCTGAAAACTAGAGACCTAGGGGAATCCAAGATGGGGTGACTTGTGTGGCTCGGACCAGGTTCTGTTACCCAGAATCCTTTGCAAACCTCCAAATGTGGCTAAAAAAACACATGTTCCTCACATTTCTGTGGCAGAAAGTTCTGGAATCTGAGAGGAGCCACGAATTTCCTTCCATCCAGCGTTCCCCCACGTCTCCCGATAAAAATGATACCTCACTTGTGTGGGTAGGCCTAGCGCCCGCGACAGGAAACGCCCCAAAGCGCAACGTGGACACAGCCAAATTGGTGAAGGAAAACAGAGGTGTTTTTTGCAAAGTGCCTACCTGTAGATTTTGGCCTGTAGCTCAGCCGCCACCTAGGGAAACCTACCAAACCTGTGCATTTCTGAAAACTACAGACCTAGGGGAATCCAAGATGGGGTGACTTGTGTGGCTCGGACCAGGTTCTGTTACCCAGAATCCTTTGCAAACCTCAAAATTTGGCTAAAAATACACATGTTCCTCACATTTCTGTGGCAGAAAGTTCTGGAATCTGAGAGGAGCCACGAATTTCCTTCCACCCAGCGTTCCCCCACGTCTCCCGATAAAAATGATACCTCACTTGTGTGGGTAGGCCTAGCGCCCGCAACAGGAAACGCCCCAAAGCGCAACGTGGAAACAGCCAAATTGGTGAAGGAAAACAGTGGTGTTTTTTGCAAAGTGCCTACCTGTAGATTTTGGCCTGTAGCTCAGCCGCCACGTAGGGAAACCTACCAAACCTGTGCATTTCTGAAAACTAGAGACCTAGGGGAATCCAAGATGGGGTGACTTGTGTGGCTCGGACCAGGTTCTGTTACCCAGAATCCTTTGCAAACCTCAAAATTTGGCTAAAAATACACATGTTCCTCACATTTCTGTGGCAGAAAGTTCTGGAATCTGAGAGGAGCCACGAATTTTCTTCCACCCAGCGTTTCCCCACGTCTCCCGATAAAAATGATACCTCACTTGTGTGGGTAGGCCTAGCGCCCGCGACAGGAAATGCCCCAAAGCGCAACGTGGACCCAGCCAAATTGGTGAAGGAAAACAGTGGTGTTTTTGCAAAGTGCCTACCTGTAGATTTTGGCCTGTAGCACAGCCGCCACCTAGGGAAACCTACCAAACCTGTGCATTTCTGAAAACTAGAGACCGAGGGGAATCCAAGATGGGGTGACTTGTGTGGCTCGGACCAGGTTCTGTTACCCAGAATCCTTTGCAAACCTCAAAATTTGGCTAAAAATACACATGTTCCTCACATGTCTGTGGCAGAAAGTTCTGGAATCTGAGAGGAGCCACGAATTTCCTTCCACCCAGCGTTCCCCCACGTCTCCCGATAAAAATGATACCTCACTTGTGTGGGTAGGCCTAGCGCCCGCGACTGGAAACGCCCCAAAGCGCAACGTGGACACAGCCAAATTGGTGAAGGAAAACAGTGGTGTTTTTTGCAAAGTGCCTACCTGTAGATTTTGGCCTGTAGCTCAGCCGCCACCAAGGGAAACCTACCAAACCTGTGCATTTATGAAAACAAGAGACCTAGGGGAATCCAAGATGGGGTGACTTGTGTGGCTCGGACCAGGTTCTGTTACCCAGAATCCTTTGCAAACCTCAAAATTTGGCTAAAAAAACACATGTTCCTCACATTTCTGTGGCAGAAAGTTCTGGAATCTGAGAGGAGCCACGAATTTCCTTCCACCCAGCGTTCCCCCACGTCTCTCGATAAAAATTATACCTCACTTGTGTGGGTAGGCCTAGCGCCCGCGACAGGAAACGCCCCAAAGCGCAACGTGGACACAGCCAAATTGGTGAAGGAAAACAGAGGTGTTTTTTGCAAAGTGCCTACCTGTAGATTTTGGCCTGTAGCTCAGCCGCCACCTAGGGAAACCTACCAAACCTGTGCATTTCTGAAAACTACAGACCTAGGGGAATCCAAGATGGGGTGACTTGTGTGGCTCGGACCAGGTTCTGTTACCCAGAATCCTTTGCAAACCTCAAAATGTGGCTAAAAATACACATGTTCCTCACATTTCTGTGGCAGAAAGTTCTGGAATCTGAGAGGAGCCACGAATTTCCTTCCACCCAGCGTTCCCCCACGTCTCCCGATAAAAATGATACCTCACTTGTGTGGGTAGGCCTAGCGCCCGCGACAGGAAACGCCCCAAAGCGCAACGTGGAAACAGCCAAATTGGTGAAGGAAAACAGTGGTGTTTTTTGCAAAGTGCCTACCTGTAGATTTTGGCCTGTAGCACAGCCGCCACCTAGGGAAACCTACCAAACCTGTGCATTTCTGAAAACTAGAGACCTAGGGGAATCCAAGATGGGGTGACTTGTGTGGCTCGGACCAGGTTCTGTTACCCAGAATCCTTTGCAAACCTCAAAATTTGGCTAAAAAACACATGTTCCTCACATTTCTGTGGCAGAAAGTTCTGTAATCTGAGAGGAGGCACGAATTTCCTTCCACCCAGCGTTCCCCCACGTCTCCCGATAAAAATGATACCTCACTTGTGTGGGTAGGCCTAGCGCCCGCGACAGGAAACGCCCCAAAGCGCAACGTGGACACAGCCAAATTGGTGAAGGAAAACAGAGGTGTTTTTTGCAAAGTGCCTACCTGTAGATTTTGGCCTGTAGCTCAGCCACCACCTAGGGAAACCTACCAAACCTGTGCATTTCTGAAAACTAGAGACCTAGGGGAATCCAAGATGGGGTGACTTGTGTGGCTCGGACCAGGTTCTGTTACCCAGAATCCTTTGCAAACCTCAAAATTTGGCTAAAAATACACATGTTCCTCACATTTCTGTGGCAGAAAGTTCTGGAATCTGAGAGGAGCCACGAATTTCCTTTCACCCAGTATTCCCCCACGTCTCTCGATAAAAATGATACCTCACTTGTGTGGGTAGGCCTAGCGCCCGCGACAGGAAACGTCCCAAAGCGCAACGTGGACACAGCCAAATTGGTGAAGGAAAACAGAGGTGTTTTTTGCAAAGTGCCTACCTGTAGATTTTGGCCTGTAGCTCAGCCGCCACCTAGGGAAACCTACCAAACCTGTGCATTTCTGAAAACTACAGACCTAGGGGAATCCAAGATGGGGTGACTTGTGTGGCTCGGACCAGGTTCTGTTACCCAGAATCCTTTGCAAACCTCAAAATGTGGCTAAAAATACACATGTTCCTCACATTTCTGTGGCAGAAAGTTCTGGAATCTGAGAGGAGCCACGAATTTCCTTCCACCCAGCGTTCCCCAACGTCTCCCGATAAAAATGATACCTCACTTGTGTGGGTAGGCCTAGCGCCCGCGACAGGAAACGCCCCAAAGCGCAACGTGGAAACAGCCAAATTGGTGAAGGAAAACAGTGGTGTTTTTTGCAAAGTGCCTACCTGTAGATTTTGGCCTGTAGCTCAGCCGCCACGTAGGGAAACCTACCAAACCTGTGCATTTCTGAAAACTAGAGACCGAGGGGAATCCAAGATGGGGTGACTTGTGTGGCTCGGACCAGGTTCTGTTACCCAGAATCCTTTGCAAACCTCAAAATTTGGCTAAAAATACACATGTTCCTCACATTTCTGTGGCAGAAAGTTCTGGAATCTGAGAGGAGCCACGAATTTATTTCCACCCAGCGTTCCCCCATGTCTCCCGATAAAAATGATACCTCACTTGTGTGGGTAGGCCTAGCGCCTGCGACAGGAAACGCCCCAAAGCGCAACGTGGACACAGCCAAATTGGTGAAGGAAAACAGAGGTGTTTTTTGCAAAGTGCCTACCTGTAGATTTTGGCCTGTAGCTCAGCCGCCACCTAGGGAAACCTACCACACCTGTGCATTTCTGAAAACTAGAGACCTAGGGGAATCCAAGATGGGGTGACTTGTGTGGCTCGGACCAGGTTCTGTTACCCAGAATCCTTTGCAAACCTCCAAATGTGGCTAAAAAAACACATGTTCCTCACATTTCTGTGGCAGAAAGTTCTGGAATCTGAGAGGAGCCACGAATTTCCTTCCACCCAGCGTTCCCCCACGTCTCCCGATAAAAATGATACCTCACTTGTGTGGGTAGGCCTAGCGCCCGCGACAGGAAACAACCCAAAGCGCAACGTGGACACAGCCAAATTGGTGAAGGAAAACAGAGGTGTTTTTTGCAAAGTGCCTACCTGTAGATTTTGGCCTGTAGCTCAGCCACCACCTAGGGAAACCTACCAAACCTGTGCATTTCTGAAAACTAGAGACCTAGGGGAATCCAAGATGGGGTGACTTGTGTGGCTCGGACCAGGTTCTGTTACCCAGAATCCTTTGCAAACCTCAAAATTTGGCTAAAAATACACATGTTCCTCACATTTCTGTGGCAGAAAGTTCTGGAATCTGAGAGGAGCCACGAATTTCCTTTCACCCAGTATTCCCCCACGTCTCTCGATAAAAATGATACCTCACTTGTGTGGGTAGGCCTAGCGCCCGCGACAGGAAACGTCCCAAAGAGCAACGTGGACACAGCCAAATTGGTGAAGGAAAACAGAGGTGTTTTTTGCAAAGTGCCTACCTGTAGATTTTGGCCTGTAGCTCAGCCGCCACCTAGGGAAACCTACCAAACCTGTGCATTTCTGAAAACTACAGACCTAGGGGAATCCAAGATGGGGTGACTTGTGTGGCTCGGACCAGGTTCTGTTACCCAGAATCCTTTGCAAACCTCAAAATGTGGCTAAAAATACACATGTTCCTCACATTTCTGTGGCAGAAAGTTCTGGAATCTGAGAGGAGCCACGAATTTCCTTCCACCCAGCGTTCCCCCACGTCTCCCGATAAAAATGATACCTCACTTGTGTGGGTAGGCCTAGCGCCCGCGACAGGAAACGCCCCAAAGCGCAACGTGGAAACAGCCAAATTGGTGAAGGAAAACAGTGGTGTTTTTTGCAAAGTGCCTACCTGTAGATTTTGGCCTGTAGCTCAGCCGCCACGTAGGGAAACCTACCAAACCTGTGCATTTCTGAAAACTAGAGACCGAGGGGAATCCAAGATGGGGTGACTTGTGTGGCTCGGACCAGGTTCTGTTACCCAGAATCCTTTGCAAACCTCAAAATTTGGCTAAAAATACACATGTTCCTCACATTTCTGTGGCAGAAAGTTCTGGAATCTGAGAGGAGCCACGAATTTATTTCCACCCAGCGTTCCCCCATGTCTCCCGATAAAAATGATACCTCACTTGTGTGGGTAGGCCTAGCGCCTGCGACAGGAAACGCCCCAAAGCGCAACGTGGACACAGCCAAATTGGTGAAGGAAAACAGAGGTGTTTTTTGCAAAGTGCCTACCTGTAGATTTTGGCCTGTAGCTCAGCCGCCACCTAGGGAAACCTACCACACCTGTGCATTTCTGAAAACTAGAGACCTAGGGGAATCCAAGATGGGGTGACTTGTGTGGCTCGGACCAGGTTCTGTTACCCAGAATCCTTTGCAAACCTCCAAATGTGGCTAAAAAAACACATGTTCCTCACATTTCTGTGGCAGAAAGTTCTGGAATCTGAGAGGAGCCACGAATTTCCTTCCACCCAGCGTTCCCCCACGTCTCCCGATAAAAATGATACCTCACTTGTGTGGGTAGGCCTAGCGCCCGCGACAGGAAACGCCCCAAAGCGCAACGTGGACACAGCCAAATTGGTGAAGGAAAACAGAGGTGTTTTTTGCAAAGTGCCTACCTGTAGATTTTGGCCTGTAGCTCAGCCGCCACCTAGGGAAACCTACCAAACCTGTGCATTTCTGAAAACTACAGACCTAGGGGAATCCAAGATGGGGTGACTTGTGTGGCTCGGACCAGGTTCTGTTACCCAGAATCCTTTGCAAACCTCAAAATGTGGCTAAAAATACACATGTTCCTCACATTTCTGTGGCAGAAAGTTCTGGAATCTGAGAGGAGCCACGAATTTCCTTCCACCCAGCGTTCCCCCACGTCTCCCGATAAAAATGATACCTCACTTGTGTGGGTAGGCCTAGCGCCCGCGACAGGAAACGCCCCAAAGCGCAACGTGGAAACAGCCAAATTGGTGAAGGAAAACAGTGGTGTTTTTTGCAAAGTGCCTACCTGTAGATTTTGGCCTGTAGCTCAGCCGCCACGTAGGGAAACCTACCAAACCTGTGCATTTCTGAAAACTAGAGACCGAGGGGAATCCAAGATGGGGTGACTTGTGTGGCTCGGACCAGGTTCTGTTACCCAGAATCCTTTGCAAACCTCAAAATTTGGCTAAAAATACACATGTTCCTCACATTTCTGTGGCAGAAAGTTCTGGAATCTGAGAGGAGCCACGAATTTATTTCCACCCAGCGTTCCCCCATGTCTCCCTATAAAAATGATACCTCACTTGTGTGGGTAGGCCTAGCGCCTGCGACAGGAAACGCCCCAAAGCGCAACGTGGACACAGCCAAATTGGTGAAGGAAAACAGAGGTGTTTTTTGCAAAGTGCCTACCTGTAGATTTTGGCCTGTAGCTCAGCCGCCACCTAGGGAAACCTACCACACCTGTGCATTTCTGAAAACTAGAGACCTAGGGGAATCCAAGATGGGGTGACTTGTGTGGCTCGGACCAGGTTCTGTTACCCAGAATCCTTTGCAAACCTCCAAATGTGGCTAAAAAAACACATGTTCCTCACATTTCTGTGGCAGAAAGTTCTGGAATCTGAGAGGAGCCACGAATTTCCTTCCATCCAGCGTTCCCCACGTCTCCCGATAAAAATGATACCTCACTTGTGTGGGTAGGCCTAGCGCCCGCGACAGGAAACGCCCCAAAGCGCAACGTGGACACAGCCAAATTGGTGAAGGAAAACAGAGGTGTTTTTTGCAAAGTGCCTACCTGTAGATTTTGGCCTGTAGCTCAGCCGCCACCTAGGGAAACCTACCAAACCTGTGCATTTCTGAAAACTACAGACCTAGGGGAATCCAAGATGGGGTGACTTGTGTGGCTCGGACCAGGTTCTGTTACCCAGAATCCTTTGCAAACCTCAAAATTTGGCTAAAAATACACATGTTCCTCACATTTCTGTGGCAGAAAGTTCTGGAATCTGAGAGGAGCCACGAATTTCCTTCCACCCAGCGTTCCCCCACGTCTCCCGATAAAAATGATACCTCACTTGTGTGGGTAGGCCTAGCGCCCGCAACAGGAAACGCCCCAAAGCGCAACGTGGAAACAGCCAAATTGGTGAAGGAAAACAGTGGTGTTTTTTGCAAAGTGCCTACCTGTAGATTTTGGCCTGTAGCTCAGCCGCCACGTAGGGAAACCTACCAAACCTGTGCATTTCTGAAAACTAGAGACCTAGGGGAATCCAAGATGGGGTGACTTGTGTGGCTCGGACCAGGTTCTGTTACCCAGAATCCTTTGCAAACCTCAAAATTTGGCTAAAAATACACATGTTCCTCACATTTCTGTGGCAGAAAGTTCTGGAATCTGAGAGGAGCCACGAATTTTCTTCCACCCAGCGTTTCCCCACGTCTCCCGATAAAAATGATACCTCACTTGTGTGGGTAGGCCTAGCGCCCGCGACAGGAAATGCCCCAAAGCGCAACGTGGACCCAGCCAAATTGGTGAAGGAAAACAGTGGTGTTTTTGCAAAGTGCCTACCTGTAGATTTTGGCCTGTAGCACAGCCGCCACCTAGGGAAACCTACCAAACCTGTGCATTTCTGAAAACTAGAGACCGAGGGGAATCCAAGATGGGGTGACTTGTGTGGCTCGGACCAGGTTCTGTTACCCAGAATCCTTTGCAAACCTCAAAATTTGGCTAAAAATACACATGTTCCTCACATGTCTGTGGCAGAAAGTTCTGGAATCTGAGAGGAGCCACGAATTTCCTTCCACCCAGCGTTCCCCCACGTCTCCCGATAAAAATGATACCTCACTTGTGTGGGTAGGCCTAGCGCCCGCGACTGGAAACGCCCCAAAGCGCAACGTGGACACAGCCAAATTGGTGAAGGAAAACAGTGGTGTTTTTTGCAAAGTGCCTACCTGTAGATTTTGGCCTGTAGCTCAGCCGCCACCAAGGGAAACCTACCAAACCTGTGCATTTATGAAAACAAGAGACCTAGGGGAATCCAAGATGGGGTGACTTGTGTGGCTCGGACCAGGTTCTGTTACCCAGAATCCTTTGCAAACCTCAAAATTTGGCTAAAAAAACACATGTTCCTCACATTTCTGTGGCAGAAAGTTCTGGAATCTGAGAGGAGCCACGAATTTCCTTCCACCCAGCGTTCCCCCACGTCTCTCGATAAAAATTATACCTCACTTGTGTGGGTAGGCCTAGCGCCCGCGACAGGAAACGCCCCAAAGCGCAACGTGGACACAGCCAAATTGGTGAAGGAAAACAGAGGTGTTTTTTGCAAAGTGCCTACCTGTAGATTTTGGCCTGTAGCTCAGCCGCCACCTAGGGAAACCTACCAAACCTGTGCATTTCTGAAAACTACAGACCTAGGGGAATCCAAGATGGGGTGACTTGTGTGGCTCGGACCAGGTTCTGTTACCCAGAATCCTTTGCAAACCTCAAAATGTGGCTAAAAATACACATGTTCCTCACATTTCTGTGGCAGAAAGTTCTGGAATCTGAGAGGAGCCACGAATTTCCTTCCACCCAGCGTTCCCCCACGTCTCCCGATAAAAATGATACCTCACTTGTGTGGGTAGGCCTAGCGCCCGCGACAGGAAACGCCCCAAAGCGCAACGTGGAAACAGCCAAATTGGTGAAGGAAAACAGTGGTGTTTTTTGCAAAGTGCCTACCTGTAGATTTTGGCCTGTAGCACAGCCGCCACCTAGGGAAACCTACCAAACCTGTGCATTTCTGAAAACTAGAGACCTAGGGGAATCCAAGATGGGGTGACTTGTGTGGCTCGGACCAGGTTCTGTTACCCAGAATCCTTTGCAAACCTCAAAATTTGGCTAAAAAACACATGTTCCTCACATTTCTGTGGCAGAAAGTTCTGTAATCTGAGAGGAGGCACGAATTTCCTTCCACCCAGCGTTCCCCCACGTCTCCCGATAAAAATGATACCTCACTTGTGTGGGTAGGCCTAGCGCCCGCGACAGGAAACGCCCCAAAGCGCAACGTGGACACAGCCAAATTGGTGAAGGAAAACAGAGGTGTTTTTTGCAAAGTGCCTACCTGTAGATTTTGGCCTGTAGCTCAGCCACCACCTAGGGAAACCTACCAAACCTGTGCATTTCTGAAAACTAGAGACCTAGGGGAATCCAAGATGGGGTGACTTGTGTGGCTCGGACCAGGTTCTGTTACCCAGAATCCTTTGCAACCTCAAAATTTGGCTAAAAATACACATGTTCCTCACATTTCTGTGGCAGAAAGTTCTGGAATCTGAGAGGAGCCACGAATTTCCTTTCACCCAGTATTCCCCCACGTCTCTCGATAAAAATGATACCTCACTTGTGTGGGTAGGCCTAGCGCCCGCGACAGGAAACGTCCCAAAGCGCAACGTGGACACAGCCAAATTGGTGAAGGAAAACAGAGGTGTTTTTGCAAAGTGCCCTACCTGTAGATTTTGGCCTGTAGCTCAGCCGCCACCTAGGGAAACCTACCAAACCTGTGCATTTCTGAAAACTACAGACCTAGGGGAATCCAAGATGGGGTGACTTGTGTGGCTCGGACCAGGTTCTGTTACCCAGAATCCTTTGCAAACCTCAAAATGTGGCTAAAAATACACATGTTCCTCACATTTCTGTGGCAGAAAGTTCTGGAATCTGAGAGGAGCCACGAATTTCCTTCCACCCAGCGTTCCCCAACGTCTCCCGATAAAAATGATACCTCACTTGTGTGGGTAGGCCTAGCGCCCGCGACAGGAAACGCCCCAAAGCGCAACGTGGAAACAGCCAAATTGGTGAAGGAAAACAGTGGTGTTTTTTGCAAAGTGCCTACCTGTAGATTTTGGCCTGTAGCTCAGCCGCCACGTAGGGAAACCTACCAAACCTGTGCATTTCTGAAAACTAGAGACCGAGGGGAATCCAAGATGGGGTGACTTGTGTGGCTCGGACCAGGTTCTGTTACCCAGAATCCTTTGCAAACCTCAAAATTTGGCTAAAAATACACATGTTCCTCACATTTCTGTGGCAGAAAGTTCTGGAATCTGAGAGGAGCCACGAATTTATTTCCACCCAGCGTTCCCCCATGTCTCCCGATAAAAATGATACCTCACTTGTGTGGGTAGGCCTAGCGCCTGCGACAGGAAACGCCCAAAGCGCAACGTGGACACAGCCAAATTGGTGAAGGAAAACAGAGGTGTTTTTTGCAAAGTGCCTACCTGTAGATTTTGGCCTGTAGCTCAGCCGCCACCTAGGGAAACCTACCACACCTGTGCATTTCTGAAAACTAGAGACCTAGGGGAATCCAAGATGGGGTGACTTGTGTGGCTCGGACCAGGTTCTGTTACCCAGAATCCTTTGCAAACCTCCAAATGTGGCTAAAAAAAACACATGTTCCTCACATTTCTGTGGCAGAAAGTTCTGGAATCTGAGAGGAGCCACGAATTTCCTTCCACCCAGCGTTCCCCCACGTCTCCCGATAAAAATGATACCTCACTTGTGTGGGTAGGCCTAGCGCCCGCGACAGGAAAACAACCCAAAGCGCAACGTGGACACAGCCAAATTGGTGAAGGAAAACAGAGGTGTTTTTTGCAAAGTGCCTACCTGTAGATTTTGGCTGTAGCTCAGCCACCACCTAGGGAAACCTACCAAACCTGTGCATTTCTGAAAACTAGAGACCTAGGGAATCCAAGATGGGGTGACTTGTGTGGCTCGGACCAGGTTCTGTTACCCAGAATCCTTTGCAAACCTCAAAATTTGGCTAAAAATACACATGTTCCTCACATTTCTGTGGCAGAAGTTCTGGAATCTGAGAGGAGCCACGAATTTCCTTTCACCCAGTATTCCCCCACGTCTCTCGATAAAAATGATACCTCACTTGTGTGGGTAGGCCTAGCGCCCGCGACAGGAAACGTCCCAAAGAGCAACGTGGACACAGCCAAATTGGTGAAGGAAAACAGAGGTGTTTTTTGCAAAGTGCCTACCTGTAGATTTTGGCCTGTAGCTCAGCCGCCACCTAGGGAAACCTACCAAACCTGTGCATTTCTGAAAACTACAGACCTAGGGGAATCCAAGATGGGGTGACTTGTGTGGCTCGGACCAGGTTCTGTTACCCAGAATCCTTTGCAACCTCAAAATGTGGCTAAAAATACACATGTTCCTCACATTTCTGTGGCAGAAAGTTCTGGAATCTGAGAGGAGCCACGAATTTCCTTCCACCCAGCGTTCCCCACGTCTCCCGATAAAAATGATACCTCACTTGTGTGGGTAGGCCTAGCGCCCGCGACAGGAAACGCCCCAAAGCGCAACGTGGAAACAGCCAAATTGTGAAGGGAAAACAGTGGTGTTTTTTGCAAAGTGCCTACCTGTAGATTTTGGCCTGTAGCTCAGCCGCCACGTAGGGAAACCTACCACACCTGTGCATTTCTGAAAACTAGAGACCGAGGGGAATCCAAGATGGGGTGACTTGTGTGGCTCGGACCAGGTTCTGTTACCCAGAATCCTTTGCAAACCTCAAAATTTGGCTAAAAATACACATGTTCCTCACATTTCTGTGGCAGAAAGTTCTGGAATCTGAGAGGAGCCACGAATTTATTTCCACCCAGCGTTCCCCCATGTCTCCCGATAAAAATGATACCTCACTTGTGTGGGTAGGCCTAGCGCCTGCGACAGGAAACGCCCCCAAAGCGCAACGTGGACACAGCCAAATTGGTGAAGGAAAACAGAGGTGTTTTTTGCAAAGTGCCTACCTGTAGATTTTGGCCTGTAGCTCAGCCGCCACCTAGGGAAACCTACCACACCTGTGCATTTCTGAAAACTAGAGACCTAGGGGAATCCAAGATGGGGTGACTTGTGTGGCTCGGACCAGGTTCTGTTACCCAGAATCCTTTGCAAACCTCCAAATGTGGCTAAAAAACACATGTTCCTCACATTTTCTGTGGCAGAAAGTTCTGGAATCTGAGAGGAGCCACGAATTTCCTTCCACCCAGCGTTCCCCCACGTCTCCCGATAAAAATGATACCTCACTTGTGTGGGTAGGCCTAGCGCCCGCGACAGGAAACGCCCCAAAGCGCAACGTGGACACAGCCAAATTGGTGAAGGAAAACAGAGGTGTTTTTTGCAAAGTGCCTACCTGTAGATTTTGGCCTGTAGCTCAGCCGCCACCTAGGGAAACCTACCAAACCTGTGCATTTCTGAAAACTACAGACCTAGGGGAATCCAAGATGGGGTGACTTGTGTGGCTCGGACCAGGTTCTGTTACCCAGAATCCTTTGCAAACCTCAAAATGTGGCTAAAAATACACATGTTCCTCACATTTCTGTGGCAGAAAGTTCTGGAATCTGAGAGGAGCCACGAATTTCCTTCCACCCAGCGTTCCCCACGTCTCCCGATAAAAATGATACCTCACTTGTGTGGGTAGGCCTAGCGCCCGCGACAGGAAACGCCCCAAAGCGCAACGTGGAAACAGCCAAATTGGTGAAGGAAAACAGTGGTGTTTTTTGCAAAGTGCCTACCTGTAGATTTTGGCCTGTAGCTCAGCCGCCACGTAGGGAAACCTACCAAACCTGTGCATTTCTGAAAACTAGAGACCGAGGGGAATCCAAGATGGGGTGACTTGTGTGGCTCGGACCAGGTTCTGTTACCCAGAATCCTTTGCAAACCTCAAAATTTGGCTAAAAATACACATGTTCCTCACATTTCTGTGGCAGAAAGTTCTGGAATCTGAGAGGAGCCACGAATTTATTTCCACCCAGCGTTCCCCCATGTCTCCCGATAAAAATGATACCTCACTTGTGTGGGTAGGCCTAGCGCCTGCGACAGGAAACGCCCCAAAGCGCAACGTGGACACAGCCAAATTGGTGAAGGAAAACAGAGGTGTTTTTTGCAAAGTGCCTACCTGTAGATTTTGGCCTGTAGCTCAGCCGCCACCTAGGGAAACCTACCACACCTGTGCATTTCTGAAAACTAGAGACCTAGGGGAATCCAAGATGGGGTGACTTGTGTGGCTCGGACCAGGTTCTGTTACCCAGAATCCTTTGCAAACCTCCAAATGTGGCTAAAAAAACACATGTTCCTCACATTTCTGTGGCAGAAAGTTCTGGAATCTGAGAGGAGCCACGAATTTCCTTCCATCCAGCGTTCCCCCACGTCTCCCGATAAAAATGATACCTCACTTGTGTGGGTAGGCCTAGCGCCCGCGACAGGAAACGCCCCAAAGCGCAACGTGGACACAGCCAAATTGGTGAAGGAAAACAGAGGTGTTTTTTGCAAAGTGCCTACCTGTAGATTTTGGCCTGTAGCTCAGCCGCCACCTAGGGAAACCTACCAAACCTGTGCATTTCTGAAAACTACAGACCTAGGGGAATCCAAGATGGGGGTGACTTGTGTGGCTCGGACCAGGTTCTGTTACCCAGAATCCTTTGCAAACCTCAAAATTTGGCTAAAAATACACATGTTCCTCACATTTCTGTGGCAGAAAGTTCTGGAATCTGAGAGGAGCCACGAATTTCCTTCCACCCAGCGTTCCCCCACGTCTCCCGATAAAAATGATACCTCACTTGTGTGGGTAGGCCTAGCGCCCGCAACAGGAAACGCCCCAAAGCGCAACGTGGAAACAGCCAAATTGGTGAAGGAAAACAGTGGTGTTTTTTGCAAAGTGCCTACCTGTAGATTTTGGCCTGTAGCTCAGCCGCCACGTAGGGAAACCTACCAAACCTGTGCATTTCTGAAAACTAGAGACCTAGGGGAATCCAAGATGGGGTGACTTGTGTGGCTCGGACCAGGTTCTGTTACCCAGAATCCTTTGCAAACCTCAAAATTTGGCTAAAAATACACATGTTCCTCACATTTCTGTGGCAGAAAGTTCTGGAATCTGAGAGGAGCCACGAATTTTCTTCCACCCAGCGTTTCCCCACGTCTCCCGATAAAAATGATACCTCACTTGTGTGGGTAGGCCTAGCGCCCGCGACAGGAAATGCCCCAAAGCGCAACGTGGACCCAGCCAAATTGGTGAAGGAAAACAGTGGTGTTTTTGCAAAGTGCCTACCTGTAGATTTTGGCCTGTAGCACAGCCGCCACCTAGGGAAACCTACCAAACCTGTGCATTTCTGAAAACTAGAGACCGAGGGGAATCCAAGATGGGGTGACTTGTGTGGCTCGGACCAGGTTCTGTTACCCAGAATCCTTTGCAAACCTCAAAATTTGGCTAAAAATACACATGTTCCTCACATGTCTGTGGCAGAAAGTTCTGGAATCTGAGAGGAGCCACGAATTTCCTTCCACCCAGCGTTCCCCCACGTCTCCCGATAAAAATGATACCTCACTTGTGTGGGTAGGCCTAGCGCCCGCGACTGGAAACGCCCCAAAGCGCAACGTGGACACAGCCAAATTGGTGAAGGAAAACAGTGGTGTTTTTTGCAAAGTGCCTACCTGTAGATTTTGGCCTGTAGCTCAGCCGCCACCAAGGGAAACCTACCAAACCTGTGCATTTATGAAAACAAGAGACCTAGGGGAATCCAAGATGGGGTGACTTGTGTGGCTCGGACCAGGTTCTGTTACCCAGAATCCTTTGCAAACCTCCAAATGTGGCTAAAAAAACACATGTTCCTCACATTTCTGTGGCAGAAAGTTCTGGAATCTGAGAGGAGCCACGAATTTCCTTCCACCCAGCGTTCCCCCACGTCTCTCGATAAAAATTATACCTCACTTGTGTGGGTAGGCCTAGCGCCCGCGACAGGAAACGCCCCAAAGCGCAACGTGGACACAGCCAAATTGGTGAAAGAAAACAGAGGTGTTTTTTGCAAAGTGCCTACCTGTAGATTTTGGCCTGTAGCTCAGCCGCCACCTAGGGAAACCTACCAAACCTGTGCATTTCTGAAAACTACAGACCTAGGGGAATCCAAGATGGGGTGACTTGTGTGGCTAGGACCAGGTTCTGTTACCCAGAATCCTTTGCAAACCTCAAATTTGGCTAAAAATACACATGTTCCTCACATTTCTGTGGCAGAAAGTTCTGGAATCTGAGAGGAGCCACGAATTTTCTTCCACCCAGCGTTTCCCCACGTCTCCCGATAAAAATGAAACCTCACTTGTGTGGGTAGGCCTAGCGCCCGCAACAGAAACGCCCCAAAGCGCAACGTGGAAACAGCCAAATTGGTGAAGGAAAACAGTGGTGTTTTTTGCAAAGTGCCTACCTGTAGATTTTGGCCTGTAGCTCAGCCGCCACGTAGGGAAACCTACCAAACCTGTGCATTTCTGAAAACTAGAGACCTAGGGGAATCCAAGATGGGGTGACTTGTGTGGCTCGGACCAGGTTCTGTTACCAGAATCCTTTGCAAACCTCAAAATTTGGCTAAAAATACACATGTTCCTCACATTTCTGTGGCAGAAAGTTCTGGAATCTGAGAGGAGCCACGAATTTCCTTCCACCCAGCGTTCCCCACGTCTCCCGATAAAAATGATACCTCACTTGTGTGGGTAGGCCTAGCGCCCGCGACAGGAAACGCCCCAAAGCGCAACGTGGACACAGCCAAATTGGTGAAGGAAAACAGAGGTGTTTTTTGCAAAGTGCCTACCTGTAGATTTTGGCCTGTAGCTCAGCCGCCACCTAGGGAAACCTACCAAACCTGTGCATTTCTGAAAACTACAGACCTAGGGGAATCCAAGATGGGGTGACTTGTGTGGCTCGGACCAGGTTCTGTTACCCAGAATCCTTTGCAAACCTCAAATTTGGCTAAAAATACACATGTTCCTCACATTTCTGTGGCAGAAAGTTCTGGAATCTGAGAGGAGCCACGAATTTCCTTCCACCCAGCGTTCCCCCACGTCTCCCGATAAAAATGATACCTCACTTGTGTGGGTAGGCCTAGCGCCCCGCAACAGGAAACGCCCCAAAGCGCAACGTGGAAACAGCCAAATTGGTGAAGGAAAACAGTGGTGTTTTTTGCAAAGTGCCTACCTGTAGATTTTGGCCTGTAGCTCAGCCGCCACGTAGGGAAACCTACCAAACCTGTGCATTTCTGAAAACTAGAGACCTAGGGGATCCAAGATGGGGTGACTTGTGTGGCTCGGACCAGGTTCTGTTACCCAGAATCCTTTGCAAACCTCAAAATTTGGCTAAAAATACACATGTTCCTCACATTTCTGTGGCAGAAAGTTCTGGAATCTGAGAGGAGCCACGAATTTTCTTCCACCCACGTTTCCCACGTCTCCCGATAAAAATGATACCTCACTTGTGTGGGTAGGCCTAGCGCCCGCGACAGGAAATGCCCCAAAGCGCAACGTGGACCCAGCCAAATTGGTGAAGGAAAACAGTGGTGTTTTTGCAAAGTGCCTACCTGTAGATTTTGGCCTGTAGCACAGCCGCCACCTAGGGAAACCTACCAAACCTGTGCATTTCTGAAAACTAGAGACCGAGGGGAATCCAAGATGGGGTGACTTGTGTGGCTCGGACCAGGTTCTGTTACCCAGAATCCTTTGCAAACCTCAAAATTTGGCTAAAAATACACATGTTCCTCACATGTCTGTGGCAGAAAGTTCTGGAATCTGAGAGGAGCCACGAATTTCCTTCCACCCAGCGTTCCCCCACGTCTCCCGATAAAATGATACCTCACTTGTGTGGGTAGGCCTAGCGCCCGCAACTGGAAACGCCCCAAAGCGCAACGTGGACACAGCCAAATTGGTGAAGGAAAACAGTGGTGTTTTTTGCAAAGTGCCTACCTGTAGATTTTGGCCTGTAGCTCAGCCGCCACCAAGGGAAACCTACCAAACCTGTGCATTTATGAAAACAAGAGACCTAGGGGAATCCAAGATGGGGTGACTTGTGTGGCTCGGACCAGGTTCTGTTACCCAGAATCCTTTGCAAACCTCCAAATGTGGCTAAAAAAACACATGTTCCTCACATTTCTGTGGCAGAAAGTTCTGGAATCTGAGAGGAGCCACGAATTTCCTTCCACCCAGCGTTCCCCCACGTCTCTCGATAAAAATTATACCTCACTTGTGTGGGTAGGCCTAGCGCCCGCGACAGGAAACGCCCCAAAGCGCAACGTGGACACAGCCAAATTGGTGAAAGAAAACAGAGGTGTTTTTTGCAAAGTGCCTACCTGTAGATTTTGGCCTGTAGCTCAGCCGCCACCTAGGGAAACCTACCAAACCTGTGCATTTCTGAAAACTACAGACCTAGGGGAATCCAAGATGGGGTGACTTGTGTGGCTAGGACCAGGTTCTGTTACCCAGAATCCTTTGCAAACCTCAAAATTTGGCTAAAAATACACATGTTCCTCACATTTCTGTGGCAGAAAGTTCTGGAATCTGAGAGGAGCCACGAATTTTCTTCCACCCAGCGTTTCCCCACGTCTCCCGATAAAAATGAAACCTCACTTGTGTGGGTAGGCCTAGCGCCCGCAACAGGAAACGCCCCAAAGCGCAACGTGGAAACAGCCAAATTGGTGAAGGAAAACAGTGGTGTTTTTTGCAAAGTGCCTACCTGTAGATTTTGGCCTGTAGCTCAGCCGCCACGTAGGGAAACCTACCAAACCTGTGCATTTCTGAAAACTAGAGACCTAGGGGAATCCAAGATGGGGTGACTTGTGTGGCTCGGACCAGGTTCTGTTACCCAGAATCCTTTGCAAACCTCAAAATTTGGCTAAAAATACACATGTTCCTCACATTTCTGTGGCAGAAAGTTCTGGAATCTGAGAGGAGCCACGAATTTTCTTCCACCCAGCGTTCCCCCACGTCTCCCGATAAACATGATACCTCACTTGTGTGGGTAGGCCTAGCGCCCGCGACAGGAAATGCCCCAAAGCGCAACGTGGACACAGCCAAATTGGTGAAGGAAAACAGTGGTGTTTTTGCAAAGTGCCTACCTGTAGATTTTGGCCTGTAGCACAGCCGCCACCTAGGGAAACCTACCAAACCTGTGCATTTCTGAAAACTAGAGACCGAGGGGAATCCAAGATGGGGTGACTTGTGTGGCTCGGACCAGGTTCTGTTACCCAGAATCCTTTGCAAACCTCAAAATTTGGCTAAAAATACACATGTTCCTCACATTTCTGTGGCAGAAAGTTCTGTAATCTGAGAGGAGCCACGAATTTCCTTCCACCCAGCGTTCCCCCACGTCTCCCGATAAAAATGATACCTCACTTGTGTGGGTAGGCCTAGCGCCCGCGACAGGAAACGCCCCAAAGCGCAACGTGGACACAGCCAAATTGGTGAAGGAAAACAGTGGTGTTTTTTGCAAAGTGCCTACCTGTAGATTTTGGCCTGTAGCTCAGCCGCCACCAAGGGAAACCTACCAAACCTGTGCATTTATGAAAACAAGAGACCTAGGGGAATCCAAGATGGGGTGACTTGTGTGGCTCGGACCAGGTTCTGTTACCCAGAATCCTTTGCAAACCTCAAAATTTGGCTAAAAAAACACATGTTCCTCACATTTCTGTGGCAGAAAGTTCTGGAATCTGAGAGGAGCCACGAATTTCCTTCCACCCAGCGTTCCCCCACGTCTCTCGATAAAAATGATACCTCACTTGTGTGGGTAGGCCTAGCGCCCGCGACAGGAAACGCCCCAAAGCGCAACGTGGACACAGCCAAATTGGTGAAGGAAAACAGAGGTGTTTTTTGCAAAGTGCCTACCTGTAGATTTTGGCCTGTAGCTCAGCCACCACCTAGGGAAACCTACCACACCTGTGCATTTCTGAAAACTACAGACGTAGGGGAATCCAAGATGGGGTGACTTGTGTGGCTCGGACCAGGTTCTGTTACCCAGAATCCTTTGCAAACCTCAAAATTTGGCTAAAAATACACATGTTCCTCACATTTCTGTGGCAGAAAGTTCTGGAATCTGAGAGGAGCCACGAATTTCCTTCCACCCAGCGTTCCCCCACGTCTCTCGATAAAAATGATACCTCACTTGTGTGGGTAGGCCTAGCGCCCGCGACAGGAAACGCCCCAAAGCGCAACGTGGACACAGCCAAATTGGTGAAGGAAAACAGAGGTGTTTTTTGCAAAGTGCCTACCTGTAGATTTTGGCCTGTAGCTCAGCCGCCACCTAGGGAAACCTACCAAACCTGTGCATTTCTGAAAACTAGAGACCTAGGGGAATCCAAGATGGGGTGACTTGTGTGGCTCGGACCAGGTTCTGTTACCCAGAATCCTTTGCAAACCTCAAAATTTGGCTAAAAAAACACATGTTCCTCACATTTCTGTGGCAGAAAGTTCTGGAATCTGAGAGGAGCCACGAATTTCCTTCCACCCAGCGTTCCCCCACGTCTCCCGATAAAAATTATACCTCACTTGTGTGGGTAGGCCTAGCGCCCGCGACAGGAAATGCCCCAAAGCGCAACGTGGACACAGCCAAATTGGTGAAGGAAATAGATGTGTTTTTTGCAAAGTGCCTACCTGTAGATTTTGGCCTGTAGCACAGCCGCCACCTAGGGAAACCTACCAAACCTGTGCATTTCTGAAAACTAGAGACCTAGGGGAATCCAAGATGGGGTGACTTGTGTGGCTCGGACCAGGTTCTGTTACCCAGAATCCTTTGCAAACCTCAAAATTTGGCTAAAAAACACATGTTCCTCACATTTCTGTGGCAGAAAGTTCTGTAATCTGAGAGGAGGCACGAATTTCCTTCCACCCAGCGTTCCCCCACGTCTCCCGATAAAAATGATACCTCACTTGTGTGGGTAGGCCTAGCGCCCGCGACAGGAAACGCCCCAAAGCGCAACGTGGACACAGCCAAATTGGTGAAGGAAAACAGAGGTGTTTTTTGCAAAGTGCCTACCTGTAGATTTTGGCCTGTAGCTCAGCCACCACCTAGGGAAACCTACCAAACCTGTGCATTTCTGAAAACTAGAGACCTAGGGGAATCCAAGATGGGGTGACTTGTGTGGCTCGGACCAGGTTCTGTTACCCAGAATCCTTTGCAAACCTCAAAATTTGGCTAAAAATACACATGTTCCTCACATTTCTGTGGCAGAAAGTTCTGGAATCTGAGAGGAGCCACGAATTTCCTTTCACCCAGTATTCCCCCACGTCTCTCGATAAAAATGATACCTCACTTGTGTGGGTAGGCCTAGCGCCCGCGACAGGAAACGTCCCAAAGCGCAACGTGGACACAGCCAAATTGGTGAAGGAAAACAGAGGTGTTTTTTGCAAAGTGCCTACCTGTAGATTTTGGCCTGTAGCTCAGCCGCCACCTAGGGAAACCTACCAAACCTGTGCATTTCTGAAAACTACAGACCTAGGGGAATCCAAGATGGGGTGACTTGTGTGGCTCGGACCAGGTTCTGTTACCCAGAATCCTTTGCAAACCTCAAAATGTGGCTAAAAATACACATGTTCCTCACATTTCTGTGGCAGAAAGTTCTGGAATCTGAGAGGAGCCACGAATTTCCTTCCACCCAGCGTTCCCCCACGTCTCCCGATAAAAATGATACCTCACTTGTGTGGGTAGGCCTAGCGCCCGCGACAGGAAACGCCCCAAAGCGCAACGTGGAAACAGCCAAATTGGTGAAGGAAAACAGTGGTGTTTTTTGCAAAGTGCCTACCTGTAGATTTTGGCCTGTAGCTCAGCCGCCACGTAGGGAAACCTACCAAACCTGTGCATTTCTGAAAACTAGAGACCGAGGGGAATCCAAGATGGGGTGACTTGTGTGGCTCGGACCAGGTTCTGTTACCCAGAATCCTTTGCAAACCTCAAAATTTGGCTAAAAAACACATGTTCCTCACATTTCTGTGGCAGAAAGTTCTGTAATCTGAGAGGAGGCACGAATTTCCTTCCACCCAGCGTTCCCCCACGTCTCCCGATAAAAATGATACCTCACTTGTGTGGGTAGGCCTAGCGCCCGCGACAGGAAACGCCCCAAAGCGCAACGTGGACACAGCCAAATTGGTGAAGGAAAACAGAGGTGTTTTTTGCAAAGTGCCTACCTGTAGATTTTGGCCTGTAGCTCAGCCACCACCTAGGGAAACCTACCAAACCTGTGCATTTCTGAAAACTAGAGACCTAGGGGAATCCAAGATGGGGTGACTTGTGTGGCTCGGACCAGGTTCTGTTACCCAGAATCCTTTGCAAACCTCAAAATTTGGCTAAAAATACACATGTTCCTCACATTTCTGTGGCAGAAAGTTCTGGAATCTGAGAGGAGCCACGAATTTCCTTTCACCCAGTATTCCCCCACGTCTCTCGATAAAAATGATACCTCACTTGTGTGGGTAGGCCTAGCGCCCGCGACAGGAAACGTCCCAAAGCGCAACGTGGACACAGCCAAATTGGTGAAGGAAAACAGAGGTGTTTTTTGCAAAGTGCCTACCTGTAGATTTTGGCCTGTAGCTCAGCCGCCACCTAGGGAAACCTACCAAACCTGTGCATTTCTGAAAACTACAGACCTAGGGGAATCCAAGATGGGGGTGACTTGTGTGGCTCGGACCAGGTTCTGTTACCCAGAATCCTTTGCAAACCTCAAAATGTGGCTAAAAATACACATGTTCCTCACATTTCTGTGGCAGAAAGTTCTGGAATCTGAGAGGAGCCACGAATTTCCTTCCACCCAGCGTTCCCCCACGTCTCCCGATAAAAATGATACCTCACTTGTGTGGGTAGGCCTAGCGCCCGCGACAGGAAACGCCCCAAAGCGCAACGTGGAAACAGCCAAATTGGTGAAGGAAAACAGTGGTGTTTTTTGCAAAGTGCCTACCTGTAGATTTTGGCCTGTAGCTCAGCCGCCACGTAGGGAAACCTACCAAACCTGTGCATTTCTGAAAACTAGAGACCGAGGGGAATCCAAGATGGGGTGACTTGTGTGGCTCGGACCAGGTTCTGTTACCCAGAATCCTTTGCAAACCTCAAAATTTGGCTAAAAATACACATGTTCCTCACATTTCTGTGGCAGAAAGTTCTGGAATCTGAGAGGAGCCACGAATTTATTTCCACCCAGCGTTCCCCCATGTCTCCCGATAAAAATGATACCTCACTTGTGTGGGTAGGCCTAGCGCCTGCGACAGGAAACGCCCCAAAGCGCAACGTGGACACAGCCAAATTGGTGAAGGAAAACAGAGGTGTTTTTTGCAAAGTGCCTACCTGTAGATTTTGGCCTGTAGCTCAGCCGCCACCTAGGGAAACCTACCACACCTGTGCATTTCTGAAAACTAGAGACCTAGGGGAATCCAAGATGGGGTGACTTGTGTGGCTCGGACCAGGTTCTGTTACCCAGAATCCTTTGCAAACCTCCAAATGTGGCTAAAAAAACACATGTTCCTCACATTTCTGTGGCAGAAAGTTCTGGAATCTGAGAGGAGCCACGAATTTCCTTCCACCCAGCGTTCCCCCACGTCTCCCGATAAAAATGATACCTCACTTGTGTGGGTAGGCCTAGCGCCCGCGACAGGAAACGCCCCAAAGCGCAACGTGGACACAGCCAAATTGGTGAAGGAAAACAGAGGTGTTTTTTGCAAAGTGCCTACCTGTAGATTTTGGCCTGTAGCTCAGCCGCCACCTAGGGAAACCTACCAAACCTGTGCATTTCTGAAAACTACAGACCTAGGGGAATCCAAGATGGTGTGACTTGTGTGGCTCGGACCAGGTTCTGTTACCCAGAATCCTTTGCAAACCTCAAAATGTGGCTAAAAATACACATGTTCCTCACATTTCTGTGGCAGAAAGTTCTGGAATCTGAGAGGAGCCACGAATTTCCTTCCACCCAGCGTTCCCCCACGTCTCCCGATAAAAATGATACCTCACTTGTGTGGGTAGGCCTAGCGCCCGCGACAGGAAACGCCCCAAAGCGCAACGTGGAAACAGCCAAATTGGTGAAGGAAAACAGTGGTGTTTTTTGCAAAGTGCCTACCTGTAGATTTTGGCCTGTAGCTCAGCCGACACGTAGGGAAACCTACCAAACCTGTGCATTTCTGAAAACTAGAGACCGAGGGGAATCCAAGATGGGGTGACTTGTGTGGCTCGGACCAGGTTCTGTTACCCAGAATCCTTTGCAAACCTCAAAATTTGGCTAAAAATACACATGTTCCTCACATTTCTGTGGCAGAAAGTTCTGGAATCTGAGAGGAGCCACGAATTTATTTCCACCCAGCGTTCCCCCATGTCTCCCGATAAAAATGATACCTCACTTGTGTGGGTAGGCCTAGCGCCTGCGACAGGAAACGCCCCAAAGCGCAACGTGGACACAGCCAAATTGGTGAAGGAAAACAGAGGTGTTTTTTGCAAAGTGCCTACCTGTAGATTTTGGCCTGTAGCTCAGCCGCCACCTAGGGAAACCTACCACACCTGTGCATTTCTGAAAACTAGAGACCTAGGGGAATCCAAGATGGGGTGACTTGTGTGGCTCGGACCAGGTTCTGTTACCCAGAATCCTTTGCAAACCTCCAAATGTGGCTAAAAAAACACATGTTCCTCACATTTCTGTGGCAGAAAGTTCTGGAATCTGAGAGGAGCCACGAATTTCCTTCCATCCAGCGTTCCCCCACGTCTCCCGATAAAAATGATACCTCACTTGTGTGGGTAGGCCTAGCGCCCGCGACAGGAAACGCCCCAAAGCGCAACGTGGACACAGCCAAATTGGTGAAGGAAAACAGAGGTGTTTTTTGCAAAGTGCCTACCTGTAGATTTTGGCCTGTAGCTCAGCCGCCACCTAGGGAAACCTACCAAACCTGTGCATTTCTGAAAACTACAGACCTAGGGGAATCCAAGATGGGGTGACTTGTGTGGCTCGGACCAGGTTCTGTTACCCAGAATCCTTTGCAAACCTCAAAATTTGGCTAAAAATACACATGTTCCTCACATTTCTGTGGCAGAAAGTTCTGGAATCTGAGAGGAGCCACGAATTTCCTTCCACCCAGCGTTCCCCCACGTCTCCCGATAAAAATGATACCTCACTTGTGTGGGTAGGCCTAGCGCCCGCAACAGGAAACGCCCCAAAGCGCAACGTGGAAACAGCCAAATTGGTGAAGGAAAACAGTGGTGTTTTTTGCAAAGTGCCTACCTGTAGATTTTGGCCTGTAGCTCAGCCGCCACGTAGGGAAACCTACCAAACCTGTGCATTTCTGAAAACTAGAGACCTAGGGGAATCCAAGATGGGGTGACTTGTGTGGCTCGGACCAGGTTCTGTTACCCAGAATCCTTTGCAAACCTCAAAATTTGGCTAAAAATACACATGTTCCTCACACTTCTGTGGCAGAAAGTTCTGGAATCTGAGAGGAGCCACGAATTTTCTTCCACCCAGCGTTTCCCCACGTCTCCCGATAAAAATGATACCTCACTTGTGTGGGTAGGCCTAGCGCCCGCGACAGGAAATGCCCCAAAGCGCAACGTGGACCCAGCCAAATTGGTGAAGGAAAACAGTGGTGTTTTGGCAAAGTGCCTACCTGTAGATTTTGGCCTGTAGAACAGCCGCCACCTAGGGAAACCTACCAAACCTGTGCATTTCTGAAAACTAGAGACCGAGGGGAATCCAAGATGGGGTGACTTGTGTGGCTCGGACCAGGTTCTGTTACCCAGAATCCTTTGCAAACCTCAAAATTTGGCTAAAAATACACATGTTCCTCACATGTCTGTGGCAGAAAGTTCTGGAATCTGAGAGGAGCCACGAATTTCCTTCCACCCAGCGTTCCCCCACGTCTCCCGATAAAAATGATACCTCACTTGTGTGGGTAGGCCTAGCGCCCGCGACTGGAAACGCCCCAAAGCGCAACGTGGACACAGCCAAATTGGTGAAGGAAAACAGTGGTGTTTTTTGCAAAGTGCCTACCTGTAGATTTTGGCCTGTAGCTCAGCCGCCACCAAGGGAAACCTAACAAACCTGTGCATTTATGAAAACAAGAGACCTAGGGGAATCCAAGATGGGGTGACTTGTGTGGCTCGGACCAGGTTCTGTTACCCAGAATCCTTTGCAAACCTCAAAATTTGGCTAAAAAAACACATGTTCCTCACATTTCTGTGGCAGAAAGTTCTGGAATCTGAGAGGAGCCACGAATTTCCTTCCACCCAGCGTTCCCCCACGTCTCTCGATAAAAATGATACCTCACTTGTGTGGGTAGGCCTAGCGCCCGCGACAGGAAACGCCCCAAAGCGCAACGTGGACACAGCCAAATTGGTGAAGGAAAACAGAGGTGTTTTTTGCAAAGTGCCTACCTGTAGATTTTGGCCTGTAGCTCAGCCACCACCTAGGGAAACCTACCACACCTGTGCATTTCTGAAAACTACAGACCTAGGGGAATCCAAGATGGGGTGACTTGTGTGGCTCGGACCAGGTTCTGTTACCCAGAATCCTTTGCAAACCTCAAAATTTGGCTAAAAATACACATGTTCCTCACATTTCTGTGGCAGAAAGTTCTGGAATCTGAGAGGAGCTACGAATTTTCTTCCACCCAGCGTTTCCCCACGTCTCCCGATAAAAATGATACCTCACTTGTGTGGGTAGGCCTAGCGCCCGCGACAGGAAATGCCCCAAAGCGCAACGTGGACCCAGCCAAATTGGTGAAGGAAAACAGTGGTGTTTTTGCAAAGTGCCTACCTGTAGATTTTGGCCTGTAGCACAGCCGCCACCTAGGGAAACCTACCAAACCTGTGCATTTCTGAAAACTAGAGACCGAGGGGAATCCAAGATGGGGTGA